>NC_061527.1:8232500-8832500 GCF_022379125.1 Scophthalmus maximus
AAAAGTATCTCAAACAGAATATGATACTCTTTTTTTCACCCATGGCTTCGCTTCAGGCTAAGTTTTTGTGCCAGCAGATTATTAGTCCACTTGTGTAAAACCAATCCACTGGACCAACTGAATCAGCAGAGCTATTTTCCGCTGCTGTTTCATAGTAAAAGCTTATTAATGTTTCTTTACGTAAAGGCTTTTACTGTGAAACAAGTGGTCGTGTGTTAAAAGAGATATTATCCCTTTTCAGCTGTAGATGATGACCGCAGTCAGTTTGTTTTGCAGCGTTGTACTCATTGTTTTAGACCTAAAGGGAAACTGTTTTCAGGACAGGACAGACTTGCAGCTCACTATAACGTAAAATAACTTTCCACAACTGTGTGAAAACGACTCTCAACAACTATGAACAGAGTAAACTCCAGGATACATTTCTTCTTTTAAATGAAGCATGACATTTTCAACACATGATGATTTTGACCTTTGCTGTCGTTTTTATTTTTCTGTGGCTCTGGTCAGACAGGAACCCCCATCATATGAGGTCAGGATGGCAGTGACTGGCTGATATTTAGTCCAACATCTGAGCCCCCGATCAGTTAAACCCGTGGAGTTTTCACGCAGGTGTCCTCTGACTTTTCGAGGCTGCACGAAGCCCGTCCCTCGCCCAGTGGTCCACAAATCACAGCCGACCTTTGGCGGTGTCACGGCAGGCTGGCCGGCACCTTTCAGGCCTCAGTCCATGTCAACAAACTCCGACACTGACGCACAGCTCACTCGACATGAGGTCAAAGGTCGCTCCAGGCCGCCAGCATGTTGCCACACAGTGTAAATGAAGAGTCACGTTAGTGACAGGACACTAGTGAAGAAGTCATTGTCACCATGAGTGAGTCAGCTAGTGTGTCTCATTATGCCCCCTGCTGCTATAGTTGAGAGTGCTGATAGAGCTCTCCCTTCGCAGACCACACCTCCATCTGTTTTAGTTCATCCTCATTGACTCCGTGCGGGGACCAGTGTGAAGGACGGAACAGAAACTGCCATTAAAATGTCAATGCAATGCACTGGCTTGTGTTTCCATGGTGCAAGTGTGGAGGTGGGGTTTTTGGCAAATAGAGAAACGGTCCAAAGACGTTAGAAGACCTCAGCAACAGGGTTAAGTTGTTCTTCATACTACACATATTCCCGGGGTTTTTACCTATTTGATTGAGTGCAATTAGAAGAAATTACCTTTTTTTTATTTCTCACCTTTGATTTAAAAAATCTGTTTGATTCTGATACACAAGTACCATCTTTTGACGTGGGAACTTATAGCAGCCATCTCAGCATCTTCTGACATTGTTATGGACAAAACAAATAATTGATTGCACAAGTTGGTGCAGTGACTAGAGGGAAATTTGTGTCCAAAAGGCAGGTAAAGTGTAATATCTCAACAGTTTGAAAAATATATATTCTTACTAGTAATTTGAAGAATCTTCAATCTCACAGTCTTCATCAGTGGATGGTGATTGCTTAGTTGCTATCGTGTTATGAACCAAAGTATAGTACTTTGGTCATGAGACAACAGGTGATCTCATACAGTATGTACAGTATCTGTTGGTCTCCGGTGTCAGATGTGAACGTCCTCCTCGGTCTTTCTTTTCCCATCAACTGACTCCGTGACATTGAGTTTAACCGCTCCCGGGTGATGCTGTGATCGGTTTTACTCTTCTGCTCATTCAGTCGCTCGTGCAGAGTCCTTGTCTTTTTAACACATGTAGTTCTCCCCACAGCTGTAATGTCTTAGATCACGCTAGTTTTCCTTCTCCTGTCTCACCTCCCATTCTGAACGCTTTGTAATCACAGTGTCTGGGTAACTGATTATATGTCACAGACATATCCAGCTGTTCTAATCTAGCATGTCGGCAGCATCTGGACTCTTCTTACAAAGAATTGTTGACCCCCGGCGAGGAGGACTGACAGAAAAAATATTGACGTGACAGTGGCTGCTCCCTGGACTTGGTCCCAAATCGTTGCCAATTCACAGTTGACGCCTTAACCCACCAAACCGCAGGGCGCCTCTGCTCCGGGTCTAAGGAGTCACTTTGCTCTGTTCCTACAACAAACATGTCTCAGAAGAAATCCCACTGCGTCCGCAGAGCTCGGCCAGCTGGTTTTCAGCTCGTATCTTTTGGGCATGTTTTATAGCATGCTCCGCATTCTAGTCTCTTATTTTGTGGCAAGGCAGCACTGCAGCGAGTGAGTGTCAGGCCGGGAGTAATTGCAGGCCTGCACGCTGGTCGATCAGCATTTCAGTGACAGCCATAAAACCAAGACTGACGTCAGCAGACAAGTGTGACTGTGTGTGTACTCGTGTTGAACATCGCTGCTGGAATAATGGCCTGAATGTTATCCTGACTTCTCCGTGACTCCAGGAATGATGATCAGCTCAGGGACAGATGAACCCTCCACAAAGACGCTCTGTTGCAGTGTTTTCTTGCGGGATTAGACAGTAACATCCAAACAAATGAAGAAACGCGACGTCCACATGCAGCCCGCTCCTGCACAGTCGGACACAGGTGAACCTGATCACCTCCATAGACGTCAGGCCCACACAGCGGTATGCCAGGTAGGGAAATGCTGAGGGCTGGAGCGGAAATTGTTTAAGTAGAATAGATTTGAATGACAAAACTTCTTCACGTATTTTCAATGATCCTCTCTATATACATCCAGGATACATGATATTATCTAGTGCTATATGTATAAAACTAATGTCGGATTATTTATGCTAAAAATATATTTATGCATATATGTAAAAAAAAAAAAAAGAGGGAAAAAAAACAGGAATACACTGATGCAGCTTTTTGCCTCCGCCACAGATTCTAATGTCAGCTTAGGGTATCAGCAAATTTATTTGTAACTTAAAAACAGGGATTTCTGAAATGTTGAACTTCAACCATCCAACTAAACCAAAGAAAACCACAGCAACATACAGAATTTAGAGGACAACAGAATAAACTGAATGTTTTTATGACATTGAGAAAGAAAATGTACTCGATATGGATTGATCTCCTCGTGGCGGCTGATAGTTAGTCTGGTTAGTAAGGTCGGTATCATAGGCAGATACCAATCAAGTGTATCGTGTTGGTGCATCCTTACTAAAATGTACATGCAAAACAAAATCCCTTACTATTGTTAAGGTTGGTGATAAGAAGGATTCAAAGCTTTACATGACGCAAGCGCCCTAAATACTGGCATAGAGGATTCACAGAAAACACTCCTCCCCGGTTGTCTCCATCTTTTCGTGTCCCACTGATCGGTGATGTGATTGGCTGCTCCTGGGTTCCCCTCTCCTAATTAAAGGAGGAAGTGGCACACTCTCGCCTCACCACTGGACTCAATCACTGTAAACCGAAAGGCGCCAATTAGTGCGATATGAACATGATTAGAGGAACACTCCGCATGGCCTGTTGCTGGGCAAAGACACGTGTGTGTGTGTGTGTGTGTGTGTGTGTCTGTGTGTGTGTGTGTCCTGATCCAGCCTGTCATGTGATGTAAGGTTGTTCGATTTTCAGGTCGATACTGGAGCCAAATCTAGATCTCTACTGCTGAGGCTGTAATCATACATTGTGTGTGTGTGTGTGTGTGTGTGTGTGTGTGTGTGTGTGTGTGTGTGTGTGTGTGTGTGTGTGTGTGTGTGTGGTTCTGCTGGTTCTGGCCCAGTGTGTTACTGCTTCTAACCAGTTTCTAATGACGTTAATGTTGATCAGCGACTGTATGGATTTCTCCCCCGGCTGGAGGGACAGAGCTAATCACTGAACATAGACTCCACGATCAATACCCGTCCAGAGAGTGAATCAACCTTTGAGGCGCCCTGGACTCCAAAAAAATTAACCACTACAGCACTGCACCAGTCACATTCAAAATTAAACGGCCGGGCTTCTATAAAGGCCTTTGTTATTTTCATAGGTTTGTTGAATAGACATGTCGTTGTTTAGCTGTAGCACCAAAGTTCAAATACAGACAGCAAAGGACTGTCCTGCCAAAATATCTTTCGCCAGACAATGAATCACTGTTAGTTCTGGACAACATCCAAACTCATCCCAAGACAAGAGGCAGATCAGTTTCTAACTAGAGACCACCTTGTGATGGGATCACAACCAGCCGCCTCCTCTTTCCTCAAGTGTCAGATCACACCCTTGTTCAGATTCGGCCTTGGATTTGATTTCAACTACACATTTGTACAGTTCCATGACTGAATCGTACCCAACCGCCCCCTTATATTCCATCAAGCCGCACCAATTTGCACACACTTAGACATCAATCCCCTAATAATACCAGTTTTTTTTTTTTTCATTAAGATCAATGCATTATTCCCCGAACAATTTGTGAAAATGTGAAAAAAAGTACTGCAAACTACTTCTGAGGTACTTCTTGCTACAGGAACACTCATTTTAGATTGCTGCAATCTATTCTGTAGCTGCAGTAGATGAAAAAAGCAAAAGCAGAAAGGTCATGCTCTGTGTCATCAGAAGGTAAACCTGAAGGGAAAGGCAAGGCAGCAATGTAGAAGGTTGACAACATATACAGGACAAATAATGATGAATCTAGTGTTGAAAACACGGTATACTATTTATCATTTAGTTGATCAAGAGAGATCAACAAAGTGCTTTGATAATAGTTTAAAGTGAAATAGCTGCTGATCAAAAAATACAAGAACATGTAAAGATGTCAACATGGACTCTGAGGAACATGTGAACAGTGTTTTTCTCTAGTTTCTGACATTTGTTAGTCTAAACAATTGCTGGATTGATTGTAGAAAGATTATTTGGTTGATCAATAATGAAAAAGATTCTGCTGCTGTGACATTAATGCTCATTTCCATTACTTGTGCTGAGCTGTTTGATAAGACGAGATGTTGAAATGCCAAGCACACAACTGATCTTCAGTGTGTATAAAATGTTTATCCTTCGCTTCCCTTTGCCATTCTGTCTCCTGACAGCAATCGAAACGGAGGTCTGCTGTTTTCAAAGGCAAGAGTCTCTTCCTCTGCCTGTAGGTCAAAGGTCACACCAAAAAAATAATAAACACAGCAGCTGGCTTGACTCGGTGCAACCTTCTCCTCCCCTTGGCTATATTTAGAGGGACATGAGCTGCTCTGAGATCAGATGTTGATGTTGGACACAGAGAGTGTGCTGTTTGGACAGCGATCCACAGTGGCCGGTCAGGTTGGACGGAAAGAGCAACTGTCACTTCATGGAGGCGTGGCTCTCAGTGTCAGTGCTGTATATACAACAGCGGCCGAGTCCATCCAATCAAATTGTTTTTCCAAAGAGCAGATCTGACGATGAGGCAGGGTGAATGACACACGTCCGTATTTTTTGATCAAATGCGAGCGAGTTTTCAACTGTCTTTGACTAAAGGTGGTAAAACCACCATCTTTTTATCTTTTGGCCTTTATCTTGTGAAATGTTATGGATTGATAACATTATCCACATAGTGGTGTGTTTCGGAGCAGCGTGCTGATGCAGTGGGTGAGCACTGTCTCTACTGTACACAGCAAGAGCTGTGCTGTTTTTTTTTTTTGCTGGTTCAAAACCGCCAGGTGGCCAGGGGCCTTTGTCTGTGCCTGTGTGGGCTTCTTCCCACGGTCCTAAGACATTTAAAGTTAGGTTGATTAGAGACGTATAGCTGTGAATGAGTATGCTGGGACAGGGATATGCTGGTGACCTGTCAAGTGTCTACCCCCGCCTCCCATCAGCTGGGATTGGCTCCAGTGTTTTCGCTGTGCCTAACAATTTCTCTGAGTATCATTTTCTGGTTTCTTGTTCACGGCTCATCAAGATTCTTGATGATTTCTGCGTTTCTTCATTGACACTTTCTGAACTAATACCCTTTTCATTCATCAGCTTCACAAAGAAGCAGCTGGTTGCTTTTTCCAGAAGTTTTCTGTGGTCGTCAGACAAAGCAGAAACTTGAAAATTTCTCCTATTGGTATTCTTAGGTCAAAAGATGGTGATACCTTAACCCATGTTACCTGTCACCCATTCAAACAGTCTGCCAGACGTGTTTGAACTGATCAATCAGCTCTAAAATGTTGTGGCTGCCAGTTTGAGCGGCAGTTCATCATCAGAGATGTGGCTCTATGGAAACAAAAAACTTAAACTTAAAACACAGAATCATTAAAAAAAATACATATTTTATACATTTTTGAAGTGATAAGAAGTAAAAGCAACCCCTGCGGCAAACTGGATTCAAATGCATTTGAAACTATTTCTTCAAATTAATCACCGTTACCTTTTATTACAGTAACTTAAAAAAAAAGAAGAACGTTTTTTGTGATATGCGCAAAAGTTTTGGAACCCTACCAAGTTAGTCCCAACTCAATCACTGGGGTGGAAATAATCTGCTTTTAGGGCTGAGGTACAGGAAACTGAAGAATGGATCCTATTTGGCAGTTAATTTCCTGCAGTCCGTCACGAAAGCGAAACTGACACAAGACTCACTTCAACAACAGGACAATGATCCAAAGATAACAATCTTTTGGAACAGTCCTCAAAGTCCTCTGACATGAACTTCACTGAAAAATATCTCAAAACCTCAAGGGATCTACAGAAGGACTGGGTGAAGAAGGAGATCAAAAATACAAAGAATAGACTCTTGGGCTCTTACAAAAGGTATCTGGAAGCTGTCATATCTACCAAAGGAGGAGTTACAAATTTCTACGTGAAATTAGATAATTACGATATGATATGATATGACCTTAACCTACAGTAACTCTACCCTTAATCCTGCTGCAACCAAGTCTTAACCCTCATACAGCCCTTGGGGCTAATGAAGACTGGCCAATTGGTTTCACACACACACACACACACACACACACACACACTCACACACACACACTCACACACACACACTGCTTGGCAGGGTGAAAGGAGGAGGCTGTGTTTTTCTGGAGCTTTCGCATCAGATGTACAACAGACTCGAGGTGCAAAACAAACAAACCATCTTTACTCCCTGGATTTTCTCAGTCGCACAAACACACACAAAGGCATCGCCTAATGTCCGTCTGCAAATGCCTTACACTGCAGTTTTATTTCAAATTATTTTAAATCATTAGCTTTAAGCTCTGAACTCTTCTCTTTACGTCTTGTGAGTGATTTACACACACACACACACACGCGCACATTCATAAAGCGCTCGCTGGCCTGTTTTCCTCCTCTCACCTCTCGCCTCCTTCCTGGTGTGATGTTTGAGGCCCCTCGGCCAATTCCCACGCTACAAGGAAAGAAAACAGGAGGGAGCATGTGCGTATGTGTGTGTGGGTTGACTTTTGACCCCTGTCCTGTGTCATCTCCCATCAAATAACATCTGGCCTTGATGGTTGTTTTCTGTATCACTCTCACATACATAACAAAAAAGTTCCCCAAATCCCTCGGCCCTGGTTCCCATGTGCACAACTCAAACATGCACGCACAAGCGATAACTGGAAGCGATTGCACTCGTCATTTCCCAGACTGAAACTGTTTTTGTAGAAACATTTTTTATATGGATTATATGAGGTCCGCTACTATCTCAAGTACTCTTTGGCATTGGCATGTTCTGCATCTTGTTCAATGAGGAAGCGTTTCCTCTGAGACATTTTCAGGTTAACACAGTTTCTGTATCTGAAAACGTTCACTGTCTGTTAATCCCTCGAGTAGCATTTGGTACTGATTAAAAACAGACAATCACCTCCACAGTAATTGTGACACAGTTGCATGTTTTGTCTGAAAACCTGATTAGATATCAAGATAACTTTGAGGTTAATATTTGTCCCTCATAACTTTAACGACATCTCATGTGTCAAAATAGTTGACGATTCATTTTCTGTCCGTTGCCTAATCAAGCGATCGGGCTACTTCTCTCAACACTGTTAAACCAATTCAGTCTCATCACCACAACAAATATACAAACACTTATCCGGATGAAAGAGAAGCTTCACCACTTTTTAAAAATCACAGCTTGCTTTATCTGATTTCAGGATAAAAGGAGTCCTCCTCTTCAGTTCGGTTGCTGAAAACGCAAAGCTAAACATCCTGTGAACAAAAGCTGGAGGTTAAGATTTGGGTGTTAAGGGATGTGTGTGAGAAAAAGTTTAGTAAAACAGTTAAAGAGAGAAAAGGGAGCCGTCATTTACGTCAGAGAAATGGAGAACAATGCTGGAGGCAGGAGGCGGACCAAGGTCAACTTGTTATGTATGCTGCCACTGAACAAGATGTCAGCCTGCCTGTTTGAAGGGAGAATGTCTTTTCTTACCCAGTTACAGAAGCAGCGGCAAAACAAATCGTGCCAATTTTAGAAAGGCGGTGATCATTTATCAGTTTAAGTTCTACATCAACAGACAAAGTCGTTGTAAAGGTCTGTTAGTGTCAGCATGGTCTAAATATTTTATCAGATTTATTTGGCTTTGTTGGATTGTTGGCTACTTCCTGAGGGGATGTAAAATTGGAATGCAAAAAAATCAGTAGAATAAAAGAAAGAGCTGAGTGGCTTGTCTCAACTACATCTAGACACAAATAAATCAAATTAATATTAGTTAAATTAGATATGGATTGTTATTTAAAAGTAATTTCAGAACAAGAAAGGTGAGGCTGTGTTTATTATTATTGTTTTTATTTATTATGTACAAATAATGTTCTGCTGTATTAAATACAGAACAGACACTTCCAGTGACAGGGGACGCAGTTTCATAATTTTGCTCAGCAGAGGGCGCTGTCTCCCTCTGAGAAGCCTGTTGTCGCACTGATGAGCTGCAGTGAATCACATCTGCTGAAAAGCTCAAGAGTGATTTTGAGTTTGTGGAGTGTAAAACGTAACATTATGAATCTGTTCAAAACAATAATCACAGAGGTGTTTTTTTCCACAAAGACAACAGAAAAACACTTTACCTGCCTCTCGCACAGACATCAGAGGCAATTTACTTCGTCATAGTTTGTGTTTAGTCAGCTGTCGTCAGCCACCTTCATGTGAATCACTGGTTATGAATCTGATATGCTGAGTTGATTAAACATCAGTATCATCCAGTCAGTCTTGTCCAGCTACGATGTCGTGGAGACACAAAGATGAACACTCAAAATATTTGAAAATCTCATTTCAATTGAACCTTACATGTTTTTAGATATATATATTTGCCATTTAAATATGGTTTCCGATGGACAGATGTGGTAGGTCAAAGTTTATGTCTCAAGTTCAGGGGAAAGATTTTGTGTCTCATTATGGTGCATCTTTCCTTTTCTCAGTGTTTTCCACAAGGATGAGAAAAAGCTGAGGGAAAAGAAAAAGTGATTTAAATTTTACTGATATGGCAGATCCATAAAACATATATACTGACTGACACTCTGTATAATAATCTATTAAATGTGAGGTTGTTCAGCATTTAACGAGGGAATCGTGTTAAATTCACAATAAACCATATTTACTTTTACATATTTATTACTTAAAGATTTCTTTTTTAATTGTAAGGATGTGACTTGGTACCAGCCGAGACCTGATCATGTTAAATCTAGGCATTGGCCTTAGAAGTGTCAAAATGTCCTTGAGCAACATGCTACAACACCCTACCTGCTCGGCCAGAATAAAAGATAAAAAGACGAAATAGAGGATAAGGATAGAGGTTTAAAAAAAAAAGGACTCGTTTTTTTATACCTCCAAAAAAATTAAAATCCATCATAAATGTATTCATGAGAAGCAATCGTCTGTACCCCGCCGGGGTTGGGGGGTGGGGGGTGTATCTACGTAGGCTCTGTCATAAGCCTCCTAGTTCCCCTCTTTACTGGCAGCAGGAGGATCTATTTTTAGCTTCTGACGTCACTGGTCTCCTCTGATGGAGCCTCGTCACGGCTGACTACACTGAGCCAGAGGGAGGCTGGGGTGTAAAATTGGGATGGGTGAGGTGTGTGTGGTGGGGGGGGGGGGGTGTTGTCATCACTGAGGTAAGCCCTGCTGCAGCCCTGCCTCTCTCCGACCTGTCACACCAATCAGGTGCGAGATGCGGAGCTGCATCACTGTGTTGGATACAGCCTTCCCGATCTCCCCCTCCTCTCACTCCCCCTCATCTCTCCCGTCTCCCTCTCGGCTTCTGTGAATCGGGTCCGTTTCATTCAGCATCGATTGCATAATGGCCATCTTTCATTTATCAGGCACCACTACTGCCGGAGCAGCGGAGACAGGCCAAGGCTAGAAATAGACACAGCGGCAAACGTGCTCTGCTGGTGCTGGTGGCTTAACATGGCTGAGAATAGATGTAATTGATGAAAATGAATATCCCCATAAAGTGTCACTCTAATCATGAAATTCACTTATAATCCAATAGTGGAGAAGACTTTTATTTGCGGAAGAATTTAGGTAAAAAAAGAAGTATTGAATGGTTGCAGCGGTAAAGGTCGCTGGTTTTCATGCAGCAGTCTGAACTGTGACCAGTGGAGCCAGTGAGTCCTTGTGCAAGTCACAGCTCAACTGAGGGAATGTGGAACACGGTGAGGCTGCAAATCATTTGTCGATAAGCTTAACTCTCCACTATATGCTCGAGCAAAACTAAAGGCCAAGTTCATCTTTCTGTATTTTGGCTCTTCAGAACCTGCAGGCTGACCTCATCACGACTGGATGGAATTCAATGGGATTAAAACAGGGCCAAGTCTAACTGTGATTCTGTTGGACTGAATCCATTTTTTTTTTTCATGCAGACTTACAGTATGCTCATCATATCTTGTCTTTCTCTCTTCTCCGTGTCATGATATGTACCTCAGCAGCAGCTGCCTGAGCTACAGTGGGTTTTATTGTATCACATTATTTGGGTTTGGATGCAATGCTGATTTCTTACAGGCATGTTTTGTTCAAACCAAAAATTATCACCACCTTTCCACAATAGCTTTTATGGGAGCTATTAACACTCGACCCTTGTCAATATTGCACTGTATCCTCAATGAAAAGTTCCAAAGTTGTCTAATAAAACTTGTTTTTACTGTGCTGTGCTTTAATCTTTCTATACCTCTTTTTATGGCTTTTTTTAATCGTGGTGCATTTTAGCCTCCTTAAATACACTTTTCCTCATTGTGTGTCGTAGCATTAATGCTAGATTCCATACAGTAAGAGCAGTTCTGTTAATAACAGCAGCAGAAATAGGAGAGCAATCCAAAGTTGCATTATTTGTGAAGGCACTGTAAAGAATGTATCCAGGTATCCTTTTTCAGACAACACAAAATAATTGATGAAGTGATAGAAAATGTTTGTGAGTGTTGAATTAACAAGAGGAGAAGAAAGTAACAGTATCAATGGTATTTAAGTATTTCTTCTTCTTTCTCTCTCTCTCTCTCTGTAGTTTTGATGTGGAGAATGGCTTGTCGGTGGGTCGCAGTCCACTGGACTCTCAGACTAGCCCGAGTTCTGGTCTGGTACTTCAGGCCAACTTCCCCCACAGTCAGCGACGCGAATCTTTCCTCTACCGCTCCGACTCGGACTTCGACCTCTCGCCCAAAACCATGTCCCGCAACTCCTCCACTGCCAGCGACCTGTGAGTGCTCTAGAGATACTGTCTCTGTTATTTCAACACCAAGACACCAACCAGCCTTTAGCCTCTACTTGTAACATGCTGAATTTTATACTCTGTTTCTGAGTCACATGATGAAATGCAAAGGCCCCCTGCTCCTCCAGAAAAAACTTTCTGATTACAGCAGATGATGAAATACATGAAAGACAATGATAATCTGATGGTTAAATATGATTCTATAAGGTTATTTTTTTTATTGTAGGTGCTTGATACCAACAGATCACTTGATCTCCATGTTTCCAAAGTCACTCAACAGTATCAAATTGTCACAGTTTTGTCTGAAGAAGAAATATTCTTATCAAATTATAATATTCATAATAATAGAATATTAATCTATTCGGTGAAATAGATTTCATTTAATCGTTTGATTCATATTTATAGTAATTATGTTCAGTATCAGATCTCATGATCTCATTGTTCCACTACAGCTACATTATTGTTATTAAGGAAAGGATATTTTTTCTTTGTATTTACCCACTCACGGTCCTGATTCTCTAAAAAGTGCATTTATGGCATCTGACTTTAAAGAGACTTCTGGTGGCAGAGCTTGTTTGTCAGTGTGAACTGCAGAGCAACAAATTTGGTTGGGATGTCCAACAAAAGCCAAAACTAAAACTTATAAGATCAGAACTAGTTTTCATCTAGTTTATACAGCTAAAGATTTCTCCGTGCAGCCAGCAGTATCTTTGAAGCCAAAGTGGAAATGGGGCTTCCGCCACCAATAGCTGTTCCTCCTTTGTTTTGAAGGGAGGAGGGATTGAAGCATTGGGAAGTCAATTGGCTGCCTCGGTGAGACAAAGTGTGAAGGCTGCTGTGACTTTCTGTCTTTCTCTTTGCACTGTCGAGTTGTTATGAGTCAAACCCACATCTTCCCCCACATCCCTCACCTTTCCCTGAGCACATCCTTGAGAACACAACGGGGACGCTCAACTGCAAAAAGCTGCAAAACAATCCCAGCCACAGTCAACTGTAATTATTCAATGCTGAAATGTTTGCTGGGCAGGGATGTACAGTCTGACGCTGTACTTCTCACTGGCAGCATGGATTTACCTGAATGGTTATAAGGTGCATGTCATGACCAGAGCTTCCAGAGAGCTGTGCCTCACCAACAGTTGGCTTTCCCAGCACCCAATGCATGAACACTGCTCTCACCTGCACACAGTTCTAATTGTTCCAATATATCTCTTGGAGGCCTTCGGCAAGAGGAACATTTAATCTGCATTAATGGATTTTTGACCCTCCCATAATAGTAATTAAAGTCATGAGTAATTTTCTTTGAAGTGAATACTAAGAAAATCACTAAATGTGGGGTTGAGATTGGTTCCATTAAACCTCGCTGGGTGGATGCAATATTGATAAATGTTTTCTTGCATTAACCAGTATTAGGGTTTGTTTAATGTTTTCGTGCTTTCTTACCGACACTAAACTTTTCAAATAGTCATAGTTAAACTTGTTTGCAGCAGTAAATCTATGGTTCTGACCCACTGAGGTTTAACTCTAATCTGCATCTGTGCCTCCAAGAAATAGTTGTGCAACTAAAAAAAATTCTCCTTTCCCTGTATCCACTCTGATATTTGTGATCAACCAGCCAACTGTAATATTCCTACACTGTCCTCATTTGGATCCTGATAACAAAAAAGTTATTTGTTGTTGTTGTATTATTATGTGCGTTTTTGTTTTTGAATCTGGAATTCTTTTCTGAGCCACTCAGCTTCATGTCTGTACTTTGTCACAAGATATTTGTCTGTGGTTTTTACAGGCATGGAGAAGACATGATAGTGACTCCTTTTGCACAGGTCAGTAGCATTTACTCCTGTACTCCAACACACGGGGCTTTTTCTGTAAGACCAGGGGTTTTCTATTCTATTCTTTATAGAACTGTGATAACTCTGAATGATAAAAACATTAGATCATGTGGTAAGTGGCAAGAAACAAGGTGTAGCAGATGTTTGCAAGTCTCTCTCTTCATACAGAATATTGATTATCACGGGAATATCATTAAGACAATATTACGGAGTGTACTTTATACATGTTCTAATACCACAGAACAATAACTCCTGTAAGACCTGCCCAAACAAAGTGAGGACCCCCACATGGATTTCCGTTAAAGCACTAGATATTTCCATGGATGTTTCCAAAAACGGTGGAGAGACAGATTAATCCCATGGAAGGCCACTGGCCGTTCTCTGCTCTTCTGTATTCATCATCTGGCAGCCGTTATTGGCTTTCACGTTGAGCACTTGTTGTTTCAAGGGACAAACTAATACCGTCGGATGGTTGGTGTGAGTCTGTCCAGACAATCTACATGGCTCCCTTACTCACCAGTTTGAAAAAAAGGAAAATGGATCATTTTTCATAGAAAACACCCACGCACACTCTCTTTGTACTGAACAGCTTGTTCTGAGTCTTAACTTGTCACCAGTGTTGGCCTGTTACAAAATCTGTGTACATTGCAAACTAATAGTCACAGAAAGCAGCTTTGACCCACATTTAGAAAAAACAGGTTCATCTGTGTTTTACATCAGCTGACCGATGCATGAGTTTTAGTATACCCAATCTTTTACACCAAAAGTTTGTAAACTAGATTGATATGATGACCCCACTCAAATAGCAGTATCCGTGAAAATTGACTAGTATACATTGTATGTAAGTGCAAAGTATTTTGTAAATCACCTTTTCTGTTATTTTACAATTAAAGTTTTCCATTTTGCTGCAAAAAATTAACCTGAATTAATTAATTTAGATTATGTAATTGTATACTCTTTTACCACATTGAATAGCCTCAAGTCTTAAATATTCCCATAATGCACCAACAGAAGTGTTGGGTCACAACATAATTTTGTATATTTACGTGCACATATCAGGAAGGCTGCAATCACTGTGACTGCATAGTTCTTCAGTATTAACTGGCTGATTCCATCAAAGTGGTGTCTATGCCTCTAGTCAAAGCAAATCTCAATTGTGCTTGCTCTAGAGAAACTTCTTCTAAAAGTGAGGAATGAGTACGAAGAATACATCTTATTTCTCGAGCGGGAACGTGCGTCACATGTTTCTACCCAAATCTGGTCTCACAACCAAATGTTTCTCTCTTTTAGGTTCTTGCCAGTCTGCGAACAGTGCGAAGTAACTTTGCTGTTCTGACACATCTGCAAGATCGTGTGGCAAACAAGTAAGAGTGGCAAATACAAAGTGGATGACTAACTCGTTGTTTTCTTGTTATTTTGCTAAAGCCTCATCTGTTCCCTGTTCCAGGCGGCCGTCAAGCAGCAACCAGCCGTCCATGTGTAAGCCATGTCTCGCAGGTTAGTATTCACGTCACTGTATGGTGTGACACTCAGGGAATTCACACGGGGATGGAACTTGTTGTCTTTAGCCATAATCGCCTTCTTTTGTTTTTCTTGTGGTTATATGGTAAAAGAGTCTCAGTGTGTAGCTTTACAGCATCAAACTATAATAGATCTAACCCTGTCACAGGGCAGCTGTAAATATGAATGTTTTTTAAGACAGGATGATATAAAATTAGGCTTTACATGAGGGTCTGAAATGGCTGTGTTGATATTGGACTGTAGTTTTCCAGTCCTTTGTTCAAATTTCCAACATGAAGACTCTTGGGAAACACTTTAGGTCCCAAAAAAGTCCAAATATTATATAATAATTAATTCTTATACGGACTTTAACTTAAGAAATGTTTGTCAAAGATTTAATCTTACTCGAAGATGAAATCTTACAATTTCTGCTCATTCTCGCATAGTGTAGCTGCGAGTGTTTGTTTTTTTAAGTACAGCAGGGTTATGGTTATATAGGCTTGAGCTAGTCCCTGACCTTTGTTTGTGTGACCCCTGACCTTACAGAGGAGCCTTACCAGAAGCTGGCGATGGAGACACTGGAAGAGCTGGACTGGTGTTTGGACCAGCTGGAGACGCTGCAGACGAGAGACTCTGTCAGTGAGATGGCATCCAATAAGGTGAGAACTCCTTCAACCTCATACAGACTCTTTGAGGAAGCTCAGTAGGTCTGTGAAGTTGTCTCCAAACATTATGGATCTAAAGAGCTGTGTTTGAGTTAGGTTTTCGAGCCAGATGGTTTATCCAATGAGATGCTGCCATAAAGTGTTTCACAATTAGGTGGATAAAACCTGATTTTCTTTCATACAACATTTGGCTTGAAAAAGTAGGGGGACTTTTTCAGATCTGTATGCACTAAAGCTTGAAAAAAGCCCATTTTCAAGGCAAGGTTCAGCAGCTAGTTGCAGGTTTTGGGGCAGCAGAGGAGCATGAACGAGCTTGCAGCCGTTCAATACATGCAATATACACAACTTCCTTGTGTTCAATTATGACTTTTCTTATCACTGCTAATTCTGTTAGGCCTCCCATCATGCACAGCGAAACCCGTACAGGTCTTCAATGTCATTCTGCCACTCATCAACATCCATTGGTCAACCATGGCCGCCTGAGTCAAATTCAAGTCACCAATACTCCTCTACAGAGTGATTTCCGGGTCTGCACCCATCTACTTGAACTCAGTCATATCAGCTTATGTTCCTTCTCGGCAACTGTGTTCCTACAAGGAATGTTTTCTGTCATTGTCATACCTACACAAAAGGAAATCGTAGTCGTCTTCGAGACTTAAGAGGTGTTAGGCGAGCACGTCCTCTCCGTGTCTGGAGCAAATGTTGCTCCAGACAATTTTCCAGAATTATCTTGCCAGCTCCCTAGTAACATTCCCGGGAAATGGTTGAGTGAGCCCATATGAGAAAGAGCAGTAAAATGTTGTCGATGACTGTAAACAGAAACGCTGCTTTCTGCCGCGGAATTATCATCATGTCCTGCTTTCCACATGCTCTACAGAGATACCACAAACATTGTTCTACAAATGTCCCTGTTGCTTTGAAAGCGTCTGACTGCGTTCCTCATATGTGAAAGGCAAACAATTTTCCTCACATTTACTGGAATTCATGTCTAAAAATGGATTTATTGAACAGATTTTAGCACTTAGAACTTACTTTGAGGATTCCAGTTGTTCTGAAACCACTGTGTTGTCCCTCAGTTATAAGTTGTTTTGTATAAAAATGTCACATGTTCAGCATTGGAAATTTTCAAAGTTCATGCCACTTATTCCTGCTCCCACTTGTTAAAAAAACATAAAAATCTTAATCAGGTATGAGAGGAAAATTCGATTTTATGACAAATCCAGCTGCATTGTGATCATGGCCATTTAAGATTCACATTCACGAATGGCGTCTCCCTCTGCTGACAGAATTAATCAGCATCTCCTCCCCACCTCACTCCTTCCTGTTTCTCCTCACCGTTTGGCTACTACACTCAAACCTCCTCCATTTCACAGTCAGCCAATCAGATCCCTCTCCTCCACCCAGCCCCTGAAGCCAGCTGAAGCTCATTGGACGGAGAGGGGGCAACAGCGTGTGTGTCTCCCTCGCTATCTCTCTCTTTATATTTCTCATTGACAGTGTGTGTGACAGTAGTTGGATGAGCGTCTGCAGTCACACCCTTCCTTCCCCCGATGAGAGACCACATTCCCAGCCTCACCCTGCCCCACCCCTTCCCTATGACCCCTCCACCCCCCCATCCCACCCCATCCTTACCCCCTCACCTTCAGGACAGCACATGGGACTGTGGGAACTTCTATATCGAGTGGTCTTTTTTTCGTGTTCAGACTGTCCCTGCTGAGCGCGGAGCAGGACTGATTGAGGAGAGTATAGCCTGTCACTAAGCCAGGCAAACTTGTCTTCTTGACGCTTTGGATTTTACCGACCTCTAACATCAACATGCCGGGGCTGACATGCCTGCATCGGGGCTCTGGCTGTATCTGTGCTGGAGACTCAGACAGGTGAGCGACATGGAGCGCTGCTGGCATGCCGTGTTTAAGATGGGATCTATCGATTGGCAGCGCAATCCTTGCAGGGGGCTGAATGCTGTGTGAGCCTGCCTGTTGGATCCGACTCAGGAGCAGGTCTGCAAACGGGACTGAATACTGGAAATGTGCGTGCGTGCGTGCGTGCGTGCGTGCGTGCGTGTGTGCGTGTTTGTGTGTGTGTGATAAACAGCAATAAAGGAAAAAAAGAGGCAAACTCATACATGGGGGGGGGCAGATATTACTCATGTCTGTTTACACACTCACCATATGGGAACATGTCTTCCTGATTGAGACAAAAGCAGGTCCACATAATGTAAATATTTAAATGTTAGGGTGTCATGTTTTAACATAATGGTGAAGTTAGGTTAAGGTTGAGTTTAAGAGTTAGTCCTCAGTGTGTGTGTGTGTGTGTGTGTGTGGTGTGTGTGTGTGTGTGTGTGTGTGTGTGTGTGTGTGTGTGTGTGTGTGTGTGTGTGTGTGTGTGTGTGCGCGTGTGCGTGCGTGCGTGTGTGCGTGTGTGCGCGCGTGCGTGCAACTACTGCAGCATCACTCTCTCTCCCCCAGATCCCCTCCCTCCTCCTTCAGCCACCACATGCAAGAGCTGTTACATAATCATTTTGGAAACTGCTACTGCAATAAAGCTTAGGGGGGAAACACTCAACTGTTTTGTTTTTTAAAAAGTTTTGTGTAATCCCTGTGTTTTTAGCATCAGCAGTGCAAATCGAGCTTGACCGCTTGTCTTGTCTTCTTTCTGTTTTAAGAAAGACAAAATAATTAAATATAATGAAACCACACGTGTCACTTTGTAAGTATTTCAGATTGGGTAAATATGAATTTCAGGGTGTAAAAACAGAAATAAATTTGCTGTCACTTGAAATGACACCAGATCTATTAACGCTAGTCCATTACGGGACCCAATCCATAATTTTCAAACCCCTGCAAAGATGATGGAGCATCTTTTGTTGTGTTTCTGTGAAAAGAAGACTGTAAATTCAGCAGCCTGTCCAACCTCGACATCCTCAGTGTCCCCATCAATTTCACTGCAGTATTGATGTCTAAAAAGTGCTGCACATACACCTTGTCACCGTGTGTATGTTGACATGTTCTTCTGCAGTTCTACAAGGACTAAACACATCTCTGTTGGTGTTTATTTGTGTCCACACAGTTTAAGAGGATGCTGAACCGCGAGCTGACGCAGCTATCAGAGACAAGCCGCTCAGGGAACCAGGTGTCAGAGTTCATTTCAAGCACCTTCTTAGGTGAGTTTTAAAAACCTGAGACAAACGAGTGATCAAATGTGGAAGGGAATGGGCTGCTACTCACTGAAAGCCTCAGCATCCATCCATCCATTATCTATGTATTGTTTATTTTCGAGTCTATTAGGTACAACTACAAGTCTTGCCCCTGCATTACAACCTCCCTCCTTCAGGTTGAAAATGTTCAGCTTTTGTTTTTAAAGTCGTGTTGATTCAATTTCTTGGTACTTTTGGTGCCTGTAGTTAGTTTGTTGTGCTGTTGAGCATTTATACTGAGAGATATTTAAAATATTTAGTCTATCTTTGATAAAAAATGTGTGCTTAAAACAAAGTGAACTTGTGTAGATTAAATTCCACACTATGGCAGACGTGTCAGTGACCTTTGTGTCTGTGGTGCTACCCTGCTCTTCTAACAAGAATAATCAGATTTACATAATTGCGTCACCTGGGTCATTGCCTGTTTTGCTGACTGTTATATTATATGACCTTCAACATATGTGAATGCTGCCATGTCATCCAGCAAGGTGTGTGCGAGGTGGTGGAAGAAAATGGATGGAGTGCTTTTTGTTCAGTTTAGTTTAGTTTAGTTGTTTTTTTTGTTGTTGTTGTGGTTGTTTTTTGCAGAGGAATCTTTTAAAAGGACAGGAGAATGGGATGCAGAAAAGGAATTTTTTAAAAATTAAATCAAGAAAGAGATAAAGATTTTAGAAAAAAGCAGGAGCGAGTTTCAAGACTGTAAAGAAAAAATAGAAATTACATTTGAAGAAAGGGGGAGGAGACAAATGTGGCAAGACAAATAGTTGTATTTGAAAGAAAGGCAGTGAAGGGGGAGAAAAAAGAAACAGGGATAGGGGACTTTTACTATTTTAAAGGCACAGAAACAGAGAAAGGCAGTGGATTTTTTAAGGGAAGGACAGATGGAAGGAAGATTTTATTTACTGAAAATATGAAGAAGCAAATTTCAAAAAAGAGGAAGGAAGAGAGGTCGGTTAGATATTAAGAATGGGCGGTGAAGGTGAGGATTTGTCTATCCCTTAAAGAGAGAGGAGGTGCGGAGACGGACAACATTCCCGGACACATTGTGTGGCGTTGTCGTAGCAACAGGGTGCAATATTATTAGACAGCGTGTTGCATCAATTGGAGGCTGAGTCTCCGGCAGCCCTGTCGGCAGGATGGACGTCCAGCCGAAGGATGATGGAGCTGTCAGTTAGATGCCATTTTGATATGAGTGCCTCGGCGTCAAGCCCGGCCGCGTTTGGAAATGAACACCATGGTTTTGGGTGTGAGGAAGAGGAGGCACTGTGAGAGAGGTGAGAGAGGCCAGACAGCGCCTCGTGTGACGCTGTCACTCACGTCGCTCTGCGTCCTTTTGGTGGCCGGTGCTCGTATCTGGCCACAGATCTGGATGCTCTTTCTGCAATCATTCCTACTGTGCTGAAATGTACGTGGATGGAGAATACCAAGGAGGATATGTGGACGTGAGGTGATGCGGGCTGTCTGGGATGTCAAAATGGGATTATCATTTTCTTGGTTGGTTTGTGTGCAAACAGATTAGTCCTTTTCAACTCAACCAGTTCTGCTGAAACAGCACCTCTGTGTCAACGGATCATATGGAGATTATTTCAGTCAAATCGATGCCATCAGTGGAAACCTTGTTTTGGTGATTTCCATGTTTTTGTTCAAGGGATTAAACGCTACACAGTAGGTTGGAATAAAAAGGCCCCTCCTACAGTTAAAAAAAACAAGACACATGCTTCGTCATCGATCTCACAACAAAGCTATGAGCTCCTGAGAAGTTGACAGGTTTTACCCACCGTCCATATTTTTCTGTTGCTGGTGTTCTGCACCCACTGCTCTGACAATATAGCTGTACTGTATACTGGAGTTACTGTATAACTATACTTGTATATGTGCCTGTTTGTTTACAAACCATGTCTTCCAACCATGGTTAAATGTACAAAAATATATTGCTTAAATTTCAATCTAGTTATAATTTAATTTTTAAGTGGCAATTCGATTTTACGTAAAACTTCAAAACAGGCATTCTTTGTAATGTATTGTTTAAACTTTTATTTGCATTTACTGATACTGTTCTTCTTCTTTTTCACAAGGTCACTGACATAGTTTCCGACTGTGTTATGCTGAATAGAAGCACAAATGCTTACCTAACCCAAACACTGAAAATGAGAAATATATCTTCGCGTTTCTCTGTGATATTTAGGTGAATTTGATCTACAAGGTGACACATTTAGTAAACTACTTTTTCACTCTAACACTGAAAGACACTTAAAAACTCAAGGAAATATTTTTAAAGCGATTTGGTGCAATACAAATACAAGAAGTCCCTCACTTATGGGTCAAGACAGGACACATGATAAGAGTCATGGAGCTTAACTGGGGAAGCACATGCAGTATGAAATTGTTGTCCAACCAAGCCAGAGAATGGGCGTTTCCATGTCAGTAAACTACAGACTTAACGAATCACTTATGAACCTGCCCTTAACAGTATGTGTCTGTCTGTGTGTCCACATCACAGAGAAACAGCATGATGTGGAGATCCTGTCTCCACCTCCTAAGGAGAAGGAGAAGAAGAAGAGGCCAATGTCACAGATCATTGGTGTGAAAAAGGTCACGCAGAGTCCCAGCCTAGCAGCCGCCTTCATCCCTCGCTTCGGAGTCAGCACGCCGCATGAGAGTCTGCTGGCCAAAGTGAGCTCACACACAGATAGAAGCATACAGTACACACTGTGAAACAGTCTTATTGATGTCCTATTATACTTCTCCAGGAGATCGAGGAAATTAATCGTTGGGGTCTGGATATTTTCAAGATTGCTGAATTTTCCGGAAACCGCCCTTTAACGGTGATCATGTACTCCGTCTTCCAGGTAGGAAAATCCCTCGGCTATTAGTCTGTTCACTTATAGAAATAAAATTAGTAAATCAGTGGATTAATTAAGTAAAATTTTCTTCTTCTTCTAAAAAAAGGTTTATTTCATCATCAATAAATCATTTATTAGCTATTGCAGACATATTACGCCAACAATGTATCACATCACAACATGAAAACAATGGTCGCTCGTAGTGATAAAACTAGAGAAATATACATTTAATACATTATGGAGCTTTATGGTGAGTTTCAGCTCATGGAAAGAAGCTCTCAACACAGTTATAGGCTTACTGGTGAAGGCACTGGAGCATTTAGCAGCTAAACAGCCAGATGTTTTCCTCTGGACAACACAAGAGCAAACAGAGAGTGAACACTGTATTTGCATTACCAGGTGAACACAAGCACAACTCCACGTGGATTTTAATGTTGCTCTGTGACTGCTGGATGTGTTAATAAGCAACTCTTTGTGTAGTTCACCATATCAAATGGAAAGCTGGTGATACAGTGTCATTGTATGCCACTCTTATTTATGCTGCCCCCAAGTGGCCAAGGCTGGAGACAGTTCAAAGAATTATTTGTGATAAATGTCACAAAAAACTTTTATTGTGGGATATGGGAAAAATCAGCGGCGTTAACAATCTCCTACAGGCAAACTTATGGAAACTTTTGTAATCAACAGAAGCCACAGAATAATTTCTAATAAGAGTTGTTTGCTGTTGGTTTGACTCCTGGTTTCCATTTCACCCTTTCAGGAGAGAGATCTCCTGAAAACCTTTAAGATCCCAGTCGACACTTTCATCACCTTCATGATGACCTTAGAGGATCACTACCATGCTGACGTCGCTTATCACAACAACATCCATGCAGCCGACGTGGTGCAGTCCACCCATGTCCTCCTGTCCACCCCCGCTTTAGAGGTAAGATAAGAAAGCTGTTGTTGTAGTTTCTGGCTACGTTTATATGGATTTTAGGATTGGGTTATTAATCACAGCAAAGTTTGCTGCACCTCTGAATCCTGACTTTTCCCCATTAACACGTGATATTTCTTGTTCAAAATGAGTGATAGTTTGATTATAAAATCAGTGTATTGTCTTGAACAAATGTGTTTCCTGTCCCTTGTCCAACACAGGCAGTGTTCACAGACCTAGAGATTATGGCTGCTCTGTTTGCAAGTGCCATCCATGATGTTGACCACCCAGGCGTCACCAACCAGTTCCTAATAAACACCAGTAGGTTCCTCTCTGTCTCTGTCAACATCTGCCCCAACAGGCTTTTGGAATAAATGCAATAACCCTTTGAGTGATGCTTAAAAACCCTATCGATATTTAAGTGCCTTTTTAACACTGCAAAAGTTTTTAAGTACTGTATAACACTAAAACATTTTTATAAAATGTTCAGATCTTTTAAATACTTAACAGTTTGCTTTGACGTCTCAATAGTAATCAATAATCATTCGCAATCAGATGATTTGCTAACCTATTGTTAATGCATGTAGGTTTCCTTTGACTTTAGCGGACACATGCAGTGTTGTCAGGCGATTGTGCTGTGGCCCTCATGGATCAGGCACAGTAAAACAAAGGATCTAATTTAGACGGGGACGTTGATTCAGAATAATAAATTAACTAGTATTATATTTTTCTTATTTCTATTGAACTTTTCAATCTCCATCGTCGCAGGTTCGGAGTTGGCGTTGATGTACAACGACGCCTCGGTGCTGGAGAACCACCACCTGGCCGTGGGCTTCAAACTGCTCCAAGAAGACAACTGTGACATCTTCCAAAACCTCAGCAAGAAACTGAGAGATTCCCTCCGCAAGATGGTGATCGACATGGTGAGGCTGCTGCGGCTTTCATCTGACATATTGATTATTGATTGCTTTTCAGTCGCACTGTCCTTAACTGTCGCTTTTACAGTGTCACCATTATGGTATTAGATTTTGCTCGTCGTCTAGTGCAGTTTGTGTTCAGTAAAAGTACACTGATACAGCAGCTTCATGTCTGTAGTAACAGACTACTTTGGAAGGGCTGCTGGCAAAACATCATGCAGTTGTTGCTTGAGGACACTGATACGACCGATGGTCGGTTACGACTTCCTTTTTTTATTGTCAGCTGGAAGGGACAAATAAAAGTGGAAAGTGAAAGAGAATGTAGGATTCGTTTATGAAGAAGAATTTATCACATTATTAGATGGCAAGAACATAAGTGTGGCCAAATCTGAGGTCCAGTAGAGGTGTGGCATTACTGTGCTACAGTGAAGCTGATAGATGATACGACTTATTCGTCATAATCAGATTAAGTAACCCACACAAATGCAACAAGAAAAAAACAATCTAATCTAATCTCTAATTAGATTAGATTAGTATTGTTACTATTTGAAAGAAACACTGTAAGATGTACTGTATAGCATTCATGAAATATTTTCATTAAAAAGCATCACACGCCTTCAGAACAAGAAAGCCACAGCTGTCGGTAGAAATACCGAAAAATTAAAGTTCACAGTACACATGCAGCATATTCAGTTCCCATGGGAAGCAGGGACACGCGTCATCTCATGGAAACGACTGACTGAAGATGTGTTGTGTCTCTGTTTGTGTGACTGTCGTCCTCCTCAGGTGCTGGCCACAGATATGTCCAAACACATGAACTTCTTGGCGGACATGAAGACAATGGTGGAAACGAAGAAGGTGACGAGTCTGGGAGTCCTGCTGCTGGACAACTACTCTGACCGCATTCAGGTGAGAGCTGCTCTGCACATATATGGGTAGTACACTTTATTGAGTATGATGAACAGAGACTTTACATCACTGAATTTGATAAATTCTACGTCCAATCTGCAGCAAATACTGGAGAAGGAATCAGTGTTAGCTCAAATCCTCACAGTAAATGCTGAACTGAACGCAATAGTTCTCAGGCAGTGACGGCAGCATGTTTCCACACTATTGTCTTTCATACACAACAAACCAAACAGCCGTCTGCATGTTCAACCAGGGAGTTTGTGTGACAGTGCTGCAGCCTGCTGGACGCAAAGTGGTCATTGCATTAGTGTCCTCAGCTGCTGGATAACATCTTAAAAAAAGGCTATTATAAAATAATCATGGTCTTGGTTTATTCTCTCAGTTTAGAGCATCAATTTATGAAAAGTTGTTTGTAGCCGACTGTTCCCATACATCCCATTATTGTTATGAGTTTTTGGTCATGCCTTATTTTACAGGTCCGTGAATTCCTGTGTATTTTCCAGATAGAATAGAAAGTGATCAGTTGGTAAAGTCTCAGTTATTTCTAAATGCTAAACTAGCACCGCCTTGAGACATTCATTCCGATGATTACCGGTGAAATAAGTGGGAAAAATGTGTCTACAAACAGAAAAAAACTCACTCAAAAACCTACAGAAGCACCATCATCATCAACAGAAAATCCAAGGAACACCGCACAGTCCCACCCACCCCGTTACATTGACAGGTTATAATAACCCGTAAATGACCTTAACATCACCAGCAGTCTCATCAAGCTCGTCTCCCTCAGGTTCTGCAGAACATGGTCCATTGTGCCGACCTGAGCAACCCAACCAAACCTCTGGAGATGTACCGACAGTGGACAGACCGCATCATGGTGGAGTTCTTCACCCAGGGAGACCGAGAACGAGACAAGGGCATGGAGATCAGTCCCATGTGTGACAAACAGAATGCGTCCATAGAGAAGAGCCAGGTAACGACTGCACACACAGAGATGTGGAGAAGATGGAGGTACAGTGTGAGGTTGAAAAAGAGAAAACTTTTGAGAAAATTTCTGGAAAGTGTCCAGATTAACATTATCGTTTTCACATACAGCCCCTCTGGAAAAGTTCAGAAAAATGTCCGGACTTCAGTGCATGTCTGAACGCAGCTATAGCTTATATTGGTCTGACTTATTTTATGCCCATTACAGAATAGTGCTAAAATGATAATAGAATTTTTACATTTACGGTCGAGACAAATTTACCTGGTATGCCTTCGGCATACATTTAATCCCTGTAAAATTTTCCAGTTCATTTCTGTAATTATTAATTTTTATGACCAGGTGGGGTTCATCGACTACATTGTCCACCCTCTGTGGGAGACCTGGGCAGACCTGGTGCACCCTGATGCCCAGGACATCCTAGACACTCTGGAGGACAACAGGGAGTGGTACCAGAGCATGATCCCCCGCAGCCCATCACCTTCCAGCCCAGAGGAGCACCATGCCGAGAGGGAGCCAGGAGGAGGAGCCGTGGAAGCAGGAGGATCTGTCCCCTCAGGAGGAGGAGGGGACAAGTTCCAGTTTGAACTCACTCTGGAGGAAGAGGAGAATGAGGTGGAGTCTGATCTGGAGAGCCCCTTAGAGGAGGAGTCCCAATCAATTGGGGAGCATCACAGGGACTCCTCCTCCCCTTCCCTGTCTCCGGACCCCCGCAGCAGCAGCAGCAGCAGCAGCAGGTACCGCCCACCCTCACCTCACCCGTCTCGGACCCTGAGTTTGGCTGCCATGTCGGTGCGAAGCCCCCATCCTCACAGAACAGTGGCCTCCCCTGGAAGGGGGGGCACCGACAGGGACAGAGAACTAAGCCAGGAGGCCGACGGGATAGCCTGCCTGCACATGGGCACGTAACAACCAGCACAACCTGCCCCGCCTGAGAGACATGAGCGCCGAGTGTAGGATGAAGGAGGCAGGGCAGGCCCTAACCAATAAAGTCTGTAAAATCACCACAGTCCCTTTACACTGGAGACACCCTCTCTAGAGAACAGAGGGACGTTCCCCCTCTGTTTTATTTTATTTTTCAGCAAAGAAGAATCGTTTTAGCCTCTCTTTGGATGCCTGATAGGCCTATGTGTCCCATCCTGCTTTGTTGTAGCTTCAGTTCAGTGTCCCAGACAAAGACTGCTGCAGTTTAAACTGGGAAGAGGAGCGGAGCTGAAGTGTGATACAACTGCATAAGTTCAAGGGAATGTCTTCCTCCAAAATAACTGTTTGCGACTTTCAGAAAAGAGCAGCGAATGAGGGATGACAGTGGTTCAACAGGGTCTTGGAAATAATGTTTTGCACCATAGATTTAGTTTAAGATATGAAATTATTTGAATAAGTGAGTATGATTTTTTTGTTGTTGTTCAAGAATGATGCGAGGGATGAATAATTTTACCAAATACAGGATCTAGGTGAGCAGCGAGAAAATCGATGGACCTAAACCTCAGGGTATGAAGAGAAACTAAAAATCGAATGTAGCACAGGTGTAGTGGGTAACCCTGTTCTGACCCCCAGCCCCAACCTTCTGTTTGTTTTACCTCCAAACTAGATCATTTGTTGAACCTGCGTGTATCTACCATTAAATCAAAACCCTTTAAAAGAGAATTTGGTAACTAAAGCAATCAAGGAAATAACTATACAAACCAACTTGTAGCACCACAGAGATCGGACACTGAGAAGGACTGTCAGTCTCATGTGTTGAAAATACAAAAGACACCATCTGTATAATTTGTTTAAGCTATTTTTTTAACCTGGGATGATGTTTCGGGACATTTTCTTTGTCGTATATTTGCTGGTCTCGTCTTGTGTTTATGTGCTTGAAAAGCATTTCTTTTATCAGGGTGCCTCCGGTCCGCAGTAGCACTTTACCATCTCTGCTGTACAGCTCTTCTATTCAGTCACACAAAGGGCTTCATCCAATGTAGGCCTACGGATCACACAAATAGTACAGTATATATGTGAGGCGGGGCAGGAAAGTAACTGAGCTACTGGCTCAACAGACAACCCCCTGGTGGTCAGATGACATATGAATTATGAGACCATCTGTGTTTTGAGAAGCTTCAGATACAGAGGTTCAGATTCACTGAGAGTGCAAATAGAGGTACTAGGGCTGCAATTCATAAGTGCAGCATTTGTGAATGAAAACCCTGTGCCTAACAGATGAGATGACAGGCCTCACCTACAAACGAATATTATTTTTATATAAATCCAATCTACACACTGAAACTCAGAGGCTTTGGCAGCAGTGTTAAGTCTGTGTGCATTCATTGTGAAAACCATGGTTCAGGTATTCTGCAAAGATATTTTCAATGAAACTGAACCTGAACATTTTTCTGGCCTTTTGAAGTAAAGATATTTGAATGTATTTAATTAAGAATTTCACTCAGACATTTCAAATGTCAAAC
The DNA here is from genome assembly GCF_022379125.1 of Scophthalmus maximus. Taxonomy (NCBI): domain Eukaryota; kingdom Metazoa; phylum Chordata; class Actinopteri; order Pleuronectiformes; family Scophthalmidae; genus Scophthalmus; species Scophthalmus maximus. The sequence continues at coordinate 8,260,226 of NC_061527.1, forward strand.
CTCAGCCACATGTCGAGGCTTGTCCGTCACAGGAGTGTTCTGGCAATTTAGTGATGCACTGTGATCAAGTTGGACGACTGATAAGAGACTATTTTTTTCTAAAATGATCCAAATCAATGAGTCCCTATAACAGTGGATCGTACATTTACCATAATGCAATTCAATAGTGCCTTTCATTAGATCCTCCCTTTGCCCATTTTTTTTAAAAGTCTGCCCCACGGTTTTTGTTATTAATCTCTAATAGTGAGCCCAATCCCTTCAGAGCCACATTGCACATTATACAATCGCTTCCACAGGTTGTGCTCAAATAAACTGACCTCCGTGTCTAAAATAAGTGGAGTGTCCTTTTAAATAAAAGTCCTTTCCATTTTCCCCGAATCAGCACGGACCTTATAATTCCCCAAATCACTTTGGTGTTACTTTCCTACCCTGCCCAAAGAAACTGCTGGTGAGATCACAAGCACATTTTCAAAAGTGTCTGAGAGAAATGTAGTTACAACCAAACTGATGGTGTTCCATCAGACTACGTTTGTCTTATTCGGTCAGTAGTGCTCGACTGGGATAACTGTGTGCCACAAACACCTGCCAGCCTACGATTATGTACATTTTTACACTAGAGATTTTAACCTGATGATTGTATCGAAGTCACTGACTTTATAGTGTTAGTTTTTACGAATGATAGATGTCAACAGTATCTAAAGCAGACGATTCAATAGACTTTGTGCAACTTAGGATCTGTCTTTTCAGCCCTTTCCTAACCAGACAGCTGAGACGTGAGAATGTTTGTAGTTTCCGGAGTTTCACGACTCTTTCTGTACCATGTTCAGTCTGAATCAGTGTTGGTCGCCGTCACTGAGGTAGAGAGACCAGGTAGTGAACAAGCACTACACAGGATATGATACACTTCCTGGTCTCGCAGTAGTAGTAAACACTAGTCTAACAGTATTTCATTAACTCAGCTGGTAAGCTTCATTGATAAGCATCACATGTGATAGGAGAGGATGGAACCTGCTGTTAAAGATCATTTTGCCGTTTTTAACATGCCGAGCCTCCAAACACCATTTGACTCACTGTTCTCCCCTTATGTTTCAAATGTTCCTTCACAGGAAACTGGAAAAAAAAAATTGGCCATAAAGAATCTGGAATACATTAACAAAAGCATTTCTAAAATGACACGTGTTGAGCTTCGGTTTTAGCTTTACAACAATTTCAAACTGGTCTGGAGTTAAGAAAAAGAGTCATCATCCCACAAAGGAGCCCGGAATCGCGTGATACAACATGAAAATTCACCAAAGTGAAGCTGAAAGGGTTTCTCTCATTTCACAGAATATCATTTATCACATGATAATCTGAGAAATTCTGTTATGTAATACCTGTGTTGACTTGTCATGTTTTGCAAGTGCATAATTTATTTAGCTAAAAAAAATGAACCATAGATGCCTTCATGCAATGAAAATGCCATGTAAATGTCAGCAGCTAGGATACCCAGACTTTACCTCTACCGCCATCAGCAGGACGAAGTTCATACTTGCGCACAAGATATGTCAGAATGTAGTGGGGCAGTGACGGGGGATTCAGGCTTTGTGGCCTTTTCTTGTGCCCGTTCAGAAACCTTTGATTTTACTTGAACTACTGCTAAAGCTCTAAAAACAGCAAAATTGTTGGACTTGTTGAGGGGTTCTGCTCCACGTTTCACCAAACATACCTTTAATCCTTTTTGGGACAAAATGTTTCTTAATGTGTCATTGTGTGTGCAGTGTAAACGTATTGTCCTCAAAGATTTTAGGCCTTTGGTACTGACCCAATAATTTGGACTTCTTGACACCAGTTAAAGAGCTTTCTGTCTTTATAAAGAAAAAATGCATTAAAAATTTGATGTGTCTATTAGATGATACGGAAAAATGAGCACAAGCAAGTTAGACATTAAGCGTATTTAATCGTATGCATGACATGGTCTAAAATATTAGCGCAGTCATCCAACAATATGAAACTTATTCTGTTTCTTGAAATTAGTTTGGTCCATCTAATCTGTTGCAAACACGATCTGTTAACTTTCCTGCAGCACAAGTGGTGAGATTTTACTACTTTTTACTATAGAACAAACTGAAGCACTTGGTAGTTTTGCACAAGCAGTGGCAACCAGAAAAGCAACATAAAAATTAATCACTTGTACTCTCGAATCTGAAAGTCCTCAATTTTGGAGAACTTATATTTGATATGAACAGACATCTCACTCCCTGCACAATGTTTCCATCATGTAGGATGTTAATCGTCTTGAAAAAATTGTGTAGCTGGAGTGTGTAGCCCGGTGATCTGAGGCATTTCATCAGCATGTTAAATTCAGCTCTGTGGCTCTTCACAGGAAGACATCAGTGCCATACAGTGTTAAATGTGTCGATGAGCAGCAGAGTCCCTGCTGCTGCTCCTTTATTGTGCTGCGCTGATACTGCCACCATTTATTTTCATGTCGTCTCGCTTTTCTCAGCCTCAGTGTCGTGCAAACTTCTGTAAGAGATATTTATTCTTCAAAACGTTTCTGTCGAGACAAAGTACTGTAACATAAGAAGTTTGACTTTATGTTCTTGAGCCTAAAAATCAAGTATACTTTACAAGTATCTATACATCTGCCACTCCAATGTTTTTTGTCAAAGGAAATGAATATATTTTTGTTTCTCATTTTTAGCCAAAAGAGTCTCGGGAGTTCAGGGTGTTTTAAGTGGAAAATGCCAATAAATTATATGGAAATTTATAGCAAAGAAGTCTTTTATTATTTCTTTGTTCTGTACAGTCAGCCCAATGAACAAAGTTTTTCAAATGGATAGAGAAGCGCTATTTGTAAGACAAGTATGATTCATGCCACTTTCAGATCTGATCCTAAACATCCCATCAATGTACAAGTGGAACATAAAAAATCCTGCATTGATTGTTATCAACTAAAGCTATTATGAGTATGAAAATTAATATGATAGTGTTATTAGGTACATTATGTAGGTGATGAGCAGTTTTCCTGCTGGCAGACCACACAGACATTTTATAATGGATTTCGCTGTATCAGCAGAAGCTTCTGTCCAGTCTGACCGGGACTCCAGAGCAGGCTGGAGGCTTCACGCCCTGTAGACGTGACAGAGTTAGTCACATCCCAGCAGGAATCATTAAGTGTCAAATACAAATTTAAAAAACAACAACTTTATAAATGTGGGGTTAAAGTGATGCAGATGCAAATGACGATAATGAGACAGACTATAACATAATAGCACTAACCCACATTCTTTGTAAATAATTTTGTGGAAATGTTGAAGGGCTTACCTTTATATATGACATGGATTTTAATTCTTTTTTGAAAGTGTCTGGCACATGTTTTGATTTCAAACTTGTCAAAAGAGTTCTCTCATCTCCTCACACACATTTATACCTGAACTTTAACACAAGCAAGTCCTCACCTTGTAAAGTTGGCAAACCAAATTGAAAAGAGACGACATGGCCTTGTCCTCATTCTCCTCTGAATATTCCTGGAATGAGACTTTTCTTTTAGTAATCTTTACAATAGTCCTATACAATACTGACAGTTTAATGAATTTCAAATTGTTTTCTATTGCAAAAGTAATGAGACGTTTCTGCTTTATTTCATGTCGTCAGTACCAGTCAAAAAAAGAAATCAACATTTTATATCAGATTCTGGTGTCGGATAATTTGAGCAACCTTTTCCATTTTCCGCGATCTGGATGTAATGTACAGGTTGAGGTGTTAAACAATACATCAGTAGCCAACAAATCTAAAACATAATTCTACCACTGTATATCAAGCTATCACTGTGTAGTCTAGAGTATGACTATGTGTTTTACCCCGTTAAAGGTGACCCAGGGGACGTGTGTGTGAGCTGGGTTCAGAGCCCTGGTCATGACAGCGTTGGCGTGCATCAGCCGGTATCCCAGTCCTTTATTCACACAGGAGTCAACGCTCGACCAGGAGACGGAGGGAGCGTAGAGCTGGAGGCACTGAGACAACAGGACAGAGCTGGTATAACCAACAAATCACATCCAGTATGTTCCAGAAATTCAAGAGTCCTCAGGGATTTTATGGATCTATTTTTTACACCCACGTAAAAATCACAAAGGCCATCATTTATTTTTTGCTGTGGAAGGTGTAAACATGTGACAACTCTGACGCACCAAAGATCTCTTACTTGTGGTATGTTCACCTTGTTTTTGCCACCAGTAAATACTTGGTTTTTTAGCTGCAAAAATAAGTCACTCAATATAGTAGTCATTTAATCATTTGGCTCATTTTTTTACAAAAAAAAATGAAACATTTTCCAGCTTCTTCAATTCCAACATATACCATTTTCTCTATTTTTCTTCAGCTGCTTGGTTGAACAAAAACTAGATTTGAAACTGACCGACATTTTAGCATATTTCTGAAATTTTATTGATTAAATGATGAATTGAGAACTCATTAGTTGCAGCTCTATTTGGTTTAGATTTTTAGAGACTTTTCTCATCATCACCATTATCTTGGTGACTTGGTTTTAAAGGTCTGACCATAAAGTATGATGAGTAAAATGTGCTCACAGTAGAGTTATACTAGAAGACATGGACCAAAAATACTGCCAGGTTAAATAAATAAATACTCACAGGCTTTGCAGCATTGAGAACATCTGCAGCCGACTCCATGCAGTAGATGATTTGAAGTGACGAGTGCCTCGTTAAATGGATGATACAGGCCTGAGGAGCACATCAGTTCATCTAAAATCATCACGCTTTTGTAGAAACAAAACATTACAGAGGGTAGAGGTGGTGAAACATGCAAACCTCAATTAGGTTTCCTCTGCATTCGGGCTCTCCATGCTGACAGGTGAAGGGAGAATTTGGTGACGGAAGCTCCTTCAAGAGAAAAAACAAGTCTCACTTCTGGGTGATATCAATATTTAACAGTAACAAAAGAAATTCTCAATAAGACTCTGCAAGATCACATAAAATCGTCGCTCCACTTTAAAAGCCGCTGTGTGCATTAACAGAAGATGAAGATCAGCGTACCTTAGCGTTCCCGTAGGGCACCAAAGTGACGGCCATGATGTCCTGCAGCATCGTCCAGGTGGGGAAGAGCTGTTGGGTGATGAAGACTCTGCAGGCTGGACACAAACTCTCATAGTACAGAGTGACAGAGACTGGAGGAACAGCCTGGTTTGGTCTGGTAGCATTCACCTCCATACACTGCTTCTGAACCTACACAGAACAAGACAAAAACAAGACTGTCACATGTTCTCTAGAATGGCGATCTAACCATTTTAAGGTATTATCCTTAACTGAGAAAAACAGAAAAGTCTTGGAAAAGAGCTCTGTGTAAGTCAGGTACAGCGGTCAATGTAAAAAAGAATCCACCAGGGTAGCACTTTGTTCTCTATGCTGTTTTATACCTGCAGAAAATGTTTTTGTTTTCTCAAATTGTGTTAAAATATATATTTGTGAACACTGTGGTCCTGAAAGGTAAAGACATAAAATCTTGCACAGCGTGTGTTGCAACAAAAAGTGACTTCTTGGCCTTTTGCTCTTTCAACATTTACACTGACTATTATTTCACGACAAATTCATCAAGGCCAGGAGGTCAAGACCTACCCCAGATATAAAGTGGAGCAGATGTGTACCAGAGGAAAAACAAGTCAACTATATATTATCAAAACAATAAGTGGATTACTTCAAATGAAATTAAATATAATTTATCATAAATTTAATTTAGGTCTACAGATTTGGTAATCGGAATGACTGTCATGCTTTTAGTCAAACAAGCATTTTCACTTTATTTTACTGATGACTTGCAATTGTGTTTTATGGCATTTGATGGTATTGTGGAATATACAATAGTGATAAGAATGACTGGATTTATGAAATGAATCTTTAGTTGTAAACTTTCACTTAACTCACAGTGTAGGACAAACTACACACCTTGGTTTTGGTTTTTCCAGCCTTTGGTCATCTTTAAACTGATAATCCGATTGTTTTATTTGACCCAGAACCTGCGCTGCCAGTCACATGAGGAGCGTCTGGTGTTCAATTCCTGAAGCATGACTCCCATTTAGACGGAGACCATAAAAAAACTCTTTTTTGAGACAATGTTGTTCAATGATCATGTTATTATGGCACTTCCCCCCTGTATCTTCCCAGAACAGAGTTAACGACAAGTCCATTTTATCAACTTTATCTATTTATAGGGTTAGGTAATTCTGGTTATTCAGACAATGATGAAAGGCATAAGAGGACGGTTATGAATTCTCACAAGAAAAAGAAACCTGTCTCAAGAGCAAAATATTAAGTAGGCCACAACAGAAAATAATAATAGGTATTTGGCTGAATCTTCTACCTTTACAGTAGTTGACCTAGAGTATACACACTTTATAATCCTATATCTCTTCCATTGGGACAATCTAGCAAAAGATAAAGTTCTCTCCTTTTATTCCCTCCTTATATGATCACATCATACTGTGATTATTAGGGTATTAGGGACACATAGGGGGGACACTGACTCCTTGAACACAAAGTCGTAACGTTACCAGAAATAAGTCGTAACTTCAGGCGTAGTGTCATTTCGAAAGGAGAAATGTCAGAGGATCAGTCCGTCGCCTGCGTTACAGTGAGGAATCTTGTTGACTTTGGAGTTGTTGTCACAAATGACGACACACTTTCTCTCATCGGCCACACAAACATCAGTATCAGGACTCCTGTTAGTGTCATAAGCCCCCTCTCCCTTCGTGCAATGCGAGTGACTTCTCAAAGAATTACAACTTTAACGTCCTAATATTAGGCCTTTTGTGACATTAAATGACTGTACTGTTGCAATATTACGACTTTTCCTCATTAAATTAAGACTTAAAATAGACAAATTTGTAATGGTGCATATATATATTTTGCTGTACTCACCTTACACTCTATGGCGATCTCCAGGGATCGACACCACTGGGACGGAGGGTAACGACAGGGTGGTTTGGGGTGAGACACCGCAGAGCCGCTCCCGTCAGCGCAGAGGAGAAACAGCAAAGCCAGCGGCGCTGACAGCTTCATGTTGGACACCAGGAGAGAAGAGGGACCGAGGGACTGAGAGACCGAGGGGACCGAGAGACCGAGAGACCGAGAGACTGAGAGACCGAGGGGACTGAGGGGCCGAGAGACTGAGGCTGCTCCTCGGCTTTCAGAGCTGCACGTGACCTGCCTACTAATCACCAGATAATTAACTACAGGTTTGATTGAGCGCTGCCGCCTTCACGGACCCTCGGACATTCCTGCCTCGGGCTCCGTGAACAGGAGAAAAATAATATCTGGCTGTTCAACGATGACTTTAATCGATGTGAATTAAGTAAATGTTCCCATATGAGCACATCAGCCTCCGCAAACATGTGCAATCAATCATTTCTAATGGGATTAAATATCCCCAGTCAGACATATTAGCAAAGAATGCTCTGTCCACTGCAATTTACCTCTATCTGTATAGAGAAATTAAATTTGATTAACCTGAAGGGATGTTGTTGAACGCTAGCAAGAATTTTCTTTTTCTGCTGTCGCCTACTTAGGCTATGAGGAGCTTATATTTTACAAGCAAATCATAGCAGCCTATAAACCAAATTTAGATTAAGGGAGAGTCGCGACAACTCCGTTCACTCCAATGGACTTTTTTTCCCCCAGCAATGGCGGATCATGGCGCCTCTCCATAGTTCCCGGAAGTGAGTAGAAGCGCATCAGAGTAGCAGCGGAATGGATCAATGGACCATTTTACTCTTTTTTTTAAACGTATTGACTAACTACATCGAGTAACTACACATGCATGTCGGTGTGCTTTATTCTAAATCGATACATTTATTGACTACTAATTACCAAAAATCGTTTCTGTCGCAGGGAATAATGGATTCGAATTGCGCGCCAAGAACTTCCGGGGACGATCTGAAGTCTACAACGTAACGTGACGTGCAAACATTTTGGACAACAGTGGGACTCGCTACTTCAAATTCTCCTCCAAACTCCGTTAAATGACATCGTTGATCACCATTTCCATAAGGTAACATATTAACTATGCATAAGTAACTCATACAACCCCACTTCAAAATCACTGAACTATCCCTTTAATTGAATTTTCGTGCGCTCTGGTTAAAAAAGTCGGGATTTGAATTTACAAACATCTGAAAATCGAAGTTCACATGTGGTATGTTTTGTTACATCAACACAACTGGCTCGCCTGCAAGAAAATATTGTTCCGAAAATACAGGTTTTTAATTCACAATATTGGACTAGACAAACATTCACGGGTGATACAGGCACTGGTCTCCATGGCACACAGTGGTGTCATCTCAGCTCCAAGCAGACGGTATATAACCAACCTTGTTCACACAACAGAGACTTTAGAAAGTCATGACCCTGAACGAGCTTTTTTTCTCCAAACAGGACGAGTTCCAGGCACTAACGACATAATTGTTCAGAAGAGGTTGCATCCACCAAAAAAGAATCCCTTCTCAAGGTAAGATGAGTTTTCTTTTAACTCATTTTTTGGGTTTGGATACATGGTAATGTCTAGGGCATCTTTAGTGTTAAACATGGTGTTAACCTTAGTTTTGTATTATTGCTGCATTCAGTAAATAAGTGTCGATTGAAGGAAAATTAATGTACAATTAGTTTAATAATTGACTACTTGTTTTAGCCATTTTCAAACAAAAATGCCAAACATTTGCTGCTTCCAGGCTCTCAAACATGAGGATTTGCTGCTTTTTTATTGCCACATATGATAATAAATTAAATATCTTTGGGACGATGCATTTAACAAGACATTTTAAGATGTTAAAGCCTCTGGGAAACTATAGTGAGCATACTTCACAATTCCTGGACATTTTATAGATTAGACATTTTGTTCATTAATCTGCAGATTATTCTATGATGACAACAATAGTTAGTTGCTGCCCTAATGTGAATTGTCTTCAGTACAATGTACACATTGTGTTAATTAAATAATACTCTCTTGAAACCATGATCTCAAATTTATTTGGGGATCTGAAAGTGCATACATGAACAATAATGTTCTGAAGTAGGTAAACTCAGGTTTTACAACAGCAAAAAAAATAAATTTTAAACCAATTCTTTTCTTCATACGTGACTCCTAAAGGAAAAGTTATTTCAATGCCTGATTAAACACCAAAAATTGAATGTTGTTGCATAATCATTACAGTAAAGAAACATTACAGTAACAGTGTGTTCTCACAGCAACAGGCTATTAAGAATTGGAAAGGGAAACTAAATGCATTAAATCAGAAAGACAAATCCATACCGTCACATTGTAGTTACAGAAACAACATTTTTACAGGTACTACGTTGAATGCAATGCAGAGAAAAGTAGAGGTATTTGATCCAATGCACAACTCAAAATCAAAACCTTTTCTAAATAAATCAAGTCCCTGGATTTCAAACATTTAAGAAGTTGATTACTACTGTCTCGTCCAACTAAAGGTGAAATGGGAAACAAACAAAATGTATTGGTTTGTTTTAGACAAATATTACGGCTATATTCCACCATGTATTGGCATTGAAGAAAGTAAATGGGTATATGCCAGCCATTTAATGGCAGCTGAGCTTTGTGTGATTGTAACTATCAATGACTAACCAATCTTCCTCTTTAAGTGCACATGTTAAGCTTTTCTGTTTTTGCCTTATCTGACGCGTGTCATTTACCTTTTTTTGTGCATGTAAAATGTCTGTTAAGTTACAAAGAGTTTTGCAGCAAAGGGGGTCCTTCTTGCCCACAAGAAAACACTGCCTGAAATGCCTCATTTGCATTTTCTTTTCCCTGTAAAGCATCTACGTCACCAAGTAGTAATATTTAACATGCCTGCCTACAGGCTAGTTGATTTCAAGTTGGTATAGCAGAACCAATTTCATTGTGACTGTAGCTACTGCAGTCTAGCCCATTTCAAGTAGACTCCCCATGAACCTGCAAATGGCCAAAATGGGAGCACTTTGACCCCAATCATAAGTAAACCACACCCACAATAGACAACCATTCTTACACTTACAGTAACATAAACTCCGTCATAAATAAACCGATCTACCTGTACCTACATAACCCTTTCTGTATAACAATCTTCACCACACGGAGCAGTAATCTTGACCAATCTGCAAAAAGGCTGTAAAATGAATGCGATTAAAATTGCAATCAATACAAATGGGTTTGAACATTCAGTTCAAGCATTTTCTGTAATTAATCTAACAGTATCTTTGCTAGGCAAGTATGTTACAAACCCATACAACCTTTCAGCTTTCTCTACTTCACCCAATGCTTCTCTATCTACATGGCATACTACTTTCTGCATTGTTGCTCAATATTCACACAAATTGTTTCATGTAAAATAATCCAATTTGAACATAACTCCCAGAGAGTGGGAACTATGTGAAAATACATCACTCTTCTAGGCATTAAACTGAGGATTATTACCACAACAAACCATCACCTTTCCATTAAACCAAACAAGGTTACCTTCTTATTTAATACATCTCCACTTCCGACACTCCTGCATCTCACAAGGTTATCTCATCAAACCAAGACAACTAGTTGGAAGGTCCTTCCTAAAGTCATCTGACTGAGTCTAATTTTTCATAAGACAAACAGCCTGATAACATCGATACAACAGTCAAGCTGATTTAGTTCCCCATGCCGCAAATCCATGGTATCCAGCCCAAAATTTCAATAAGACAAGTGATTTCAGTCTCTTTGGAAAGGAATTTTAATTTAAAGTTTTACCTAAATAGCTAGTTCTTAGGTATACATCTAAATAAATAATTGTCTTAGTAAGACTTCAGTCTGTTTTTTTTTAAACACGTGATTGAAAAGTTATGAAAAATTATTTTAGACAAGAACTTCTTGACATGAATTCTTACAAATAAGATTTCTCAAACTACATACCAAACCAAATGATGGAGATGTCTTGACAGCACACAACCCTTTTCTCGGAACACTTAAAGCTGAAAGTACATCATGACACACATTTTTATGACACCAACTATTTTTCTATTAAACAGTCATGATTTTGAAGTGTGTTCGGTATCTTGTTTGTTCAATTTTGTTTGCACAGGGATATTACACATGTTACGAAAATTTACAACAACAGAGAAAAAACTGATTGTGCACAAAAAATTAAAATATACGAAGATGTCATGACTTTACAGAACTATTTAGAGGACGGCTTATTACAGATGCCACAGAGAAACAAAGACTTGAACACATGTATCAGTGCTTTGTCAGTGACTTATCAATCTCACCAGTAGCCTGCCCACCTTTAGCACCACCACATGTCCACCTACTTCAGTCAGAGGGTGGATGTACATGAAGCCAGTATCTCCACCTCATAGAAGATACTTTTGTGCAAATGCTATGCTTTAAATCTAAACTCCACAAAGCAGTGGTGTAATCCGTTAGTGCACAAATAGGCTGTACATTTTTTCTGTATTCCTGCTACAAAGTTAACTGGGTGTACATTATATGTAGTTTTTTTTTCTTTTTCAATTCACAATATTAAATAAACACCTAGGTTTCCATTGATGTACTTAATCTAACACTCAGCTAATGTATTAATTGTGCAAAAATAAAAATAAAAGACATCTTCAATGATCAGAGATAGATGCCTCCATTTAGATTTTACATGCCAGGCATGTACCCTTCACATCTTTTGTGATAATGATTAGAATTTAGCATTTTAGTAAACAGGAAATTCAGGATAAAAAGAAGAAAGCGCAACATTGTGGTGACAGCAGGTAATGTCAAATTCATTCGTTGCTTAATTGACAGCATGTCTTAAATTCTACACACTGGACTCTTTAACCTTTTTGTCCATTCATACAGGGTCTTACAAAACAGAGGAAACAGTCCAAAATTTCAAACTTAGATTCTAGCTTTGAAGAGTAACTACACACAGGGTTTAAAAGACCTGCTTGGACTGCCATCTAGTGGTTGTGTCACACATTGGCAGAATTTGACATTTTATTGCTGAGCAACACTACATCACAGACTTATGGGGGTCACAAGCATATAGCAGACGACAACCAATTGGAAAGCTTTTCCATTTTCTTTTAAAATGAAGAGGTCACAGTACGGACTAAACTCTATGACTGACTTTTGATTACAGGGAAGAACATTTAAAGAAAATTAGAACAATGAAACACCAATCATGGAGGCAAAATTGCACAGTAGTCGGCTCACCCATCAAAGTTAACCAGACATATTTTTTAGCTGGTGGTGAACTTGGTACCAGAACCAGTATCAGACCAGTATCCAAGCATAATGTAAGTATTATTTAATACTGCATATGTATAGATATTATTATATTTAGGTACTTATCTTTTACATAATGATGGCATGCAGAATCAAACATTTACACCTTTTCACTGCCACAAAGTAAAAATAAGACACATTTTTCTAACTCTCTTCATGGCAATAAAAGTATGATAGCTTCAAGTGTTCATACGCAAAGAGCGTTAAGCATGTATTTGACTAGATAAGATAAGTGCAATTTAAGTGACCCATTAAATAGGACAAAAATATGATACAGAAAAATGAAAATATTCTGATCAAACCAACAACAAAATGTAAAAAACTACTCTTGTTTGCTTGATTTAAATTACCAACCGAAAGTGGCAATGCTATATTAAGTGACTACTGCACTGTCCCCTATATAAAAATAGTTTTAATAATTCATTGCAACCCACAAGCACCACTTCATCTCCGCTCACAAAGTGCACAATCAAAGAAGATCAAGTCACAGTTGTCTAACAAGGACTGGAGGGACCTGGATAGTCTTGAAGGGTAAACAGTTTACATTTCAATTGATATTTATTATACTAACTAGACATACTTTTTCTATCACAGTTTTGAATAAACTTCACACTTATGAAGAAAGAAAAATTATGTTCTGCTTCTGTGTACCAACATGGCTTTAAATATCTTGATTTTTATCTCATGTGATGGTACTGCTCTATTTGGTCCACCATAGATAGAACCATACCGTGTTCACTAGTAGCTAACATTACTGCAAATATCTGATAACGTGTATAGCCTCTGAGTCTTTCGTTTTCAAGTTTTCAGCTGTACACTTTGGATCATTGCTAAATTTGAATGAATATCCGAGGTTCAAAGCCACTAAAAACAAGCCTTTTTTTCTCATTATATTGAAGATGTCACATAAATGAATTCAAACACCTGGTTTATAGGTCTGTAGCCAGGTATTGGTGTATGTCATAAATTATTTGCAGACTTTTATCAATACACCAATTTTTCTACCTCTCCACCTCACCTTGCAATACTTCAAATGATTTTTTTTCAAATTTATGTTGTTCACTCACCGATCACTATGCTATGTTTACAGCTTCAGATACTAAGTATGATGTAAATTCAATGTGCCAACCTACTGGGGAATAAGGTCTATTGTCCTTTTTCACTCAAGCTATTGTAGCTTTGTATCCTGGACACAGACTGTGTCCGGTTTGGACTGTTGTCTACAATTACGATGGCTAGAACAGAAGCACTTAAAGGCACTTTTCAATAATTCCCTACGATAATTGTACAGCATACTATCACTTCACATCAGACTCCAGACCACTTTTCAAAGCTGTCAGACCACTGACTCAATCAAATCTCAATCTCAACAAATCTCTTAAAAAAAACTTTACAGAAATCGGGTTTAAAACAGCGGGACTTATCTGAATATTATTTATACTTCTTATACAACTAAGAAACTTGGAAGTATGTAAACTGCACTTTGTCACTTTTCTACAAACCAATAATACAGAAAAATGTGTTTTTATTTTCTTATTGTAATATCAACAATTAAAAATTATCAAGAGTTTAATTACCATTGATTACTGAAGTGTCCGTGGAAACCACCATTTAAAAAAAGAAAGAAAAAATTGTGTCAGTACCAGCAATAATATAATTTGTATATGCCTAATGACAAAAAGTAAAGCTTTCAACCAGCAATCAATATGTGAAATCTTTTGTCAGTGAATTCTCTCTCAAATCTACAGTTGTGTAGTCTGGTTGTCTTGTTTTGGATTAAGTGGTGTATGCCTGCTCAGTCTTTACATAGTTGCACTGATTTATATGTATATATCATTTAAATCGAAGTATTATGTGGGTTGTTGGATAAAAAACATTTGAGGTGCAGAATAAGGCAAGAGTGGCCAAATTTTTGAGACCATGACACCCTAAATTCAATGGTTAGCTTATCAACTATTTTAAGATTTGTTGTGCTTGCCTCTCAGGATTTTTTTTTTCAAAAGGTTGTGCTGACACATTTAGGGTTCGTATATCTCTCCACCAAAGAAATATACTATCTTTTAAAAATATATTAAAAAAATAGCAACAAAAATAATAATTTTTCTGATTGTGCTTTTTAGTTTTGTATTAGTATTCTGAAAGTTGGATGCTAGGATTAACCTGATATTATTTTCACAAAGCTCTACACTGACAAAAGTGTTGCAAGATTAATACTAGCAAAGTTTTGAGACACTTGCTAAAACAGTACTAGTGTTTTTGTGATTAGTCAATTTCAGTTCTGCTGCAAAAGATATAATTCAGCATTGTCTTCTGTAAAAGCTAAATGCTTAATCCCTGCTGTATTTTACAGGCTTCATATGCAAATAGTGAGTAAATGTGATTTTTAACACGAGGAATACAGTGGCAAGAAAAAGTGAAGTCGACCCGAATTATCTTCATTTACGAGGGTTTGTAACAATTTTGAAAGTGAGATTGAAACCATGATGAAACAGTCTATGATTTTGTATCATAGTACAGGATGACAGAATTGTGATAACCCCAGCTTGCTGTCACTGCAGCACTTGCAGCTCATTACTTTACTTTTGTAATGAAACTCATTATGAAATGATCATGCCTGTGTCAAAAGTTCGGATGGTTTAATTTAAATATAGATGAATAATAACCCAGGATTGCAGGAAAAAAAAGGAAATGAGGTCTAAATTGAATTATGGCTCAAAAATCGAGCTCTGAACAGCTTTTGAGCCGAATTAACAATAATGGACAAAAAATATTAATTTTAACTAATAACACACATCATTGTATTGTGTGGGAGGAAAATGGTAGGATGATGTCAGATCACATTTTATGACCAAGTACTTTTTATTGCCACTGTTATAACGTTAAGGAAAAAATATTAGAACACGGCTGCAGTTTGGCTGTTTCAAATAATCCCCAGCTCTCAAACTACATCCTGGTTCACCTGAATTACTTGACAAACTGATGGTAGAAGCTAAATATTCAACAACTATATGTAACCAACAAAGATGACAATCACCAAGACCTAATCAACCTTAAAACTACTGTTGAAAAGATGGCTCGAATGTGTCTAAGCAAAGTATTTCAGTGCATGTTGCATGTGCATATCATACCAATGTAGAATTATTACATATTCAAATCCAAGCACTGAGAAAACTGTGAAAATATTGGTATGGTGACAACACTAACCGGTAAAGTAACGCATGTGCTGGTAACAGTGTCAATATTGGTGCGTCCTCAGCGCTAATACTGTACTGTGTAGCTTTGGGAAAGCGCCATCCGGGTGGCGTGCTGGTGTGTCTCAGCTGGGCTGATGGCTGAGAGCGGGCCAGGCCAGGGTTACATTCAGCTGCTGGTTGTGTTGGATCAGGGATGTGTGCCGGTAGTGGAGGACAAGCTCTCTCAGCGATGAGTGCAGGTGGTAGGGCTCAGCGAAGCCGTACCCCGTGGACGTTCTGTTGATCACACAGTGCTTCACGTCTCCGTCCACACTGCGTGAGAGGAAACCTGTCACTTTGTGCTACAATTAATGCCTGGGCCACTAGCTTACTTCACCTGTGCGTGACTGCTAATTCAACAGCAGCTATCTCTGTTGACACTGGCAGCTTTGCTGCTGCAGTGCACAGCCCTATTTTTACCTCCACCAAGGAGGTTATGTTTGCACCCCTGTCGTTTGTTGATTGCTTAGTTGATTGGTTGGATGTTTTGTCAACAGAATTGTGCAAAAACTACTCAATAGATTTCAACAAAACTTGGTGGAAGGATGGTACATGGTCCAAGGAAGAACCCATTACATTTTGCACATATTCAGACAGCCAGGCTGATCCAGGAACCTTTTTCCCCACTGTCTTGCTTGTGCAGTAGTGCAACATCTAGTGTCAGTAAATAATATTGAAATATGAAGGTACTCACACAACAGAGCATGCAAAGGAGCCTCTCTGAGTCTGGCTGTCTCTGATGAGGAAGGTCCCGTCCCTCCTCCCCCTCAGCAGCTCCTCTGCCTCCTTACGTCTCATACCACCAACGTACCAGCTCCTTTCATCGTGATGTGTGTCGTCCGCCATGGTGTACAGGCTTAAGGAAGACGGGAGGGTAGGACCGTTAAATTAGTTGGAAAGTCGTTCCCCCCCCCCCCCCCCCCCCCCCCCCCCCAAAAAAGGAAGGCAAATGTGTACGCTAAAACACAAGTATCAAGAGATTCCTGTACATTCTGCACCGCTTTGTTGTAGTGGCAAAGCAGTGACTTCAGTTGACCTGCATAAACAATGATACTCACTCTTCTTCTTCATCGCTGATACCCAACCAGTCATTAATCTGGCTCCGCCTGGTGCCGTGCTGGGTGAGCCAGCTGAAAAACATGAACAAAACACTTAGTAGACTGCAATATTTGGATGTTAGCAGAGCATGAGTTGCCATGTCAGTTGAAATTATTTTGAAAAAGTACAGATGTGATACAGAAGGCTTACTATCAAGATAGAAGCTCTGTCCGGCCTTGCTTTGGTTTATTAACATCATTTTTTCTGTGTAAAGACTTGAGACTGAGTATGTCCTTTTCAATCACAACCTGACAAAAGATTAATAGACCACATCTGCTAATTCCGATTTATTGTTGAAGTGGATGAGATTAAGCTAGAAAAAGTCTTCTCGTTAGACTCACAATAGACCCCAGTACTGAAAATACTTGAGATCAACAACGTGGATTAGAACAGTTGATTAAGTCATGGTATGTTAGGAACTGAACATTTTATCTCAGATTTGTTTCATCTCATGTACAGACATCAGATTATACAGTTTTAGACTTACAGCAGATATTGATCCCTGATCTTCCTGAGCTGCATGAGGTCGGGCTTCAGACTGTGCATTTTCCTGTCCACCTCCATGTGAGCCATCGCCTTCTTTCTCAGCTCTTCCTCCAACTTCTTCTTGCTGTTGTGAATCTCCTCCACCTTTGACTGCAACTCTTCAGAGTTGCTCTGTATCCTTGGAGCAGGGGGAAACATTTAAGTAACAATTCTCAGTCTGTTAATTTGCTGTGAACATGCTGAATGGGCTTGAACAGTATTTCTTAGTAAGGCTTTTTTTTTTTTTTTTTAAATTGGTCCACATCTTCACTCGGACTCAAGGATAAAGATACTAAATTAGGTCACAGTTACCCCCTGTCTTGTGAATGTGATATGTTCGGAACGCCCAATGGAAATTTCATTACATCTGACATAAATATCACCTGGCCTCAAGGATCAACTGACTGATTTGGATGGTTGAAGGTCAAGCTCACTGTAACCTCAGAAAACACGTTTTTGGCCATAACACCAGCATATATGCGCCAATTATGCCAACATACATTTTTGTGAAATTCCTTCAAAGTCTTCACTACATGCAGTACAATGATTCTGGACAGACATGGATGTAAACTGCAAGGTGGAAATCATTTTTTTTCTCTTTCTTAAAATGTTTTCTTGAATTAGGATAAATATGGTTGGTATTTGAAGGCATACTTGTCTGTCTCAGTGCTGCTGTTTAATGTGAGGAACATGTTGATGTATTCCTTGCTGTAGCGTTCTTGAGTTTCACACTCCTCTTCAAAGATCCGAATGATTTCACTGAAAGCCTCGATGGCTGTCTGTTTGCCCTGCAAGTCCTGGTAAGGCAAAGAAACAATTGTTTAATTTTATATTTAAGTTTGCAAAGCCTTTACTGTCAAAGCTCTGTTGTCACAAAGCGTCCAGAAGACAAATCTAACTTAAAAGATATTGTGTTTACCCAATAACACCACAGATTTACTTGAATACTGAAATAGGTATCAATGATTAGGCTGTTGTTGTACCTGGGAGGTTTGGTTAAACTCCTCAAACAGACGGTCATACTCTTTGCTTTTCTCTTTGTATCGATCCTGAAATATCCTCAGCTGTTCTCCAACTGCATCAATGTTAACTTCCATCACAACCTGCTGCTGAACAGACAACAAATTAAAGAGATTTAGGACCAAATCCATTTTAAAGATCTAGTCTGATATAAACTAACATTCAAGAAGGTTCGGGGCAGTAAGGTTTATTTTTAATTTCCACATTTGCTTAAATTTAACACGATTAAAAGCATCATTGAAATCAACCAGAAATTAACTCATGTCCATTATCCCTGTTGCTGGTGTGATATAGCCAAAACCACCTATAGGCTAATTTAGAGCAAAACTGTGATAACTTAGGGGAAGAAGTGAGGATTGTGACCATATATCCTTCAACTTGACAGATGCAACCAGCTGCAAGGGGCTGATTCTTTGTTATAAAAAAGACGCCATTGTAAAACATATTTTGTTGTTGTAAGATGAGGCAGCACACATTCATAAATGGTGGCCTCATTATCCCACCTGCTGGTATCTTGATATGGGGTAGAGTAGCCGGGTGTCCAGTTTGGAGTTGTACTGGGCTAGGGATTTTTTCTGGAAATACTGGATCAGGTGCACCACAGAGAGGAAGGGCAGTGGCTCAGAGAAGCCATATTTGCCCTCATGATGGAAAATCTTTATCAGTCTGTTGGAATCATCTTTCCTGTTAAAGTAAAAGAGCACATTTCCCTCATGTCTTAAAGTAGCGTGCTTGGTTTAGGCAGATATGGGGCTAATATTGTAGCAATATTATTTGTGTGTGTGTTTGTGTGTGTGTGAGATCAGATGTGTCTGTAAACAAATCTGCAAATGCATGTATAGATCTGTGAATGTGTAGATAAATGTGTGTATATATATTAATGGCTGAAAGTCTAAGTAATCGGTTACAACTCAAGTAGGCCTCACAATTGGCTGTCGTTTTGCATCTGCCATTTCTGCCATGAAGAATCAGCAAATGTGTGTGACGATTTCACTGTATCCACAGTGTTGTTGTTTTTTTAACCCTGAAGGTATGGCAAGCGATGACGCCATTTTTTTATCACTGTTTCGGCGCAGCCCTGGCTCTGTATATTGAAAACATCAGTTCATCAACAGAACTGTTTAGTAAGGATGAGTTTTTAACTAAAATACAATGTATTTGCACTTGCAAATCGGAAGAATACAGTTTAGACTTGTAGACTAATAAGAGCTTTGGGTCACTGTTATGCATGAAAATTAAAGAGCCATGTGTTAGGAGTAATAAAACGGTATAGACAGCATCAATTCAATTTGGAATGTCTTTTCCTTGAGTAAGACATGAGACAGATGACTGGAAAAACTTGACTGTGCAGACAGTGTTATGTTCCCTTCTGCTGAAGTCTGTGCCAGATTCTAATCGACAAAGCTTTATATCTGAAACCTCAGGACCCGTCTGTCCTCATTCAGCTAAAATTAGACAAATCAGGAAATGTATAAAGTTGCACTTTAGAACCAGCCAAACTAAATTTAAACTTTGATACCAGGAAATAATAACTGACCGTTAACTCTATGTATTCGATATAGCAGCTCAAAGGCTAAAAACACTTATTTACATATGAAGAACCTTGTGCTATCCTTAACTAGTTCTACTTAATAAAATGTAACAATTGGCTAACCTTTTCATGAGACAGACACATTACAGTTTGTACACTTGTCACATAATCATGATAGAAATGTTATTTTTTCATCAGCATTAAGACTCAAAAGTATTTACCTTAGTGTGAGAGTATAGTCCCCTGTAACGCCACTGGAAGCATCTCGGACCAGGAATGTGCCATCAGGAGTGTCTCTCATCATCTCATTTACTTCCTCTCTAGATAATACACAAAGTTTTAAACAGTTCAGGGTTCCAGACTAACTTTTTATATTGGTTGCACTGGTGCCCCTAACTTTTTAATTTAGGTGCACCAGCACATCATTTAGCACCCAAAAATATATATAACCGCAATAATACACTTTTATACCTTTTCTTCACAGTTCCCATATACATTGGTAATTTCTTAATACATTATGTAACTGACTGTAACCAGGAATAAAGGTGCTTTTTCATGAGGGTGGTTTGGGACCTAAATTTTGTAAATGGTAGCTCTTCTTTGGCGATATTATGAGCAGTGTTAAATTTGTACTATCATTTCTGATTCAAAGCACTATCGACAAATGTTGTGTTTCTCTAAATTCTTGAACACTATTTTGAACAAATAATGAATTTAAAGTACATAATGTTTTGTGTTGAAAGAGGGGACTAATATAAAACCCATCACAAGAAAAAAGTAACAACTCAATATTTACAGACAGATTGTTACCAAAAGCCTTCAGACTCTACTGTTTTAAAGGGTTGTTGGCCTTTCACTATGAAGCGGGTCACAGCGAGGTGGCTATCATTCACCCTCTCCTCAGTCATCCTCCCACTAGCTGCAGCTGTGAATGGGGCTTTGGGCTTGTCTCTGACTGGGACCAGCAGAAGTAGAGTGTACTTTTACTTTCACTTTCACTAAATGTTCCGACAGATTTCCACGCGTTACCGCCTTTACTTGCAAACAACATTGTGGCAACGAACATTGTCTCCACCGAAGTACAACCCGACTTTCGACTGGTTCACTCTCTGCACCATGGCCACAGGGATCAGATGTGCATATGTGACGGGCAGCGGGAGCTGACCAAAAAGAGCACTCTGAGTACAGACCTCCGCCAAGGCTGAGGAATCCCCCCCCCTAAATGCTGTTTCATTCTATTCCCATCTCCATCTGACCTACATATTTTTTTAAATGGTATGCATCTGGATCCCTCCCAAAATGTAATAACCTTTTACCATGGCAGAGACCTATCTTGGATAAGATTTGTATGCAAATCTGTCATTTTTGAGTAATCCTGCTAACAAACAAAAGAGCAAACAAACAGACAAACCTAAACAATCCTTCGCAGAAGTAATTGGGTACAAAAGCCTCAAACTCATATTCTAAGAATTTGAGGCCCATGCCACTATTGCCAATGCAACCTCCATTGCCATTTATATGATATCAGTTTGAGACAGTTTAGAGGGAAAATTAAATAACCAGTACATCAAATCATCAACAAACCATATGAAACATTCAATACCTTGAGATGTTGCCCCAGTACCACTCTGCATTGGACAGCTGGTTGTCATCAGCACTGGAATCACACCCTGCCATCGCTTTGGTTATGTTGTTATTGGGTTGAAGTTCTGGGCACAAAGTAAAATAAAACTATTGAGGTCAAAAGGCAAAACGGGTTAAAAAAACAGAGATTAAATCTGCAGAAGACTCATGTTTTTAATCAAAATGTAAGTTTACAAGTATTCTTTTGGTAGTTTAATTAATGTAAGTGAACGACTTTTCTGCACAATCTACATTGTTAAAGTAATTTGCCCTTTTCTTCCATCTACCTTTTAAGTATAAAAAAATCACTTCAACGGAGCTAGATAGTCAATCATATCCTACATCCTTAAATCCCCTTTTCACACATTATGTAACAACATCATTTTGTAGATCAACATACATTAACTGGATGGAATAAAAACACTGGGTAATAGTCCCCCAAGCAGATATTTTCCTGGGTTAAAGTTACGATTTTAGAAAAAGGCAAAACCACAAAACAGGAGAGGCAGTAATGAGCTAGAAATAAGGAGGAGGCTAAAATAAGGTACAGTGCTATGTGTGAACAATCATTACATAAGGGCCTTTGTTCTTTATTTCCCCTTATTTTGGAACAAGTGTGATTAAATATGTTACATAAGATCTGTTACAGTTTTAAACTAACCAGAGCAAAGAGATGGTGGAGCATACCTCCTTCCTTGGTAATGTTGTTTCTCAGAACAGGATACACATCATCATGATCAACAAGAGAAGAAAGGTCCTGCAGAGACGCCGTCAGGGCGTGAGACTGAGCTTCGCTGTCGTTTTGACCCGACTCTGGCTCCAAGAGCTCTGAAAAATCCCCCGCACAACGTCCCAGTGTTACCCCTGATGTCAGTTCAGGCCAGTCTGCATGTGGCTATCTGCACTTTGTGTCTGTCTGTTCAGCACACACTGCTGGACCACTGACAAGGCCTCGAGAGGCAGATACCGTTGTGTTGCTCAGTCTTGCACCATGTCGAGAGACTCTGTCCAGACTAGTCTGCTGACAGGTGACACTGTCTGACTGCCTAAAATACCGGAGCTGGCACTCCTCAACACTCCGGCACAGTCAGCCAGACTCGATGCTGCTTGGTACCCGACCTCGCCTTGCCTCGCCTCGCCTAACAAACAACAGCTGTCTACAGAAAGATGCCATGCTGGCCTGAAGGACTGGAGATGATATGCTAGTGTTTCTGTTTGCGTTTATTGTCCATGTGTGTGTAAATGTGGTATTAGGAAAGCTGGGAAAGGCGAGAACCTGTCTGTCAGGCATTTCTTGAGAGCATTGCATTTATGTGTGAATGGTTTGCATTTACTAGTATGCAGCTTGGCGCACGTGTAGTTCATGTAAATCATCCCTTCAGCACTTGTGATGGCATGCTTGGAAATGCATTAACTCGCTGCTGCAGACGGAGTTGTATGTTGGAGGAATCATGTGCTAGCTGTTGTAAAATTAGAAAGGGGCGGAAACTCATTAACCCAGGGCCTACAAATAATGTCAGAAATGTGAAATCTTGCCTGGTATATAAACCTGAGAAAAGCATTTTTTATTGCTTCATATTTGCTGATTTTATATACGATTAAACCAAAAAGTAAACTGATTCAAACTTCTGAATATATCTTCTTTTTTTCTTTTTTTTAACTTAACTAAGAAATACTTCAGCAGTCACCAACCTACTCCAGGGGACAGAGGTGAAGGATTTACAATCCACCATTCGAAGGAGCCCTCGAGAGCAGAAATATTGATGCCACGCCAAAATATGCAAACCACAGCAGTAAGAATTGGAAGGCTTTGGAATTTGTACAATATAGGGATGAGCTGCAAACCTTCTGGAACAAAGTTTTATGGAGATGAGAGCAAGATTAACTTCTTCCACAGTTATGGAAAAAAGATAGTGTCAACTAAGAAAGGATCTGCTCATGATCCAATAAACAAAAGCAGCGTGATATGGAAGTGATTTCATGGCTGCCTTAAGAGCATGCTCATTAATCTTTATTGATGATGTTACCAGCAGAATTCATTCAGAAGTCTACAACAACGGGTTTTTTTTCTACCCATTGCATCCAACCTTATCAAGAGCAACCAAAACACACTGCTAGCACCATAAAGGACTAGATCAGGGGAAAGAAATAGAGACAGACTGAAGTGAGAAACAAACTGAAAGAGGCTGCGGTAGAATGCTTTTAATGATGTTTAAAATACTTGGTAGAGAACCTTTAATATTACCTTGATCTGCTGGTGAAGGCTCAGGCCTAGTAGCCATGGATATGTATGGTTGCTGTTGGGATTGGTTGCAGGATGATGACACCACAGGGAATACAGATTGGGGCTCGGGATTATCTGCCATATGGATGGCGCTCTTCTTGATAACCACAGCCTTGTCCCTGAGATGGAGGGATGCTAGCGAAGGTATTGGGAAATCAGCTGATTGGAGTCCGTTGTCCACTGTGCAGTCTTTGCTGTCGACAAGTCTGAGCTGGAAATCCTCTTCGGCCATTTTCACAACACAGAGGGAATAGTCCAGCTAGGATTTATTTCAGTGGTGAAGCAGCAGGATGCAAGATGCCACAGTGCTGTTGATCACATACTATCAGCTAACAGTTACATTCATGGCGGGGGATAGAGATGGTGACGGTGCACACTTCATGGCTGCCCTGTGCTGTGGTGGAGCGTATTCCTCAGCCTGAATCAGTGGTTTAACCACATCACACAGAAGAGTGATGACATTGCCAGCAGATCCTTTGTTGTTGTTTTTTTTTCTTTTTATACTCGGGGAGTTTTCTGTATTCAAGCACTGCTCTGCTTCACCGCCATTTGCTAAAAGGGATTCACACCTTGAAACGATCACCATTGGTTATTGAACAGTTGAGTGCCTGGTTCATGGACACCCGGGTACTAGTTATTGGGCTGTAAACCCACTGGAAAGTGACAGACTGGAACATCATTTCTTCATCAAGGTCTCGTGCATCACCTCAGTGTCAGAAGACCTAAAACAGAAAAGTCACAAACAGAGAATGATAATCAGCTCAGAAGAATGTGGGCCTTTATTGAATTAATGCTGTGCAAGTTACAAGGTCTTTAAGATTTGCTTTGGGTATGGGCCATAAGCTGTATTTTTTAACAAGTCCCATCACCCCTACTGATGTAAAGTATCATAATATTTTCAGAAGCTGTAAAACCCTTTTTATTTCCTGTTTAAATCTGTGCCCAATGTGTGTGTGTGAAATAAGGATGGAAATCACCTTTGGCATTGTCAATTTAAGCTTTTTTGGGGCTTCCTGCAAAACAGGCTGAAACTAATTTTGTTTATTGCATTGAATTACACTACTACGGTATTAATACACAACTATGCAATTAATTAGAAAAAAATCACGTGCAAAATGAACTAATTCTGTAAATATTTTTTACAATTTGTTTAGTATTATTGATTTTAGGACTGCAGCTGATAACTCGATAATTGAATTTATTTAGCAATCAATTATTTCATCTTCTGATTATTTTCATTATCAATATTCAACTCTATAAACTATCAGCAAATCCTGAGAAATGCCTTCTAAAATATTTTTAATGACTCAACATACTGACATATTTTAATTTTTAAAATGCTCAATATTTTTCTGAGAGAAAATTAGGATATTGTCACTATCATGTGCCTTTTTTTATATAACTGGTGAGAAAAATAATGAAACTAGAAGTCATCCATCAGAAAAAGTTGCATTCAGGTCAAAATATGAAACAAGCAAGAGGTTAATCTGGTAATGAAACATCAGCTGATTGCACAACAGTCTTTACAAGAACAACTGCAAATGGATTTAAGCAGATAATTGATAACTATGAAAATAATGTTGCTTCAGCACTTTGTATCTTATTTGTCCAAGGATCAATGACAATGATACAGTCATGACCTGCGCTTGTAAAATTATTTCTTTCTATACAATGAAAATGACTCCTTGAGGATGTCCTTCCCCAAAAAATTTATATTGTCAACCTGGAAAGTAAAAGAGCATACGAGATATTACCTTTGTAATTTCATGGGATGCCATGCTTTTTGGGAAGTCTGGGTCAAATATTTTTTACATAATTACTGTACAGTGTTATATCACGAAACCCAGAATTCAGGGGGACTGCAGATAAATCCTTTAACTCTCCCAAGCATCTGGTATTAGTCAGCGGTTTATTATCCTCCTATAGCCATTTAGAAAATTTTTATTTAAATTATTTTTAACAAAGATCTGTGGGGGGTTTTGTTAACATAATTCATGTCATTCTGTCAGAATTGATCATGTTTAAACAGAAAATAGAGAAACCTTAATTGCTGTAACTCAAGTGCAGTTGAGGAAAAAAATCTGTTATCTTATTTACCTTAACCTAATTTTCTTGAATCTGGACAAATAATCTTTTTCAGCATTGATTTTAAGGTATCATTGTAATAAAAAACTGAAAATGTTACAGATTAATTGACAGTTACATTTCACTTAATCTGTATTTGTGATGGGTGGTTATTAAACACAATGCGGTCTGTTCCAATAATGCGGCATATGGTCGTATCCAAATTTTTTGAGTGACGCAATATTATAAATCGAAAAGTCTGCACT
The DNA here is from genome assembly GCF_022379125.1 of Scophthalmus maximus. Taxonomy (NCBI): domain Eukaryota; kingdom Metazoa; phylum Chordata; class Actinopteri; order Pleuronectiformes; family Scophthalmidae; genus Scophthalmus; species Scophthalmus maximus. The sequence goes on from NC_061527.1 coordinate 8,286,161, forward strand.
GGAAATAGCGGCAATACCTCCAATGGTACGTTATCATGAAGTCGTCAGATCCCAATGTTCATGGTACTGTACATCTTGTCCAGTTCATGATCTCAAACAAATTCCCGCGATCTTCATTACAGTGCATAAGCAAAATATTATGTTTTAATACTTGTGGCCTTACGAAAAACATCCATCTGGGATGACAAACAGCTGAGTTCCTAAGTTAATTAATTCTGTATCAATATATGTTGTTATTTGTATTTTTATGTCAGAAGAACCTGCTGTCCCAAACAATTAAAAAAAAAAAATTAAAACCTAGTTAATACTAATTTTGGTAAGTGACACTTGCTTGGTACATTCTGTATTATTGTATTGGAGGATCCAGTAGAAAAGTCGGAGACATAAAAATCTATTTTCGTATGTTGCCTTTCACAGCCGCAATCTGATGTAAATAAACGTTTTAGTGTCAGACAATTGAAGTTGTCAATCCAATATCTAGGAGATAATAATGACGGTGTTCATTTCGCTGATGTCGTATTTTCTTATTGATAAGTGTTCCATCCCAAAAACAGGACGGTTGACCGACGCCATATTTCACCGCCACCTTCAAGCTTTCGATCATCCTGTGCTTAAGCTTGTAATGACGAAGAGATATGACAACTGAAAATGCACGGAACTTTCAAAACAGTAATTTCTGTCGTAGATAAAATCCAGACAGCCTGAAAAGAAAGTAACATCATCAGAAAACTCAGCACAGGACAATACGTACCTACCTGGGCCAAGACAGAAGGGACTGGGAGGCAGGGGAAGCCTACATTTCAACATCCATGAAGCGGCGAGGAGATGTGGCTGGACGCACACGTGGCTCAGATCAAACCAACCACCGGCCTCGGTACTCACGCCATCCTATGCCCCCCCCCCACTCCTCCTATCCCGAGCAGCATCTCCTCCCATGTCCTCCATCTTTTAAAGATCCCCTCCACTTGGTTGTTGTCCATCTCCTCTGAGTGGCAGATTTTCCCACGATGCCATTCCTCTTGGTGTTTCCCCGCGTCTTCACAGATGCACCTCATATCTTGATGAAAATCATGCCTTTTCTAAGACATCGTCCACTCTTTTTTTTTTTTTTTTTTTAACTTTTACCTGCTCTTGCAAATAGAAACATTCCAGTGATCTGTCAGCTGTTTTATAAAAACCTATAAAAAATATATATAAACATGAAAAATCCATCATGATTAATCTATAAAAACCAACATGAAAAATCTGTAAAACTCAAATGTAAGCGTAGACCTTAAAGGAAAAGCAATGTTCAAGTTAAAGCACTACTCTTCACACTATGACTGTTTTGCACTGTTTGAGAGCGCAGTGTGGATTCACACTGGGGGGACAAGAGCTTGAGAATGAGTCGGTGAGAAAAAAACCCTCATATAAATAAATAATGGAAGGATGCCACTGTTGCTATACAGAGCGGGGGGCTTAGTGATCTCCTGAAATCCTATTGGCCGGCCTGTTGCCATGTGCTCAGGAGTCAGCAGAGATGCTACTAACAAATCAAGGAAATGTTCTAATATTAGACTGTATGTATCCAGGCAGCGGGAGCCCCTGACCTCTCAACTCCGCCAGTGTTGCGTTCCACTTCACAGACCAGCATAATGAAAGAAGTGGTGTGGAAGTAACTGGTTAAAAAAATGCAGACAAAACAGCAGAAACAGCCCCCCACCACCCTCCGTGATATCCCAACCAGTACAGTTATAAACAGACGTAGGAGAAGACAGATTCATCATGTTTGGATTTCAAATTTTTTATGGAATACAGATACATGTTGAGATTTATTGTAATTTTCGCTCCCTGGAGAAACTTTAGAAAAACGCAATTTGTCAATTTTTTGTCATTGTGGTTAAATTTAACTTATATACTATTTAAAGCAGTCTTATAAGGACAACTTTGGCTGTAGTGAACTAGGTCTATGCATTAAAAATGCTTAAAAAAAAATGTTATTGTAACAAACAAGCCATTCACATTTTCTTGTAGGCATGCTATTTTATCCTGATTTGCATATTTTTATTAAGTCCTTTATCTTACAATAATATTATCATTCATACAATTCTTAACATACACAGATTTACTTACTGCATTTCTTGTTCAGTCACATGAATCAGCAAAAATGAAAAATCCATAAGTAAATCCTGTTAGACAGTTAGTACTTGACATTTATTTCTACATTTACAACAGATTGTGTCATGGGTAATCTCATAATTACTCATTTTATGTGCAGATGATTTGTTTACACTATCTCAATGCTTGTCTCCACCAGCTGTTGAGTAAATGCTCCTAACATAGTGCTCACGTCAGTATTAATGACGTAAAAATCAGAGGTTATTAGAGGTTATATTGTTGTCTATGTAAATACATTTCATGTGTTCAACTGATGGGAAGGGTTTCCTGCCTGTAAACAAAGAATCTGGGGTTTAAAGTACATGAAAAGTCAGAGGCTCATGTCAAATCCATGTAAGCATTGGTTGAGCACAAGCAGGCAGTACGGCAATTCTTCCATATTTGATGCAATTAATGACGCATACAAGAAAAAGACCCAAGAGAATCCAAAAGACATTAAAACAATGGCTGCAGTGTGTCTTTTAACTGCAACACAAAATAATACCCAATGAGGTCACTGTGAGACAGAGGAGGCAGAGAACGGGAAACATTTTAGAAATGTCAGACTTGATGACAAAGCACGACCCAGTGGTACAGAAAAAAATGAAGGGAAGGCAGAATGCCAAGTATACAAGCCCTACAATCCAGAACGAAATCCTGTAATGGTTACTTTTCTTGACTTAAATAACACGATTGGATGCAGGAGAACTTGAAGACAAAAGAATCCATTGTTCCACATATGGACTTGCATACAGATCCAAAGACTCATTTCAGGAGAACAGAAGTGAATCATTTGTTGATATTTTGTGGAAAGATCTCGTAGACTCTGCCATAAGGAGCAGCTTGCTTACATTTTTAGAATGAAAACTATTATATATAATCTTTGTGTCTGTGCAATGCCCTCATATACACTATAAAGTGTGGGGTAGCTATATCAGTGTAATAATAAACAATATCTCATTTACATGTGTTATTGATTTATTTTGTCAAAATTAGACATCAATGCATGTTGAAACTGTAGAGTCGGCATAGGCAATGTCATTTTGAAATATAGAAAAATAAGCAAGGAAGAAAATACTTTTACAGCAGTGTTTATTTTCAGTGTACATTTGCATGTGAAATTATAAGCACTATGTTGACAATACATTAATTAAACTTTACCAACAATTATTAATTTACCACTAGAAGTTCCGGTGTATTTTTTCAAAGACATTCCTTGTAATTTAAAACAGGATAAATGTTTACAAAAACACTTAAAAAAAACTATGTCAGAGGTTCATTATTCAACAGTTGCTTGTAAAAAAGAATTCCCTCTGTTGAACTGCTGGCTGTCGTACCCTTCACTTCTTCAATGTTAGAGCAATAAACTCCTTTCTGATCCTTGGATCATCGTGAAATCCTCCGAGCATGACACTCGTGATAGTACTGGCATTCATCTTCTGCACACCTCTCATCACCATGCACATGTGACTGAAATGCACAAAAGAGGTTGTTAAGGTTGTCATAAAACACCAAAAGTCAAGTTGGTGATTTTTACAGAATCCACTTAATATCTTACCTTGGAATTATACCTAAATCTAAGTGATCTCACAACTATTATCCTTGTATCACCCTCTTCCATAATCTAGCTTGCCAGTGTGCCTATTGCTATAAAATAGCCACATAAAACTTGTTTATCTAGACAAGATTAATGTAATAAGACATTGCCAAGTTTCAAATAGATGATAAAAGAGCTAAATACTCACACAGCCTCAATCACCACTGCCACGCCAGCAGGCTCCAGCGCTTCGGAGATGGCTGAAGCAATTTGTTTGGTAAGACGCTCCTGAACTGTTGAGAAAGTCACATATAAAAGTAAGATTAAATGCATGCAAAGACAGTACGGCTGCAACAATTACTTGATTAGTGGAATAGGCGACAGTAAGAAAAATATCTAGTAATATTTTCTTAATGAACTAATTATTTAAATAAAGGATTTACAGCTTTTCTACTAGACTGAATGACTGACTGGACGAAACATGACATTGGAGGACATCGCTTTGGACGTGTTGAAAACGATATTTATTGATTTTTTGACACATTATGGACTAAACTATGATTGAGCTCAAAGTAATTCTTTAGACTAGTCACCAATGAAAACAATAGTAGCAACCTTTTAAAATCAATTGTTACCTTGAAGTCTCCTGCTGTAGATCTCAACAATTCTGAAAGAAAATAGAAAGATAAGAAATTACATTACACATTACTGCGTGCGTGCGTGCGTGCGTACGTGCGTGCGTGTCACCTACCTTGCAAGTTTGCTAAGACCCACCACTTTCTTGTTTGGGAGGTATGCTATGTGAGCCTGAAACATTAAAACAATTTTTGTTATTGATAAAAATACAGATGATATAGTAGTTTATTTAACTGATATCACTTAAAATGTATTCTCTCATTGCAAAGTGTAATATTTTGGCCAAATTTGTCTAATAACCACATTTAATGCATCTGTATTAGAAATACTTGTAAATAAATTTGCCAGGACATTTCTATCAAATATCAGTAGTGGCACTGATGCAAAAGTGGGATTCAACCTAAATTACCTTTCCAAAGAAGGGAACCAGGTGATGTTCACAGAGAGAATACAGCTCGATATCCTTGACAATCACCATCTCATCATGGTTTTCATCAAAGATTGCATCATTTAAGATATCTGTGTGGAGATTTAAAAACAGCAATACATTATATAGTATATTGGAGCAAAGACTAGGATAATAGTCATGTCAACATGTCCTTATACCCAAACCCTTATTAAAATTTGTTAGTAAAAAGGTTCAACTCATTTTCCAAGATTTAAAACTAGCACAACTCGTATTTTTAATCAATAACCTAAAGAACAAAATCCTTCCTCACCTTTGGTGGTTTCCTTGTAGCCTTTGGTGAGGAACTGCATGGCTTTGGCTGCACGCAGTGGTGTACGTCTGAGTCCCTCTCGGTCCACGTCCTCTCCAAGCTCACTCAGTATGGTGCCATAAGATTTCTCAATCAGAGACAGCTTTTTTGAATCTGCGGCCTCTTTGGTGTCTTTCTCTTTGCACAAATCATTATGCTTGGACTCAATGCACATGTTCAGGTAATCTGACACTACTCCATTCATCTCTGCAGCATGGTTATACTCCATTCTAGCTCGTAGTTCTAGGTTAATGCAAGACACTGCAGTGTTCAATGAAACAGGCTCAATGGTTCACTGTCAGCTGAGTGTCAGAAAGGATGTTGCCTTGGTTTTTAAAGCCTAATTCGCTTACTGAGGCAACAGCATCAAAGGAGCCTCAAGACACCCATGCAGAAAATTTCCATATCAACTTGTGAATTGGCTTAAACTTTTCACACAGACAAGGTATCAAATAACCACACAAATCAATTTCAAAGTGTCTTGCATTAAATGTCACGGAGCAACCTTTTACTGATTCTGTGGTGACTTTAAATGCCTGGAAGTCCCATGCTCTGACGTGAGGTTACTGGTGAATTGTCTGTGTCTAGATTGTTCACCACTCACATGCAAGCCTTAAGATGTTAACATAGCCTGGATTGGGCAGTGAAATTAAGTTAAATGAGACTCAGAAGTTTAATATACAGCCCTCGACATTCCCAGGTCTGCTTTCTCAGGTTTTTATGTACGCTGTTTTACTAATTCCTCAGGTCCAAACTGTCTTTGTACCTGCTGAGGTTCAGACCCACAAAAATTTAGGTTCATTCCATAGTTTGCCTACTGGTAAGATTGTTTGTTTTTTTCAACTGTAAAATGTCCAGTACATATCTTGGTAACAATTTATTTAAGTCAATGTACCATTGTTGGATTTATCCTAATTCCAATCATTAAGTGAAATCCTTCTCAGCAATCCATTATTGGCGGGGTAATTCATTCTTTGCTTCTAAAGAAAAATTCCATAACAAAGCAATTTCAGAGTCAGACACATTTTCTTGGGAAACTATTTCCAAGAAGGATTTTTCAGTCATTGAAAATTTGTGATGTACATGTATTGTCAACATAGTGCTTGCAACTCTATTTTTTTGACCTTATTACCTCATATTATAAAGGCCATTGGTTTGAACACGAGTGCTTCAACCTTGGATAAGCAACTGTAAAAAGACGGATGGATGTTTCTGTCGGACTAGTTTCCTAGTTTAGATAAATGCAGAAGAAAAGAGTAGTTGTCTTGGCAGTTATATTCTTACTTGAAATGTCTATGTGTTCAACTAGACAGATTGATCAAAAGTGTAAGCAGTTTGCATTATGTACAACGTCACACTTTTCAGTGAAACCTTCAGTTCAAAACAATCAGAAATCTATTTGGACTATTGATTCTCTTCCCCTTAAAATACAGTAATTTACTGATTTCATCATCCACACGATGGCTATCTAGCCTGGCATAGCCAGACTAATACTCAAATGCGTATAAGTATGGGACCTCTTGGTTAATTTTCGATATCCAAGAGGCGTTACCAACAGAGGCAGACCAGATTGCCTCCGGATGCAATTGGATAGACCTAGAACCATAGAGCAACGAATCATGTGACGTCTGTTGAGCGACGCAAAAATTTCAACAGACTAGAGCAGAGAGGAGATGTCAGTGATGTCTGTGAACGAGTGTTGTCATTTTTGTGTAATAAATATGAAAATATGGGGTACTTTAAGTCAAATGCACGTTCATTAGCGGCAGCCATGGTTGTTTACAAAAGTAACTTCTCTCCGCGTCACAGTATAAACCCCGCCCATTATCAGGTATCCGGTTGTGATTGGACGGACAAGTTTTCTGCCTGAGGGAAATCACTTCCCAATGGAGGGGATCCACACCGAGTCTGGCAGAGCGAATTAAATGAGCTCCCAGAATTCGCCTGACTCCCAGGCTAATGGCTTCGGGACATGTGCACAGTCAGCTTAGATCTTTGTTGTGTTTTTTTCTGTTTTGTGACTGAAAACGTAATTCAATTTGCATTCTTGTTTTTCCACGGAAGAACATGGATTGTTAGACAGTTATATTTTACTAGCTCTCTTTTGCTTCCAAGAAAACTGATAAAAATAATGGATCAGGAGCATGGTTTTAAATGTCTCTGCTTGGTCATGTTTTATTATGTGAGGATTCTAAAACAAAAACTTTTACTACAAAATACTACTATAAAGTACTATTACTAATGTAAATCTCTGTTTCGATAACTATACGGCTAGATAGCCACAGGTACTTGGACAAACTTAAATACATAAACCTAAAAACTATGTTCGCATTTACGTGGAACATGCAGAAAGTATGATGACATTTCAAGGTAGAAGTTAGTCGCTGTGCATCCAGAACATTGGACCTCATTAATAAATATTTTTGTATTCTTATCCTACATTTCTCTTACATTTGTTCGTACTGTGAGTTCGTACGAACGTGGCACGTCGGATTCATCAAATGCTTCTATCATCAGAAAAGTGCGTTAATAACGTGCGTAAATTAGCATAATTAACGCCCAATACAGTATAAGGCATGTCCTACGTCAGTAACTGTTCCTTCTTCGAAATGGCATCAAAGAGTAAAAAGAACTTTACGAGGTCAGAGATTGAAGTCCTACTTTCATACATCCAGAAATATAATTTTATATTTTAGTAGCGTCAGCAGGGGTTGTGACAGACTAAAGCAGAGCTGTTATGCCGTGCCATAACAGGCGATGTTGCACAGGCATTTTTTTTGTGCTGGATCAGTACACCTCATTCATTGCAATTTAATACAATATGCAGCATGCTAAAATTATTTGATGTGTCTTCTCTGGCATGTAGAGCAGCTTACCACCAACTGTGTTAACACACATCCACCATGGCCTTCACAGCACCAGCTGTGTGCTTCACCGCGGCACAAGTGCGCATATAACGCTTGTCGTATGAACGCTCCTGTCTCATCTGCGAGTTGAAGAGAGATGCCACGAGCTAATTTCACTGAATTTTGTGGAAATGATCTGAAAATAGCTTGCATGGCGACAATTAACAAGTCAAGCCAGCCATCTCCATGCATGACTGAACCACTCGTAAATTGTGTTTGTACCTGAAAGAAAATTCGATTCAACAAATCTGTTCGTAGAAACGGATCGTGCATGAGGCCTAACGAATTTGGGTCCACGTACCATGTCATACTTGAGCATTTTATTCAACACGAGGTTGCCCTTCTTCCTCCTGACTGTCTTGTGCTTCAGAAGAATGCTGTTATCTGCCCATATCTTGTAACAGTTCAACATGAACCCATCTATAAGGGCACTAACCAGTTATATTAATCTTTAATGCACCGAGAGGTCACTTTGGTTTTTTGGCTTCTGTTTGTCTTCTACAAATTTACTTAATCCCTATATGTTTCATTGAGTCATTATAAGGTATTTTTTAGAAAATATGCCACCCAATGCCAAAAATCAAATAAATCTTAAGGATCATTTGAACGGTCAAAAACAAAAATGAGGACATTATCATATACTCTCTGATTCTCACATTAGAGTTCATTTCTTGCATAGTGTTACAGTAAATGAGTGTGACTGTCACCAGACAGATTCATGATGGCTGCAGAGAAAGAATTATTACAGGAACAAGAAAGAGTTTATAAGAGTAAAAGTATCAAATTCAGTGTACTCATTAAAGGGGTTTCTAATGTATTTAATAACTTACAACACACAATTGGCCAAAAAAATCCAATATTTGTTCATACATTTTAAGTGAGAATTATATTATTATAGTGTTATATTAACACTGGTAAATACCGTATCTATGAAGTACTGTAAGCTGAATATTTGTGAATGATTAACTATTTATTCACATTTAAAGACTGATGAAAATATCTTAAATGTTGTCAGTGTAGAGGTTGTATTATACAATTGGTCAGTTGTCATTGTTATTTTGAGAACACATTTGCATACATATGATAAACTTTGCAGAAATGGTGTACTAGTGAGTGTTTTCACAATCTGTTGCTGTTGTCCAGTGCCCATGTTGTGCATTTTGGGGTTTTCCTCCTTCCTTTAGTGTGTCATATAGCTTTTTTGGGGATTTAAAATATATGCTAAGTTCTTAGAACCAACGTCTGCAACAAAGAGAGTCCTTCTTTGCCCTAGCGGGGGAAACTCTTTTAATTTGGCATCTGCATAATGTCAAATCATGAGCTTTTCTTTGTGAATTTTGTTTGGTTTTGTTTGGGCGGGGCTGAGAGTCATATTCTTGTTCTGAAGCATTTACTCTGGAATGTGGTGCTGTTGACATGCCAAACGAAGTCAGATGGCATTCTTAATTAATTAATTAATTCTTAATTCTTGCTAATATTAATCTACTAGCTGTGGTGTCTTATTTTACTTGAATTTAAAAATAAAAGCTGATGCCACATTAACTTCAGTCAATGAAGAAATCCAAATGCTAGTGCTAGATTCCTGATTCTTCAGAGGACAAGATAGAGTCAAGGTACAGGGAAATTAACTTCATGTCCTCCATATTTGATAGAGAGTCTTCACACTCTATGCTTAAGTACATACTCAAAACTCAATTACCTTTAATATACAATTAATGTTATTTGTTCTTAAAGATCTGGTTTTAGTTTCTTGTTTCATCACTAATGTGGAAAAGACTCTTTTTTTTTAAATATTTCTTTTATGGCATTTCACCTAATAGCTATTGGTCCATAAAAGGAGGAATGTTACAAAAAAAATTACGATTTCATAAATATAAAGGTGAACTGTTTTTTATTGTATGAAGATATATATGCAGTTTAACACGTATCCATTTAGTTGTGTAAACATCACCATCATTTAACAATTTTACATTTCAGTGGGGGGGGGGGCATTTCTTGCATCTGATATGTCCACTCCCATACAGAGATGAAAAAATACAGTAGCAGTTTCAGGCAAAACAACTAATAACCCCAGCAATTCACTGAGATGTACAAAAACATAAACACTGTACAATTCCCATTGTGTTGAGGTAAAAACGTTTTACTTCTTTAATGTTAGAGCAAGAAACTCCTTCCTTGTCTCGGGATCATCATGGAATCTTCCCAGCATGACACTTGTAACAGTGCTGGCGTTCATCTTCTGCACACCTCTCATCACCATGCACATGTGACTGTAAATGCAACAAAAAACAAAAAACTGTTTGTGTAAATTATCATCAAACTCTTAAGCATGCTCATTAATTACACAGATCCCATATGATATAGCTATAGCCTTAATTTCTACACAAGCCTGTGTGCTTATAGTAGTTGTTGGTTGCATGTCACTATTCTCCATGAGTTGTTTTTTTCTTATAAATTTCTCCATATATAGTATTAAAATTAAACTGCTCATACAATTGAAACAGTGCTATTATTAAAGAGAACATCTTATGTCTGCCATTTGTGAGAAATCATTCAAGAGCACTCACACAGCCTCAATCACCACTGCCACTCCAGCAGGCTCCAGCGCCTCGGAGATGGCCGAAGCAATCTGTTTGGTTAAACGCTCCTGAACTGTGGAGAAATTATCACATCAAATGAAATGCAAAAACAAAAATGATAAATTTAAAATTCAAATTTCATTCAAAAGTTTCACCTTGAAACCTTCTGCTGTAGATCTCAACAATTCTGTAAATATGAAAAAAAGAAGAAAATAGTTTATTGTGTGTGTTTACATTACACATTAATATGTGTGTGTGTGCGTGTGTGTGTGTGTATCACCTACCTTGCGAGTTTGCTGAGACCCACCACTTTCTTGTTTGGGAGGTATGCTATGTGAGCCTGAAACATTAAAACAATTATTGTTATTGATAAAAAATCATATTATGTAGTAGTTTATTTAACTGACATCACAAAAAAATGTATCCTCTCATTGCAAAACGTAATATTTTGGCCTAATTTCTTTAATAACCATAGTTAATGCATCCTCATTGAAACACTTATTATTGTAAATAAAGATTAATATAAATAGTCATGATCAAATATCAGTAGTGGCACTGGCATAAAAACTAAATTAAAACAATTGGGATTTATTATCAGAACAACTTGAAATACCTTGCCAAAGAAGGGCACCAGGTGATGTTCACAGAGAGAAAACAGCTCGATATCCTTGACGATCACCATCTCGTCATGATTTTCATCAAAGATTGCGTCATTCAAGATATCTGTGTGGAGATTTAATGTTACTTTAACTTTCTTTATTAATACTGGTGCAAATCAAAAGAGAAAGACCGACTGACAATGTGTCCATTTGTTACAGCTATATTAAAATGACCCATCACATTTCATCATCAGTAAGACTGACAAAAATCCTTCCTCACCTTTGGTGGTTTCCTTGTAGCCTTTGGTGAGGAACTGCATGGCTTTGGCTGCACGCAGTGGTGTACGTCTGAGTCCCTCTCGGTCCACGTCCTCTCCAAGCTCACTCAGTATGGTGCTATAAGATTTCTCAATCAGAGACAGCTTTTTTGAATCTGCAGCCTCCTTGGAGTCTTTCGCTTTGCACAAATCATTATGCTTGGACTCAATGCACATGTTCAGGTAATCTGACACTACTCCATTCATCTCTGAGGCATGGTGATACTCCATTCTAGCTCGTAGTTATTGGACAATGGAAGACACTGCAGGATACGAGTTCAACAGGCTCAGAGGTTCAATGTCAGTGGAGTGTTAGAAAGATGTTGCCTTGGTTTTTAAAGCCTGGTGTGGAGCCCTGAGGCCACAGCATCACAGAAGTTCAAGACACCCATGCACGAGAAATCAATTTCCAAGTCTATTACATCAAATGTCGTTGAGGAGCATTTGACCGATCCTGTGATTGTAGTTGAATGCTCTGATTTCAAGAAGTTTAGTTTAGCGGGAGCATTTGGCCATTGTGCATAGTGTGCATTGTAACATAATTTGGACCATTATCATTCCAGTATTTATAGAAACACAAACCTCAAAATTATGTCATATGCGTTATCAGTAAACATAATTCTCAATAATGTTCTTTACAGTGTAACTTTGAAGTAAACGTATCAAAATCTTTTAGTAAGCTGTCTAATAATTGGAACAAATGCAGCCTGTGAGCGAAACAAATTTTGTCACTCGATCAGCCTCATGATATAATTTGGAACACATGGCCTATTAACGTAAAAGAGGCCCTTTTGTTGTGTGTTGTTGTTTCGAGGAAGTCGTACACAAAATCTCTTTTGTTTAATCTACTTTAATCCTAGAATTACAGTTATTGCTGGTCACTCTGTTTTGTTTTACTTTACCCAGTTGGTCAAGCATAAATACAGAAGATTTAACGGTTTTATCTTTCTAATCTCCATTACATGTTAATAAGGATGGCTTCATATCACAGAAATAGTCATGTGTGACTCACAGTAAGTGCTCCTACATAACCTTGGTGATTTCCCCAAAAGTATTTCCATGTAATAATTAGTTAAATAACAGTGTTGTACAAAAAACGGCACGGCATTAAATGTGAATGTGTAGGGACACACTCACCATTGTGCCATCACAAATGACTCCTAAATTGCATAACATAAAAGTTATAAGCCCCCTTAGCATTATTTTGACAGATAAAAGGGGTTTCTAATCAGGATTTTGGCTTGACTTAAAGTGAATACAGACCAACGTTAGGTACTGCTTGTATTTAGTACTAACTAACAGGTTTTCACAACTTTGTTTTCAAACCTGAACAAAATGTGCCTTTGCATTATTTCATATCTTGAAAAGAATCTTTGTGATCAAGTCGACTTTGAACTGAAATCAGCTTTATAAGTACAGGTATTTTAAGTAAACTCAAAAGATCAGTCGGATGCTGCTCCATGGCATTTAATTCAATGTAACTTGAAATTAATTTCTTCTGCATGAGGCTCCTGTGATGCTCTGGGCCTGGGGCTCCAGACATTGGCATCAGAGCAATGGAGCAGTTGGAGCAAACGCATTCCTATTATTCAATTGAAAGGAGCAAAGTAGTCTTGCTCCTTTTTTATTAAAGTGTATTTTAATAAAAATTAAACTTACTCACTCATACAGTCAAAGAGCTATCAATCATGACATCCCCAGTTTTTTTTTAGCATCAAACAACTAATTCAATTGAAACTTATCAGAAAACTGAACGCTTGAACAAACATCAGGTTGATAAGAAGTTCCTTACCCTAAAATTTATGAAAAATTAATTTGCCGTGAATTTTGACTTCTTTAACATGTACAGGGGAGCAGCATTGGAGTTAGCAACACCAACAGACTTCATAAACTGATCAAGAAAGCTGGCTCTGTGACAGGCTGCAAGCTGGAGACCTTTGAAGCTGTGGTGGAGGACAATGAACAAACTGTTATCTATCATGGATAACCCTAACCCTATGTGCTTTCTCTTTTGAACTGCTATGTAATTGTAGTGCTATTATCTGTCAAGAAACTCATCCATTTACGGGATATGAGCTGATACTTAAGAAATTGGAACGTTCTAGCAAGAATATTGTCTTCAGGGGCACGATGACCTGGCTCGCATGATTATAAATGTGGTGTAACCATCAGTTTGATTTACTGATTGTTTTGTAACTCGGCCAGGAAGAATTGACTGATAGGAGACTTTGTGTATTAGAGTTGTGTAACGTCATTAGGTTGTTTTGTAATTGTATTATCCAAGATCATGTGACAATACATTAAAAGACACTCTCACCTGATTTCATTTGGGCACTCAGAACTTTTTCATCAATAATTTAGATAAGTGAAGAGAGGTCTTTTCCCTCTGAAATGTTTAATTTTACATTCAACAATATGACACGTAATACAGAGATGTTTGAAAAGAAGGTTTTAATCTATATTTCTTAAAGGACAAATTATCCCTTTTCAGTTTTCCCTTTCCTCTAGTGTGTTATGTTTTTTGTGTATGTAAAAGACAGAAAACACTGCTACTTTGAACGGATTATAACAAAATTACTGCTCCTGAAAAAACCCCCATATAATGATGTTATTTTTTTGGGATGGATTCTTGTCAGCTGCACAAAGCTTGATCAATATCTGTTCCTTTGTTTGGTTCAGTTGAAAAAAAGGAAAACTATTGTCTATAGTGAACTGCCAGAACTGCTTCTGTTGGGCCTTAGGTCAAACATGCTTTTGAAATTAAGTAAATCAACAAAAAAGACTCATGGAGAATCATCCATCAAATATTGCTGTCGTGTCTTCAACAATCAGTTTTTCATACTTCTCCAGACCTTACACAGGTTCTTTTGGTTGAAGAATAGAAAATGCATCCGTTCAAGATCACTCCTCACCCCAGCTGACTGCCCTGTGAGTGCATCCATTCATTATCTATACCACTTAATCCTTTAAGGTGCGTGAGCCGGTCCCAGCTGACATTCAGCGAGGTCAGAAGACTGCATCTTTTACTTCATGTGGCTTCACGTAGATTTTATCTTAAGAAAGCCAGCACATCAGTCAGAACATAAACACATTAACTAATGATCAATACATTCAACTTTTTTTTTATTTTGCTTATCCTACACCAGTGGAATTTAAGGGTCATTTGAATTTTTTTACATCCTTCACGGGCCACACATAAGAAACATTTCACAAAGCTCTCTAATGCGATGGCTGGAAGTGCTTCTCTTTGGCAAGGCTTCTCACATCTTTGGATAGTGAACATGATGATGGTGATGCTCACAGCAAGTTTTTCGCTTAAAAAAAAAAAATTGCTCAGACCAGCACAATGTTCAGGAGGAATTTTGGACCAATCTCTCCTACAGACCTGCTTCAGCTCAGCCATATTCTCTTAGGATGTCTGGTGTGAAAACCGCTCTGAGGTCATTCCATAACATCTGGACGGGGTTAGGCAGATTTTGTTTGCCTCAAGTAATTTTTTTGTATATTTACTATAATGTTCATGGTCATTGTCCTGCTGTAGTCTGGTGGACAGTCATTATCCTCTGAGATACTTGCTAATGTTGAGTTTGGATTGCTATTGCTTCACTTGCTGGATGGGTAGTAGAAAAATGGATGAAAACACAGGAAGACAGATTCTGGAATTTAAATCATTCCATGAAGTCTTATGAAAATCATGAAAGAAATGTTTCAAATTCCTTAAGAAAAACACATTTTCAAATCAGCTTTAATGTAAATATGTTTATTTTGATAGGCATATACTGTATTTATATGAACATACAATACACAGGCAGTTAGTGCAGTCTATGAAGATGAAGAGTTTCACAGATCAGTTATCCACGGCAGAACAGACAAGAAGCACGCACACACAATATTGTTAAGTAAAAACAAGTAAAGGTAAATCCAGGAAGTCATTATGATACATTTTCTGGAGCATAAAACTGGGCTTCACTGCGAGATAGTGACATATTGTTGCGTCAGTGTGTGGGCTTACATGGAAAACAATAGTTGCTGGTTCTTTAGTCTTTGTGTGTGTTGTCCTTAAAATATTAGTGGAGTGCAAATAATTAGTGTAAGGCCTCGTCTCCTGCCATAAAAAACACAAGCTATGGAGACCTCATTTAGACATGCTAGAGGTTCGTATTAGTCAAGTATGTAAAATAACCATTCACAACTTTTATGGAAAAATAATATTCTCATATTAACAATACTTATAAATGCAGGACATATGGCAATATATAAATATATATATATATATATATTTAGGTAAATTCCAGTGGAGCTTTTCTTAGCTCATATCCAGTTATGTTTGCTCATCTGTCAGCCTCTACGAGCGACTATGATCCGGTCAGTATTCAGGCCAGGGCTTCTGGGGACTGGTGTGGCTCCGTTGCTCAGCCTTTGGACTCCCCTCAAAGACACAATGTGAGATACAAGGTTTGGTTTTAAAAGATATATATACAGCAATTGAATATACACTTAAATTTCCTCTTCGTAAGGGTACATCCGTACAGTGTAATGGGGTCCAATACAAGAGCTCTGCCATAACATTGATCATAATTTACTCATAATGTTCAACATACCGGTTTTATTAACACTCAGATGACTTTTAAAACCTAAGCATCATAAACATAGATCAATACTATTGGATTACATTCGACTGGACAGGTGCACCTAATAAAGTGGTCAAATGTATATTTAGTTGTTTGTAGGATTTAGAGCTATCAAGTCATGCGAGAATAAAAAATAACTCTTATGGTGCGTTCACACTGGACATGACGCACATTATTTGCACGAGTAGATTACATACAAAGTCAATGCAAAGATGCGACTAGACACAAATTTTCTTGGGTGACACAAATAATGCAAGATTTGCGTGAGTCGCTCGTGTTTAAATATTTGCGTGACAGTTTGACACGTTAGCCAATTAGCATTGAGATCCTCCCTCCGTCACTGTTGCCAGGCATCCTATCATTGTATGAGAAATGGAAGATTACTACTGTTGCTGTGTGGGCAACCCGTCACGAGCTGCTATTTGTATTGTGACCTGGTGAAGAAGGACTGGACCACATGCCAATGTTTGTGTCGCGTCAGATGTCAATGCATCATTAGACATCTGAGATGACTATAAAGGTTTTCTTCACAATCACTTCACTAGACTCTGAACTCTGGTCCTTAAGATTGGATCTGGACATTTTCCAGAGTTTGCCGTTAACATATGATGAACGCAGCAGGACATTGTCCAAGTCAGACAAATTTACAACAGCAGGTACATTTCTGGAACATTGCTGCACATTTACTGGAAATTTTACGGAAACTGTCCAGGGCAACGTTTGCGAACATTTGCGTTCTCACATTCAGCCCCTTCAGTTCAGGAAAATGTCAGGACTTCAGTGCATGCTTGAAAGCAGCTTTAGTTGAATATGAAGACTTGGGTAAGAAATACAAATATTTGGCATTAGATACAGTAGTCTCCATACAGACAGTAGTATAAAAATAGCTATTAATGGTTAGTATGTTAATATAATTGTGTACCTAAATTGAATTCACATTGTAATTTTAGATACATTTGAAAATTAAAACCATTGTATTGTATGGATGCATGTAGGTATCAATAATTATTAGCCATAGTTTGGTAATAGGGTAATGTTCTCTAATAGGGCCCACAATGAGCTTGATAACACCTAAAGGGGGCAGCAGTGTTCCTTTTATTGATGCTGCCCACACCCCATCTATAAAGCTTTGAGAGCTGCCTACAGTACATTAGGAACTGATCCTGCCCACTTGAAATACAAGAGACATTGCTCACTGTTCAGTTATGTTGTGAGTGTGACCTGCACCAACTTCACAGCTCACTTGCATGCCATTTCCCAGCAGATTTAAAGATGCTGTTTTCAAACTTTTCAGCTTGCGACTCCCCCCCAAAAAAAGGGGATTTCCTTGAAATGTATTCTTTCTGTTCAGGCTGTTAAACCAGGTCAAAATAGCACAAGACAAGGCTGCATCAGAACTAAATGGAACCACCCCTTTGCCGAGAGAATTTAGTTTCATTTTGTGTGTTAAGGTTTATACTAAAATTGTGACAGCTCCATTCTGTTTTACTCAGTCTATGCACATACTCCCTGTTTGCCTAAATTAAATTCTTGTGTCCCTGTGGGCACATCTTCACAGAGGAGGTGGTCGGTGGGAGGGTGGACTCACCACAGCAGGCTGGGTCTTGGCATAGTTCATATGTGCGTAGAGCAGCACAGCTGTGTCATTGTGAGAGGCCTCCAGTGCGATAGACAGAGCGTTGCTGCCATCCTGCAGAGGAAAGAGAGGGGGGGGGGCGGAGAGGGAGTTTATAGACCATTAAAACAAAAGAACAAGTTTCTGACAAGGACAGAAAGAGCTTTATAGATTGACAGGGACAAGTGAGCAACATTGTACATTGCCGGCTGTTGCATTATTCAGCCGTTTATACACACTCTGTACATGAAGGACACGACAAAGTGATGTTACAGAACACATTTAGTAAGACATTTTAAAAATTTGTTTTGTCAAAATTGTAACAAAACATGTTTTGTAAAATCACAGCGACTTTGAACTTTGACCACCATAATTTAATCAGTCCAAAAGGGAATCTTTTGTATTTTGAAACTCGAAGAAGTCCCCTGGCAGCATTCCTGAATTGTCTTGATAATTTGAGTCGCACAAATATCATAAAAAAAACATACCAAACTGTTGACAAAAACTTTGTGTCATTAAAAAATGCATGAAACCTTCTTTCTACAAACACTTAAGACAGTTTCTCAGGAATTCCTAGCTAAAGTTAATGCAGCGTAACAACAATACTGCAATGAATCTTTTCCTTCTCAAAGGTAATATTGTTGTGGATTTTTTTTTTTTGTTTATTCAACTTTATGGGCATTATTAACCACGTCTGGACCAACATTTAATGGATTTTCTCTGGTTCGTGCCTCGTCCCTTTCCAAAGTTTAGAGCTTTTTGCCTCCTGTTCCAGACAAACGGAGTCGGGTCAAGAAATAACCTTTGCTTGAGATAATGGACATAACAACATTCAAAATGTAAGATTTAATGCAGTAAGACTGCATTTATAAAATGCATTTATGTCTCCACTGCACTTTAAAGTCATGGTTTGTCATGCTGCTCTTTGTCTTAGGAGGACGGGAGGTGGGGGCTTTTCCAAATATTTTCCCACCCCCCCTGGGGCCACCCCTCGCTCCAGCTGTGCTGCACTGAAACACAATCCAGGAGCTGCCTGCGCTGAATGGCCAACCCATTCTGGGACAGATGTGAACACTGAACAAATATGTCTAGTCTGTCTTAAAGCACTCAGACCGGTCCACTGTAAAATTCACAGTAAAATCCACAGTTGTGCAGATCAACTGTTCCAGAGTAAGATTTTTGCGTTTTAATGAATACTGAACATTATAACCTTCACAAAGGATGATTTATTGCAGGACTTTTGTATTATATTACACTACTCTCACCTATGTGTGCGTAGTGAATTGACATCTTGTATATTCCAAATTCTAAACAACTTTTTTAGTCAGTAGGTGTTGTAAGGGTTTGGTTTTTTACAGTTTTTTTATTTAGTTTGCCAAATTTTTCAACATTGCATAAATTAAATATCCTCAAGGTGGTTTTTCCCTCATCGTCTTGATTTTCAAGGAAAAAAATCTATTACAAAAGTACAATTTATAAATATTGATATAACTCTGAACTTTTTTTTTTTTTAACATTCCAGCACATTATACCAGCAAAGCACAATATTGCTTAAAATAAATAAATTAGAACAAAATAAAATTAAATACTTTTATTTGTGGGTTTAATTTCTTTCCCCAAACGGTTTTTAGGAAATGAGCAACTACTGCCAGTCTGTGGCTGTGAACAGAAGAGCTGTGGCTTTGTCATTTACCCCCCCGGGGGGTTGCCAGTAGGCCATTGATTGTGTGTCCCGTAAACAGTACTGATTATAGTACAGGCAGATTAAACTAATCTAATAATGTCTCTTATACCCATTTTGCTAACTGAGAAAAAAACTTAAATGGAGAAGGAGGTGACAAGGGGAGAAAAGTGCGACACTCAAAGCTTCTTACATTATCCACGATGGAAATGTCACAACCAGGCTGTTCCAGGAGCAGTTTGACGATCTCGGCTCGGCCATGTTCGCTGGCACACATCAGAGCCGTGGAGCCCTCGTCGTCCTGCACGTTGACGTCAGCGCCACACTCCAGCAGTGCCCGCACCATCTCCTGGCGTCCGTGGCTAACAGCTAGCATCAACGCCGTTTGGCCCGCCTGCAAATGGTATAAGAAGTAAGAATATTTCTTCTCAAGACAAATTCTTCACTCTGTCATAAAAAGTTAATTTTCCAGAGGTATATCCATAAATGGCTGTTTCGATATTTTTCCCTTTCATCATTTTCTTGTTCAAAATACATCGGGGGGTTTTTGTGTGCAAATGTCATACACATCACACTTGGCAGAGAATAGTACGACTTAAATTCCTGTCTCTAAAATAACACTTTGCAAAACAGGGTTTGTTTCCCACAGCAACAATAGCTTGCGCCAAAAATTGGATTTATAGCCAGTCATGCTATAAATTTTGTCATACAGTCTCATGACTTGGCCGTGTGAGGCCTCGTCAGGCGCCATGTCCAAACACATACACTACTCAACCCGATTACATCGACCAGAGATACCACTGAAAAGTCGACAGATTCTCAGGGATATCTTCTGGGTCACATTAGGCTTTCTATTTCTGTAATCAAATTTTGACATACAATTAACTATTTCTCTGACTGGCTTTGAATGCAACACTTAATAACATTAGGAAATTCTCATAACACCTACGCACTAAAATGAACACAAAACAAACAGGGGCATTAGTCTATATATACAACTTTCCTTTTCCTTCTATGAAAATAGCACTAAGCATCAAGGAGATTCTCTCAAAACTAGACTTGCCTGGCTGGCCTTGGCGTTGACATTGCCCTGACTGAAGAGCTTCTTGACCACAGCCATGTCGTCCTCTTCCTTCACTGTGGAGAGAGCCGCCAGCATGATGGCTGTGTAGCCCGCCTTGTTCTGCTTATCCACACAGCACACACCTGTGGGGGAGTACACTTTCATTATTTTGTATTCAAGCATAGTGGTGTTCATGTACTCGCGCGCACACGCACACTCGTGACAAAGTTTGTTAGGGATGCGTTCAGTAAAAAGAACAACAGAGAACAAAATGGAACTCAATTTCTATGTCGGACCGGCAGCACAAATCCACTTTTCTTCACCCAGATAGACGTACTGTTCTGTTATTTAAAAAGATCTTTGCTTTTTGGATAAATTATATCCAAAATAATTATCTGTACCCTATTGATTTTTTCCCTCTGTACACAGATTCTCTGAACAAAAGTTGAGCTTTTCTTTATTAAAAAAACAACTCATGTTCAAAATGTGGTTAGACCATCTTAGATAGAAGACAACAAGTAGATAAGAGCCATTAGCTTTCTACTGAAAGCACAAAATTTCAAGTTTTATCTAAACCATGTGTGAAGCTTGGTAGCAGCACATGCACGAGTCTCCTGACTTTTGTTCAGAAACCATCTGAACCATCTTTGGACAGTAAAGACTGAAAAAATACACAAAACAACAGGAGAGGCCAAGTGAACCAATAGCTGGTCTTCATCAGTATACAAGTAGCAGAATCATTGGTTGGATTGTTACACTATAGTTTTTGGTATCGCTGTCTTTATCGCTGACCTGTGTCCAGCAGCAGCCCCACCACACTGAAGTTGGAGTGGGAGACGCTGTAGTGAAGAGCCGTGTTGCCGTTGCCGTCGGTCATGTTCACGACGTGTTCCAGCAGCACTGACGACACCTCCGAGAACGCCATCAGGTAGTCGGAGACCCGCGGGGGCTGAGCCATTTTGGCACTGGAGATACGGAACCACTCCAGCTGCACAGTGTGGGTGCTGGAGAGCTGAGGGTGAGGGGGCAAAGTCACAAAAGAACAGAATCAAACGCCTGTTATCAAACAGTGATTCAGTTCATAAGCTTTTTTCTTTAATTGTTACATGAAGCTGCTATTTGTTCATTGTGAATGTTTGCTGGGGCTATGAAATACCTTAAACAACAAGACATATACAGTCACACTGCTTTCATCCATTGCGGGTCATCATGACAATAAAATGCCCTCATTTACTTTGCATTGTTCCAGTGTTGAAGTTAAATGTGGAACTCAGTGATAACTTATTTGAAGAAGCATGCAGGGACGCACCACTTCCTTACTCTTCAGTGTCTTAACGTCATCGTTCAGGTGGTTCTTTACAATGAGACAAGCCTCACGCATTTTTGAGCTCAGCTCAAACCTGTGACAAAAACACAAATGTATGAAATTTAAACAAAACATAGAATTGTGTACATAGATTCTCTTTCTCTGTACGACAACTGTATGGGGATTTTACAGTTTATGTGTAAAGGTAATGCATGTGTGCAAAATGATTTGATAGCATACATTTTTACAATCAGGAAAGGACATTTAACCAATTTTCTGTAGCTTTCTTTTGAAAACTGCATTAGCCAATGTGGCAACTTTACAAAATGTATTCCTTTCCACATAATAAACAACCTACTTCTCTTTCACAGCATCAGATGAATAACTTGCGGCTCTCAGAGTTTCCTCATCAGTGTCACTCTCGTCCAGATTGACGTTTCTCTCCTCCTCAGATGTTTCTTCTTCGATAGCTGCTTCATCCTCCTCGGTGCTGTCCAAGCACTCGCCTTCTCCACTTTCTCCAGAAGAACTCCCATCTTCCTCCTCCTCTTCTTCTTCACTGGATGTTGACTCATACCTGGGAGACACAAATATTATTAAGAGCATAGATTTCCAACTTGTGTGCTTTACATTTTAGTTTACACTTGGCTGTTAGGTCAAAAGCAACATCTGCACTTGTCAATTCTGTGACCTGTTCAAAGTATTATTTTTGAAACTTTTGACCTTCTGCCACCCTTATTTTATTTTTACTGTGGTAAATATAAAAATAAAGTTTCATGTTACCCACCCTCCATTTAGAATACCAACAAACTGCAGGCTCTTCTTGCTGGTGGTGCGATTCTCGCCCGAGTTACTCCCATCCTTCCGCTTCATGATTGATTTCAACATACCTATTGTCATGAAGGAAGCACAATGTTTAAACAATAGTTCAAACAAAGTACACCAGAGAAACACATACTTCACACTTAAAGGGAACAAAAAATATAAAATACAAATGCAAAAATTGAGTCATAATTTTAGGAGAAAAATTGAATGAAGAATGAAGACGTACTTTAAAGATAATAAATTAATAATATTACTGGAATTACAAATATTTTAAGTGTCATTATAGAGGGTACGTATCAGAAGCGGGATGTGTTATGTTTAAATAACAGGTAACGTAAATATAACATGTTAAAATGAGAAATATAGAGTATTTTTTGTTAAATTATTGTTTAGTATAGGTTTCCCAAATGACTCAATTCTTAATCTTTTGGCACATGAGCACCACATCATCATAGGTATCAGGACTTTGAAAAGGTTGTCCAAGAAACTGTCTATTCCGAAGAAAGAACCAAACAGATTTCGGAGGAAATTGACTCTTTAGTGTAGGAGGAAATAGTTGTCAATTTGTCTCTCAAAATGTGACTTTCTTCCTCATAAATTTACAATTTAATTCTTGTAATGTTTTTTTTCTTAAATATGGCCCTAATACTGTATTAATTGTACCTTCCAGAGTTTTTAAAATGATTGGGACATCATGAGTCTGTGAAATGAGCTGCTTCCTATGGTAGTATGTATAGTCTCTTCATTATGTTACACTTGCTTGTTTCTCTACCACTTGCCATTGAGTGCAGTAAATAATGAAACAACTGACCTTTGATGTATATTATGGAAGGCAAAACATTTGAAGCAACCACATACTATTTCCTAAACCTAAGCAGGTTAAAGTTCTAACCTGTATTGGTGTTGCTGGGTTCAGTTTTCTGTCCTTGGTCTTCCTCTTGCATCTCCGCCATGCTGATCAGCTCCTCGTCTGGAGAAACCTTGTACTCAGCGATGGTCAATTGTCTTTTCTTTGGGGCTGTCACTTTTTGCTCCCCAGCCTTTTCCTCAAACAAGTTCTCCCATTGACACCCAGTGCTGACCAGTGCAACAGGATCTGGTTCTGCTGGTTTCTGTAAAGCATCTGTCTGGGTCCCCTGATCAGTCTGATCTGCCGTCAAAATCTCACCTACACATGCATCAGTCACTTCTGGGCAGCACAAAACTGCAACATGCTTTAACACAGTGGTCAGTGTCTCTGTCTGTGCATTTGCTGTGACTGGTTTAGCAAGAACCCCTTTCTCTACCTTGACTTTA
Organism: Scophthalmus maximus; assembly: GCF_022379125.1. Taxonomy (NCBI): domain Eukaryota; kingdom Metazoa; phylum Chordata; class Actinopteri; order Pleuronectiformes; family Scophthalmidae; genus Scophthalmus; species Scophthalmus maximus. The sequence continues at coordinate 8,310,046 of NC_061527.1, forward strand.
AATGCTTCCTCTTCCATCTGTGCTCGAAGCGTCCCAAGGTCTTTGTCTGTCACACTCAACTGGTCCTCTAGGGCCACAATGGTCTCCTGCTGAAATTTAATGGTGTCTTGTAAGGTGTCGATCTCCCGCTGGGCCTCGCTGGTCAGACCAAGTAGTGACTCCATGACCCAAACCTCAGCTTCCTCTGTCTCCACCGTGGCCTGTACTCCCTCCTCATGAACCAGAGGGGCCTCCGTTCCTATGCATTTCTCAAACACATTCACCTTGGTGTCTACAGAAGCATCTTTCACACCCTGGCTGTAGTAGAAAACAACAGAGTCCATTGGCATTTCGTCCCCAGTAGCCACTGATTTCTTCTCAACAGCTGAAACTTTCTCTGGAGCTTTTACTAAAACTTTTGATGAAGGTTCTGGAGGTTTCTCTTCCTTCCCCTCAAATTTCTCTTTCAACATTTTCAGCTCAACAGATTTTCCAAGGCCTTTGTGACCAGGTGAGGTTGGTGAGGTCTGTGGATCCTGACTTTGGGTTTGAAGGGTCTCTATGGTTTGGGTAGAAGACTCTGTAGACTGTTGCTTCTGCTGGGCCACCTCTATGGCTACTTTCTTCTCCTCCAGGGCTAACAGGAGCATGTCTTTCTCAGCACGAAGCTTGGCTACCTCCTTCTCAAGCGCAGGAACACCCTTTACCCTTTCTTCCATTTCCTTCAGCTGCTTCAAGGCGGTAGCCATTTGCTCTCTAACTGTCTGCAGCTGGCTGGGAGGGATCGGAGTCATTGGAGTGCCAGCAGCTGGAGTATTGCGCCCAGAGGTCTGAGGACTGGGTTTAGTCCAGTTACTTTGCAGAAGCTGAGTGGATGGGGAGTGTAAGAGCTGTTTGGGAGGATCTGCAAGCTGGAATCGTGCGCCATTCTGATTCTTGTGGGTTTGCTCCTGCTGTAGCCGCCGGCTGGTTTCCAGGAGAGTCCGCTCGACTCTGGGGTTGCGCAGCGGTGGAGGGGGTGGCACCTTGACTCCGGCAGACAGTGGAGGGACAGGGAGGAGGGTTACAGGAGAAAGAGAGAGTCCCTCACAGGGTGCTGACCCAAGGCGGTTGCGTGGTGGTGGTGGCGGTGGAGGAGCTCTGCCATCTTCACTGGATGGGGAGGCAAGAGACTCTGTGGAAGTCCAGCCACTGGTACGCCCGCCCACACTCGTACTCCTCTGGGAGAGTTTGACCCCTCTGCCCAAGCGACGAGAGCTGACAGGTCCCCGACGGAGATTGTGCCCACTTTCTATTTCTTCTACATATTTGAGGAAATCCAGATCCAGCTGGAAACCATACGGAGTCTGGACGGAGTAGGAGCCTGGCTGGTCAGCCTCCTCCTGACTGGTGTACATGAATGGAGAGCGCAGATCTGAAGAGAAAAGGACAAATATCTTGGCATCTGTGTAACAAAAACCCCACGTTGTGTTGTTGAGGACTAACAAACATGAGGATGATCTCATAAAACACTTGCACTGCCAATTGCATGTTTTTTGACTATTTAATCCTGTATTGTTAATTGGGATATGAAGTGGAAATACAAAAACAAAGGCATCTTCATGCAGTTTCTTACCAGGCAGCTTTGGGTTAACTTGCACAGACTGAGTCATTTTTCAGGATTGGGACCTTTCAGCACACACAGCGCTTCAAATCAACACCTGGCTAAATAAAACACAGGGACAGGAAGGCATTTTTCATCAATGTACACTTGGACCAACAAAAAGGTAAAGCATGTAATTTCTAAAACACCACGCATTAGTTAAATTTTTCAACTAAATGTCGAGGTGTGTGCTTGGATTATCTTATAATCAATTTTTCTGTAAGCATCAACACCATGTGCGCCACATGAACATATTTTGTTAATGGGAGACAGCTTTACACAACAAACAACAAATGCAGCATAACTTCTAAAGCGGCTCCATGCTCTCACTTTAATGGCGGACACAGATGCACCTTTTGCGTTTACAAGGAGTTGTAAACGCACAACAAAATGCTGAAAGGCCCAAAGAAGTTTGTGTATTTTCTTGCGGCTTGTTAGCACTTGCAACAACCTGTGACTCATATCAAAAGAAGGTGAATTCCTTTCTTTCAGAGATAAAGAGCTTTTGTTAAATGGAACACTTGTTTGCTTTTCCTCTTCAGAGGTGTTGAAGGACGTTGAGACTGACATCATTCATACCTCAGAGAGAGAGGGAGTGTGTGTGTGTGTGTGTGTGTGTGTGTGTGTGTGTGTGTGTGTGTGTGTGTGTGTGTGTGTGTGTGTGTGTGTGTGTGTGTGTGTGTGTGTGTGTGTGTGTGTGTGTGTGTGTGTGTGTGTGTGTGTGTGTGTGTGTGTGTGTGTGTGTGTGTGTGTGTGTGTGTGTGTGTGTGTGTGTGTGAGCGTTCAGAGGATCAACACTGTAGTAATCAAAAACCCTCTTTCCTATAAGAGTCATTATATGTCACTAAGATTTTATATGTCTCCAATGTAATTGTGTCTGTTTGTGTTTTTGTGTGTGCGCGCGCGTCCATTTGTGTGCGCATTTGATCTAAACACACAGTGAAGATAGCAGTCATGGGAAATACCTCAGAACAATGTCAACAACAAAGAGCTGAACATTGTCCAAAAACCTCAAGACTGCTGCTCCCTTAACATCAGCGTTACACTCTCCTGCTCTACCGAGAAAGCGCAAGCTTCTCCTCACCACAAGACCACTGACGTTGATGCTGCTGCGCTGGGAAATCAATTACTTCCTCCAGGCATAATGTCCATTTATTCAGACACGTGACAACTGCTGAAAAACAAAACTGGTTCACGACGGAAGATTTTGAAATTTACACCAAATAATTGATTTTTTTTAACAAGCCTGGAGTTCATGGAAGACTTCTGAGACTCAAGACTTACGAAACAATGCACCTCACTGCAAGAACCGTTAGTGTGAACAGATTTGTTCTTCAGTTGTGCGTATGAGTGACTTCGTGGAACTTTTCTTTCAGCTTCGACCACAATTTACCAGCAGTGGTCCAGACCTTTCGTAGGAGTCACGTAAATTAGTCTGCTGCTGGTCAAACCACATTTCCCCCCCCATCAATTTTAAATAATTATAGATACATAATTAAATGACATTCAAAAATGTGTTTATGTTCCTGCTAAACGTTGCTGCGCAATGGCCAGGGGAGCGCACTTCTCAGTTGGCATGCGCAAGGCGCACACAGAGATGGCGTGTATTGACATTGGTGTTAACTATGCTAATTTTCTGTCCTTGTGCACGTTCCCACAAGTTCACGCAGGTAATTTACATACTTTTCAGAAGATAGAAGCGTTTGATGAATCCCATGTGTAACGTGCGTACGAACTCGCGGAACGAACACATTTTCTAGCATGAGGCCCAAATGTCTCAGATTGGATCCATAGTTTGTTCTTTTCTTTGTTTAGCAGCAGCAGCAGCTATCACTGGTCCTTAAAACAACCTTGGTTTGTCGTCTCCAACAGGAAACATAAAAAGCTTCCTGTACAGCAGGAAAGAGCTACTGGTTTGCACGTGTGTCTGAAGGAAAATGGAAACCTTTGCATGATGTAAATACGTCACGACATAACTGTTTGACCAGTTACAGGGGAGATAAAAAGACTGAAATTACAAGGGACACCTGGAGGGCTGTACAGTTTGTCCCGCTATCTTCTCCATGACAAGAGAACTTGTGGCTCACTGTACTAGTTGTGAACGAGAATGCCAAGAGAAGTTCAGGGAGTTATACGACATCATGTTCACATAATGTCCCCCCTGACATGTACTGCAGGGATGTCTTGTCGCAGATTATTGCAATTACATAGAAACAATGCTGAGAAAGCACATGTGATGTTTTAAAAACAAAGCGATGTGCTGTGACGTGTTGAAGTGGAGAGAGGTTTACCTCGCGGCTGCTCAGTGAGCGATTCATGCAGCTGGAGTTCAGGCTGGTTCCCTCCTCGCTGCTCCGCACCGCCCTGTGGGAGCGACAGAGACAGAGGTCACCTCACCAGTCAAAACAAGAAACACGGCCGACACAACACAACAATGCATCATTGAACATTGAAGGAAAGGCGTGAATAAATGAGCGGAGAAACAATAAAAGCAAATGCTCCCATACAGAGAATGAGAGATCAGTAAAAGGTTCGAGCGTGTCACGATGTAAACAGGCCGCCCACTCAGGAGTCGGGTTTCTTTCTGTCAAAAGTTTGTGTTTGCTCATTGTGGAATATAAAGTGTAAAGTGCTTTGAGTGGCCGTTACGACTAGAGAAGCTCGAAATAAATGCAGCACATTTACCACATTCTACAGCTACTATAGAGAGCCGACGTTCCCAGTGTGCTGTGTGGTTTGTTTTATTTCTTTAGCTAATCATGTTGTTGTTTTGAAAAACCATTTAATATCGTTTTCTATCTAAGGACCTGGCTCAATCAGAGCGATCTCTCCAACAGCGAGTTGTCTGACGGAGGTTGTGCGATCGGTTTCGGTTTGTCTGTTTGTTAGCAGGATTACTTAAAGAGTTAGAAAAGTTAAAAGAACATTTTTTCAAAAGATAGGTCTCAGCCATGGTAACAGGTTGGGGCATCCGGATCTGGATCAAGGAATTCTTTTGAAGGATTCTTCACCATTGCGAGATGATGGTGAAATATTCAGGGCAGCTGGAGATGGGGGATGCCTTGCCGGAGGTCTGTGCTCTCCGAGTGCTTTTATTGTATAGCACCAAACACGACATACATTATCTCAAGGCACTTATAATAGTACGGTCTAAACCTCACAGAAACCATTCCCACATTCATACAGCACTGCCACATCAATCATCCTTTCAAACCGCCCCTGGCACAGCCATCAGGTTGTTTGGGTTCAGTGTACTGTCCAAGGTCTCGTCAACACGCAGACTGGAGGAGCTGGGGATCTGACCGCCGACCTTCCGATGGGTAAACGTCCCGCTCTACCTCCTGGGCCACAACATTCCACAGGAGGAGGAGGCGGCTGAAGAAGCAAGCATGGGAAAAGCCCAAACACTCGACTTGTACTTGTGTAAACTGCGCCAAGGTGAATCTCTGCCTGCGCTGCCCCAAACTGAACTATCACAAGTGTGTAGGTTTACAAAGAAAGTTAGAGGTTGCTGTGTGTCAGTCAAACTACTTACAGTGCTGGTCTCAGTTTCTTAACATAACAGAAGAACACTATGCCTTTGAAACATGAAAACGCAGTCTCAGAAAAGGTAACTTGCACCCCAATCCCTTCACACGCATGTGCGCACACACACACCATCAGATACATGCAGTCATTCATTATGTTTCAAACATACACTGACACACGTGTTTTCCAGCGGCGTCACACACACACACACACACGCACACGCACACGCACACGCACACGCACACGCACACGCACACACACACGCACACGCACACGCACACGCACACGCACGCACGCACACACACACACACAGACAGACGGACAGATCAGCTGTCAGTTCACACTCAGGCTGACAGACAGTTTATTGTTAACAAAAATGCCACAAACATTCAGACAGATAGACAGACAGAAGACCAATTGGCATCAATTACATTGCGGGCTATTAAGGACAATGGATTCATGAAGATAAGCAATGGGATGAAAAAAGGAAGAATCTTTTCCTCTGTAAAAACAATGTTTCTAGTCTATATGTTGGCAGTCGCTGCTCTGTTTCTCCTCAGTGTGTCTATCAGCTGCTTCTCTCGAGTGAGACAACAACGAACACGATGCTGCAGCGTACTGATCAATCAGACACAAGTTACACAAAATCTAAAAGGTGGTCAAGGTTGTGAACTGCTCACCTTATTTTTTTCTTTTACTTTGGTCCAAATCAGAGAGAGGTAATCCTTAGTGTCAAGTCGAGATAAACCAGGGTTTATAAACAAGCCACATGATTTGCTGGTAGTTTGTTTATTGGTCAGTTTTAGTAACATGTAATCCTGCCTGGTTGGATCATTTGAGGATACTTTGAAGTTAAAACAAGGCTGACAACAGTCTCTCTACTTCTTTTTCTTTTCATTCATCCTCAGCTGCATCATATTCAGATTATTTTATGTAAAGTTGTTTACTTGGGGGGAAATAATTGGAACTGCTCATACAGGTGGTAATAAATCCAAATACCACCTTTGATAAAACAGGATGTGTATTTTCAGCATACAGTGAAATACAGTGCTCCAATGGGAGAAAAACAAGGCAATACCTATAATACCAAAGCCTTACAGGTACTTACAACTTCATGTCATGGGAACTATGCTGACTGTATATTCATTTTACAAATATTTTTAATGAAATCACATCAAATTATCCGCTTCACTGTCTCTCTCCGTCATCCACAACAGCATCGACATTCGACACACCATGAAAAGCAAAAACGTGAACGAAAAGGTGATCGCAGTCTCAGTAGCCCAACACTCTCCTGTCTCCGCTCTGCATCCTTCTCCCTATTCTCTTTTTTGTCCTTCACCTTCTCACTTCTTTTTCCCTTCATAAGCTCCTCTCCATGTTTCCTCCTCTATTGTCTCTATCCTCCTCACATGACTCTCATCTCTCCTCACATGACTCTCATCCCTCCCCTCACCCTCCACCAGTACAAACACACACACACACACACACACACACACACACACACACACACACACACACACACACACACACACACACACACACACACACACACACACACACACACACACACACACACACACACACACACACACACACACACACACACACACACACACACACACACACTTCACTCCTCTCAAGTGTTGCTGTTTTTCTCCCTGATTTGATGACATGCAGCAAATTACAGACTGCAGTGAGAAGCTGCATTCCTTCTCTGTACACCCCAAGCCCTGACCAGCTGAGTCTCTCCCTCTCTCTCACACACACACACACGTAAATGAATACATAGGGGCATTCCCGTTTGCCCCACAATAAAGCAGCCAAAGAAATCAATTGGTTAACTAAAAAGACTTTTTGAACAAGCATTTTTTGCATTTGTCAGAGGAAACGGACACAGGATCACCCTGTTGTTTTTTGTGACTACTGTTGTTTGACTGTTGTTTTAGAGTTCGACAAAAAAATACATGATGCTAAATAATAAATAATGATAAGAAGAAAAACTTTAATCGAGAGTGTAACAACATTACTATGTTCGACCCTCTTCCTAATACAGATAGTGGTTACAACAAATGGCTAACCCACCGTAACGTCACCCATTGGTTTGTGTACTACTGTTCGAAGTCTATTTTGCATTTTTGCCAGCGCCATCTTCGGTTGTTTAAACCAGATGTAACCATATTCAGAGAGAGCTTGAGGACACTGCACCGTGACATTGACGATCACACAGTATCCACACACCATTGCAATTTTCTCATAGACATATAGAAACTGTTCCTGAGAATACAGACTTCAGGCACTTCCCGCATTGGCTTCACTTTCCGGACCCGGAGTCTATGTACATTTTTAATGTATAGTCTATGAGTTACACCGAATACTTCCTTGTTTTATGAATTAAGTGATACAGGAATTGAAGTACCCTCAGCCTCTGACCAGTTAGTCACATTCAGCCTAACGAACCTCGCCACTAAAGTTTGGAAAGGACAATCCCCTGGAGCACCTCTGACTGTCTTACACAAAACAGGTTTTAGTGCCTTAAAAACATTCACTGAAATAGTCAGAGCTACAAACCAAATGAGCGGCTCACTTTCCATTAAAAAAAAAAACACGAGTCATCTTAGATTCAATGAACTTGACCTCGACCAGCAGAGTTGAGCAGGCCAATTCTATCAGATAGTTTGGATGGATTCATATTTCAGTGACCAGAGGTGTCATATACAGAACAATTTGTAATCGATTCAGGTTTTCCCTTCGTGGTCAGTGGGAACATGTGATGTGCACCCTGACGTCCCAGGGGAGAGTCAGTGATGTGCTATTCAGTCGGCTTCATGGAAGAGGAAATGTTGTGCTGGTGCGAGGGCTCGGGGGGCCATGTTTTAAAAACCGTGACCTCATCTCCAACGCCACCCCTTTTCACAAGAAGGAGAGCCAAGGAGAGAGAGAAAGAGGGAGAGAAACAACCTGACTGACAAGGAGGGGAGCGAGTGAAAGCAGACATCCTCTCTCACTGACAGCAACTTTGTGACCACTTTGCATGGGGGAGAAAAAGCCCATTCAGAAAACTGGACACAGAAACAGATACAAACCACAAATACAGGCCCCCACTCCTATGAGCATACCATGCACACATACACACTTGAGATTATTATACTTGTGAGGACCTTCATTTTAATTCAAGGTCTCCTTCATTCTTCATAACAACTTCACAATTCTTATTTTGACACAATAAATTGTTAGGACATCGGTCCTATAATTTTCCCCAATAGATATGACTTTTCTGTCCAATGACACACAGACATTTTTTATTCAGCAAGACTTGAATACACATCCCCCCAAAAAATCCTCTTAGAAACCACAGAATGAAGTCGTTCCTTACAGAATAACCTTAAGACTTGCCTGAGAATCCGAACGTTTTCATGTCACTGAAGGTTTAATTGATAACTTAAAAAGAATTAGTTGCAGCCTGAAGCAATTTACTGATTCTTAAGGAAACAACACTGTTGTTCACTTGTTGAAGGCAATAGAAACTCAATTAGCAGCATCAATTCCGAGAAACTCATAATATAATATTTGTATTTATCCGCTGTAACGGAATCATCAAGAATCGAATTGAAAAGACAAAATTTGATACAGGACTTTTTCGTAGAATCGAAAATTTAATTAAGAGGAGATCAGTGCTGATATCCTGATCAAAAAATGAGATTTTTGTCCATTACCAAGGGTCAAGACTGAACCTCACCTTTTTTGTTGCTTTCTGGGACAACAAACAGCATCTGGATGCAAATGTCCTTTTTCACAACTTTTAACTTTCATCCCACTTGATCTAAAACATAAACACAATTCGTAATCCTGAACTTAATCTGTTGCGTAACCATAACTAGCACATGAGTGAGTTAGGGGGACTTGCCTTTTGTCCCCAATAATGTGACTGTGAGTAAACAGATGTAGGTCCCCACAACACGAGTAATACCCCGGACCCCACACACATGCACACACTGGAGGGCCTCTGCTGCTGGGATAAATCTGCAGTTTCCTGAAGGGAAGCCCACTACTCCCCCAATAAATCCCCCTCTCTCTCACACACACACACACACACACACACATCTCTACATGCCCTGTGTGAGACCTCCCATTGTCTCCCAGTAGGAACTGGGGTTGGATTGGGGGGGGGGGGGGGTTCTGCCAGGAAACCCATCGGACTGGCCTGAAAGCTGCTTCCTGGAGGTAGCAGGAAAACACCGGAGAGAAGACAAGCAAAAAATGAGAGCTGAACACACACACACACACACACACACACACACACACACACACACACACACACACACACACACACACACACACACACACACACACACACACACACACACACACACACACACACACACACACACACACACACACACACACACACACACACACACAAGCATCCTGCGGCCAACAACAGCACAGAGGTCGACATTACATGATGCATCACACTGAGGTTAGATAACATGTTAACACTTTTGGTGAGGACTAACGTGTTTGTGTGTGTGCTGAAGCTCACACACAGTAACATTGTCACCTCTGTCCCTCATGTCACATCACCAACTTCCAGTGACTGCCAGTGTACAGAGAAAATAAATGTATTTTTTTTCCCCTTGATCACAATCGAGATGACTTGAAACATCTTGTGCGTCCTGCCTCTCCTCTCCCTTCCTTCCAGATCCTCCAGCAAACACAATCGGGCGCATTCAGCCTCCACAATGAGGCACTGTGCGTCTTTGTGGCGACGCTGTTTTCGAACAGTTCAGGGAGGCCTCGTTGTTTACTACCCACCGCCCCCACCTCCCATGTCACAAAGTGAATTCAATAAAGTTGCAGGGGAACTCAGACATTTCAACACAGTTTCAAGATGAAAAGGCAAAGTCTGGCAGCTGAGTGCTGCCGCAGGCGACAAAGAGAAAAGCAGTCTACGGATGCTGACATTCAGTCACAACTTTTACAGAACAATCCCAGATCCATCCACCGTTCCCCTCGGATCTCCTCAATACTTTGGTTGAACCCACTTGGCTTTTGTTTTATAAATAAATTGATAAAACCCCTGTTCACATGGTCATAAATTAAGGTTCAATTTGATTATCTGCATGTACGAGTCCTTCTCTCCTCAAAATCACAGCCGCTAGTTTCTCTACAGACTCTTATCTCCACATTCGAGTCTTGTGAACCTGATTTCTGGCCGTCTGAACTCCGCAGATCAGGGATGGTCCACATCACCTATTTCACTGTTATCTGAGGATAATGATTTAGACGGATAAATACTAACTACTTCACAGTTAAACAAAAATCCTGTGAGTAACGCAGCAGACGGTTCATCTAGCAACGACGACAAGATCCCAGTGTGAGTTTCCTTGAGTTCTTGTGGTGCATTTACAATACTGTGCACACGCCATCGTATTCTCACGAATAGACGAGACCCCGAGGTACCTAGAAGTCATTACTTGAGGCAGAAACATGCTGCTAACTAGAAGCAGTCGAACAGACATATTCTGGCAGAGCACCGTGGACTAAGAGCTGGAGGTGCTAACCCTCATTACAGCTGCTGAAAACCACCAAACAGCAGGCTGCTGGTCACCGTCCAACATGAGCAACAGAACTACAGTGCTGTGCACACATTTTAGACTCTAATCCATCGCACATGCGATCAGACCCAGTTAATTCTGGAGCAATGTACGGCGACCCCGAACATACAGAGTCATAAAGAACTTCAAGAAAGACGAGGAGTCCTGCAGCAGATGGTCTGACCCCAACAGACCCCGGCCCTCACAGAAGACCGAAGAAGAGTATGCAAATGACCTTGTTTACAAAGGCGAGGGACGGTCAATATGCTTACACGTCATTAAAAGTGTTTAGCATTTTCATATGGATTTTCTCTTCTCTGTAAGGAAGAAGGAAGCAGGAAACAAAAAGAGTGCATTTGTTGGGAAAACTGCAGCGTGGTTTTTCATCCAGTAAACATGGAAAACCTCAGCAACAAAAGCTCCGACTGGAAAGGCAACATTATACGATTCTCTCTGGAAACAATGTCATTGGCATCATTTTACAGCCTAAAAAGCTGCAAACTGCATGTGGTTTGTATCCTAGCAGCAGCGGCGGCAGCAGCATCCCGTCAGCTGAAGCTGTCACATGCCTGCCGGCTGGCCGCCCCTCCCTGGAACAAAGCAGCGCTCACAAATCGAGTTTTCCCCCAATTTAGCCAGCTTCCAGCTCTGACATCACGTTGCATTTTGGAACAATCACACCTTGTTTTCCAGACTTGTTTCCCAACATGACAAATTGAACCTCAGTAGAAGTTTGGAGTCGACTGTTTGGCTGAATTTTCTAGCGACTGTAGACCTGTCGCTCTTTTCTCTCATTTCATTTTTTTTCTAATCACACCCGCTCTCAAAAACTAAACAAACCAGTTAATGGAGCCATAATATGCTTTTCCAGTTTTTCCCTTCCCTCTAGTGTGTTATATATAGGTTTTTTGTTTTATGTAAAAGGTCTCCGAGCCAGGAGTCCGCAGTAAAAAGAGCCCCTCTCCCCGACAGAAAACACTGCTCCTCAAACGCCTCATCAGTAGTCTGGCCGATACTTCATTGACATTGTGACATCACCATCTCACGGAAGTGCGTGAGGCACGCCTAGCAGCTGGGTAAAGCAAGAGCGGAGTCCGACAGCGCCTACATGCGCTGGAAGCGGTTGACCAATCACAACAGAGTTGGCCAGATGGCCGATCAGAGCAGCCGACTGGGCTTTATCGGGAGGGGGTCCTAAAACAGACCGGAGCTAGACCAAGTGTTTCAGACAGAGGCTGGCAAGAAAAGAGCTGCAGGAACATTGGTTCAGTAAACGTACCCCCAAAGTACCAAGAAGTTGACCCAGATATCTGCTCTTCAGATTTGTGCCTAGGAGGAGACTGTGACCCGATTGTCTCACCAGTAGCAAGTGGAGCCTCCAGATGTTGGATTCTCAACTAGAGAGCAGGGCCAGATGTCCGCCTCTGTTGTTTTCTACCAAGAAACAACTAAAACGTGTGTCAGTTATCATGTTATTTCCCCTCCACTGGTGGCAGTCATAGCAGTTCGGCATCTCTTTGATGGCGAGGGTCGGGGGTAATGACAAGGCAGAGGACGCACGCAGGTCTTTGAAATGTCCTCCAAAGCTCCGGAGAGCACACCTCCATCACGGTGGAGCCGTTCGTGGGCTCTTACTCTGTTTCTCATAATGTGGTGAGTCAGTGAGCCTCTCACATTCAGGCTGCTCATCATTCCTGTGATCTCAGTGAGATGCAGTTCAACGCCCGTCAGGCACAACGGGAAAAAAACTTAATTGAACATGTTGATGCCCCTGCAGTCGAATCCGGGTAATTCCGCCAAAACTGCAAAAGAAAGTGAATCGATACAGAAACTTTGGCTTTTATTCAATTCAATGTTGCCTTGATCATTGAAACAAATGACTAAATCAGTGGTTAACAAATGATAATTGATTATTTGAGTATTTCATTACAACAACTTTTACAAAAGATACATACGGTAAAACATAAATTAAGAATATATGGCTACAGAACTGGGAAGGTAGTGTAGTGTTTTCAGCTGCAGTTTAAGGGGGAACGTGTCAGTGTTTGGGCCTTGCTCTGCTTCTTCTATGACTTCATAGGGTAGGCCTTTTCCACAGGCATCTCAGTGCAAAACACAACATTTGTTCCATTATGAGCCAGTGAACAGAGGTGATCTCTGTGCCGCGGTGGCTTCGGGAAACCAGGCCCCTGCTTTCAGAGTGTGACACTTCAAGTTCAAGGCCTCGATCTCTGCGTTGTTGCTCGGGCATCAGATTCACGAGCAGCAAAGAGTGAGGACCTTTTTTTTTGTTTTTTTAAAGGCGGCTACAGAGAAAGTCTGAATACAACCACAAAACTTTCATTGTTTGAGCCAAAACTGAAAAAGTTGGGTTCAAAAGTTTCTGGCATCACAGTGACACGCAGTAAGTTTTTCCAAAAGCAGTCGTGGTTTGGTACTTTCAGAGAGAAACGGCCGGTTTAGGCAGAGTTAGAAATCAGGCGATTTAGTTTAGTTCTTGAGACACAGGAGACAAAACTTGTCTGCCACGTTCATCTATTTTTCCCAGTAAAAAACAACGTGCCTGGTGAGGTAAAGAAATTCACCAGATGCTGCCAAACTCTTGTAGGGTTTGGTTATTTTGTTGTTTTCCCACCCTGATGCTAGTGTACAGGGTTCCATGAGTGTCTCCTTCCCAAGCCCTGCCGGTACTCGAGTTAACGTGGGTATTTTTAGCCCCCTGCTTTTCATTGAGTGTTTCTGAGGCTGGGGAGATAGCAGAGGGAGGAGCGTCTGATTGGGCCACAGGAGTAGACCTCACTGACAGTCACATAAAGTCGTACTGCTCACAGCGTTTTGTTTCCTGCTCCTTTTACGTTGATGTCTTGTTTTGTACGAGCGCTTTGGGTACTTGAAAAGCGCTTCATAAATCCAATATATTATTATTATTATTATTATGAGAACCAATTGTCCGTGGGCGAGTGTGACCTCGAATGAATGTAAACCCTCCGCAAACAACAGAGCAGATAACCAACAGAACAGTTGCTATAACATTATCAAAAGTAATAAAAACAACCTTTTAAGGATAATCCGTCTATAATCCAGATTTCTCTTATTGTCAATAAATACTGTACAAAAAACTTGTCGAGAAACAGTTGAAAACATCAATGAGATTCACTGTTTCACTGGCTTTTTCCTTCATTACAATAAACCTGGGTACTGTAGTTAATCTCGAGTCCCACATGCACCAGCCTGCTGCCATAAATACTCCCCAGATCATAAGATTTGTTTTGATCCACGGCTCAAAATTGTCTCCGAGAAATACCCTCTTTTCTTTACTCCCGTTTGAGCAACAGCTGTTACCACCTACAGTGGAAACGTGTTTAAGGAAATAACTAGGCATTTATTATTATAGAAGTGTTTGTTTTTAAATATTTATTCTTTTTACCGTCACAGACATGGAAGGTAAGTCAGACATTGAGATGTTACGATTTACGATACCAGTGCTACATTGATACTTTGAAAACAGTGCCAGAATTCTTTTCTTTACAATAGCACAGAACAACGGTTGATGATGAGAACTGATTGTTTTTTAATTGCTAAGGCAAATTGAAAGTTAAAATTTTGTCTATTTACTATTAACAGTTAATATAAAGTACTGTAAAGAATACTTAACTTAAATATAAATATGTATATAACTCTTAACAAATTTACATAATAAATAAAACATAACCCAACTACAATAATTTAACACTGAATAATAATTTCTGTTCTTATTACATTAGCAGTCAAACACGGTGCATCGGTTATTTAACTATTTATCATGTGGCATCACAACAATTAAAGAGTGTGTCCTTGTCCTCACAGTCTGAGATGAGTAAAGCAGAGCTTGAATTAAAAGAGATGACCTTTAGTTCATTTTACTTTTCCTTTACACAAATTAGTATATTAGGGCGAAAACAGCTGTTTCATCTTATGATCCAAGGGCAGGGCTAAGATTTTTCTAAATCAGGGGTCATGAAGGGGCCACATTTTACATGGAGGGGTCAAGGATATACATTTTTTGACTTTGTTCAAGCTCTTGAAGACATTTAGAAAATAAAAAAAGTCTCTACAATTTTCAGATTTATTGGAACTTTAACCTGTGGTTCATCTAAAACGTAAAACCTGAGACACTTTTCAAATATCAAGTTCCAAAGTTAATGAGATTTACTCATTTGTAAAGAGTCAGGCGACAGGTGACCCGATGAGGGGTCAATCAGATTCTATGTATGACCAGTACCCCTCTGGCCCCACCCCTGGAAACACCCATGTTAAAACCACAATTAAGACTTTATTCCCCATCTCCAGACGCGTTTTGTTTTCTCCTCATCCTAATCGTTTTATCTTAAAATATATCACAAGCATGAGTGAGAGATATCTTTTCTTTTTCCATGCAATTATTTAATTTTGCTGACATCCAATGCGACTGTAGAGTCTTTCTCTGTCTAATAGCTGGACACGATTATATAATGTCAAAAGGAAAGAACCTAATTGATTGAATTCATTCAAAAGTCAAGACGAATGACAGGATAATAAAAAAAATACGTGGACATGACTGCAAAGACATCAATCCGTCATGAGATTATTGATCTGCACTCTGCAGATAAAGAAACCTCACATTTCTGGGAAATGAAATATTAGCTTCAAGAATAGTTTGATTGAGGTAAACAAACTCGTGATACTGAGACAACTGGGCCAATAAAATGATGCTGCACTAAATTCCTGTAAAAGTGCCACTCATCTTCAGCAAGCAAAGCTTTACCTACAGTACGACCCAAAAAACCACGTTCTCACCCACAACTGCCTTTGTCAGACTATTACATTCTGCAGTTGTCTTGTATTGTAATGTCTTTGCACTTCCTGTCAAATGCTGTAAGCGGCTCCAAAGCCCATGTTTTACAATTAATGTACATGGCCACTGCTGGTTGACAAACTATGACGTATCAAATAACGGACAGTGTAAGAGATTCTCCTACCTTCCAGGGGCATTATGGGAAGCCACTCCAATCGGGGAATCGGGCATGAAGCAGAAAGTGGCAATTTCCATTTTCAAAGCCTGGATGCCTGCTAATTACGATGAAAGCCTCCTGCTATCGGGTTTCACACCGGCTTGACACTTAAAACTAATTGTTGCCTCAGAAAAAAAGCTATGCTTGAAGTCTACAAAGGTAAACAGACCTCTGTGGTTTCCATGTAGAAGATCAAGCATATAAGTTAAACATTTGAAGAGAAGAAACAGTGATTGCAGCCAGTTTGGCCTCAAGATTATGTCCGAAACTAATAAACAAACAGCTCTGCCTTCAAGTGGAAGTGTTAAAGCTGCACAAAGAAAAGTTCAAGGACAACTCCACTGATTTAGCTTTGCACTCCTGCAACAACGTGGGACTCTCTAAGGACAGTTCAAATATAACTATAGGAATATAAAATAACTGCAGCAGAACCAGAGCTATTTTCTTTTTCCTCTCTCAGCATTCTTCCTCCTTTTCAAAACCTGGTGCATGCATTACCCACAATGCAACTCAACTTCTGACAAGTTAGTTCAGAGATGGGTGGGGGGGGGGGGGGGGGTTATGGTACTTAATGTTGGCAGAAAGAGTAGAAAAAATACCTATTATTCCAACTTGGGAGTAGATAGTTAACCTGAATTATCTTCTTTAGCGTTGTTATGTAGCGTAAGCAGCTCTATAGCACGTGAAACAAGACAGCGTTTCCCCTTTGCGTTGGATTCTATTTATGATATAACTGCCAGTTTTTATCGTCACTGTCAGAAAATTCATGATACCTCACAATGACAAGCTGTAGGCCAACGTGAAAGTGGTTTTTTTCCCCACATGGCTGCTCGTAATTATGGTTTAAATTATATGACATGATCTCTGGAGTTCCCCTTCAATTCAATCAATGGCACCAAACTTCTTGAAATACATTCCTCAATTGGAAGAAGAGAAAGAACAGGATCCAGTGATGTGATGCCAGTAAAATGTTTTTACTAACCAGATGAAGATCAAAGAGACGTAGAGAAGAAGATGTGCTTGAAATCATTCTGGCAAAATGCAAAAAGACAACAAGCTGAGGCTGAACTCGTGCTGCGTTTAAAATCACATGGGATGAATGGCTGGAGACTGAGAGATTTCTATTTCGACGACTTGTATTAAAATCATTGGACAACACGAACGGTTGTTTGATTGCAGATTTGGTCAAGCGATGGTGGGGCTGTGCGATATCAGGATATCGTGTCATTATTGAAAAACTTGGCAACGCAAAAAAAATCATGGCGGCGACTGAACGTGACAGGAGAAGGACTCCGGCCAGCCAAGACACCACAAGGAGCTTGTACCGAAAAGTCCAACTTTGACTGGAAAATCGTACAGTACAGACTCGAAACACCACTTATCTACTTTACGGCTCAAGCAAGAATCATGTCAAACAGCACAGAGGCAACAGACCAGCCACAAAAGTACAGTCGAGTGCTCAAAACAAACCCCAAACTCAGACGCTGCAGGAGGCTTTTGCCCATGATACAACATTCGGCAAAGAATCACAAAGCTGGAAGGAGATAACGGCTGCTGATGCACTTCAACATCTGCAAAGGCAGAGAGGAAATGTACATGTTTGAGAAAAGGTCGAGGTAAACGAGTACCGTTATCTGTGCCGATATCTGGACATGAAACGACCTCCATCGGGATACAAGATACTGGTCATATGGCACAGCTCCAAGTGATGGTTAGAAATACTTTTCTATTAATATCAATATATCTGGAAAGCCACCTTGTTATTTTTGAAACACCGTTTCAAACACATACGGAAAAAAGTCTGCGGCTCCCGGTTGTAACGACACTGTTCAAAAGTCAGAATCTCATAATTACAATAACTCTGATGTGACATAAACGTGGTATAAGGTGTGTGTATGAGAAAGACGCTGACAGACACTCTTGTTTTTTTATATGTTGTGAAATATCACAATTGGACACTATCTTTTTGCAGACTAGGCTGCCAGTTATTATTTTCTACTTTATTGTGTCAGTGTTAGGCCTCAAGATTAGCACTAACGTATTAAACTCAAGAACCCAACACTTGCGAGTCGGGCCTTTCTCTCTGCTCACTGCATCGTGTCACTGCAGTGCACCGAGTAACTCAGAGTCTTGCAGGTGCTAAAATTAAAAGCACTGGTAATAGCTCCGAAAATACGACAGCACGAAAATTATTCAGCGGCAGGACTCATGAGCACGAGGGGCCGAGCCACATGGAATTCAGTGGTAGTTTAATGAACTTTTCTGAGTTGTAGACCAGGTGAGACTTGCATCAGTTAGGAAGAAAAGCTCACGCTCGTCTCAGACCAACATGTCTGGAGTATCAGAGTGTTCCACTGACCCGCTGCCGCCTCCGACTACACTTACAGAGCATCTATTTTTGCGGCGACTGCAGTAAGTCAAACCCCAGGCTCCTGTTGCAGGAAGACCGCTTCACCGGAGGGAGCTGCGCAACATTGCTAAGAGCTTGACACAAATTCAAAGCGGTTGCATTTGAGCACAATGTTCTGTGCCGTACTTGCTCAACTCATCGCTGCACAAGTAGATTAGCCTGTCTTCACCAATTGAGCAGCTCACTGGTATTTTTTTAAGTTAAGTCGAAGGAAATATCACAAATCTAAGAGTTTGGCACCTGCAAACATATATCACGTGACCATCCACGTACACGGAGCATGTACGTATCGGTGTAGACAGGAAGAACATTGTCCAACTCAGTTAGTGACAGAAAACACTATTAACGAGAATCAACAGTGAAAAGTAAGACAAGAGATTTATCCTCTTGGGGACGACGAGTAAGTGTCAACAACTCTTCGCCTTCACCACTGGTGGTCAAGTCTTGACGGGTTACAACCAATCAGGGAGCGATTGTTGGTGACTGTCATCATCGTTTCCAAACATCTCCATTTTGCCCGTCTATTCAACAACACTGGGGTTTTCAAACTTCCAAACTTCTCAGTTTTAGCCCCTCGAAAAACTCCGGAGCAGTGCGGACAGCCGGCGTAAACTTGGCAACAGTGATGTGTTTTAAAACGAAAAAACATATCAATGTGGGTGGAGCCTAAGTCTCGCGATTTCCTGCACTTATTAGAATCTCGCTCCACTACCCACCGGGATGGGAAGGAACCTTACTTAAATCAGATGTTTCTCCTTCTTCTAGTTATCCTGGTATTAGTTGCTGTTTGATACTTCAGGGACTCGCACCAGAGCCTGGTCCAGAGCCTGGTGAGTAGCGTTTTCGTTTCGCACCTCATCCAATCAATTTCTAGAATCAAACTCAACTGCAGCTTCTGGAAACCGCTGGACGTGACCTTTTGCTGCAGGTCATGGCCCAGCAGACTAAACCGGACCAGCAGCAGGGACACGTCTGCTGAGGCCTGAGTCACCCAACATCTCAACATCCACAGATTTAAAAAAGATTTTTTTACTCTGGGAAAAACAAAGGAGGCGGAGAGGATGCACAGTGTAATAACAAGACACTCCTGACAAGAGAAGTTTGGAAGGGGGGGGGGGGGGGGGGGGGGGCTGTTCCTGTCGAATGTACTGTAACAGCCTCACCCACAACAGTATCTGACAACAACAAAATAAGATTTCAAGCTTTATTTACACGGGACTTTTCCAAACACGATCTAAAAACAGAGGTGCTTTACGGAAAATAGCAATTAGGGGAAAACTATTCGAAAGAATAAAATACCAACAACAAAAAAAAAGAAGCAAAGACAGCATAAGTTGTCATATGATATTTTCACATGAAGTGGCCTGAATGAGGCTGTGTGGGAGTTGGTCAGAGTCGTGGAGCAAAGACCACAGAGGCACAATACTTCACATCTACAACACCAACATAGTATACAACACTAAATGTCCCCTCTCAAGACTGTCGCCCTGAAAACAACTGTTTCCTTTTAGTCAAGTCAGACGCGGAAAGGGACTTTTTAGTTAGTCGTTTTGAGAGATGAAAATAATTCATGTGTCAAACAGGACAGAGAAAATCTCTTAGAAATGCATAAAGAACCAGTATTAGCTGTTAAAATAGTGACGGTTACTGACAAAAGTCTTTTAAACTCCAAAAACAACCATTTTAAAAATAGAAACAAATCCCGAAAGACACAACAAGGGATTATGGCTACAGCAGCAGCAACAACAACAACAACAACAACAACAACAACGGGACATTAAAACACCATAAAGCCCAATAAAAACATAAAGAGACAATAAAAACATAAAGAGACAATAAAAGTGCTGGAGATGTCCCAGCAGCATTCAAACCCGCTGTGCATCACCAGCAGCTATTAAAATACAGTATATTCAAAGTTTTATTGAATACACGTACAGACTACAACATTAGTCGAGATCGATAAATCACGTGAGGAAGCTCCGAAACCAAAACACGCGGAGCGTTAATCGCTTTGGCGTTTTTTTTTCCCGGAAAGTCAATCAGTCACAGGCACTAATCAGCTAATCAATGCGCATCGGCATCGTGCGGGACGTGTCCTCCTACCTTCTGGCTTCTACTCGTCCAGTCACACTGAGTCGTGTCATGACTTTCTGAGGACGTAGGGAAAGTTTGGGAGGAGAAGAGAAGAAGAAAAAAGGAAAAGATTCCCACCCCGGTGACTGAACCACCAGTGTCAAGTTGGGAGAAATCAAAAATGCTCTTCCGGTTTTTTGATTTCACAATAAAACAATAGTGTGCGTATAATGCTCATGCCCAATTCAGAGGTTTGTTTGTATTTACTACATTTGTTTACCAGCTTTCTGTAAGTGATTGTGCCATGTGTATGTAATGTGTCTTAAGATGTTGTGCTTCATTTAATATTTTGATATTGAGATTTTGTAAAAGGAAATTACAAAAATCATTAATGACGTCCTTTTATCATATTCCGTTTAACATCACCAACTACTTAATAATCATATTTCCCACAGAGTATATTTTAAAATACACTTGTGAATTATGTGAAGTAGATTTTCTCTCTTTAACAAGTGATATATTTTTAAGGTGTTTTTGTAGTCTATTGGTGATTGTTTGCGTCTCTTAGACACACAACATTTTGGCTCTTTGTGTTGGCTTGTGATTCTTGTTGTCATTTATTTCTTTCTGTCTCTTCAGTTTCTTTGCATGTGATTTGTGTACGGTCTTTTTGTTTCTCTTTGTAGTCATTTAATTGCTTTTCCAACAAGAAATTAAAAACTGTCTCTTCCCTGTGGTCCAGGGGCCTCCTGTCACAGGCCTGTTCAATAATCCATCCTTCCCAATGAAACCCATTGATGATATTACAGAGCATCTGGTAGTGTTTCATCTTCAATTTTCCCAATTTCTCAGTGGCTTTTATTTGATATTTTATTTACTGTGACATGGTTTTTCTAAATGCCAAACCAGTGGGCATGTGTCTATAGAGCATGCGTGAAGTTGCTTTGGACCAAAGCGTCAGTGAAATGAATGTAATGTGAATGTAATGTCACAGATGGGGCAAATGAGAAGGATGATTGAACATGGTTTCTGTTTTGTGGCCTACATTTCAGCATCTTTCAATCGCGTGCTTTTATTGTGAAAGCAAGATACTACCTTTTCCGGTAAACTCCAGGCTAACTTTATCGAATTTGACAGCTGTCCAGACCTTGCCGCTGATTACGGTTGAACGGAATCAATGACGGACAGCTGAATCCTCCAATGAGGAACGACATCTGGAGCCTCTGGCTGGTGACGACTTGGTGGGGGGGCGGGGGGCGGGACTTTGAGCAGTTTGGTCAAATGGCGCCAAAGTGACGGGACGCTTCATTAGACTTATATAATCCATGGTGCCAGTTTAGATCCATAAAGTTTTAAAGTGATACATAAATTTTAACGTTTTTCTTTTCTTTGTATAAGAATAGTCCAAACACATCAGTCACCAATTTATTTGATGTTCTTTAAATTCCTTTTTGATTATTTATTTTTTTACCTCACAATACCTATATTTGTGTGCGTGCGTGCGTGTGCGTGTGTCACGAGACGGAGGATGGAGAACCCTTCATAGTTCATACTACTACTTTGGAACTAATGTGAGATTAATCATATTTGAGTAAACATGGAGGTCTGTGGCCGCTGGGCAGTTTCCCACTTCCGGTTAGACACAAAATGCCTGTTACTATGGAAATAAACAGCTGAAGCGTAATAGAGCCAGATAAACCGCATCACCTGACATCCACCAGCTGAGGGCGCTGTTGTGTTAAATGTTGAAAACTGCCAGAGGACTCTGGTACCAAACTCAGACACAAAGACTTTTATTTCACTGGACAAGTTTGGTAACAATCAGGAAAAAATACAATAAGCACAAAATAAACCATCAGCCTCCACACACAGGTGAGGAGGTAACATTCAATTCTCCAACCAAACAACCCCACTACCCCAGTGTCTTTGTTGTGATTGTCACTGGAGACAGTGAGGTTGAGATTTATTCACTTCACAACAGCTGATTGGTTGATCACATTATCAACAGAGGCCAAACAAATCTACAACTAAAACACAATTGTTGGGAAATGTTTGTTCACTCACTGTGTAAATGCAGCGGATCACATAATGTTTAATTTAGGTTTTGTTTGTCTCTCATTGGTTCCCCATTCTGCACTTTCTGTTTGAATATACAGTAAGTCATGAAGTTTCGTTATGAAATGTCTATAGAATTAAGAAACAAAAAGTTAAATGTATCCCTGCTGCTGGGAAGAATTCGTCATGCTGTTAATGTGTGTTGTTCTGGGAAAAGCCGTTTCATTTTTACTTTTAGAGGTATTTAATAAGTCACAAATTCAGTCAATGTCTTCCTCTTAAACAGTAATATAATCATACAGCCTATTTGTTTTATTTTGACTCTGCGACGGGTCTAGAAGCTGGGTTGGAAAAAAAGGAAAGAAAAATCTCCCTTTATCTACATTTTCTTCTATTTTGAGAAAGAAATATTATATTTTATAATCCTATGCCCCTTGTTTGGACCATTTGGAGTATGTGACAAGCAATAGATTGACAACCACATATTTTCTTTAAATGTGAGTAACATAAGTAGTGGTGTGACTAAGACACGACACCCTAGTGTGTTTTATATGTGCACCTTTCACTCTGCAGCATTGTCGGACAGGAAGTCCGGGCTTTCCTGTGACCAGAGGGAACAATGAAGGGATTGGCAGGTCGCCGTGACCCAGCAGGACCAACAGAACGTTTAATGATCCGACAAAACACCACGCACTAACACAGACCCAGGTAAGAACTGTGACGGGTTCAACTGTTCAACACAAACCTGTGGGGTCAAACCGTCCCACCCTGGTGAAACAGACACTTAGCAACAGTCAAATTAATTTTTTTTAAATTTGAAATTGAACTGTCCAATACAATTCTGTGACAACTCCATCTTCCGAAGATCTTTTGCTCTGATTGAGTGTTCAGGAACAGCTACTGAGTGGTCTTTGTGGTGATCTGTTGTCTCCAAGGTCAAGAATTTGTCAAGTTCAAGTTTCAATATCAGACGGAACCTCTATCAGTTACTTTGTTTTACAACCCTCGCCCCTGCATCATTGTCGCTGCGAAAACTCAACAATTCACACGCTTATAATGACAACATTTCACAAAAAAGTCTAACAGGATAAGATTATGTCAATATAATGATGATTTGAACCATATATAAATGGATGACGCATTTCCACTTCCTACAATGGCACAAAAATCAAGCCAAAATATCCCAGATATGGGAGGTGCCATCTTGTGGTTTTGACGTCATTTGGAGCCAGAGTCTGAGCTGCAGAGATTATAGAGCAGAGCGACGGTATCAAGATCCCGCCAATACACGTCCTCGGCCAATCGTGAGTCAGTCTCGCGTTTTTATAGCATCAAATAACCAATTTCAACCAAACTTGAACACACACCAGTGTGATAACAACTAAAATGACAGAAACCATCTTTGGTGGAAAAAAATTACTAAAAGTGTACTTTAACTTTTTAGTTTGGTCCATGTCCCCAGGTTATGACCTATACTGCAGTCTGCCACCAGGGGGCGATCCAGATGATTTGACTTCACCTTTGGGGGAGCTGTCATGTCGTCCATCTTTATTGTGTTTTGTACTCAAAAGCTTAACGGACAGCTGTGACGTCATAATGTGCAAAAACACACTTTTCTGGTCAATGGTAAATGCCATAACTCAAGAAGAGAAGGGGAGATTGTGACCACATTTCCCGCAGCTGGACTGGTTGGCGGAGGAATAGAGTGAAACCACGAGACAGTAATCCTAGATTTTCTTATTACTGGGATCAATGAAAATGTGCAGCCTGATTAGATTATTGCAGTGGCAGGGGCCTGTCTTTCTGTTTCTGGTATCGGGAGCAGTGTTCACCTCCTCAATCCCCTGATCATCAGGCTGCTCTGGTGTCTCGGCCAGATAAACAATGAATGCAGCTTTGAGAAATTGCAAATGTTAATGTGACAAATTGATCTCAACAGTTGTGAACCATATGACAAAAACGGAGTAATTGTTGATGTTAACGTGTTCGAGCAGCACAGTTCATGTTTGACAAACAATCATGTCCTCTTGGCCTGGTTTCAACTGCTGTTTTGAATTGTTGACGGAAGATAACCCTTCCAGAAAATCCTCAAACGACCCTGACGAACGTGCTGCAGTTTGCACGAGGGGCCGTTTTCTGATGAACTGTGCAGATGGAGGAAGTTGCAGTTAGTTGGAGGCACTGAGACGTTATACGACTTCTTTTTCCTCCCAGTCCACGTGACCTCTAAATCCTTGATCTCACCTAAGATACATGAACACGCCCTCCTCCTCCTCCTCCTCCTCCTTCACAGCCGTCAGCTAATTCTCACTAGAACTAAAACCTCCTTTGTAAAAGCAAACCATGTCCTTACTTAAATGGTGCCTTTAACCTGATCTATACTGGTCTTTCCATTTACTTACACTTGCACATACTTGTTTTCTGCACTTTCTGAGCTGAGATTGCCAGCATGCTCTGGGGCAATGGGTTCAAGTTAAAACTGTTTTTTTAAATCCTTGCAGATATTACTTGGTACATTAATGTCACAGTTCATCACATTTTTCCTCAAATGTTGCTTGAAGTTCATAGTTGCTGTTGTGAAAGAATGCCTTTTCGCACTATGAAAAATAACTTTTACCACCCAAAATGAATATTGATGATCCATAAGGGAATAATTGACAGATCACCATTGTACACTCTGTGCTAATTAAAAGTGCCTGTAATCCATTTGTTGCAGTATAAACTGTATTATAGCAACAAATCTCAGGAGAGATTGTCTGAGTATTGTTGTCAATAATGAGGAAAAAAATAGGATAAGACTTATATTAAGTTCTAACGTCACCCTGTTCGTTAAGCTTGCATTTATATTTTTTTGGCGTGTTTCATTTTAAATTTCAAAGTCTGAAGACAAATGTGTTTGGCAAATGTTATATTTGATCATGACGGGGTTCCTTCTCTTGTATAAAGAGAACATCAAGATGAGGTATGTTCCAATTGATGTAAGCCACGACAAACAAAAGTATTAGTGAATAGCCTGTGCTGGGGAAAGATCTATGTTCACGTTGTCGAAACCCTTGCACATTGTGACTGACTGAGATGGAAAAAATCTGCTGGAGGCCAAACACGAGCAGCTTTTTATCAGAACAATAACCCATAAAGTAATTTCCTCGGCGAACAGCGAATGGTACTCACAGGATGGAGATGGGAGGATACCTGTCCATCAGACCAGAGAACACATCAAAGTCCAGAGACGCTGGCAGCAAAACATGTTTTCTTCTAGGAGAGTCCAGAGGGGCCAAAGAGGAAGAAGTCGTGGACACATTTTCATTGGTTCCAAGGCCTCGGAGGAGGGAAACGCCACCAGTGCCTTGTTTAGCTTGAGAAAAACAGGTTTGATTATTCTGATTCATTTTATTTTTGGCCCAGAACTCAAAGATATTTTTGTCAGTTCACAGCAATTTGAAGCAGCGTGTTATGATGCTGACATCATGAGCTTTTAGCTGAAAGCACCGCTGTGCCGAAATGAAGGGCACTGTACAGATGCTTTACTGAAAGGTTATAATGTACATGTAAGAGACTTATTGAGATTAATACATTTTCATCAGACTAATAATACACATCCATAAATCGCTTGAGCACTTAAGTATAGGGCAATTGATAAAAAGTCTAATAACAGTAGGCTTTGCTACAATGCATGTGTGATTATGCATGTCAGACTAAAAAAAAACAACTATATAACACCCCAGAAGAAAAGGGAAAAACTGAAAAAGCATTATACGTCTCCTCCTAGAATCTCTTGGTTGTCAAATTTGTATTCTAGGGCCTTTTTTGTTTCTTTTGACTGTGACAAAAAAGAGAATTAAACCCATTTATAATCCATAAAACACAATTTATTAAACCATCAGTGATTAGCAATCTCAGAATAAAAATGACCATGAAGGTTCATCTGGACACAAGTATTAACAAAAAACAGCACAGAATAAAACAGTCAAAATTTTAGTGTTTAAAACCAAAAAAAACTCAAATGTTTTTTATTTGTCGCTCATGATATTTTTAATCCGTCTGATGACGACATGACAAATTCATGGAAAACAAATTAGAGCCATGAGAAAAACAATCTATATTATATACTGAATATATATAAGAAAAGGAAAGAATAAACAATAACTCTAATGATAAAGTTAGAAATAACAAGAATATTTTTGTAAGAATTTGAAGATTAATCTCTTAATTCCCCACTTAGAGATAGTCCACATAAATCGGATTGGATTGTGTTGAATTTGTGAGTGATTTCTTTTTCCTTCCTTCCTTTTTTCTTTTCACACATCTCGGGCATTCCTGGTTTCTGGGTAAAAGGTGAGCTGTGTGCGAGCGCGATATGGCCCGTCTCACAGCAGAGGTCATGGTCTGCAGAGCATTAAGTAATGGGATAAAGGGCGTAGTGAACCAGTGAAGCCCCACGCGACTTAACAGATGTCTGGTCCGAAGCAGAGGTTAATACCACAACAAAGAAAGGGTCAACTTGGGCTCTATTTTCAGAAATGGAGCCCAGGTTGGCGAGCAACTTCCATGTCATGCAGTAAAACACGGAGGAATGGGGAGTTTAGACCTCCTCGCTCACAAGGCTGCAGCTGACCGCTTCTGGACGTTTCTGATCTTGACAATCCAGTATTCAAAGTAACTTCATGCAGTGACTGGTCTGATGTATTGAGGTGACGGCATATAAAGTTTTTCCTCATGACTCTACACTCATCTATTCCTTTCACCTTGTGTTTCTTCAACATCTTGTGCCGTAATGTGACGGTTCTTTGAAACAATCTCATTTTGTCATGATTCGGAAAAAAAAAATATTGCATTCGGAAGAGTAGTGTAGTGTTTTTTCGTGCTCGTGAATTGACTCACAGGACATACGAAATGGTCTTGAAGGCTGTACGGCCCGGACGCTGGACGGTTTCTGCCCCCGGTGTTCAGCCGTGACAGCAGCTTCGTGAAGTTGTGATGTTTTTTTGTACAGAAGGGTTAAATGTACAGTGGGTAAAAATTCAGGTCAAAGGGTTTTTATTTTTACCTTAGCAGGTGTAGTTGAGTAAATAAAATAAAAAAAGATATTTAAAGTAGTCGGTAAAAGTCCTGATGATGGCGCTAGATAAAAGTCAGATTATCGCCAACGTTTTGTTTGTCAGTTTATCATGAGGGGGGAAAAAATACATTTGTATCAAACTTCATTTCAATCCATCCAGGAATTGGACTCAGACAAAACTTGCTTGTAGCACAACATAAAATGTCATCACCAGGAACAGCACGATACATCATCTGGTAACCATGAATGTCTACACAAAATTTCGTGGCAATCCGTCATGTCGATATTTAAATACTCCACAGGTTACGTACACACGTGATAGTCAGATGATCACCAAAGTTTTCTCTTCTGGAAAACATGACGATCGAAATCAAATTTCGTGGTTAAACCATCTGCTGGATGGAGGAAGTGGTGGAACAACCGGATATTGGTCCAAAATATGGTCCAAAAACCTAACTGAGACGGTTCCTTACAGAAAGAACTGACAACAAACAATAACAAACCAGTATGGTGTTTATGAGGATTCGATAATTTAGGTGTTTGATGGATAAACGGACAAATTTATAGCACTTAAGCACTAAATTGACTCATCCACACTCACAGTGTGTTAAAGTATAGTAACAGTCTGATGAAAACAGGAAAATTACAGTAATTTACCCAGACAACTCCTGACTCACGTGGCTCCATCTGTTTTCTCTCTGTGATCAGTGAGTTGATGCTGCAGAAAAATAAACTCCGCTTTCTAGGTTAAAGTGCAAGCTGAAGATGCGGAGGTGTTGGAAAAAAAAAAGGGAAAAAAAGGCAACAGATCCCAAACGCGAGCGGAAGCACGGGGATACAGATGCTGTGCGAGTGTGGAATCTGGGTAAAAGGTCGCTGCAGTGGAAGTGGGCGAGTGGAGTACGAACCTTTGAATTGTAAAGAACAGCTGCTTTGAATGAATCCCCCATGACATCAACACGAGAGGCTGTATAGGAGCTTCACCTTTCACACACTTCTCTGTCGTGCCAAATGTACTGAGCCGCCTCCTTCAGAGGTAAAAAAAAAAAAAAAAATAAACAAAATGAAAACCAGGAGTCAAACCAGGGCAGAAGACTGTTTCCCAAAAATTGCAGCTATAGTTTGACACAATAATAATTCAATAGAGTGAATAAAAGGGCAGAACGTTGTGTTGCATATTGCTGCTAGTTTGAGTCTTTTGTTCAAATTATATTTATAGTTTTATACATTTAAAAGTATGTAAGTGTTTGTCATGAAAAAAAACTTCCAGTATGCACATTGTCCCACACATGAATTACAAAAAACTATCTGAAATCCAGTTACATACTTGGACTATAGTTTAATAAGTTATAAGACTTATAAAACATGAAACTAAAAATAAATAAACTGCTGGTTTCATTCTCCTCGACTATTGTTTCTGTAAAATTCTTGCGTTTGTTATATGAAGTAAATCATTTTCTACAAGCTAAAAATAATTCCTGACATAGCTGCTACACGTGTGGATGTTTTTTTCGCTTTTTTGGATTCTGTCCTGGCATGTTGGTCTGCCTCTCCAGCTGTGCATGTCTGATCCCATCCTCAACTGAGCCGAGGAGGGGGGGTCCCTGGCCCCCGTGAGGCTGATGCAACATAGCAGACACGTGACAACAGCCTCACCTTTCACAGACTAACCCACTGGTGCCTAAAAACACAGTCTACCCCCACTTCCCCGCCCTTTTGCTGGAAGCTCATGTACTGTACATGTGCAGATTTGATGGGACATGCTGTGTTTGTCATAATCTGTACAGTTTCCGTGGCCTCAAGGTTCCTCAGCGATTCTGGAATGTCTCTGTATGCGTTTGAAGATCTGTCCCAACTTCCTCAAGCAACGGTGTGATGTGATGAGATTTATCATCTGCAGATAGATAACCACAGATCAGTGTGACGTTTGGGGACAATATCATCACTTTATCAGATACTGTATCCGCCAGTCAGGGCGCGGATGGAGGTTCAAGCAAAGATAAAACAAAGAGAAACACTTCATCACTTTGTTGATTTTTATCAAGCCTTTATAATGAGCCAAAAAAATATGCGAAAGTGATCATCAGTGCAATCGGTGCCCATGTTTTAATATCACCACAGTCACAAAATGAATGTATGGGTCGTATGAATTGTAATATATATATAAGTAAAGTGTGATTTTGAGTATCTAAAAGTTTTTAATCAACTAATTAACAGCATGAACAAAGCAAACAAACTTTTTGTGCCCCCACATTTTAAGTCTGCAATTGGTGAGCATTTCATACTCAAAATATAGATTTTTGGACAGCTGTCACTTTAAATTTGAATTATTTGATTTTTGTTCGTAATAATAAAATTTTAAAAAAAGTTTTTTACACAATGAGGAGACATGGAGGAAAATTGGCATTAATTAATTAATTCAATGTAATTTTTCTGAATGTCCGATAAATGTAAGTAATGTATCTTAAGCTACTAAATGCTCCACTATGTTTACAAAAAAATACAATTAATATAGTCTTGAAAAACCTCATAGATATAGGCACAACATCAGTGCACATACAAAAGATGTAATTTCCCCAAAAAGTGTCTAGCTGGACCACGTCCAATATATTCAGAAGACTCAAATGTTAACAAGAAACAATGATAATACGTGGGGTCAAAAATTCACAATTTCAATTCGGTTACTTGATGTTCGACAGGCTTGGACGCACGACCTCAGTTGCGTCCAACATTGTGTTTGAAACAGCTGATTCACGAATGGAGCCGCAGACACAATACTCAACCTCTCGTCGTCAGCTGAGCGCCGGAGCTCGGAGGATACGTGCAGAACAGCAGCCTGCAGAACAGAAACGTGCAC
Source organism: Scophthalmus maximus (assembly GCF_022379125.1). NCBI lineage: Eukaryota > Metazoa > Chordata > Actinopteri > Pleuronectiformes > Scophthalmidae > Scophthalmus > Scophthalmus maximus. The sequence goes on from NC_061527.1 coordinate 8,340,276, forward strand.
TGGATTTGACAGCTGACAGGAACTATGTTCCCTCGCAGTCTCCTGCTATCGAGATCAATGTCTTGGCCGTTTTAAAATGACTCCTAGTTAAATACTGAAGGGGTATTTGACTTTTTCTTTCAGTTTTAATTTGAGTCATTATTATGATCCTTGTCTTTCACTATAACAACGGGGTGTTGCCCAACAACTACACTCAAGCATGAACCACAATGACCTTTCAAGCATCATGGCTCTATGGATGGTTATGTTTGAAATACATCAGCAACTATAAGATTAATAATAAACATGTGGTTCAGACATTCACATTCCCTAGCTGATGAATACCAAATGACTTTGATAATCCTTTGTCCTGTCCTCGAACGCCACATTGACATTGACATTTATGGTTCCGAGTGAAATATCCCAACAACTATGTGATGGACTGGCGTGAAATTTGAATGAAACATTCATGTTCTCCTTAGGATTAAGTGTAATAACTTTGGCAATACACCGAACTCTTCATCGAGTGCCACCATCAGGTCAAAATTTCACAGCTTTAGCTATAATATGTGTTGAGTGCTAATTGTAAAATGGTAGCATGGACTTTGGTCTTTAAAACATCACAAAAAAATGATTAAAAATCTCAAAAAGCCAAAATGAAACAAGTTTTATCCCAAAACAACAGCGAAATGTCAGGATTTAGAAGCTGAAACTAAAGATTGTTAAGCATTTTTGCTTGGAAAACTGTAATGATTAATGGATTATTATACAGCTGCGGGTTAATGTAGTATTTGAATAATTGAATAATCAAGGTTACCATTTCATGTTTCTGACATAAGATTAGGATTTAAAGGAAATGTGCCAGTCCCCAGTTTTTTTTTATCTTACCATCAAATTGTGTTCATTTGTGTTTACTCTAAAAAGAAGTAAAAAACTTTTAAATGTTTTTTGAAAGAGTGACATGTATTGTATGCGTGTTTCAGTGTTTGCCATCTGTGCCTCATCAGTACACCACGTGCCTTGTGTCTGGGCATGTGTGTGTGTATGTGTGTGTCATTGTTGGACTTTGCTGTCAGGAATGAGTGTGTAAAAAGGCCTGAGGGTTGAACTTTCCCCTACTTCTCACAGTGACTATACTCCATCACTGAATGTTCTCCAGCATTCCTCGTTCATGCTGAAGAGACACAGCGCCTGGCCTGCACCCCCCACTGAGATAAACAACAACATCACACTGTCAGGGCTTCACATCGACAGGTCGAAAATCTGACAAATGTGAGCGGTCGAAATCTCATTTTTCAAGGATTGCATAAAATCATACAATTTTGCCTTTTTTCAGTTTTACTTTTTAATGCAAGGATTTTAAGAAAACTATATCTATTACTATTTAGGGATTAAAATATATGCTGAAGTAGTTTGTGTATTGATAAAATATAAAGAGATGAAGAATTTGAGATGGGTTCATTCTTTTACTCAGTGTTGGATTTGCAACAGTCACTCGATAGCTTGCTCAAGGATTTATCAGTAACTATGTCATGACATCACCTTGAGCAGATTGATATTGTTTTTTCATTTTTCATCGTTAGTTACAGCCCCACGGGGACTATTAACAGTATTTGAAAAGCCACCACAACAAGCACAGCAGGGGGAAAAAGTCTAGTGACATAAAAGAAATGTATACGAACAATTGTGGCATTTAACCAACAAACTCTGAATCACTGGAATAAAAATCAGCTACAGATTTGTTCTCAATTAGAAAAGCTCATTGAGCTCTGAAAAACTAAAACCAAATCCATATCACGTCCTTCACGTATCCCCAGTGATTCAGACCTTTCATTGCATCATGATGTTCAGAAGGGGTTACCACAATGAAAAACTTTCCACGCCTCCAACAACCCCCACATCCCCACCTCCGAGCTTCAGTAGCCAACCAGAGGATACCTCTGCTGCAGCACTGAGCTATAAAAACCTCTCCATGCCTTTCAGCAGCACACGACAGAGAGCGACACCAGAACCAGCTTTTTCCGACCACAGGCCAACAGCAGACACAAAGATGAAGATGCCACAGCTGCTCATCCTCCTCTTCGCCATTCTGGTGCATGCGGCAGCTGGTTTCCCCACTGACCGGAGAGAAATGCCAGGGCGGGACAAGCACGCCTCCTGGGACGACGTGAACGTGGTGGCTCACGGCCTCCTGCAGCTGGGCAGGGGTCTGAAGGAGCACGTGGACAAGAACAAGGTCCAGATGAGAGACGTCAACGCCAAACTCAAAGCCCTAAACGGCACGGTGGCCGAGCTGGAGAAGCAGCAGCAGCAAGGTGAAGCTCTGAAGGCCAGAGGTGCAGCGGTGGAGGAGAGGGAGAGGATGGCTGCAGAGCTGGCTGAAGAGGTGAGGGTGAAGGCGGAGGAGGTGAAGAAGCAGAGCGAGGACATGGACTCCAGGATGGACAGACTGGAGGAGAAGATGGATGAAGTGCTCACTGGGCCGAAACTGGCCGGCAACTACAGCGATCACTCCGGAGCCCCATTTATCCAGGTGAGTGGAAACTACTGCTTTGACTGGAAAAAATGCAGACTGTCAATCAACACTTGGTGAAAGAAACCTGACGACACCCTTCTTGAGAGGCACATGCTACATTTGACACATAGGTGTAAAGACACAATGATGTTGTGAAGCTCATGTCTCCCCCCCTGCTGTTTCCAGAGGTTGCTGGCGGCTCAGAACAGACGAATTGATGAGCTGGTGGAGAAAATCAGGCAGCAGCAAGGCAAACTGGAGAAGCAGAGTCTGCACCTGAAAGCACTGCAGAGCAAGGTGAGTCGCATTAACATTTACATCGACACAACACCGAGGTGTTCTAGGGAGGTCCTTCTGAAGACAAGACTGCTTTAACGTTAACCAGAGGATGTAAATGTTCTGATTGAAGTTATAGATTTTAATTGTTTGACTCTGCTCCGTGATTCCTTCAGGTTTCCCACAAAAGAGTCAAATTGCACGGACGGAGAGACGAGGAGACGGCGCTGAGAGAAGAAGCAGAGCAGAACAAAGACACATCAGGTAAGGAGACAAACTGCTCCGGGCTTTTAAAGGGTTGGAAACCGATGGAGGGAGTGGAAAGGGTGAGATCTTAAATCTTTTGGGCCTAAAAACTCAAGCAGTTCTGTAACTGTTGATCTTAAACGGTCATTGAGCAACAAGTTTAACTTTGCCCTGATTTCCTCTGAGAATTCAACCATTAATGCCAAAGTCCACTAACACTGACAACTACACACCTTGTCACAGGTCACATTGAATATAAAGGCTGTAAAACCTGATTCATTCAGTTTGCATCAGCGAGTGACACAAAGCATTTACAGCCAGTGACATAAGAACAAAAACTTTCACCTTTGCACTCAATTTCTTTTGTACCTGACTTGCTGGCAGAGCAGCTCACACAGTCCAAAGATCAGGGAAATGAGGATAGCAGCTTTAAAAACACACACACACACACCTACTGTACTGCATGTTTGTCCAACTCAAGTAAGGTAATAAATGAAACTCCTGACAATGTTTTTCCCAGCTGCACCGAGCTGAAAATTACAGTTAATAATTGAAAACTTGGAGCCACAACGAAGACGCAAAGCTGAGACCGGACTGCGATTCTGCAGCCGCATTGTGAACAAAAATCTCAGTGAATGTGATTTGCTAACATTACCATTGTTTTCTTGTGTTGTTTTTATTCTCAGATTTGCCCAGAGACTGTCATGACCTGTTTGTTCGAGGGCAGCGAGTCAGCGGCGTCTACACAATCCAACCCAAGAACTCAGAGAGGTTCGACGTCCTCTGTGAAATGTCTTCAGGTGAGTCAACGGGAAAAAACTGCCTCAAAGTCCTCTGATTTAATTAGCAAACAAAGTTGAGCAACTTTAATCCAAAAACACCCAAACATAACAGCATACAAGTGGAGCACAAAGCAGAGACTCAGAGAAGAGTCCTGGCCAAAAACACAACTTTACCCTGAACAATAGATTAAGAAACCCACCAGATAGAGCTCGGCCTTCTGGGAGAAAATTTAGGCCACAGGACAGAACACAGTCAAATTATGGCCTTATGGCTGCCACAGCATCGTATTTTCCAAATGCTCAACAAGTTTTGGAAACATGATTTGTATCAAGTGTGATCCGCCTCTTTGGCTCAACCTTCCCTCTGCTCTCGCTCTCTGCAGAAGGCGGATGGACTGTCATCCAGAGACGTCAAGACGGATCCCAGAACTTCGACCAGCTGTGGGAAAGCTACAAGAACGGTTTCGGCAGCCTGAAGGGTGATTACAGTTTATTCAAAAACTGGGAAGAAAAATAATAAATCAGCTTTCCTTGGTGACAAAAACTAACCCTGACCTTTCTCGTCCCTCAGGTGAGTTTTGGCTGGGCCTGGAGAACATTCACTCTCTCTCCAAACAAGGCCAGTACGTCCTGGAGGTGGAGCTCTCCGATTGGGCAGGAGAGCGGCAGACGGAGCGTTATCAGTTCCAGCTCGAAGGAGAAAAGAAGAAGTTCGCCGTCCACCTGGAGGCTTCATCTGGCGACCAGGAGGAAATCATCGTCACCGGAGCCTCCGGTCTTCCCTTCTCCACGGCCGACAGAGACAACGACCTCGCTGGAGACGCCAACTGTGCCGAGCTGCTCTCAGGTACGACTGTTTTACTCACGTCCTCGTTAAAGGCTCAGTTCACCCAAATCACACACTCACATTTTCTCATGTTAAAGTTAAGTTAAACTAAAAGTAGCAGGGGATTAAAACAAAAGATGCTCTTTTGGTTGCAGGTGGCTGGTGGTTCAGTGGCTGCGGTGAGTCAAACCTCAACGGCCGATACCCCAGAGAGCCGAGTCTGCTCAGGAAGCAGCGGCACAGAAGACAAGAGATGTTCAGGTCGTCCACAAGGAGACAGAACAAGTCTCTGAAGACCGTCCTAATGAAGATCACACCCGCCACAGTAAAACAATAAGCTGCTCAGTAGGTCTCATAAAGGTCAAACAAAAAAGACCAAAGAAAACAGGAGTTGTTTTAACTTTTAGGATGAAATCAACACACTTGACTAAGCACAGTCATAATCTCCTGATGCTCTGATATTTCTATGCTATGCCATATGATAACCGTTGTCTGTTGTTGTTCAATCATATTGACAGTTCAACATTATCCCCTTTATAAGGGTTTTATGTTTTAATCTTATTTTATATCACTTGCTGTATGTGTTTTTATTACTTTGTACTTGAATAGTTTCTTGCTGTCCACATTTATACACTTTGTGTTTTACATTTCATTTGTTGTGAAGTGCAGGAAAATAAAAGATTTAAAAGTGTAAACTAAATAATTGTGCCTCTTTATTTGTGTTTGAAGGAGACCGCACACCCTGCACGAAGAGTCGGCATGAAGGGTTTTCAGAGATTCAGTTATTCAACAGGGAGATTTGAATTCAACACATGAAATCTCCCATCCTAAATGGTCAGGGTTTTTTGGTTTTGTTTTGAGCACTAGTGCCTTCTGCTGGCAAAATTATATTTAAAAAAAAAACACATTCCCATCTCTTTCTCTGAAATCAGACCGAGCCTAACGAGTTAAATTGTTTTTACCTCCACCAAGGAGGTTACATTTTCATTCGTTTGCCGGTCTGTCAGCAGTATCACTTAAAAACTACAAAGCGAATTTTCATGAAATTTTGTGGAGGGATGGTGCATGACTGACATTACATTTTGGAGCAAATTTGGATAAAAAAAAAAGAGAAGAGGATCCAGGAATTTCTGTTCACTTTCTTTAATGTGGTGAGAACGTTCATAATCCTTGGCGGAGGTGTGCCTCTCTACAGTGTGACACTGTTTTTAAAAAATAACCAAAAATCTCAATTTGTGACAAAACTTAGAAAAAGATTGTTCACTTTTGTGTTTATTTCTTCATTTTCTTAAAGAGTACACATAATGGTAGCTCGTCATCTCACAGATGGTCATCGGACACACATAAAAATGCATTTTATTGTCATAGGTCCTCAAACAGATTCCCTGATATAAACTATATGAGTAGGCGCTCTCACAAGGCACCTCAGACTGCCAACAGCGGTGTCAGCTCAACGTTCAGTTTGTTGGCACCAAGGCAAGTACATGTATGTAACGTGCAAAAGTCGTCAGCAGCAGAAGAAAAAATATGCTCCCGCAAAATCAAAGCAAGAGCTTGAGTGAAACGGCACAAGGTCACTACGTATTTCCACCAGTTATGGTTGTATAATAATCCATAAAGAGATTTTTTGGAATAACAAGAACATTTTGACACATAGTTTCTGGTCGATCTGCCAAAGTAGGACACCCCACATGAAGATTGTCCTACAAGACAATGGAGGGCGGTGACAAAGGTTAAGAGCTTGTTTGTATGATACTGTATAGTTTTAGGTTTTATAACTTCAGTCCAGTGTTAATTCATGGAAACAGAAAAAAATAAATTTTAAAAAAGTACACAAAAGAAATCAACTCCCAAAACAAGGCATAGCAGCTCCACTCTCTATTTTTTGCATTGCTGAAAATTCTGTTCAGTAAAAAAGGTGCATTAATAAGCATCTTATAACATCAGTATTCATCACTCCCACATTTGGCTTCAGTGTTTTGTTTTGTTTTTCTTATTCCACCATTTTTTTTATAACGAGAATCTGGGAATGCTTCAACTCTGTTTGTTCCAGTCCAACGGCGCCCTCTGTTGGGCTCGAGGCCATAAACTGTCAAACGAAGTTTCAAGATTACGAGACACTTATTTAAGGTAGTTTAATATTAAACACGAACATTTTGAGTTTGAATGTTGTATTGATGCTAAAAAAGCTACAGCACCTTTAAAGACTGACAAGGGACTCTTGAGGTGTGATGAGGTTTGGCATTGCCTGCATTCAGCATATTATAAAATCTAGTGAAAGAGGCAGGTTTAAATAAATGGAGGAATGTGAAGGACGAGACAAAGAGAGGAGGGTAAGTATGCGAGGAAGGAAAGGTTTGTGTGTAGAAAAGGCTTATCAGAGGTTCTGCTGGAGGAAGTGCAGTAGCGTAATCTCGTAATGTTCCCCCGACTCTGGACATCGGATGCTGTGTCGCTCATTCGGATAAACCTGGAAAAACAAAAAAATAATTACATTTTATACCACCTTACTTTTTAAGCTAAAAAAACATGTTGCATGATGCTAGAGATTGGTGACCATAGTTAGATTTTCTTCACAGGGAATTATGTTCACGTTTTGTAGACAACAACAATCTCCCGATTTTTAGATGCACTTTTCTTGACTGGTGAGAAATTATCAAACACAAACTTTTCCAAGGTTGAAATATTTGAAAATCTTCTAAAACTTGCACCATGGTCACTGTCACCATCTTGCTTTAATGCATTAAGGAGGGAAGAGACTTCACTCAACCGACCCAAACAAGAACAAGACCTTGTTTTGTGCTCGTCTGATTTTAAAATCATCTTTGTAATATGTAGCTTAAATAAGGAAGGCAACTGTCTATTTATATATAATATCAGTCTAGAAACTAAAATCAGTATATGTGGGTAAATCCTCCTACCTGTAGGTTGTATGGCTTCCCTGCCCGGATCATTTGAGACACCAGGAAGTTAGTGTGGAAAAAGTGCACGTTCTCATCGAGGAACCCGTGTAGGATGAGCAACCTGTTGGGCCTGTGTTTAACGGAAACAAAGAAGTCTTGGTTTCTGAATTCAGCTGTAGTTACAGCTAACATGAGCGCAGAATCTGAATCCAATTATCCACTTCTATGCATTACTTATTGATAATCTATCATCTGTGCTCATCTGTGAAGTGTATGGTTGAAACCAGACATGATGTTTTACAAAGGAGGAGGGCAACAGAATGTACAATACAATTCAGCATTATCTCTTTTTCAAATCAGCCGTTATCTCAGTTAATTGATGGGCTGAAGGGCAATAAACTTAAAAAGCATTAATATGAAAATCTGCATTTTAACATTAAAAGCTCTCACTCATTTGGGAGTTTGTCGACATGCAGGGCGACAGAACAAGCCTCGTATCCCTGCTTGTTTTTTTCAGGCGTGTCCAAATATCGCTCTGTGTAGCCGGTGTCGTAGGCCATCCACAACGTCACCGGAGCTCCTGCAATGGCAACCTAAAAAACAACAGAAACAACAGAAGCAGGATTTCCAACACTGTTTTTTCATTTTATTTCCTCCTTTAAATGGTTTCTTCAGAAATACAGCCATTTATTGACCAGCTTGGAGTCAAACCCTGCACCTGCTGCTCGAGGCTCATGTGGCATAAGCCCAAATCATCAAGATATCGTGTCGCGCCCCAGACAGATTTTCAAAAGCAATTGACAACGGAGTTACTTAAGTGGCTGTTATTGTCCAACAGGTCTCCACGAGATAATTTCCCTTCAACTGCATATATTTCCATTAACCCATTTACTGTTGAAGGATCTGTAAACACATTTTGAAACTCTTGTTTTTAAGTCTGAACCAACAGGAACTTCCATAAAAATAAAACTTATAAAAAAAAGAGTAAAAGTTCATAGTTTTGACCTTGAAGACGTCGGGTTTATGGACGAGGCCCATGAGTGAGAGGAAGCCTCCGTACGACCAGCCATGAATGGCAACACGGCTCAGGTCCACAAACTTGTACTTGTCAGCTACGTAGTGTAAACCCTCCACCTGGTCTTCGATCTCCACCTGACCCTGGATGGATGAAAAACAGAAGCCGCTCACTTTTCATACAATATGCACAGGAGGAGCTGCTTCATCACTATACATGTTTGTCTCTCTCACACATGAAACAGACACATGCTTGAAATGATAAATACCATTTTGTCCTTCACAGCTCCTTCAAACTGGAGTCCTCGCTGACAGGATCCTCGGCCGTCAATGACCAGCACGGCGTAGCCCAGAGACGCCAGAGTGTTCAACCGCAGATACTTCACTCCTTTGAAAGAGTTATTCACTAACTGCACCTGAGAGAGAAAAAAAATAAAAATTAAAAAAAATTAAAAAAAGAGTTCACACTGATGATGTGAATCATCCGAATCATCTTAAAACCAAATCGATATTGTCTAAAGGATTATATTGCTGTAATCAAATCGAAAGTGGAAGAGATCAAACCTGTGGACCGCCATAAACAAAGACAACAGTGGGATGCTTCCTGCCGGGGACCAGGTGGTGTGGTTTGTACAACATGCCGTACAACTCAAAGCCCGACTTCCCCGTGAAGCTGAAAATCTCTGGAGGAGTGTAGTCGAATGTGAAACCTGAAAAACACAGGGCAGACATGAGAAACGCAAGGAAAAATAAATTCTTCAGAACATCTAACAGTTCTGTCATAAACTTTCAGAATCTGTCGTAAACAAAGTGTCCAGTACCGGGTGGCTCTTTCATGCTCGCCCAGAACTGCGGCTCTTTGTGTAGCGGGTCACTGTCGGAGCCATTCAACTTGAAGATGTGCACACAGGGTGAGGAGGTCAAGCTGCTATAATGGCTGATAAACATGTCAAAGGTCTGTGAGTAAGAAAAGAGAAAGTGCAGCTTTAACACGTCCTCACCAACATTTCCCCTGAAAGTTGTGGGAGAAAACAGACGCGGCACAACACTGGCAACATGATTAAACCGCTAGTGTCAATACCAATACCGTTCTATTGATTTTTTAAAAAAACATTTAAAATCCCAAATCCCAAAAGTTCCCACTCTTCAGAGTCACAAAAATCTACACTGATGTTCACTCATTGTAAGTGTGTGTGTGCATGTTTTCATACCTGGCTCACAGAGCAGCTGTGGGAGAATCCAGGTTTGGTGAGTCTGGCGATTTCGCCCGGAGAATCGTAGCTCACCACGTAAAGATGATGCTCCAGAGGAGAGTCTTTGGTTCCCTGGAAATAAACCAGCTTCGCCGCCTCGTCCACCCAAATCTGAGGACTGGAGGAACGCTACGCTCCCAAAACACCACAGAACAAGAAAAACTGTTGGAAAGTTTTATAAATACAAAGGAAAAAAAACTCAATCAGCCTCATGCAAGGACATATTTGGATTCTTTTCCTTAAAGGTTTGCTGTTACAAAGTCAGATTCACCAAACTTTCAAAACTGTACAAACTAAGCCACTGTAATCCCGACTACATCAAATGTGCTGTGAAGAAATGACAACTCTGGACCACTCTTTGTTTTTGATTGTACCCAAGAGAAATGAAGGTATAGTTACAATAAAATGGGTGAATTCCACAAATTCTCTTAAATCACCACTTAAGAATGAATCTGCATGACTGGTTCTGGCATGAGGCCTATTGTTTTATTGTTCAGCAAGATACAAGTAATTTACAATTAAATGTTTTTCTGCATTTCATTTTTTTTTTTCACTTATTAGTGTAGCATGGCTTCATATGTTAGCTGCCTGCATTCTTATACCCCTAATGTGTGAAACACTGTGTACTGATGAGTGTTTGCTGTGGTTCATTAGCACTGCACTGAAACAGCCACGCAGTAAAATGTTTTTTTACCTTTGCTCCTTGATTGGCCAGCACCTCCCACTCCCCACTGGTTACCGTCAACTCCTCTTTGACTGGACACTTGAAATCCTCTAATGATAGAGGAGCCAAGATGTCATGTAAGAGAATCAACTAAGAGAACTGTTTGATTAGGGAACTCTTCATGTTAAAACTCGTGATTCTACATTCACACACATAAAGAAACCACTAATAAATGGTTTATTACACTATAATCCAATAAGCACATAACAAATAAATTAAAAACTTGCTAAAAACCTTATAGAAATTGGGTTTTATATGAGAGTTCAGGTGGTTTAAATTGTAAGGTTGAGTTAAAGAATGATATGTCTTATATTACCTTCAGAGTGTGTGTAGCCTTTGGCCCAGTGATAGCTGCCCCGCTGTAACACTGACGTGATCTTATAAAGATGGCAGAAGCCTGTTTTGGACTCGTTTACAGTGATGAAGGTGATCTCTTCATCACTGGTTTGGATGAAAGGATGGAAGATGTCATGGACCTGTAGGACAAAAACAGTTCAAGTTAATTTTTCCAAAAGGAAATATTTCAAAGAAGTGAAATTGTAATTGCAGCTAACGCTGATAAGAACAAACTAAACTGGGTCATACAAACTTATGTGGGAAACAATTTGGATTCAGTGTTGACAGATGTAGGCTTAGAGAAGCTGTGATGTGGAGCCTCACATTAATCCAGATGTTGCTGGTCTCTTGGTAGATGATGAAGGGCTGGACTGCGTCTCCCAGGGCCTCCAGACTCTCTTGTCTACTGGCCTCGTCCTGGTGTGAAGGGATGAAGAACGCTGGAGGCAACAGGACCAACTGGAGACGCTGCTGTCGCCGGTCCATCATCACTGCCCACGCACTGACACATGGCGAGAGAGAGAGAGAGAAACAGTTGTGACGAGTGGGAAGGTGCGTGGACACCATGTTACCTCATGTCTGGGTTTTGGAGCTTCACGAGCTCGGTGAAGTGTAAAGGCTTTGGGATGAGCTTAACAAGAGGAAACTTACTATCGGCCATCCTTTGTCCATCCAGCTCTGGTGATGTATTCAGCACACGGGAACAGGCTGGTGAAGGGAACAGGCAGCTCCTTTTCTTGTGCGCTGACAATCTGTGGGAGACAAAGCACCAAGCTAAACCAGAGCACAGAGCATTTTAGTGTTTTGTTTACTGTGGGTGGATCAAAACATCATCAGTGCATTTGGATGACTTGCAGACGCTTACTTTGCCGAGATTATCTGTCCTGATTTCTGCTATTTTGAGAGTAATGTCTGGATTCTTGCTGCCTGGAAATAAATACAACTGAGTTAAAAACCAAAACATTGATGAGAACGGTCAAACATTAAAACAAGGAAGGAAAATGTGACAAAAAAGCGCAGGGTAATCTGCCCAAAAGTTAAAACCTAAATCCTGGTTATTAATGCAGATTAATTTCTCAATAAATCGATTACATTTTAGAAGATGGTGATTGAAAAAGGCCTGCTATATCTTCTCACAGCGCAAGGTGACACCATCAGATTTTATTTTGTCCAACCAATTGCTAATAAACCAGAGATATTCAGTTTAATACCATATAGGCCAACAAAAACCATGATATCCCCATATTTTTAGGAATCTTAAGAAAATGGCTAAAAAGATTATTAGATCATCAAGATAGTTGATGATCTGTCTCTCCGATTAATTGACTTATTGTTGCAGCTATATACAGTCTGTACAGTCTTGCATAAGTCATGCAAGACTGCAAAAAAATCTCACAGACAAAACCAGATAATTTTAAGTGTATCACATAAATACAGAGGTCTTCAGTGCCTGAGTACCTGCACGTGGGTATCTGTAGACATCCGTCTTTCGCTCCTCCAGAGCCGGAGATGGGACGTGGATGATCTCAACCTCAGATTCGTCCACCTCCTCGTATAAAATCTGTAAAGTCTTACCACCGTCTGATTCTGAGCCAGAGAGAGAGAGAGATGCCCAGTAAAGCATGTAAGTATTATTTCATCAGGGAATAATTTTGTGTCTTTAATAAAATGTCTTATTGTTACTCCTTCCTACTTCAACAATGAAAATGATAATAATCAATATTGCACAGTGTATGACTCACTCACCTTCTCGAGCAGCTGGTGACCACCAGTATCCGGTGAAGCGATCAAACTCTTCCTGAGTGACAAAAGTGGCCACACCGGCAGATTTTGGGTCGTCTTTCGGATTTTCACTCCCTAAAACCAAAACACAGACAATAAAAATAAAAAAAACCACCAAAAAAAAAAATATCTCAGTACTAGGGGTAAGACTGAGTCTGTGAACACACTTCATTCCTGACCTTTGTGGCAGAAGGTGAGCCTCCTCTCTTCACCAGTCTTGATGTTGGTCACCCAAATGTCATTGTTAATGATGAAGCCAATGAAGTCGGGGTCCCCAGGGCAGATCTTGGGGTCCATGCGTGTGCCTGAATTCTGGCTCTTAATCTCTGAAGGATTCATCGGAGAAGTCTGCACAAACACACAGAGTGAACGGAGGAAAACTTAGGTCACTTAACAAGGGTAAAGATGTAAAAAGATGAACCCTCCATCTGTTAATTTCTAACATAACGCTGCTGTTCACTGTCCATTTATTTCCATGTTGTTGTTGTTTTTTTTAAATAGAGTGCTCCTTCACTGGTCGATAAAATTCTGATCAATCTGCATTAACCTCACATTTACGAATAATAAGCAAGTGTAGAAGGAACACAAGTGCAGCTAACTTATGCAACTGTTCATATTTTTTACAGAGGAACCTCAACAGAGCTTTGGCCTAATCAGCAACCGTACTATCACCCCCTGCAGGTCTGGAATAATCATTCTGTGCTGTGTGGCAGTGAAAATGTTACTAAACTGTCCTTTAACTCACAGTGAGGCTGTCGTTTCCACCGTCGCGGCAGTAGTACAGACTGCTGTTGGCCTGGAACAGGAAGAGGCCGCTGGGTCGGTGGAAGTCATAGGAGGTAATGCCCGACACCCCCAGACGCTTCCTCTCCCGCAATAGCTCCTCCTCCCGGGAGAGGCCCCCGTGGTGCGGGCTGGCCTGGGGTCAGGGATGACAGGAGGACAAACAGAGGGAAGACGTGGGCCGAGGGAGATCAAGGTCAAAGACAGTTAGTTCAGGGTATGAAAAACAATCAGTGAAATGTTTTTCTACCAAAACTAAATGAAATGGAGAAAAGCCATGTTCCAATAAATGGACACATTTATCTCCTCTATTCAGCCATAAGAAATTCTGTTTATGAAATCAACACAGCTCAATGCAACAGTGCATAAAACAGCACCTCAGTGGACTCTGTAATTTTATATTTAAGGGGAGATTTTCAACAGTAGCTTAAAGCTCCATGGATAAATTTCCCATTATGAGTGACAGGTTCAAAATCATTCTCTAAACTATTAAAATATAAGGTGTTCATAGGATCAGAGAGGAGGAAGACGATGAAGAATCCTATTACCTGAAAGTGATCCAGCATCATTTTCCATGACAAAACCAGCAGGCTGTCTTTGCGGATCTTCTTAGGAATGTCTGAGTAGAGCAACGCATTTTCCATGAAGATGTTAGGCATTCCTGTAAGACCAAAACAAAACAAAAAAATAGTGTGAGTCCAAGTAAAGCAAACCAAGCATGGTGTAGATGAGCTAAGGTTCGACTGGAGACATGCCTGCGAAGAATCGTAAAAATTCAGACAGAAATTCTGTCCACTGCAGTGGCAAAAGAAATATGTCCACAAGGCAAGAAGGTGTTCCTGGTTTAGTTTTCAGGTTCACTGAGGATCTCCGGATTTCTAATGAGCATGCAAGGCCGGCAACTCTGACTCACCAGTTGTATCCACAGATTATTCGTAGACGCGTGCTACTTTTCAAAGTGGCTGAAAGGAATCATGGGACTCTGGAGGTCCATGTACGCTAAAAGCACCTAACCTCCGCTGGATTTTCCTAAATTTTTTTGAGACATTTATTGTAGAAAGGGAAATTATTTGCCTGAAAATGAACCCATTCAGACTTCCCCCAGCTCACCAAGGTAGTAGACGCGGTGAGAGTGCGGGCTGCCCTCGTCCTTCTGGATGAACTGGAAGTCGTGCGGCGCCTTGCTGATGATCATGCCAGTGGTCTTGTGGCTCTGGTGGATGATCTTCCTCAAGCCATCCCAGGTGTGCTTCTCCACCTGGAACTGGGTGGGAATCACATCCTCCATCTCCACCACCTCCGTGCTGTCCGAGAGCTCATCCAGCCCCGTCATCCCTGCTGCCACTCCTCTGATGCTGTGGGCAGACACAGACACTTTTGAAACATGCAAAAATCACGTTCACAATTCAGCGTTTCCCACCAAATTGCAACTGTAACCTTGGGTTTTACTAAATGCGGAGTGTACGTTAGGTGTCTCATAAAACATTAGCAAAGCTAATTTTATGAACTACACACTACAAACTATTTCTCATCACTTGAATCAAAATGACAAGAAAAGGTTTTTGACCTTCAGGGCTTGAGCTAAGGCATTATTATGGTTAAAACTCGATGGATGTTGTTCAGGAAAAAGTCTAAATACCTTTCCTCGGCGTCTTCTGTTCTGTCTTCAACTTTCAGCCTCTTGACTCTGTGCATTAACCGCTCAACAAGCCTGGACCAGACCCGACACCCTGTAAAAAAAAACAGGAGAACACATGAGAGTTGAAGATGCGAAAAAGAGAGGGTTGTTTCAAGATAACAGACCTTTACATGGCAACACCTGGTCTAACTGACAAGCAACTTAAATAGAGCTGAATTAGAAAAACAAAACAAAAAACAGCGAATGTGTCTGAAACTGTTACTGAGGTGACGGCCCCATTGAGGGCAGACGTCTCTTTGCTGCTTCATCGGGGAGCTGCTGCTCTTCAGCCGACCGCCCAACACTTCCAGCTGTGTCTTTCTGATATGAAATATCACTGTGTGTGTGTGTGTGTGTGTGTGTGTGTGTGTGTGTGTGTGTGTGTGTGTGTGTGTGTGTGTGTGTGTGTGTCTCAGCTGCGTGACTCTGGCACTTCAACGTCTGTGTCATTACTGTGGCAAATGTGACACGGTTACTCAAAATATTATCGCAGACTTGTATGGGAGGCTGTTTTGTTGCCTGGAGCAGCACAATGACCTCCACAATTTCAAATATTTTTTTTTAACGTAAATGAAATATCCCAGAATAGATACGGTTGACAATTGTCTACATACTTTCATGGCAAAAAAAATCGTTTTCTATAATGGATATACATGCATTTCTGTAGTGAAACGGCATTAATTGGTTGGGTCTATTTCTTTTGTTTCAGTTTAGACTGTTTTTAGTCTTTTATAAAAAAAAAAATTGTGTGTTGTAAGAAAAACAGCCTCAGTGTTTCAAAAAGCTTCTCCTCACATTTAAGAAGCTGAAACCATTCAAGTAAACACTGTACAGCTTTGCTTCAAAAAATAAAAGTCATTTAAAGTAACTGAAGCTGTCACATAAATGTGGAGGATTGAGGTCAGAAAAGGAGCACGAGCATCAGTTCAGATTTTACACAAACATCTCTCTGGCAGTGAACCTTTCGTCTGCACACACTACATGCTCTTTTAGTATCCCGGCAGAACTCGGCTTCACTGTTTCCGTCTTGATCAGCTGATGGAGCAACATGATGACTGACTGATGGTGCTCGGATCCAAGAGGCGACTGGCTGAGCTCGTCCTGCCCCTTCAAACCTGGACGTCTTCGTCTAAACTTGTCTAAAGTCAAACCCCCTGTCGCAGTGACTCTGATGCTACCGCGTTAGCCGCCCGGTAGCTGCGACTCGTTAGCAAACTTAGCCATAACAGCACTGTGTGTACACACACACACACACACACACACACACACACACACGGGGAAACCACTCGTTCGTTTCATCTTACACTTCCAGTCCACAGGCCGGTCGTTCTCTCCGTGTTGGAATCAGCGGCCGGGCTCTGAATACATAGTCCTCGTCTTTCAAGTAGCGCCGGTAGCTAGCTAGATGCTAATATGCTAACAACGAGGAAACGCTCGAGGTATTTAAAAAAAAAAAAAAAAAAAAGGATCACGACCTTTAGCCCGGATGTGATCCGTCAAGTTTGGAACTTCTTGATTCCCCATCTTTCTTTCCTTTTTTTTCACTTTTTGCTTTAATTCCTTTAAACGTCCCTTTTCACGTTTTATTCTCCAGCCGGAATAAACCCCCAGCTATGACTTTATATAGTCAACATTATTTAGAAGAAATTCAGAAACCTCCCTTTTCTTTTACTTGAACGTTCATAAAAACAGTTGAATAGTGGTTAGAGTTTGGCAAACCGTTATTGTTTTAATTATCGATTCATTTGACAATTATTTTGTCAATCAGGCAGCTAATGTTCCAGTTTATAAGTCACTCCCCACCCCAAACATATACTGTTTATAAAGATATGAAAAGCTAATAATGTTTAATATCTGAAAGACAAAGCAATAATTTACTGTGGCATTTTGCATTAAAAAAACCGTTTTCATTACAATCAATTAATTGATTAATTGACTAATCGTTGCCAATTAATTTTCCAGCTATTTATTAATGGGTCATTCAATCCATGGGTTACTCTACTGATTCGGCCCTGCAGTACCTTGCAGGGTATGAAGTCAAACACCAGACGAAAACACACACAACACCCATGACAAGCACTGTATCGATAAAACATTTATTTTTGTAATAATTTGTCCTTTTTTTCTTTTTGCATAAGTGCAAAAAATGCACCCAAAACAGCCACCTGAGGGAAGTCTACATCTTTAAATAAAAAAACAAGCAAAGTGTACATTTATCGTACAAAATTCTCTTTTTAAAAAATTGCACAGTTTGTGTATAATATATATATTCATAATCTCCATTTTAAACAAACTTTAAAGGCTCAGAAAGTAAACATAATTCACCAAATGAAAAATAAAAACATTTTTTCCCTAGAATTTAAAGCTGAGGAAACTTGAGACCCTGTTTTCATTTGTGTCCACCATAAATATACATATTTATATGCAAGTCTCTTTACATATAGTCTCTGTGCTAGTGTTTGACCAGACAATCAAAATTATTGCAAAGTAGTTTAGTTCTACTATAAAAGATGGGGAAAGAGGTGGGGGATAAAAGCTTCTTTCTGCTGAATGTTCCTTAAGTTAGGCAAAAAAACAAACAAAAAAAAACACTGGGTTTCAATACACCCTTTTTGAATTTACTGGAATCCCTGCTTTCAAGGTTTCTGTTTCACAAACTGTGCATTTAACATTCCCATAGAATGATCCAGAACTCCAGTTTTGCTTTATAGCGAAAACAAACATTTCCCTGACTCTTTTTTTCTCTCTCAAACTTTACACAGCACCCATGGCGGAGGTGGTGGTCAGCGTCGGTACGGATGGAAGCCCTGTACATTGTGGTTCTGCCCTCTGCCGAACGCATTGGCGGCGGACTGTTGGGCGGCGGTGGGCTGTGCAGTCGGTGCCCCGTACGAAGCCGTCTGCTGAGTGGGGTCTGCGAAGCTGTGGCTGAATGCTGTCAGGTCCTGGCCGTACCCTGAGGTGGACAAGAGAAAGAGAGAGTGGAGCAGAAAGAAGAGGGTTTTAATGTCAGCGTCACCACATGGTGTTAGGGAGAATTCTTACACCTTTAACGTATTGATAAAGTAACATGGCTTTTTCAAATTCTCCCAATTTTGATGTTGAGGAAATATCCACCACCTACCGTCACACTGTTACATTTACTGGCAGATGTCTGATGTAAAGTGCATTCAAGTTGTCATTTTTGATGAATGATTACTGTGCTGTAACATTATTTTGTAAATTATAGTTAATATCATAATACCTTCTTACTCCTGGTTTACCATCCTGTCCCTGCATCTATCAATTAATAGGTTTGGGATAATCAGTTATTTAATTGACAGAAAAGTAATGGGTAGTATAACTGATAACTGACTAAAGCATCTCAAATTTGAGGATTTGAATGCCTTTCTCATCTCATCTCTCATCTCAAGAGATGATGAGAATGAGAGATTTTCTACTTTGTTCCATAATCAGTGGTTAATTGAATCCATTTAGATTGGTAAATTAAATCAATGTATTTTTCCCTTCAATTACTGTTATGGTTAATACGGAAAACAACAAAATGGCTAAGAAGTGTCATGTGCATTTTTAACATCGGTTTCATTGAGTGTTTAATGGATTTGTAAAAGATGTTTACACAAGATTTAAATGCTATATTACATCAATGAACCGTAAGTGTTATTTAACAGTTCTGTAAATGTCCAAATACAAAAATTTCATCTGAATTTTAAAGATTTTTCTAATTTGGGTAAATTGATGTGTAGATTATCTTAAATGATCTGGTGTTTTTTCTATTTAGACACTAGATGGCGCCAACTCATCGCAAACAGACAAGGGACACCCAGGGAGAGAAACTAACCTCTGTGTAAGTAGGTAGTTTTTCCCAAACTCTAGCAGCCACTGTCCAAACCAAAGGGACATCTAACTTTAAAAAGGACTGATTTATTAGCTACCAAATGAATCATGTAGAATACAAAGAGCAGCTGCAGCCAAATCTTTCCAGCATCTTGCTGGTGATTGGTTATGTCCTTGCCCTTGAAAAATCCAGTTACACTCAGTAGTCAATAAATACTGGAGTGGAGAAAGCTATAAACAACTGGAATGGAAAGAGAAGAGTGAGAAAAAGAGAAGGAAAAAAGACTTTGGGCCGCTCAAGGTCTGTGAACGGAGATCGGTTCCCAACAGGAGCATCAGACAGAAGAATTGAAAATTTACTGGCATCGTGTCCTTCTTTAAATCTTCTTTCCTTTCTCACCCCTCAGCTATAGTACAACGTGGAGACAGTACATGGGGGTGGGGGGGGGACAAATGGGTGAATGGACTGCTGATACATAGAGACAACTGAACCATGAACACAATTTCTGACAATTAGATCATCCTTTTATATCAGCAAAACAATGTGGACAGTGAGTAAACAAAAAAAAAAGGAGGACGTGGTCAGTCTTGGTATAGTAAAGCTACAGCCCCTGAGGGAGATGGTGTGCTTTAATTTCTATGTAAATTTTTAACAAATACACTCAGCGGAGGGAGTCAGTGGCTGTGTTTTACTACACAATAGCACAGTAATTTGTATGTACATGCAAAATGTACATGCAAAATACTAAACACAGAGCAAAAGGAGAAAAAAAAGGCAGAACCAGGTTGCAGCTCTATAAACACTACAGTACTAACAGATGCTTCTTTTGTGGTGGGAGAAGACGATGCTGGCACCTACCTGCACTATATCCTCCCTGCCCATCCTGACCATTACTGTGAGAAGGACGCGTTGGTCCGTAGGCAGAGGGGTCCTGAGGGTAGTTACCCAAGCCTATCAATGAGATGAGGAGACCAGATTGACTGAACCCAGATACTGCCGGCCGACTATTTTACAAAGTCCCCCCCTTACTGAGCGAACTGACCTTTACATTTATACTCCGGTACTAAGTCTGCTCTATGCGCTTACTCTGAAGTCAAAACAAAATGGGAGTGTGTGAGCTATCTGCTCTCACAGCTTTTTTCTTTTTCTTTAATCATGCCAGCCTGGTCTCAGAAATTTTTCACAAATGCACATGATATGCTTAGATGCCAGAAACATGTGAAACATGTCTTCCCGCCAAGAACATATTACGAGAAAGGGGCAACTCGGAACATGGACTAGAACAACCACATCAGCAGTTCTGCATGTCGTCATGCATAAAATATGTCCTGTGTACGCGTCTTATAGACATTTTCCAAAGCATACCATAAATTTCTGGATTCATTTCCTATCTTCCAAGCCCCATTCATTTCAGTACGCTGTAACAATCAACTTGAAATTTCTTGAATTTGGTTTAAGATAGGCTACATGCCAGATTTATCTTATAACATTATTGTTTTGTATCCTTTACAATATTTTGGTTTGAGTGAGACTGAGAAACATTACTCATTAAGACATTAACATCCAAAAGTTAGTCAAAAGCGGAGCTTTACTGTTGAAAAAAAATACCACAAAATAAAGCATGAACATAACTCAAGGGACAATGTGAAGTTTCTTGCAATACCAAAGGCTGCTGCTTAGCAGTCAGCTCTCAAATATCAGATATTGCTGTATTGTTGCATGCACTAAGGAATTTTGACCAACAAAAAAAAGTAAACATGTACGCAAGTTTCACTGTGTACTGCAGTAAAAGTGAAGTCAGTGTCTGCCAGGAAGATGAGAATCATTAGAAAATATATGGTATGCATCAGAAAATATGTTTTTATTAAATTAAACATTACATGCAAAACCACAGGTCTGATCTTCACTCTTAGCATAACCAGTTTATCTTGACTGCCCAACTCTGCATAAGCAAAGTGTAACCTTAACCAAACTTTATTTGCCTAAGCTGAACCATCTGCAAAGTTCAAACAAAAAAAAGTCATATCCAGTGATGACTATTGTAGGTAGATATCATTTCACAAAACTTCTGTGACTCTGTGCTGTCATCCCTGGCTTTGATTAGCAGACTAAATGCCAGGGGACACTAAAAAGCAAAAAAGCTGGATGGATGAGAAGCCAAACAGGAAACACTGGACAAGATGGACACCTGTCGTGACTGACAGCGATCACATGTCTGCTTTCAATGTAGATCCAGCAGTGTGAGGCAGCTGTAAGCCAAGGCAGAAGAAAAGCACCAGCCAGCCCAAAAAAACGGAATGTAGCTTCTAAATGAATATCTGGCTCTTATCTGACTGCGTGCTTTTGTTGCAGTTGAATGTTCGATGAAGACAAAGTTCCATTTCCCTGGATGCTGGTTAGTTTTCACAGTATCTCCGTCTTCGTTTTGGTTTGGAGCTGAATACCTCCAGTTGTGCTCTCAGCATGATGTCAGACATTCAATCCTGCATGAGCATACAGTATGTCACTGGAAAATGTACCTCTCTAAGTTTTTTTTTAAACCATAGAAATTAATAAGGCACATCATTATCTGCATTTACACTGGAGTGGCTTGATCAAACGTCTGTATTTCAGGTCCCTACATGCTGAAGGATTTTGGCAGAGTTAATCGCCTCAGGAAAGATCTAGTAGAAATAATTATCCTGGCCTAAGACAGTCCAAAGGTAATATTTGACTAGACTAACAGTTGAGTTCAGAGACCACAAAGACATCAGAGAGTAAATCTTATAGACACATTAGTCAAAAAATGACATGGCGAGGATTCTAATTTCTGCACATATCTACAGGGCAGAGGGACAAAGTTCACATTTTGCAAACAAGCATGCAAAGGTCCGGAGAGATAGACTAATGGACATGTTCAAAATATTGGATTGACCAGTTGGACATGCCTAATTCCAGAAATAATGTTTCATGGGTTTAATATTGTCATGCTGGTGCTCTTCTACGGCGACCGTGCCAAGTCCAGGAAAATAAACCAGCAAAGTCCTCATCAGGGAGGAAGAGAAAGAGAAAGTGTAGGAGGGAGCAATTGAAAGGTAGGAGTGTTTGAATCAAATGTCTAGTACAGTCAGTCAGGAGAAGGATGAACTTCCATAAAAATCAAAATACAATTAAAAAAAGAAGCAAAACAAAACAAAGAAAACATTGCTAGGCAGGATGATCTAATTAAAATCTACCAATCTTTTCTTTTTTTTTTTTACCAATCCACAGCTCAGCTGGAAAAACTTGACAGAAATGACAGCTGAAGACTCCTTGATATAGTTAAAGTTCAGCAGCATCTTCACAGTGGAGCCGGAGGGGTTCATGTATGCAAGAAGCATGTATGCATGTGTAGCTGTTCAAGCTAAATGGAACCAAGAGCAAGCTCCGCTTGTTTTAGGGTTGTTAAGATGAACTAACATGAGCTGCAGTTGCACCCATAAAATACTAAAGGAGATGGGGAGGGCGGCGGGTGGGGATCAAAATTTAAATGGGAGAGAAAAGGGGCAGCAAACTGCTTGATGCACAATGCTTTTCTTACCATACTGGCTATAAGGAAAGTCAGGCTGCCCAGTCGGAGCTTTGCTCAAGTCCTGAGTTGGTGTGGTGGCGGGGGCAAAGCCCAGAGGTGCAGTTCCTGGTGTGGTGGGCGGAGGAGGAATCTGTGGAGCATACTGGTCTGCTTGGGGTGTGCCAAAAGTGTAACCTGTTGGGAAGGAACAAGATGATATCTATGACTATTCTGTAATGATCATCTTTTCTTGTGGCATTATCACAGATTGTACATTGTGTTGTATATTCAGACCATGGTCAAGCCCCAGTGTTGCTGTTTTTTAAGTAAAATACAAATTCTCTTCCAAAAGATGTCTTTGACTTTTTTGTATTTTGAATAATAATTAAAAAAAATCATTCAACCACACCATAACATCACATGAAAACTGTAACTAGCCATGATATTCATCAATGTCTCCAAAAAAACTCTTCTCATTTAGGTTGTAAGTCAAACGTCTTTCATAAGGACCTGCTGCAAGATTGAAATTGTCACCACTTCTAACAGATATTTCCACACTTCTTTCTCAGTTGTTTATTTGGTCCACGATTTGAAAAACATTAGCTTGGTCTGCTAACAGGTTTATTTGGAGCAAGGTTATAATCCCCACACACACAGGCCTTTCGCAGAATTTCATGAAATTCAGTGTATCTGTCTGTGTCTGATAAGATGGAGGTTCCTCCCTGACCACAGCAACAGCGAAGCTGCCAAGAAAACCTGACATTGAGTAAACCAACACATTTGCAGCCTAATTCCCAATGTTATCCTAACATATGAGATATCATCTGTAAGCACTTACAAATTTTGATCAACACCAAAGTGTTTTATGAGCGAGTACATCACGTGTTACTGACCAAACTGAGGTGCTGTGCTGTAGCCCTGTTGAGGGTAGCCCTGAGGTGCAGCAAAGCCACCTGCCGGGGTTGTGACCAGGAATGCGCTGAAAGGTGATGGGGGCTGTGTGGGTGTTCCCCGGCCTGCAGTCAACGGAGGTCCATACCCCCCTGCACCAACAGAGGACAGAACTATTTCTTATGCATGTTGTTAAATATCTGTGTACATTTTATATAAATAATCAGGTCGTGAATGAAGTGCACTGTACTGTATCTTTACTGCATCAGTTTCAATTTGTCATGGTCTTACTGAACAGCTGAAACATAGACAAAGTAGATAAATGGTGTAAATTCTGCATTTTACAGGTTTCTATCTGAAACTGAAGTATCCCCGAGCACGGGGCCGACACTGCAGTGAGTCCTGCAGGTTGACCCGGAGGTGGTGAGATGAAACCGAGCCTGACCAATAGCAGAGGGAGGCTGGAATACATTCAAGGCTGCCATCTGTCTCAAGCAGAAAATTATCAGCAGCCTCAGCCATTATGAATCAGTGATAACACGTGCTGTTAACTGTCATCGGCCTATTGGCTGTACTCAATGCAGGCTCTTTGTGTGACACAAGCCTTTTTCAAGATAAGAACACGATCACATGGCTCACACACACGTCTATCTGCAGTTTGATCGAGTCACTATTGTGCAACATATGAAAAACAACCAATTCATTAAACTGGAAAGACAGGATGTTTTCTGTGTGGTCATAAAGAGGTGCAACACTTACCTATAGGTTGCCCGGTAGTCGACACCCACACTCCTTCAGAAAGAAAGAAAGACAAATTTAGACCCAGGACAATAATGATGCCTGACATACAAAATGTTCAAATAATTCACTGTAACGTTCAAACAGACAGTGCATGCTGTGTCCACCGTGCATGAGGTTAATGTCAGAGCAGAGGATTAAACACTTAAAACCATTTCTTCGAGGTTCTCCGCTGAACAGACAGCCTCACTCGCTCTGGGACTTGTTCCCACTCACCCGGTGGCCCGTATGTCTGTTGCCAGCCCTGGGCAGGCTGTGCTGTCCAACCATTAGCTGCGCTCAAGATGCCCCTGGTTGCCCACTGGCCGGGGCCAAGCTGGCCAGGAGCTTTGCTGTCACGCGGTTCAGCCTTCTTTACTTCCACCTGGACAAAGGACAAGGAGGGCACATTTGGCAACACCGGCATAAGATCTAGACGTCCCTCACCTAGACAGACCTGTCCTACCGATGATATTCAATCTCAACATTTTGGGGCCAGGTTTAAAAATTCCACTTTATGTTTATTGGAATAATGTGGGGCAGCTATCTTAATTATATTACTGTGTAGCCTGGAGAAATGTACAGCTATGTGTCTCAGGTACTAGTTATCAAGCAAGAATTTCAGAATGCCCAAAATGATATTGCAAAGACAGCACACATAAATTAGACTTTTTTAAAATCATCATCTCTACATCATAGCACATGTACCTGAGAAACATAGATTTCTTTATTTCCTCAAATGAGGAATACATACATCTAATGGAAGGTCATGACTTACCTTTCTCCAGCTAACGCTTATAAAGAATATCTCTTTTTTTTTTAATTAGAATATGTTTTTTTGGGGGGAAGGGGTTTGTATCTCAGTTCTTACAGAATATTAAGCAAACATGCAGATAGTAAAAATGAACAGTTGTTACAATGTAAAACAGAATCTTCATACTGTGTCAAATGTGAGAAAATATTTTCTGTAACAGTTTGGCACCAATATAATGTCAAGTTGAGGACATTGTCTAAAAAAAATTTAAAAAAGGAATTTTTAAAACATCTATATATTAAGAATCCATCTTAAAAGCCACAAATGTTACTAAGATTGTTTAGGAGTTATTAATGCAGAAATGCATGCTTCACTTTTATTTCAGTTTTATCTAGAAGAGTTTTATCCAATATAAATGTTTAATGTCTTGAGTCAAATATAAATTGATTGCCCCAATAACAAAGCTTCTCTTGTTTGTAACTAGGCAAAGCTACTAACAGTTAACCAGAGCAAAGAAACAGGTTGAGACTAAGGGGGAGGCAACCAGAAATAGACTGAGAGGTTGAGTTATTGGGGTCACCTTGCAGGAGGAAAACGAATCGCAAATTCCTCCCCGCTTTAAGGTGTTGCCACCTTCCCCAGCCTCATCCTCCTTCTCTGTCGACCTAATTACATGCACATGTTTCCGACAGTGGCCTCGCCGCCGCCGGCTGCTACCTGATCGCTTTCTCCCGTGGGCATCACAGCAACGAGTGATGGATACCATGACTTCTGTGCAGTCCCCAACAGCAGAACTGGGATTTGTCCCACAGTTTGATGTGCTCCAATTTCTAATTTTGTAACTCATATCTCCCAGGCTCCCTCAAGTCCCAGCGTAAGGTAATGTCAAGTCAAGAACAATGGATTAAGTCGAGCCTTGATTCTTGCCGAAAACCAGGGCAAAGTCAAGGGGAGGTGGGTACCACTGGAGAGTACAGAGGTTTGGCTGAATCCTTTACGGTACGAAGGAAATGGGATTGAGATCATCACTAATAATCATCAATGACACTTCAGTAAAAATGTCGTGTTGCTACTCTATATCTTTGATTAACATAACAAAAATCAATCTTACCAGTGACTGATAGATTGTATCTTGGGGGAAAATTTGATAGACAGTAATGCACAAAATACAGTAATGCACTTGCAATTTTAGTTTGTCTGTTTACAATAAACAGAAAAAGTGCATCTAAGGGGGTCGGGTTACTTAAGGTGCTGACCAAAGACCAAAGACCGCAAAACTCTCTATCCCATTATTTTCCTGTCCACTCTTTCTACTGTCCACTCAAAATAAAAGCACACAAAAAAACAACTAGCATTATCTTTGGAAGTGCAGACACACCACAACAATTAGCACTTTTCACCAAATATGATCACAACTTAGACAATGTCAACAAGAGAATAAGAAACCTCACAAAAATGCTGAAATATACACAGAGGTCTGAAGTGTGTCGATGCAGACGGACCTTCAAATATTTAAGATACAGGATACATACGATGATATGATGTGACTTAGTGGAACACTGCGCTTGACTTAAATCATTTTCTAATGCCCACAAATCATTTTCTGTCGTTACGCAGGGCAGACTTCTGGTCTCTCTTCTGGTATCCCTCTGTATTTTGGTTTAAAAGCTGCTAATTACAAAATGTCTCTACTGGGGGAAAAGGGGGTTGTTAATGAATTAACACTTTTTTAAAAAAGCCTTGAGAACCCAAGTGGCAGCCCAATCCATGTGAGATGCATGGGACATGCAACATGCTTTTGGTTGGTTTGATTTAGCTGCGGTGTCAAGTGTGTGGAGTTTGCCACATACAGCAGAAGAATAGAAAAGGATGCCAGAAGGTTATGAAGTGTGCTTGAACACTACACCATAGTGAGTTTATTGACTTGTCCCAGATGGACAGCTTACCTTATCTGAAATGTCTTTGAGCAGTAAGCCTCATCCAGCTGGTGCACCCACTGAGTTAAAGTGAACACTAACATTACTCTGTGCGGCTCGTGCCTCATCCTAAGCAGCATTTTTTAAATTGAGAAAACTGAGAGACACAGTATGGAGATTCTTGAACTGAGGTCACTGAGTTGAGTCTTTACTTTAACTTTTCAAAAATGAAATAAAATTAAAATAATAATTAATAAATAACCAAAAATGTTGACGTGTAAGTGACCTGCCAACAATATATCAGAAAACAAAATAAACAGAACAGAATGGACCAATCCTTTAGGCGATTTGCAGTCTGTGAAATTCCACAGGATATAAAGCCTACATTTTATTTTATAATTGATACTGTTATTATTTTTCATAAAGCCAGAAATTTGTATACGTTTTGTTTTGAGTACAATGCACTTATGACATCCTAAAGGAGTGGTCAGTTTAAACAAAGCCTTGGGCGACAATTCAAACTGTAATATAAAAGCATTTGTCGAGCACAAGTTGCTGTGGAAACTATGAACGCACTAGTGTAAAATCATAAAATAATCCGGCTGCTGACTTATTTTTCTTAGAGGCTAAATTTTTGAGGTAGGATGTTGCAGTCACTGATGGGAACCCACTGGAAAAAGTAACTATAACTAATAAAACAGCATCATAGTACAATTCTTGCTCTGTCGCCCAAGCCTCTGTTTGATCT
Source organism: Scophthalmus maximus (assembly GCF_022379125.1). Classification (NCBI taxonomy): domain Eukaryota; kingdom Metazoa; phylum Chordata; class Actinopteri; order Pleuronectiformes; family Scophthalmidae; genus Scophthalmus; species Scophthalmus maximus. The sequence goes on from NC_061527.1 coordinate 8,367,826, forward strand.
TAAGGGTAAAATAAAACTACAACTACACACTTTTTTGCCCATGATGTCGTGAAAATGCATGTTGACAGCCTGGTCCACTGATTGTTCGGCCTCGAAAGTAATAAATCCAAAACCTAGCCAACGACCAAGAGTGAATCAAGGTAGCAGGGGGGTTGTGACAACACAAGATGAAGAACAGTATTGGGCTCCAGCAGAGTGAGGATCCGTCAAGACTGAGCAAGAGGCTCCTGGGGTTCGGATGATGTCGCAGACTCGCAGAACAACACAAATCCGAGGCTAAAGCCTGGGGGATTGAGGGGAAACTTCTCTTTACTGTGCAGAGAAATGTTTTGTGAAGATAACAATACAGGAAGGTTTAACTGCTAAACATGAAGAATGACAGGTGCAGCATTTGATTCAACGTGAAATGTCACATGACAAACATCAACTAAGTCACTCTTTCGCCCTCTAACATTGATAGATGCCAATTGAAGCAGTATGACATTAGTGTTACTTCATGCCGTTTCATCCAAACCCCACCTTGATCTGTCCCTTGGTATATTGCTTTGGAGCACACACTCGCAGCAGCCACTGTTAATGCATCACAAAAATATGGAGAAACACAAACTGTAGAATGCCTTAAGCTTTCTCCAAGCTTTCCCAATTTCAGTGTTTTACTTTTGAGTCAGCAAGGATAAGCCTAAAATGGACAATTAAAATATCGCTCACAACAATAACACAAAGATATAGGCCATAACTGGTTTCCCAAAGTGACATGTTTCTAATTGTGCTCGAGAGTTTTCATGGGGGGTACACAACGTTCATTGACAAGAATGCGGAGCCCAAAGTTTAAGGACTTCTCGGAGCAGCCGCACCTACTACTCTGTGAACTACTTTACCTGTTCCAGAACTTTTCAGAGTATCAAAAGGCCGCTGCGAGCTGCAGTGATCTACTTTCAACTTGATTAACTTTCCGCTGTGGCAGAATTGGGTTGTGTGCACAATCTCTACTTGGGGACTTAACCTCAATCCAACTGAACGTCCTGCGAGACAACCAAGATTTTGGAGACCTCTAGTAACATGCCAAGCATTTCCCAAGCCTCATGATCTATTGCTATTAATACCATCTGTCATTGACCCAACCTCGATCTAAATTCGAAACCAAGTTGACACATTAAAGAGTTTGACATATCTTGGTTACAGTGACACTCAAATTGGTGACACTCACATTGATATTTGATTTGTGACTCAAATCAGACATCAGCTATAGATGAATCTGACGGGTTGTACATTGTGAACTAGCTTTTACTCAGACCCATAGAAATAGAACTGGGAAATTATTTGAAAATATAATTTGAAGAGCTGTGACGTCGTTCTGATTTTAAATTTATTTGGCAAGAAGTTTGATAGTCAGTTATAATCTATCAATTAGGTTTCTACGGAAAAAATGGCATGTTTTCACTGCTTTCAGCTTCTCAAAATGTGAATATTTTCTTGATTTCTTACTTCTCCACAGTAAACTAAATATCTCTGGGTTGTGGACTGTTAGTCGGACAAACCTCATACTTAAAAATATTTTTTAAACCATTTGTTGACATTTTATAAACTAAACAATAAATCCATTAATTAATCAACTGTTGGCCATATCACCTAAAACCTATTCATCTCAAATGCAGAGGCTGAATGTCAACATCAGACATGAATACACACAGATTAAAAATGAAGACTTCAATTGTTATCATTTGTTTCCTCCAATAACTTTGAGGAAAATCTTGAACAAACTACCTTATTACTGGAAAAAGTTTAGCCTTAACCCAGTTAACAGTTGGATGCAACCTTGTGTACGCCCCATTTTGACTAAGAGGGAAAAAAGATCTGGGTACTTTTACATTTGGCCTGTACCTCTGTGCTACCAGTCAATGCACAGTAACCTAAAGGAGAAAAGACAAATCTTAAGAGACACAGTTAATCACATTCAAACCATTCACAAGGAGAAGGGGGTACAGAAGAAAGAAAAAATAGAAAGGGCTTACTTACAAAACGACTTAACTTTCTACATATGGGAAAACACACACTATGCCGTTTAAGAGAAATATATCAAGTACGTCTAAATCAAGGTCAAAGAAAACTTACGCCAGTGTTCAAAGTCTAATGGTTTTAGTAAAAGAAATTCTTTATACTATTAAAGATCAAGTAATGGTTGTTACTGATGCACTGCATAATGTTAAATTCCAATGACAAACTATTCTGGGGTTTCTCCCAACAGAGAATGTATGGCGTTTGGAAGAGAGGGAAGTAATACATGTTGTGGGTCAGTGGCCACTGCATCATTGCTATGTAGGACAAATGCAGATGAGACAGCTGTGACAGTAACTCAGCAGGCAAGAGTCTGACACCAACGCTGCCAGTGGCACGGGTCTGATTCCCAGTGAGGCACTCCACGCTTAAAGTGTCGGCACGTCACCCACTCATGATACATTTATGACTTATCTGGACAAACTCTTCCGAGACGTTAATGTGTGTCACTGTTACTGCCAGGACTCGTGTCGTATATATTTCTGCGGTATGAAAAGGACATGCAAAAAAATGTAATAACAGAATTTAATTATAGTCACCTCTGGCGACCGGGATGAAACCAGCCTCTGTGAAGGACAAATATCCCCATAGATACTGGAACTGTTCTTAATATGCCAGTTGTGTGCTGTGATGAAGTGCCGTCTTTTTGGAGCACCTACTTTTTGTTCTCTAGTTAGTGAGTCCTACAAACCCCTATTTACAACTTTCCAGTTAGCTGCACAATCTCCTTTCATTTAGCAAGTTTCAGTGAAGGGATTTTCAAGTATGTGCGTTCCAGCTCCTCAAAACACAGCATGTCTTACATAATAAGCAGCTGTATTGCTATCTGCTCTTTCAAGGCTGGTGTGGGGGCAAATTGACATCCCTAATTCTGAATCAGGCTTTTCTTCTTTTTTAAATTTAAAAGGTTAAAAATCTTAATTTTACAGATGAAACACTTAATTAAACAGTTAATCACGCAACAGAAAATTATTCAGAAAGATTACAAATTACTCAGCAACAAAATTTTTGAGGTATTTATTATCAAACATGCCAAAATGGGACCGGGTGTAGACTTTTAATGTTACTATGCCAGTTTGGGTGTCCATTGCCTGGACAAATTTTTTTCAGGATAAAAGTAAGCGAGTAGTAATGTGTCTGAAACAGACTGGAATTGTCCCACAAGGTCATGAAGGACACAGCAAAGACACCATCTGTTATTGTTTTATGTGAGCAGATTACATATGATATTAAACAAATTTGTAACCCTAGCATATACAGGAGATACTGCCATCAGGCCTGTTAAAGAATTAAGTGTTCTTGACCAGTGTGCGATATATATGTGAGCGATATATATATATATTTTTCACTACATTTAATGTGCGCTGTAATGGCTTTGTAGGGGTTTCGTTTAACATGCTTTCAGTGCATTTTGTGTTTTATCGTGTGCCTTCATCGTACACAAAATTCATGTTAAGGATGACTGTGTTTTAAAAGAATTGAACATATGGGGCTGAGTGGGGCTTTTTTTCTCTTTGGGCCAGAATAGTTTGTCATGAGATTTAAGATGGTATGGTATGGAGAGGAGAGAAGGGGAAAAACGGGATCAGCTTTTACCTCGGGGCCTCTGCTTCTCCGCATCATAGATCATTACCACCTCTGTGACCTTGAATGGGACAAAGAGAAACAGAGGCTCCATTTAGAAAAAAACAGGCAGGGTCCCTTCTTATTCCAATAAAATATTCAGCCAAAATTTGCACAAATAAATGATAGTACTTTCCCATGCCACAAAATTTTCATACTGCAGTATTGACCCTGTTCAATGTCACATCCATTCAAGCAGTCTTAATGAATGTGAACTGACTTGCGTTGTGTGCTCAGCAATACTCACCACTCCAAATCTATTGAAATAGTCCCTGAGTTCAGGCTCGCCGCAGTTATGGGGGATTCCACCTACAAATATCTTCTTTGATTTATTGCTATCGGCTTTGCTGCCCTTCTGAAAGAAAACAGGGAGTGTATGGATTTCAATGTCTGTTACAGCATCACTCAGAGAGGGGGGCCAGTTAGCCAACATCTATTCAGACAGTGCAGAAGAAATTAGGTTCTCCTCTTGCCCTGGGGTATAATTCTTAACATGTCATGTCAATGCAAACACTGGTCTCCACAGATCAGAGAACACGGCTTCCTCCACTTACTCTCAAACACTAAGCATTGCTGTGCACTGCACTCATGCCACAAAGGCTGGAGGCTGCTTACAACAACGCTTTTTACCAATTACTACATCTTCTGCTTTGTTAGTAAAACATGCAGCACCAACTGTATGACTTAAATTCAGTGCAAGTAGTTCCGAGAGGAGGAAGAGGGGCCTCATTTATAAAAGATTCTGACATACAGAGTCTGTGCTGCCAAATATGTGACTTATGAAAATGTTTTATAGACAGCAAAAGTGCAATAACTAAACCCTTGACCGCCCAAAGGGACAAAAAGACTATAATAGAGCAGCAGGGGCTTGAGATCATTGTCAATCGACCCACAAATCACGCAAGTTGGTGCAGAGATTTCTGCCTAGCAAAATGCTCACTGCCGAAAGCAATTTTCTGAACCATAAAAGATCTTTTGCGTTTTCATAGTTCTCAATCAAAAGAAAAGACACTTGCAAGGACAAATTATTTCAGCAACCACATCTTTTTTTTCTTAACTTCAAGATCAAGAAAACTGAGCAAAATTCAAACAACATATGGCAGAGGTGTTATCATAATTCACACATTCAACATGGAGATACAGGTTGATGACATCCTCATGAGTCACTTTTTTAACATCTGGGAAATTGTGACAGTATTATGGTCCAATCCCAGGCTTGTGTTAACTCTTCCAGAGATCTGCTGATATCGCTGCAGTCCCATAAATAGAGGTCGATACAAGTCATACAGTATTTAATGCGTCTTTAAAATTTATCAAAGCCCCAAACTCATTTCAGGGATTCTCAAATGTATGAAGCCTGTGCATTGTAATTTCTAAAATAAAACCACACTTTGACAATAACAAATAACTAAAAATGAGATTTAGGACAAAGTCAGAGTTATTTTATAAATGAAGCTTATGGTCTCCTCACAGCTCATAAACAGATACCAGAGTTCAGCGTCAAGATAAGGAGGGGTTGGAGAGACTGACGGCCTAAGCCAGCAGAAACACCTAGCCATGCCTTCCGATTAGAAATCAGATTCCTCTTACCCAGCCCTCTTTGGTTCGAGACTTTTCAGGCTGCATCCCCCTGGGAGTGCATGGCTTCGGGTCAATCTGACAGTAGAGAGAGAGAATTTTTTTTTCCCCAAATGAAGATAACTACAAACCTTCACCTTCACTGTTTCCCTTTTAGTAGACTTGCTTGCCTCACAAAACAGCAGGGCAACATATGTAGTAGAGACATACATTAATCTGAATATATGGCTAAGAGTTTTTCGCAAAATATAATTTGACGTGAATAGCGCCACTTAATGCAGAGGAGAAACTAGATTTACAGCTTGTTTCTTGTCAGCCATCTCTGAAGATACCACTTTAGCTGCCAATATTCCTAATTCTAATTTGAACAGGTAAGTCTTGTTGGACAAGTAAAAATGTCAGTCTGCATCATCTGCATCTGCATGCAGGTGCAACACAAACCAAAATTGAATTTCTCCTTGAATAACCTCCAACATACAGTTACTATTTCACATTGCTCTCACAAAGCGCTGGCAGATTACTCCAGTTGATTTGACTATCTGGTCCTTTGATTTAAAAAAAATACTCACATTTCTTCCATCAAGATTATGCGGCTTTGTCTCCAGCACTGTCCGTACACAATTGGGGTCTTTGAATTTGACAAAGCCGAAGCCTCGCGACTGATTCGTAGTTTTGTCCTTCATGATGACACAATCCACTACTTCCCCATACTGTGAAAAGTAGTTTCTAAGTGTCTCTGAGGAAAGAAAGAAATTAAATAAAAATGTCGCTCTGCAAAAAAATATGCATAGATTTATACAATAATACAGCAAATGTGCAGAGTTGATCAAAGATTTAACTCAGCCCAGTTTGCCTCCTGAACACAAAGAGGAGTAATCATGATTATAGAACGTATGCTTTCATTACAATAAATGATTCGATGAAAACATATTCAGCACCAAAACTGGAACCAAAACTAGTGCAACAAAGGGAACATTACGTCTTTAAGTCCTAACATTAAGTCCTTCAGTGACCTTGATTTTATCTTTTGCATAGAATATTGTATCAATGTTTTTTAATGTGAAAACATAAAAACGCACTAGAGTCACATATTGACTCTCCTGCAGAGCAAATATAGCACTGACCCACTGTCATCTTGCATAGCACCCAGCGTACAACCAACCACTGTAACGCCTGCACATGCCCATGGAGACAAGTGTGCAAGTTTGAACAAACGAGGAGTCACTTTGGAGAGAGTTATCGTAATTGCTTTTCTCATTGCTGAGAAGCCCCAGGGCATCGGCGGGGAAACGGGCTCAGAGTAACGCAGCGTTGTGGTTCAGATCTTAATGTTAACAGCGCTGTTGGCGCAGACAAAGTTACACGATGGACAGCCGAGCATGAGCCAGTAAAAAGCTTTAAGACAAAATAAACCAACTCTGGGCAGCTCTGAATGAGAGGAGAATACAAACACAGGCCCCATCTGTGATATCAATTTGTAGACTCCAGCACCAGTGCTTGTGGTTTTCAACTGCATCATCAGTAATTGTGAAATGTGAAAAGGGATAAAATACTCTTTATCTTCATATCATGATATTGATATAGTATTAAGACAGTGATTTGATATGTTATAAGCATTAATAAACAACTTTGGTGCTACACTCTCCACTCGATGTCATGTCAATGCATCAATATCATCAAACAACACTCAATACCGTCTGTAATTGCGGTGATAGTGTGACAAAGTAAAATCTCTTTTACAGGTTTCTTAGGGCAACATACTTATAACTATACCTGGTGTCAGTATACGTTGCTTTAATTAATTAATTTAATCATGTATTCCGCGTGACACATTTATATTTCACAAAATCAACCAAGCTTCTCAAATACATCAGGGTCTCTATGTGTCTCTCAGACGCGTCATGTGAGCATTTTCCCTGAATAAAACCAATGCTTTGAATCAGGCATTATAGTAGTGACAAATAAAAATATCTTCATCTGCATGTTAATGAAAATTGTTTCCAGAGACCATGTCACACACCTTTTTTACTTATTGTATAAAATCAGCATCACAAAAATACCATCAAATATTGACGCCAAGGCAAAAGTGGAACCCCCTTGTGACCTGACAATTTCGAGGGGTTTATTCAAACTTATGCTCCAAACAATAACGATGAACAGGAAACCATCCTCGAGGCAGACAACAGTGAAGCTACAACAGTGCACAACAACCACACAAACTGCAGTGGATTAAAAAAAAAAGACTTTGTACATGAAGTGGGTGAGATTTCACAGGTTAAAAGAAAAAAAAAGTGCGTCTTACCTTGTGTGGTACTCCAGTCCAATCCACCCACGAAAAGTTTCCTGAGAAGAGTCGATACAAATTACCATCAAGTCAGTCATTTATCATCGCTTTGAGACAGAGTCATAAGTCATCAACTATTTCAGAACAAGCAGCATTGCAATGTCCCACACAAAAACATGCTGCATATCCAGAGGCCATGAAATGACTTTTTTTTTTTTTTTTAAACAATCAATGTCTATGCAGGAGAATATTGCAATGTTGAGAACACAGAGCTGCAGCTGACTCAACAGCCAAATACACAGATATTACACAACATGAGGCATCGCTGCTGCCACCAAGGCTGGTGCAGCATTGGGGGGAGGGGGGGGGGGGATAAAACACACAAGATCTCAGTATCAAACACCCCGTTTTGCGTGAGTCATATGTTTAGATCCCGTCCTGGACGTGGATGTCACTGTAGTGGTGTGGACAATAAAGGCTCTTTTTATGAACCTCCTGCCACGTAAGTTACTCCAGGATGGAGCCACGGCGTCACAGCACCGAGCTGACTGCAGCAGCAGCAGCAGCAGCAGTCCCCGTCCACCACCCGGCTCCAGCCTTCACCGCCGTAAAGCCCGAGGATTCTCCCGCCGGTGCGCGCCGGTGAGTGAATCCTCGGCTGCTGGAAGTTTTTAATAGCAGCGGTCAAAAAAAAAAGAAAAGGCACCACTGTCACACAAGCTAGCGAGGTTAAGACCACTGCTGACAGATAATGGTGGCGGCTGCTGCTGCTGTGGCAAAGAGCGGAGGGTCAGTGCGGGACGAGGAGGCTCCGTCCTCCGGCAGTGCCCGCTAAATGCCCTCGCGCTGGGCGAAGTGGAAGAGAAGGGGGGGGCACGCTTCGCTTCGCTTCGCTTCGCTTCGCTGGCAGGCGTCGGCTAAGCTAGTTCGGCTGCTGCGAGCTACCCGGGAACAACACTGACATGGAACAACTCCACTTCCACGCGCGGCACGCCGAGTGGCAGCACCGGAGACGCGCGTGGAGGGGCTCAACGGTGCCACTTCAGTGGTTAGTTTCACTTTTTTTTTTCTTCTTTTTTTTAAATTTTCGGGCCAGCGACGTCGCTAAGTTACTACGGCTAGCTTAGCATGCTAGCTAGCGTTAGCTGTCAAATGACAGCACCAACGGACGGACGGAGAGGGAGAGAGAGAGAGAGAGCGCGCGAGCGCGAGCTCAGCGGCAGACTGCGAGGCGACGACGCTTTTCTGTACAGTTCGACGCGCCCGCAGCGGGAAGCTGTGTCAAAGCCATGGGACCTTACCCGATTTCATCTCCGACCAAGTTGTTGTTCATCTTCTGAGGCTAACGCGGTTGACTGTAGGCGCTGTGACCGGCGTATCGCTTCAGTGCTGCCCCTCTCAGACTGAGAGCGGAGGAAGGTCACTCCGCGTTTTGGTTCAAACTGCTCTGCGCAATGACAACGCTGCAGGGGGGCATCGTCTTTAAAGGAACATTACACCCAACTAGTCCCCCCGTGTTATTACATCCCAGAGGTGGAGCTAAGTGATTTAAACCCAGATGTGTTTTGTTTTTATTATTCTAAAGCTCTTAGTTCAATGAGGCTTCATATCAGTGAGACTTCTTTTTACAATGAGAACCTGGGCAACGAACCCATGTGCAGTAAATAATGACCAACAACAATAATATTTAATTAACAACAAACAACTACATTTGACCTTTAATTTCTGATATTGCACATAGATGTGTAACATGATGGCCAAAGTCATTATCAACTGCCCACCGGCCCAATACAGCTTCAGGTTTACTTCATTTGGATCTATTGAAAATTTGTCAGAATTTGGTTCCACTTGAAATACTCCTCCATCCTCCATTGTGGTCCTGGCCGGGCTTGTCAACTCAGAATCTAGTTCCAAGACTTTAATAATTAGGGCCTGAGCAATGGTGCAAGGACCTTATTGTATTACCAAGGATATTTATTATTTGCTGTCTTTCAATGCATTTTTAGGGCCTAAACATGCTTGACAACTCAGGAAACCTTGCACACACATCCATTCAGGAAAAAACATTTACATCTTTTGTTTTTGTTTTTTAAATCAAACCCCTTTTGACTTTGCCATAGATGATGACCTTGAAAAAGCCTCTTGGTTTTGATGATGCTGAAGTAGGAATGCTTTTAGTTTTCTTTGAACGGAAAATCGTCCCCCAGGCTTTTTAAAATTTATCTGAGACTGTGAGCCTCCCTTATAAAATTTGGAAGAAAGCGACCCCTTATACTTTACCTTAGTTCACCTGCCTAGTTTGGCTCAATTTCTGCATACCTTTGCAATCATGATTATGTTACTTGATCCCATAGAGACACATCAGTTGAGCAAAGATATCCCTATTGTTGTTTGACAAGCTTCAGACTCCACCAAATACAAAAAAACATTCTGTCCTGAAGAATTTATTTGTTTTCTGACCGGGGGGAGGGAGAAGTCGAAGTCCCCAAAACTATGGTATCTCGGAAACTATAATCTCTTTAACCAAATCACACACACACACACAAACACATTTAGGCTGTTCTAAGTGACCCCTTTCGCCTCTAAGTCCCCTTTGATAATGTAATAACTTATGTAATATTGTTCACTTCAATTCTGGGGGGAATTGAAAACTTATATGTCCTATATTATGCAGTGGCAATTTCCCATACTAATACCCAGAAATAATGTTTTTCTTTCAAAATAAATGTTTACTTCACCCTAGTAGCCCCCCGGATATATGAATAGATCAACATCATATATAAAAGGTTTAACAATACCTGCATTCAAATCACACAGAGATTTAGTGACTAAATGTTCTGCAAGCTTGAAAAAACCATTCACATCGGCCTGTGCTGGTACTAAGAAGTAGGACATTTCTCATCAGCTCATTCATCAGCAGTTACTGCACAGAGTTTTCTAAAGTTAGCTTCCTTTACCCACAACGTCTTTGAGAAGATATATGTTGATATAAAAATACTTTGTTTAGGCCTAGTGAAAACTAGACCAGGATTTTATTTCATGTTGTCTAACTGTAGTGTTTCATTCAAGACATATGTAAAGCTAGATATGTAGCTTACATTATGATTTTATAACAACTAATGAACAATAGAAACAGAAATATTGTGAAATACTTGATGGTAGTATTCCGTGTTTTCACAGAGCTCCCAGTGGGAATCATGAGTGTCAGAGTGAATTCAGATTCTCCTTCAGTGTAATGTTTGTCTGGTAGGAATCCTTGTTTCTAGTTATCTCTATTAATATGATTTTTGGAGGACAAAGTGAGGTCACACATCAGTGTGTCAAGATCTATAACAGACTCTCATCTGGGACCCAAGTCCATCAAAAATAGATTTTTCAAATTATAATGTATGTGAGAAAAACAGCTTGATCAGTTTTCTCAGAGGAAAACGGCATTCCTGAAATGGGTCCTATTTTGTTAAATAGAGCAGGAGAAGGAGAAGGCAATGACATGTTCGGGTGGTTACCTACTGTCTAAACTCTGGACTATGAAATTACGTTTATCTGCTATTTTTTTTCTATTTTTAGCTTTATGTAGACTTTTCCATTTGGCTTTAAAGCAACTAATATACTGTACCGGCAACTCTTCATCTGGTTGATCCAAGGTTTGCGTCACAAATCTGATATAGTGCTCTGGTTTGATACAGATCCAAAGGCATTCGACCTAAAGGCAAGGCTGTTATGATGGTCAATCTTGATGTCAATTGTCATGACACCATAAACCCATAGACTGCCATTGTTAAAAAAAAACAAAGGCCCTGAAAGAACAGCGCTCTCTTCCTGCTGTCTGCAATAGAGCAAGTCGCTGCCTTCAGATCTGAGCCATTGGTTCCGTGTCTATTGGGGAATACATCAACAAAAGAACAAGTAAAATACATATTTTCCAACATTATTAATGGGTCAATATGTGTTACACAAACTAACAAGTTTTTTACTGCAGCCTGCAGCAGGTCTGACACTGTTTTGCTTCGGTATGTCAGGGTGAACATCAGCTGTAAGGAAACAACAGGGTTTTGCAGTAACTCTGTGACTTAGGCACTCGCACTACATGAGGGAATTCTTTTCTGAGATCTTAATGGTCAGTTCACTCCTTCCCAAAATACATACCTGAAAAGTTATCTTTCCAGAAACAGCGTCTCACAGCGAAAGGTCAAGAATTTTCTTTGGGCCTTTTGACAGAAGAAATTACAGTGAAAACTAATATATATATATAAATATATAAATATATATAAATATATATATATATACAAACAAACAAAATTTTAAATAGTGGGTACCTTTGATTTATAAACACATTGTCAGAAATTCTAGATTCTACACCATATTGAGAGAGTAGACTATTAAATGGGAGATTAAACAATTGTTGTATAAATGTTGTCAGATAGAAATAGTTCCGTACCTGGTATTCAAATGGGATTTACAAATGATGAATGACTGTTTGTTTTACCCCTTTGGGAGATTGTATGGTTGGAGTTTACTTTGCAGTGAAAGGTAATTAAAGCAAGAAAGATTCAACTGCTTAACTGTTGACTAAGCATATTTCTCTGTGACTTTTTTTACTGTAAAACCTGTGACATTTTGGCTTTAAGGAACTATGGCTGACTTGTTTTAATGCTCTAATATGTCTAATTATTAAGGAAATATTTGCAGTTGAAAGTGGGAAAGCAGAAGACTGGAACATAGCTGTTACACCTTAGAAATGTTACTGTAATGTTTCATTTCAAACAAATAAAGACCAGATCATTTGTATTTTGTATGATTTAAAGTCAACCATAAACACATCACAGTTGATATAGTTTGTATTTGTATCTTGTACATCAGATCCTTTTGATTTTAATGACTTAATCTGGTGCGTTTGGTGAATTCGCCGTTGCACATTTTCACAACCAGTGATGCTGTGAGGAGAGTTGAAATGCCACTAGGTGGCTAAAGTGCAAGGTTTTCCAATTGGAGAAACATATTTTCCGAAAAATCAGTAAATAAAAGTGTAATGTGTTTTTAAACTCAAACCAATTTGTCATATTGGTGAAAGTACAGTTTTTCAGGCAACAGAAAAAAATCTATATATAAAATGATGACATACTGATTAGCACTTCAAAGATTTTTCTTCCTATTGCTTTGACCTATAGTCACTAATTTCATATATCCTTGCGTCATTCTATTCCCCTTCGAGGATGCATTTGAAAATAAAAACTCAAAGTCAAAACCCATTCTAAAAAATGTGAGTCACATTTTTGATGCAGCCTCTGTTGACTGTATCTTCTGGAATGTGAAGTGAAAAACACACGGGACCTCTGCACCGACAGATAATGAAATGAGAGATTATCTGGCTGAACTGTGGAAGACGGTCCATCTCCTGCCCTTTGACTCTGATAACTGGACGACACCATTTCATTTGAAAACCATGTCAACATGAAATTCAACCAAAATTGTCCAATAGTCAGCTTTTACTTCCAGGTGCCCAAGTTGTTCTACAATTCAGTATCAACAATTACCAAAGTGAGACATTTCTTAGGAAAATAACTCATCAAAAGGTTTCAGATGGGCTTTTTGGTGTTTGTGACATGATAAACACTTGAGAACTGCAGAATAGAAATTATGGGTTATTGTTTTACCATGTCGGGCAGCTGTGGTTGCTGCATGAATGAGTTTCTGTATGAAACAAGTGCGAATGAAGAGCCTTGTGTAAGAGTGGTAGGTGGATGAAAACCTGCAATTTGACGAGGACCCTCATTGAGGAGCCGGTCCCACTTAGCTTCACCTAATGGGAGTGAAGTGGATGATGGGTAACTAGGGCAGAGGCACGGTGAAAATGATCGGATGATACATTTTTGACCGTCACGCATTCTCATTGTGGTGCGAGTCATATAACATACAAGAAAAGGCGAAGTGACAGTGAAAATTACAGACATTCCAGGTTTAATGTGGGATTGTGGTCCTTATTTTCAGGTCCTCTATTATTTTTAGGTAAAATATTATATTCTACTGAAACATGGTTATATGGAAAAACTCAACGTTATCAGTATCTTTTTATTACACTTATATCTATATCATAAAAAATCCAGTTATATTGGGGCTGCAATTAATGATTATTTTCATTATAAATTAATCTACAGATTACATTCTAATCTAATCGCTTAAATGTTTCAAACATCAAAAAATGTGTTTGAGCTACAGTCTAAAAAAAACAAAGTTATTGTTTCCTATAACCGAACCAAAAACATTTATATTTGAGAAGATGAAACTGATGAATTTTGGGTATTTACGGTATCACCATTATAATCCTGTAATACACAGAGAGATCCCCAGTGTATGTCGTAGTTAGTAGTAAACTTATTGTGGACATTAACACACAATGACAATTCTATATTATACCATTATTGGTCCATAATCATATCTGTGCACCACCTTCCCACAGAAGACGACATTGCTGGAAAAAAACAAAAAACATTTTCGGATAGTTACACAGTTATAAATGTCTTTTCTTTTACTAGTCTGATAAAGGCTGCATATCCAGTTAATCAGGCTGCTCAGATTTTGTTTTGCAACAGGACCAAATGCACGACGTGTCTGTTTGAAATACAGTGCAGGGGTTGACTTCAGCTGTTCATACCAACACTCAGAGAGTAGAAAAACTAAGAGTTCTCACTCCCCTGCTAGATCTGGGTACCACACAAATCATCCAGTGGGGTGAAGCAAACACTGAAGTTTTGACAAGAAGATGCAACCGATAGCCTTTTTCTCAGCTCTACAGGCTGAATATGATTTTTTAAAAACCATCATAATAATGTGTATTGTCCAGCTTTCCTTAATTACGATCAGTATGTAAAATAACTGTATGACAGCATTTTATTGTATCTCTAGCTGCACATACAGGGGATTTAGTTAAATATTTATGTTTCATTGTTAGGTCAACAAGCGGAGAGGAACAGACTTACAGAAGTGTACTAGGGCCAAGCAAAGAAAAAATGAGGAGAGGAACTTTTCTTTTCCATTTTGCATTTCGAAGTCGAAATGTCGAGAATGAAGTCAAACTAAATCTGATTTTTCTTATTTATTTCGCACATCAAGAATACAGTTGCAATGTTGAGAATAAACTTGTAATTTGTGGATTTAAGTTGAATAATATATCAAACTACTAACATTAGTGCATATGACTGCCTCCACAAAATTCCTTGTGTAGATGAATTGGTGAAATTGTTCTCCAGAATCAGTTTTAGCAACAAAGAATTTCTCTGTTGGCACATAAACACAGTGTGTTATGCTATCAGTGCTAGGACTTTGAAGACATTGCTCCGAAAACTGCTTCTGTTCAGAAACAGAAACCTCACAAGCTTGGAAAGATGGATCAATGGCAGCTCATATAGCTGCGAGCCAGTAATTCACCACAGAGTGACACGTCCTGTCTTGCAAGACGATCTCGGGCACCGTCACCTCTCTCGGCTTGACCCTCACTTAAACTCAGTCTCGCGGCGTCAGCACTTCTGCGCCTCATATAAACCGCCGCCTCCTACCTCTCGCCCTCTTCTGTCCGCCAACAGAACCAAACAATCACCACTACCTCCGCCATAACAACACACAATATGACCTCCGCCGCTCAGCCCATCTTCTCCCAGGGGGAGGACTGCAAGGCGTCGTGGCACGACGCGAGCGCCGGATACAACGAGTCCGACACACACCTGGAGATCATGGGCAAGCCCGTGATGGAGCGCTGGGAGACCCCGTACATGCACTCCCTGTCGACCGTCGCTGCCTCAAAAGGTAAAAACGAGAAGGTTTGGGAAGTCGACAGCAAGCATGCGCCCATTATCGGACACGCGGTTACTCCGCGATACTGTGTCCGAAAATGGGCGACGGCTTAACTGTCGCGTAGGTCTTTTGAGGATTTGCAGGTGCAACAAGCAGATGCCATATGCTGTTATAAATGACGACTAAATACTTTAGCTATAGGCTATGCAATTCATATATATCATTTCAAACGTTGTTGCCAAGTGAAATAACTCTTAAAAGCACATCAAAAATATATTCCATTAGTTATATATTAGGGTAAGCATGTTGAGCCTTACTGGTTGAGTGAGTGTATTGCTTTCTGTCATAGAATGTGGGGTGAGGTGGTTAAAATTTAGATATTTGAAAAGAAAAATGGGAATGAATTTACAATTTTAAATCACAAACTGTAACTTTTTTCGTATATATATATATATATATATATATATGTATATATATATATATATATGTATATGTATATATTCTATAATAATATTAGCAAGACTAATATATATTACCACTATGTATATACAAAGAGTGTGTGTTTTTTGCACACATCAGCCCAACTAACTTGAGGACACGTGTGTGAGGGGCATGGTGCAGCTGTTACACTACTCATGAGAAGTGGCCAAAGAAGTCCGGAGGGAGGGGTGACAGCCCATCTGCTCCTAATGTGAAAATAGACTGTACACACACACACACACACACACACACACACCCTCACAGATGTGTGTGGGAAATAGCAGGCATGTGCACCAAAAACAGTCTGCACAACTTTGCTAAAAATTCCGTTGCCTGAGCAGAATTTCTACAAGTATATCTAAGAAACATTCTGGCTGCTCATATTTGTTAACAAGTGCATGTTTAAATTCGTAATTTCCTTTCATTTTCAAGACAATATGTAGTTATTTTCTCCCTACTGTGCTTTTCTGTCATAATGTGAAAAAAATGTGAACATATGTGAACATTTCTGCCGTATTTGCACGAGTCTTTACTAAAATGAATGCATGTTAAATGTGACTATTGCAGTGTGCAGTTGATTTTAGGCCAAATGAATCTATAATTTAAAAAACAAAAACTTTATTCCCAATCTTTCTATATGCTTCTGTTGAAAGGAAATGAACCAACCGGCTGTCTCGCACCCAACAGAAGGAGAAAACTTTACGAGTAAAATCAATACCAATACATGTAATACATAGTCAGTACTGGCTCAAAACAATGCTAATGCTGTTTGAATGTCAAACAACACTGTCTTTGTTTGTAGCCGGAGGCCAGACTTTGAACTTTTGGTGGACAAAGAATGCAATCCAAGGAAATTTGGAGAGATAGAAATTCTTGAAAGCTTCAGCGGATTAAAATTTCCTGTGTGGTGTGTTTTTGTGTCTGTTCTGATTGGTGCGGTAGGCGGTCGGGTCCTGGAGATCGGTTTCGGCATGGCCATCGCTGCCACTAAAGTTGAGTCTTTCCCCATCGAGGAACACTGGATCGTTGAGTGTAACGACGGTGTGTTCGCCAGACTGGAGAACTGGGCCAAATCTCAGCCTCATAAGGTCAGCAGACCCGACTAACATATTGGTTAATGTTCCTGTGCTTAAATGCAAAAAAATTATAATTATTGAAGCCTGTGTTTATGTTATTGCAGGTTGTCCCTCTTAAGGGTCTTTGGGAAAACGTGGTCCCCACCCTGCCCGACAGCCACTTTGATGGTAAGAAATCCAACCAGACGTAGGGCAACATGTGTAGATATTCAGCTTCCTGTTTTTGCTTGATGCACAATCCTGGGGTTTACAGTGTTGAGAAACCTCAAAAGCAGCAGATCCAAATCGAATGAATCTGTTTTTAAATGGTCTATATTAAATACCGTAACCATGGGAAACCTGAATATCCCTCGAAGTTCACATCACTACACCCTGGTTTGTCTGCACCGTCCATTTTCTCTAGTTAGAGGGATTCAAAAGCCTTTTTCATATTTCACTGCGATAAAAAAAGTGTGGAAGTTATTGATTTACCTTGCTCTATATACAGTACTAACACCGTTTCTCTCCTCTCAGGTATCCTGTATGACACATACCCTCTGTCAGAGGAGACATGGCACACTCATCAATTTGACTTCATTCAGGTTGGTATAATAAAAATCCACATTCACCACACCAGTAAGTTATACAATACACAAAACATATACAATATAAATAGTGTAAAGATATTGGCATCTGTCTCTAAAACCTACAACAATTAATCTGTAGTTTGGGCAGCTCCCAGTGCACAGATGCATACAGCATATAAGAGTAATAACATTACATAATCTTTCATGTGGTACACACACCAGACCGGTCTGGTCTTCTTTAGGTCATGTCCCAGTGGACTTGAAGGACTGATCGATTTGTTAAAGTGTGCATTTTTCTGCAGGGTCACGCTCACCGGCTGCTGAAACCCGGCGGCGTCCTGACCTACTGCAACCTGACGTCCTGGGGCGAGCTGCTCAAGACCAAATACGACTCTATTGAGAAGATGTTTGAGGTCGGTCCCTGTCATTACCTACTCAATCTAACTTAGCTCATTAATAGCGTATAGTTTCTATTATACGCTAATCACTAGGTAACGTGTTTTACTTTACTGTACTAGCAGGAAAGACAAAGTGCTATTACCTTAGAAAGATACTGTCTGTTGAAGACAGTTTTGTTATGAAGAATGTATTTATTTGTTCTTTTGTTCAACAAAAACTCAAAACAAAAAATCAAGACTTCCTTAGAATGGATACTTTTTTCCCAGTTATTTTGTCACTGTTAGGACATTATATACTTAACATCTGTTTAAATTGCATCTGTTGTTAATAATTGTGATGCTAGCTATTGTCATTAAAGTTATCAACAAACTGTATGAAATATCAAGATTATGTTCTGATGATACAATGCTCGTTTTAATTTAAGCTTTAACGAGCTGAGGAAAGTGAAAGTAGATTTTCTTGTCTCCTTAAAGCAAGATTATGCAAATATTTTTACCTTACAATAACCACATCAAAAATAATTTTGAGGTCCCCAAAGTCCTTAGGAAGTTGTTACCCTGTGTAACTTTGGTGAGCAGGTACAATCACCAGCAGCTTAAACTGCTGGAATCAGGACAAGTCATTTCAAGACCAATACCGAACTGTAGATCAGTTAAAAAAGACTTATAGGTCAGTGCTCAGACTCGGAGCCCAACACATTAATCAGAGGCTGCGGTTTCAAAGCAAAACTTAAACCATGTTGCTTTTAATACTTGATAACTTTGAAAAATGTGATCAGTTGTCCTCTCCTGCAACATGTATTTAAACAGGACTTTTAAAAATATGATTGATTTGAGTCATGGCTGTATTTATTAATGAATCCTAGAACTAAGTGCACATGAGGGTTGTGGTGAGGACAATTTTAAACATGTGCGCCGATAATTTCAAGCCTAATGATAAACTGGATCAGTTCTGCAGAAGCCGATATGGCCGCGAGCCGCCTCACACTCATCCACTCTTCTCTGTTAATGATTTCCAGGAGACCCAGGTGCCTCACCTGCTCCAAGCCGGGTTCAAGAAGGAGAAGATTAGCACCACCACCATGGACATTGTTCCACCCAGTGAATGCAAATACTATTCCTTCAATAAGATGATCACTCCCACCGTTCTCAAAGAGTAAAGTCCAAAGAGACTGCAACAACCCTTTTTTTTTTTTTTTAATCAAACGTGCCTTCTCACCTGACCTCACTGCATTTCAATGACTGTCATCTTCCAATAAACCCAAGAACCTCCATACTCAGTCTAGAGGTGGTTGTATTTTATACATTCATTTTAACATCTGTTTGTTTTGCTCTGTGGTTTCAGTTTTAGAATTTCAGTGCACACCTCAGACTGTAATCTGTTGATTGGAGGTGAATTTTTTGATGCAGCCTCTGTCCCAGCAGACTGTGCTACAGTACGTCTCTACACTGAGGTAGTTTATTCTTTACAATGAAAAATAGGAGACAACGGAAGACTGAAACCATCAAGAAGGAATTTACACCTCTGAGGTTTTAGATTTCTTTGCCCCACACTCAGTATCTTGTATTTGTTGCCATGCATAACCTAAAGTGTAGACCAAGCAGTATATTTATCACTACATGTTGAAACGCATGCTTTGTCATGCAAAAGTATCATCTCTTCTCTATGTTCACAGTTAAACTCTGCAGAATCACGTTATTCCAGTAGAAATTTGACGAGAAAACACAATTTCAAAGTTCCTCGGACGTTATCAAGTAACAAGGGTGCTTTTCCAAACCCAAGGTCCAGTTAACAACATAGTTAACTATGCGTATTGTGTAATGCATTGGTTTTGTACACATTAAATACGTTTTTAATGTTTAGCATCCTACATGATGAAAAACCAACTTCTAAAACAATATGTTGGCAGGTAAGAAGTCCAGTGAGGTGGAAACAGAGCTTATGTTTTCATTTATGGTTATAGATAACGCTGCATGTTATCTGAACACATGGGCATAAGTTACCACCTGGTGGGGACACATTAATCATTAGATAGATGGATGACGCAACATGCAGCTGCAGTGTAGTGGGAAAACTGCAGCAGCTGGCTGCAGCTCTGGTTGAACCCTGAGCATGTGACGCTTTTATTTTAGGAAGTTAGACAAAGCACTTTTACAGAGAAACATCATGAGGGAAAAAACAGACCAGGCGAGACGCGAGAACTGTAACGATCAGTCTTTCTTCTGGTTACAGCCTCTGAAATGCGACGATTTTTCGTTTTTCTTCATATATGAACGTACAGTGATTATCTGTTTTAGGACCGTTAGTCAGATAACACACAAGATGTTAAGTTGCCTCGTTGGGTTTAGGGGAAATTAGGATTGACATTATTTTCTAACATTTTTGAACAAAAACAAATAAGCAGTTGTTCTCCCTCTACCTGCCTGTAACCTGTTGGGGTTGGGGCAAATCTTATAGACATATTTATAGATACATTTATGCAGTACATGGTCTTTTGAGATATTCCGACAGACTGGGACCAGCATTGTGATATGTTCTGTTAAAGGAGTTACCCACCCTACAGACATTTGACTCGTCAGTGAGTCTGCATGGCCTGTAAAAAAAGAAGATCTTTTAAATTGATCACTGCTTTCTGTAAAGCAGAAATCCTGCTGCCTCTTTTATATGTGAAGGATTCCCAGTAAGTGGGCAAAGATTGGTTTTAAATCCTAACACATAAATCTAACTTGTAAATGGGAAGATTTTTGAACCTGCACCAACCAGGGAATTATGTGTCTCACAAAAACACTTTGGTGTCACAGAGATGAACTTGCAGTTCTGTTGATTCACAACTGAAGATGCATGAAAGCAACTCTGAATATGAGTGAAGATAAGTAATGATAATTAGCCAAATATAGCGAAGAGCTACTGAAGCTGATTATGTTCATTAAAAAACATTTTCCGACGCCTTCACTCACAGAAACTCACCTGGTACCAGATAACATGGCATTATATCACCTCAATAAAAATGCATGTTACTTCTTTACACTGCTTTGTTGACACAGAACAGTCAAGGTCACAGTTGGTGGAGCCACCCAGTGACTCTTTCAGTCATAACATTTAAAAGGTTCAGTATCAAGAGTGTAGGAAAACCTACGGTGGCCTTCAGTTAATGTAAAAGAGCCAGTTGTTGGTCCATGAAAGAGGACCCATTCCTGAAATAATATAAAGGGCTTGTTCTTAAAATTAAACAATTATACACTAATGAAATCTTAATTATGAATATTTCATTAAAACTGTGCCGACATACCAACGTAAATCCTACACTGGACCGTTAATGACACAACAGAAACAATAATGCCTTTTCATGTAAGCCTCAGTTTATTGAAAATAAAATTAATTGAACGATCTCTAAAGTACAACAATGTTTTTTGTTGAAGTGAGTTCTTGCAGCTCTACACAGAGGAGGAGCGGCAGCGCTCCAAATGAAACCAGAAACACAACATTTACATACCAGATACACGCAATACACTGTACACGTTCACTTCCTATACCAGATCGTCATCTTCTTCTCTCGCTTGATTTTCTTCTGCAGCTGTAGAGTCCCGTACAGGAGAGCCTCTGCAGTCGGGGGACAACCTAAAAGACACACGGATAATGTATAATCTAACCATTTATATATTGGGCTTTTAATATAATCACACATTGCTCTCATCAGTCTGTAAGACACTGCTGCAGGATGATTGCAATGAAACATTCTCAATCCTAGCTGCTGACTTTGTAAGAGCATTGACAGCATTTATTTAAGGTATTACTGCTAATAAATATACAACAGCTACTTCTACTAATATAAAATAACTCACTAATGAATCTTCCACTGATTCTACAAATACTGTCTCCTCTCCTTTTTCTTAATTGTGGACCTGAGCAACGCCTACCACGAGCTCTGTACTGACGCTATAATGAAACTGTTGACTTCATCTAATTAGGACAGGACCTACAGTAGACATTACACCCATATTTGATTAAATAATGTGCTGCAATATACACATTCACTCTCCTGTCGAAGGCTTTCCTAACGTTTAGGAACCGGGTTGCAGAAACACGTTCAGCCACGAGAGCATTACAAGGCCTGGTTCACGGTCTGTGTTTTACTTCATCCCAAAGTTATTGGATGGGGTTGAGGTCAGGGCTGCTGGTGTACTAATATTTCCCTAAATTTGAACTATATGGACCCACAATGCTGCCCACTTACTTTCATTTACCTTTTCATAGAGTGTGTGTTTGAGAAGTCCTGATTCAAATTAACAATTTTTTTCCATTGCTATTTATAAGATTCCATTTTTTTTGATTCAATCATTTCCATATTGTGCAGTTTACCTGGAACATAAATGTCCACTGGTACGATTCGGTCGCAGCCTCTGACGACAGAGTAGGAGTAGTGGTAGTAGCCTCCTCCGTTAGCACAGCTGGGAGAGGAACACAAGACATTTAATAAGTTATTATGACGTGGTGTAGTTTTAAACCCTAAACCCATATAGTAGGAAATAGACAGCTAGAGAACAAAAAAACTTAACTAACAGCAAACTATGGCTGAAATAAAATACATAATGACTGGGTGAAACCTTCAAATTTGACAGTATGCCTTGTATTTCAGTGTAGCATAAAAGCATAGATGATGTTTGATCTGCTGTGGAGACTTCATGGATGCAGGAGAGCCTAAAGCTCATCAAGGGGCAACTTACCTTCCCATGGAAATGACATATCTGGGCTCAGGCATCTGGTCGTACACCTGTTGGAGAGAAGTTGCTGTTATATAATGTCTGAGTCTGACTAAGATCTAATCTGTCGTTTCAACGTTGTACAAGTCTAACAATCCACCGACAGATTGGTCATAATCCAGCCAGTGTTGACGCAGCTATACTGTTCTCAGAGCCGCCAAATTGAAACATCTGAACGAGAGAGCGTTTGTAACTATCGACGTCAATGAGTTGTGAAGAAACCAGCCCTTTCCTCCCTTTCAAAGACTCTCACCTTCCGCAGAGCCGGAGCCATCTTATTGGTGAGTGTGCCTGCCACAATCATGACATCGGCCTGTCGGGGACTCGCTCTGAACACAACTCCGAAACGGTCCATGTCGTAACGGGGCGCCGCCATGTGCATCATCTCCACTGCGCAACACGCCAGCCCAAAGGTCATAGGCCACAGAGAGCTCTGAGGAAAGAAGCACAGCAGCGATAAGCCAAGAAAAATCACAGACAGAAAAGACACAGGGACAGTTATATTATGGTGCTGTGCAAAAAACCCCACATACATTACTTTCTTAAAATAGCATGACAACGCCCCCTTCGGTAAAGGGTCATCGAATGGTTTGATGATTAGGAAAAATCAGATGTTATAGCCTACACAATCACCTGATCTCAAACCAATTGAACCACTAAGTGAGATTTTGGATAAGTGTGTAACACAGCGTCTTCCACCGCCATCATCAAAACACTAAATCGGGGAATCCTTTTTGGAAGGATGGTCTGGATCTGCCAGAATATTTTTTGTTGTTGTTGTTTTTAGATTAGATAATCTTAAAAAAATGAAACCTGGAGAAATAACAGCCCAGGAGAAAATCAATCAGTGTTTCCATGGGACTTTCTTTGTTTCCATGTGACATAAGTAACTGCTGTGCATGTGAATAATGCTGCTGAGATTGCAGCTCCAGTCTCTCAATTTGCTTTTTGCTGCCTTGAAAAGGTTTAATTTGTGACCGTCAGACTACAAACTACACACAAGGTTAATATTAAAAATGCTTTTGTAGACTTTCTGGTGAATATAGTGTAAAAGTGAGGCAACTGAGCAGTTATAAGAGTTAGATACTTAACAAGCCTAGATGTGACTAAAAGATCAAACAGTGGCATTTTAAGTGAAAGACAGATCCAGACGTTCACTAATCTATTCAACACATGCTGGATGTCATCACAGCCGCTTGCTGACTCACCCTGCGCGCCCAGTTAACCAGATCATCCAGCTTGGTGATAACATACTCTCCCTTGCTGCTGGCTAGAGCTGCTGGTTTGGCTGCGGCCACTGCCGTGCTCTTCTCTCTGACTGGAACAACACTGCAACAGAAGGAAAGAGTTGTTTACCGGGGGTCTGCTCTTTATCCTCATATTTTCACCAGGGCGTTTTTTGGCAAACCCACCTCGTGCTGGTGTTCTCACTTTTGACGCTGCTGTGCAGACTCTTCTGTTGAAGAGCAAAAACTGAAATAGGTCTGTTGGATAGAGAACAAATAGAAGTTATTACAAAAAAAAAAGATGATGGCAAGAATCATATCATAGCATCAGATCACAACATATTCCTATTTCAAAACAGTCAGTGAAAGACTGTAAAGCACCAAAACAACTGTAATCAGCACAGATCAGCTTTACTGGTAACTGGTTTTAAGATGTGAAATGTAATCATTGAAAAATACTGTATTATGTGCACCAAGGACAGATTTCATTGTAAAAGATGCAGATTTTGTCTTGGCCTTGGTCTTGATGATGCTTTAAATGTTTAATTTGAGTGTTTGTCTGAACAGCCTGCATGCTGAGTGCTCCTGCTGCCAAATAAATAAATAAATAAAGCTAACAGATATTTGTTTCAGCATTGTCTTTTGATTGGGACTGTTTTAGCTTGAAACCTTCTTCAGTTAAACATAATCTGATATCAACAAAGTAACTGATAAAAGTGAACAAAACTAAATTTTGACATTTGGGTGTTGGAAACATGTTGAACTGTATGATTTTATTAATGTGACATGAACTATTGTCGTATTTTGGGTCACTATTCCATCCTGCATTTTCTACTATGTTTGAATTTAATTAGCGATGGTTTCAAATGGCTAAAAGAAAATAATACTACTATAAAATATGAAAATCAACCTTGTAAAGGATCATGATACTGTAGCAGTTGCAGGACCAGCATGACTGAGTTGGATTTAAGTAACATTTAGAAACAAGGAACTGGATTAGAAGGTTCTTACCTTGTTGAGAAGGAGCCAAACATGGCGAGACGAGGCGCTGCGAAATAAAAACAATAGACATGCAAAATCATTACTCTGCTGGAAAACAATACAGACGACTTTCTGCTGGACACAACTTTTGGTTGTTGGTGGGATTACCTCATGCCAAAGACAATTTTGTAATGTCTGTTCATTTTATGTGGCCCCACTTAGGGCCATGTCTGAATCACTCAATCAAAAACGCCTGTTGTCAGCATAATCTAATCTTACTTACAAATAAGCACTTGAAGCGTTTTTTTTGCCTATTTGATGAATGTTTATGTACTCTTAACTATATTATTTATACGTATATTATTACTATATTAATTCTTGCACTTATGAGTAATATCTTTAAGGCTGAATGCACTTATTGTAAGTCGCTTTGGACAAAGGCGTCTGCTAAATTAATTATAAGAATTACAATATAAATATGATGCACGATAACACGTTGCATTATAGTATACGTTGCAGACAACATGTTTGATATGGACTATTACTGCATTTATTAAGTGTATTAAGTGGTGCATTGAGTGTTTAATACATGCGAGGCTGTAGAGCAGCACTTTGTTATTCCTTAAACCCCTGGAGTGATACTCCGATGGTCGTAATGTTTGCAAATACAGATGGTAACAAAAAAACTGGCAGTTTTAATGAAGAGTTTGGTTTGACGAACTGTGCGAAACTGACGACTCGATCTAGAGCAAACGGCGCATCGGGTGTGTTACTCAAAAAAAGTCGTGGATTTAAAAAAAAAATCACCACAGAGACTCTTCCTAGTTGAAAGTAAATTTGTCGTTATATATGTGCGCTGATTTTGCTGCTAACGTCACAGCAGGCGTTCATGTTAGCTAACCGCGTTAGCCGCCGTGCTAACGCAAGACACAGCAAGGTCAGTGTGCGCATTCACTTGAAGTTCCTAACGCGGCTGCCCACACAGTCAAAACACCGAGCGCTGCATTTGAATGTACCTCATCTGTAAATACGTTCGAACGTCGTGTGTCTGAAAGCAAGGTAACGTTCATTAAAAGCGTGTTTTTTTAGTCAAAACATCACTCACCGACCAACGCCGCCATCTTTGATTTTCTGGTTACGTGAAACTGCTTCCGGTGTCTGTTTGAGCTCGAGCGGTGGAGGGCGCTGCCGCTGCTGTTACAGCGACCGGTTAGAACAGTTAAAATATTATTGTTCAGTATTACCTTATATTGGTATAAAGTCGGTGTTTTATTGTGTCTGCAAGTTTTGACTTATATGTGACGCGCCGTTTATGATTTGCACTAAACTTTCAGCCATAAAACAAAACAGAAACTATAGACATTCATGTGGTACAATTGTGCTCCATTCAAGTGATGTCGGAATAATCGGAAAAACGACTTTCCGAGTAGGGAATTCACTTCAACGACACTTGAAATCGGTAAAGTTGATGAAAATTTAAGTGCACGAGTTGCGGATTTGTTTCCATATGTCATACTTTAAAACATGGTGGAGGAAAGAGCCTTTGACTGGTGGTTAAAAGCTTTGACTAATGCTGCAAATTTACGTATTCAGTGTCTTTTTCTTTTGTGTGCATATCATTTAATTGCACGTAGAGTAACCTAGATTAGTTTGAAGATAAATATTTATCATCAATAATGTCTGTCACATCTGATCCATTTTCTTTGCTCTTCACTCATATATTGAAAAAAGGGGTCAGTTAAATTCTCAAACACATAAATCTATCTGTGGGAGGGTGTGTGTGTGGTTGTGTGTGGGTGTGTTTGTGTGTGTGTGTGTG
Source organism: Scophthalmus maximus (assembly GCF_022379125.1). Taxonomy (NCBI): domain Eukaryota; kingdom Metazoa; phylum Chordata; class Actinopteri; order Pleuronectiformes; family Scophthalmidae; genus Scophthalmus; species Scophthalmus maximus. Next base: position 8,394,461 of record NC_061527.1, read on the forward strand.
TCTAGACTTTATAAGAAGTGATTTTTTATTTTTTTTACTTTCACTTAGATGTTAGAACTTGAGTTTGGCCCAGATACTAAAAATTGGAGACTGCTCTACTTGTTTAGCTGCATCCACACTGGTAGTGTCAAAACAAACACATTAATCTAATCCTAATTATCAGTCAAAACACACTCTTCATGCCAGGTAGAACAACCTGAATATAATGTAATTTGTTCAATTAGTTTGAATGACTGCATTTGATCCCAATATATACAATTGATAAGGACAGCTCCAGAACAGCTACTAACTGGACCATGGTGAGTTTTTGTCTATATTGTTGTTCGAGGTGTTTTTAACAATACTTTTAACTGAAAATTTGAGCAGCACGACTTTCCATCGCCTACCCTCGTTCCGGTCACGCTGCTAAGTAGGATGTAATGGTATATGATTTTGAACTCCTAGAAAAAAACACTAGTTTTCTCTTTACACTCTCAGTCCTACTTAGTTTTAGGTGTGGCAGGTGTGAACAAGAGTAAAGTCCTCCTAATGTTCTTTTATGGATTGTTTTTATTACTTTACTGATTTTCTTTGCTGTTAAACTTCTGTCCTGTTTTAATTCTTGTATGCACATCTGACCAAATGAATTCACTCTTATGTATTATAAACTTATTTATTTGATATGTAGTGTATACGTCACAGTAACAAGCTGTACAGTCAGATACAGCTTGTAGGTTTTGCAACATGGCTCAAACATTAGATGATTCAAATAAACAGAAATACATTTGGAGAGGACAAATCTTGATGGGAAAATTTGTATTAATGCTAATTCATTTTGCAAAATGTATTAAATTGTAAATTCAGCAGGGCCTAAGAAATGATCTTGTGGGTCCTATCCCATCCCTAGACAAGTAGTTTGACAGACCTGATATATTAGATGACAAAACAAATTATACCGTGTGGTTGCACATGACTGACTCCAGAGTTATGAGCCAAACTGATTACCTAATCTGACCTGCAACCAAAACCTGCTCTGAATCTTAGTGTTATCTAATCCACACACACCTGGTAGACAGACAGGTACATTGGAAAATGAAATCATGCAAAAGTAAGAAAACTGTCAGGACTGAACTTATTAGAGACATGGTTTTGTGGTCATGGTCATCAGTCAGGCATGCCTGACAGTTTCACTGAACTAAAAGAGGAAAGTAAATCCTAGCATTAGAGGCTGAAACATGTTTATTTTTACTTGATAAATACCTTTTGACTTGCCTTTAATCATACCAATTTGGATAGCTCATTAATCTTTCTTTCAACCATCTCTTGGATGCCGTTTTTGTTTTGGCCCGGTTTTGCTGTCGCTAACACAGCGAGCAACATCAGCAGCAGTGAGGACGCCAGCAGGGTGGAGATGGAGAGAGCGTCCAGAGAACGTAGAGAGCATGTTATCACATAATAATAGACCCGGCACTGAAAACACACAGTGCAGTTTCTCCAGGAATAGCTGCTCTGTCAAAGCAAAAAGCAGCAACTCGTCAAAACAAATGGAAACGATGAAAATACTTTTTTTTTTTTTAACAAATGGCTTTAATTCTTCCTTCATCATGTACAATCTTTTAGGACAGTTCAAATAATAATAAAGTCTGATAATTGAAGTTGCTTTGCTCGTGGTTTTTTAGGGTCAAACCAAATTCAGCCATATACATATAGCAGAGTTTTTAAGTACTAAAGAGTTCAAAACATTAAATATAGGCACTGGAATAGCTTAAAAGGAAAAATGTTTTAAGACTACAGCATTGTTCAAAGGCCTCGCCCACCACTAGTGGGCAAGGAGCTCTTACATTACAGATAATAAGCATGAATCCACATAAGAAACAGTCCTGTATAGGAGGAGCAGAAGCACAAGTTGATCCGTCACACACTTGGAGGTTATAGTGGCAGCGTGCTGAACTACGGACCACAGGAATGGCCTATTTTTGGAAAGATCTCCTCCTCTGAAAGAAGAAAGCGCCGCTCGCCTCCTCACTGAGAGTGCAGGATGTCTGTGGGTAGGATGTCTGGTTTGCCACTTGGGCTCTGTGATGTCTCCCCTGACCAGGAAGAGGGGGTGACCTGATTATAGAGGACGTCCTGAGATCCAAAGAGTGGCTCTTTGAGATTCAGCGTGTACATGAGGAACAGATTGAGAGCCACCATGGCAAGGAGCGGGAAGACGGTCAGGCCGGAGCCGAAGCCCCGCCAGGAGCTGCACACGTTCAGGCTGACCCAGTAAACGAGCCTGCCGAGGATTAAAGAAACCAAAACAGCAAATCAGATCAAGTTCAAACCTCACAGCCTCTCCGATGATGATGTTTCGGAAAGCAACATGACCAGTTAAACCAGACTCGATTCAGTCAATTAGGCTTATTTTCAGGAAAGGATGATTCAGAAAGACGATTAAATAAGTCTGACAGAAGTTACAAGCTAATAGACTTTACTAAAGTAGTAACACTGCACTGTAAATTGATTAAGTAATGATTATGAGTGTTTAAGTTAAGAGACACATTAAAGAAACAAACCACGGTCGATGTGCCACGTTCTCAAACTGATAGGAAACTTATGTTTCAAGAAAAATGCTAATTATGTTCTTACTGTGACATAAATTACTTGGCCGAGATTCTATTCGATGTTTCAAAATATAAAACGATCTTGTATATTATTTTTAGCACTTATAAACCAAACTCACATGACTCATACGGGACTTGAATGCACGACGGCTGATAGAATACAAGCGGAGCGCCGCCACAAACTGGATAAAACTAAAGGATCTGAGTTCAGTTCTTGTGCTAAAGTCTGAGTGTAACACAGCCTGCCAAAATTCTCTTTGGTTGTGTTAATGACAGTGGTTGTGTTCATTTTTAGCCATGTGAGTGACATGGCTGAAGGACTGGCAATGTTGGTCTGTCAGTCCCCAACTTTGGTCCAGATTGAAATATCTCACTAAAAACCACTGGACACACTGACGCTGACATTAGTGCAGACATCTACGCTCCTCGGAGGAGGAAGCCTAACGACCTTGGTGATCCACTGACTTTTAATCTGAACATTTCTGGCGCTCACCTTCCAAAGATGAACATGGCAACCAGTATAGGCACCAACTTCAGCTGGTCTTGAGGCAGTAAAGCGGCCATAACGACGAGGTTGAGGACATAGAGTAGTAACTGTTCCAAGGACGCTGTGACAAACAGCTGCTGAGCCGCCCGTCCTCGTGGAAACGGCTCCAGCAGATTGAAGGAGCCTGTGCAGAACTGGCACGCCGCGCCCATGAGCATCGCTGCGAGGGATAAAAGAGCAACATGTCAGTTAGCAGATTGAACCACAGCCACTTTTCCATAAACAACTCTCAGCTTTCGGCGACTTCGAGCTGCAATTGATCTCATCTGAGAGCCTACTTTGTTTACCTGATTTTTCTTCATTTGAATACAGCAACTGCCAGCATAAATGGCACGCATGCAAAAACTCCTCTCTTTAATCAACATGACAAAATAGTTGAGAGGAAAATGATCAAGATAGGCTTTGGTTCTGGATGTTTTTGCCACCTGCCCTCTGGTTCTGGTTGCCCAGGTTGGGAAGTGATTAAAATATTCTGAAACAATTAGGTCACAGCCTGGGAGACAACACACGCAGCCAACCTCTTATTGTAGTTTCCATTTAAAGCTATGTGCAGGAGGAGGAAATTATGCTTCTCTCCAGAGGCCTGGGGAGAAGTCTGCTGCACTGAGGTTGAAAGCGCATGAAATTAAAGGGGACAGCAGACATTGAAACATTCCTGGACGAGGCGGCCAGACAAACCAAATCCTCTCTTAATCTTTATCTTCAATTTGTGGCGCACACACACAGCTGTTCCTGAATGTCAGCGTGCAGGTGTTTGAAGCGTACCGAGTAGGATGGGGACGGCCGCCACCACGCAGCAGCAGGAGGTGAAAATGACGCGGCTGGCTATGTCGGGGCAGTCGGGCGGTTTAATGGGGACATAGAAATAGAGTGCATAGAGGATCCCAGCTGCACACAGGAGAGACGCCAGGACTGAGAAGAAAGCGGGAACTCGGCCGCTCTGACAGCATTTACACTGGCAGCAGCAGCAGCAGCAGCGTCCCCGATCCAAAGCCTCCTCTGTGGCCTCACAAGTCTCTTCCCGCCCCTCGGAGCGCCACACCGTCAGCTCCACGCTCTCTGGCGGCTGGCCTATCAGAGGTCGACCCTCGTCCGCACTGCAGTCCAGATTGGTGGACTCTGGACTCCATCTCGGCGTGTCTGTGCCGTTGGGAAGGTCTCCCTGAGAGGCCGGGGCTGGAGTGCCGATGAAGTTTTCCGTGGCAGCGTCCAAGTCGTGCGCTGCGATGATTGGACTGGAAAGAGTTTGATCCAGTTCCCCCTCCTCCGTCTGATCCGCCTGCAGCTCCTCTGGGAGGCCGTCGCTGGGCTGCTGGTGGCAGGGAGCAGAGCCTGTTCAAATGAGAGCACGTTTTAATACAACATCCAGAACCAGATACTTAGAACACCCAACTGCAGGTTTACTCTGATCCGTCTTCCACTTCCTTTTGTCCAGCTTGCACAGCAGAGGTCTGGGTCTCAGGTAAACCTTTAGAGAGGTCTGCATGTAAAAGATTAGTGTGACAAAATTTTATATTTATCTTATTGTCAACAAATACCGTTCAAAGATCCAAACCAGCAATGCGTTGATCTCACTAGCTGCGGGACAAACCTTCTTCTTCCCCTGTGACATTGATCTTCAGTGGTGGGTTGACGTTCTTGAAGATGATCACTATCATTTTTAATTGATTCAGTCCCACGTACAACATCCTACTGTCAATACTCACTACAGCATCAAATGTGTATCAGTCCACAGCTGATAGTGACCAATAAATGCACAACTTGTTCCTGTCTGAATAATATTTACTAAAAACCACCGGGCCCAGTGGTTTCAGGAAGCTGCTGAACCTGTTTTGAAGATGTATATCTTCAGGAGGAGCAATGTGCTCAGAGAGCCACACAGAGAAAAGTGTCGAGAGAATGATGTGCTGCTTGTTTTGGTCTTTCCACGGGACATGTTGGAAATAAGTCACCAGCCTTATCCGATGAAATTATTTTCCATCTTTCATTTTTTTTCCATTCATTTTACTAAAATATCAACTTTCCATCAAGAAAAAAGACCAGATCAGAAAATCCCAGATTTAGAAATCTGTTTTTAACCAAAATGTAAAAAGAAACTAAACAATCCGACACTGATTTTAACGATTCATGATGGAAAACTCTCACCCAGGTGTTTTCAGACAGCAATGATATCAACATCGATTAAACATCTCAAAGTTCTCGAGGCTGAAGCATAAACTACCAGAGATACTTGTGGTTGCACACATTCACCCACTTCAGATTATAGATGAGGTTCCCTCCCACAGGACAGTAGATCTTCAAACTCTAAACACTTTCTCAGCCTCTTAAACTTTGTCTGCCTCGTGTCCTTTTTTTAATAGAGACCAATAAACAACTTTTTCCGGGTGAGTTCGTCAGATGATTATCTTATTGATTATCTTATTGTGTTATGCAATTGCATGACTTTTTACACTTTGTTGTCTTCAAAACAAAATCTCATCCACAAAAAGGTTCCCTTCCTAAAAATCCATCTTTAAAAGAACAAATCAGAGATGGAGATTTCACAATAAAAACATTAAACAGCTCTCAAGTCTACAATCTCACTTACATCACATAATAAACACTAGAATGGCCCCTCTCCAGTCCCTCTACACACTCATAGATATCATTTCCCAAAATATTTTTTTCCTCAAAATTCATGCATTGTATGGACTGGTAAAAATGTCTTGCAAATGTTAAACAAAGTGGGGGAAATGTATTTTTCTTTTTCTCAGCCCATGTCCCCTCCTTCCACCATGTTTCAAGGAAAACAGTTCAGTAGTTTTTGTGTACTCCTGCTGACAAACAAACAAAACACCAACCGACGGACAGTGGAGAAATGATTATGTTGGCGGAGGTAATAATAAAGCTTTTTTCTTTTTGGTAAACCAGTAAACCTCCAGAGTTCCTACTGATTAAAACAAAATCAATTTTTAAAAAAAGATTTTAAGACCAGAGAATCAGATTCACTGCTTATTAATTGTTGCGCTGCTTTAATCAGCCCTGACTCTGTCTTAACTCCTGTTGGATTCAGTCTGGACTCCAACTCAACTTTAGCCATCGCGAGTTTGTTCTGGCCTCCCCTCAAATCGTACCGCTCCATCAGAGAGACGGTAAAACAGTTGCAGTGATAACTCACTCTTTGGCTGATGCGTTGCTGGTGGCGGTTCAAGGGAATGCTGGGAGCCGGAGACGGAGTGGGAGGACGAGTGTAGCTCCTCCATCGAGGACTCGGGGCTGTCTGACACAGGCGCCAAAGAGATCTGAGTGTCCAGGTCCAGGAAGGGGGAGAAGGAGAGCCGGGCCGGGTCGATGTCCTGGAGCTGGTTGATGATGTCGCTGATGGACTCCTTCATGCTGTCGAGCTCCTTCGCGTTCTGCCGGTTAGTGGCCTGAAGCTCTGTGGTGCTCATAGTCAGTCAGCCTGGGCGCAGCAGAAGGAAAATGGGCCAGAAACAAAGTTACAAACACCAAAGCAGGGACATGTGAGGCGGTGAAATCCCCCTCTGTCCTCCCGAGTGTCAGATAGGGGCACTAAGAGGTCGAGCACATAAAAGGCATAAGAAGATGCCACATCAACATAAGCCCTGACAGAACATTTGAAGTCATAAGAAAAAGGAAACCATTTATTAAAAAACAGATTTCTAGTCACAAGAGACGTCTATGGAAACTGCAGAAGCCAAGTCAGAATGTCAAACTAAAGTTGTTTTTATTCATTTTATTTTGTGAGTGGTGCATTTATTTCTTGTTTTCCTTTTACATATTGCCCTTATTCCAATTTTGTTCTCCCACTTTATCACCTCTGCTTTGAAAAAGGTTGCTTGCCGACTTTCAAAAGAAGAGGTTGGGCGAAGGGGGATGAAGGAAATTAATGTCACCACTGACAGGATGTCGAAGTTTATCTTCCTCTGTGAGGCCATGCTCTGTCCGAATTGTTTTCATTTAAGTTTTCAGTTTTCCTGAGACCTTTGAAACAAAATCTACATGTTAAAACATACATTTTATGTAAAGCTTATAGATGACTGACACACACTACTCGGAATATATATTTGTAATCATGTATCCCTGAAGAAACTGCTCATAGGAGACATTAGATCAAGCAGCCAGGACACTGAGGCCATGTCGCCTGCGAAGCTTCTGGAAATGTCTGGTTTATACAACCTGCTGGTAGGTTTTCGATGACACAGGACAGACCCGGGCTGGCTGTTCCCCCCGTGTTTCCAGTCTTTATGCTAAGCTAAGCTAAGAGAGTCCGGGCTCCATTGTCATATATGAGTGATATAGACAATCAATGCAGGCTCATCTTACTTTTAGCAAGAAAGCAAAGGTGTGTGTATCCCAAGCATCCTTTAATAAATAATATTCAAAGTACTCAGTATGTCAGCATCAGTTAAGGTTTTAAAACTTTCCTGCCTTAAAGCTCAAAATCTGACCAATCGTTCACCATTTCTGCCGAACTTAAATTGTTTCCCTTTAATATTTTTACACTACTGTCTCTTTAATCGACTGTCTGACTGGGGTTGTGTCATGCCTATCGTTACAGTTTGCATGGGGGCCCCACGGTGGCCACAGGGGCCCTAAGCAGCCGCTTAGTTCGCTTATGCCCTGGATGATATAAAATCTCGCCCTGCTGCTGTTATGATGGCGAAGAACTAGCACTACAATTATAGTTGTCTATACAGTAAACATTTTGACCTGTGACCCCTCATCTCAGGCCATGGCCTCGGTGTGGTCACGGCTCGATTCCAAATATTTTTTCCCTAACTCCTCCTTTAATCACCTGACCACGCAGATCAATCTGAGGACCACTTGTAGAGTTGACAACAGAAATATGTAGAGTGGGGAAAAAATTACATAAGATCTCTTTTCATCAAGAGTCACAGACAGTTTGTGGGTCAACAGAGAACAGTTTTGTGTACCAGAGGTGGAAAGTAACTAAGTACAAATATTCTAAGTGCTGTACTTAACTACAATTTTCTTTAATTGAATATTCCCATTTTTACAAAGACATACTTCCACTGCACATTTCAGGGGAAATATTGTACTTTCAAACTCTGATAAACGTACATGACAGCCGCATTTACGTTACCTATTCGGATGTGATCACTTTGTGATAATAGGATCCATCGTTGTAGATAAAATAATCAAACAATGTGTGAAGCAGGAAAAATAAACCTATTACATCACTAGCGATCCAAAGACTTAAAGGGGTGATTCTGTGCAATAAGAACTTTTAGAAAGTACTTTTATAGTTTTATACTTGGAGTAGATTTTGTGCAAATATTTCAATCAATCTTCATTTATCAATTACACGTTTGCATGCAGGACTTTCACTTGGAAATGAGTTGTTTAGCAGTGTGGTGTTGCTGTTTTAACTAAGTAAATGATCTGACTTCTCCATTCATCAGTATCTATTACTTTTTTTTGGCCAGTTCTTCCCATAAAATTGCTCAAAGCGTCTGACCAGTGAGTGTAAAGTGACACCGATGACGCGCCTTTTGTTGCTCTGCCGTTATTTAAAAACTTGTGTGCTGATTTTTTTCTTCTCCTCCACGGGCTCTTTAGTAACATGTGCAGACTCATGGAGGAGTTGGAGCGTTTTCTTCTGGACCCTTTTTTCTTCCTCCTCTTTTGACTTTTGGCGCACATCCAGCTGTGGCGCACGCAAAAAAAAAAAAAAGAAAAAAAGAAAAAGAAAGACCTGCGGCGAGGATCTCTCTCCAAACAATGAGGACTTCTCCATGTATAGAGCGCGACCAGGACTCGGAGGGGAGTCGCATGTCGGCGCTGCTCGGAGCTGGGCCGAGGATGTGGAAACGCGCGTATGCGTCAATGTGCTTTTACAGTCCCCGCTGAAAAAAAGAACTGTCGCAAAGCAACAAAAACAAACCCAAACAAAAACCACGATAAGAATCCCTCTTCCAGAAGGCAAGTGAAGTCTGTCAGTGTCTGACCAAGAGCAGGGAGGAGGGAGGTGCTGGATTAGGGGATAAAAGGAATAAAGCCCGAATGCGCACGAATCGGTGCGTAAAGGACACGAGTCGTTCTGCGGCACAGATCTGATTCAGCAGCAATTAGAGCTGTGCACAGTTACTGAGACGCGCTGCAAGGCAGAAGCACACCTCTAGTGGAATCTAGAGACATTAGTTGTATAAATGAACTTACTTTTGGTCGGAGGCTGCAGGGTACTTGGTGACTTTACTCTCCCTTCGCAGGAGGAGAATTAAAAAAGCCCCACTCCGTCCGTCTCTCTTGCCTGGCTGCCCTCCCCCCTCCGTTCGCTTTTTGTCTTCCAGGATCCTGGACTTCTGAATCAAATTTCAGGACGGACAAAATACGAGGCTTTCTCCCTCCGCCCACACAAGAGTTTTTTTTCTTTTTCTTTTTTTCCCTTGCTGGGTACCATGTCAAACACCATATGGAGCAAATAAAACCAGAGGAGCAGGGGGGGTGGGGGGAGGACCTCTGCTCTCAGTCGACTGCAGATCCAACGGTAACAGTCACATCCTCGACACACGTTTGTCCAAACACGACAGCAGACATTTACTCTGGTGCACTAATGTGCTGCTGCGTATATGATCCTATGATGTCATTATGACGAAGGGACTTTATTGACTCCGCCACTGATTCTGTGATACAATGTTACTCAAGTATCATACAGATTTAACATTAACATAATATTGAATAATTCATTTTCTAGTGACATGTTTGTGCTTATTCTCATGGTGGGCTCTAATGTTTCTGTTGTAAGTTTTGTTATTCGATCATAAACTTCTTTTAATAACTGCATAAATGTTCTGGCGGCATATGGAGCACAAATGCCAAATACTTGCTGGTTTAAGCCTCTTAAATGTGAAAAGTTGCGGCTTCTCTACATCACTGTAATGATGATATTGACTCTTTGTTCAACAGATCAATATTTTGTACAGTCTAATCATTTGATTCACTGATTGAAAAATAAATGTCTGTTTTATGACTATTTTCTTGGAAATAACTATAATATTCCTATAACAGATTCAGGTGTTGCTTTATTTTACAGGTGTTGTTAATATATAATAAAGTCTGATTGATAATTTCTTGAAAGTTTCCTGAAAACCACCATGTAGTTAGTTAAATTAAGCCACATTACATTTGGGAGGAAAGTAGAGCCAAAGCCTTGAGACTGATATTGTAATTAGTTAATTTAGCCGAGTGCTGAGTTTATTAATGATATCCAGAGAGATTTCCATGGGGGAAAAAACTGCTCCATTTAAACACCACTAAATATTTTTTCCTCATTCATTTGATTTGTGGACACATTCCACAGTTCACCTGCTCTTCTCTGAATTAAAGTCTCTACGTTGTTCTAGCTCACAGCATTTGGAGAAAGTGTAAAAACTCTCAATTTTACCTGTGATAACTGTAACCCCATCTCTTTTAAAACTAGAGCCATATGGTGGGGACATTTCAAAGGAGAATGTTTAATGTGATGGTAATATTCCCATATTAATTCACTGTCTCACTCTGGCTGTAATTCCACCTTATTTCCAAATCTTTTCCATTTGTTCTTCTGAATGTTTGCTTTCCTGCTGCACAGGAAGGGATGAGTTTTAACAGCAGGAACTTTTTTTTAAGGAAGCCAACTCAGTAACGGGGTTAAAAAAAGAAAGAAGAGAGGACTAAAACAACAAACACTATTTCTCATCAATTTGAAATAAAACGCCAGAATGGAAAGCGTAAATTCATGATTTTAACAGTGGGTGACAGAAGTGAAACTTCATTCTGCTGTATCACTGTTACCTCAGTGATGATATTAACAGCTGTCCACTCTGACCTCCTCCTCCTCCTCCTCAGTCTGATCTGCAGAAGCTTTCATGACAAATCTCTCAGCTCGCACGTTTTCAAAATCCAGAGCTGAAACAAAACACAGGCGCACACGCACGCACACACACGCGCGCACACGCACACACACACACTCACACTCACACTCACACACACACACACACAGCTAAAAGTAAAGTCACAATGACCAACTCCAGTGTTTTATTCCCCCATTACTATCAGGGTGATTTTATTGCATTTTTAAAAAAGCATGTTTGAAATATACAGAGATAATAGCCATTGATTAGCTATAGCGTCAATAAATAAAAAAATATTTCTATAAACAACATCATTCAAGTTTTGTCATGTACATCAACACAAACAGCAGGCAGCAGTTACTGCCCTGTGGAATGAGTCTTGGAGAAAAGGGGTTTAGGTGATGAACGACCAGCAGCATGTTTGAAATACCGATCTGCCTCGTCCTTTTAAGTCATCAGGGAGGACGAAGGAGGCCGAGTGTGTCCACCACCCACAACACAACTTCAGGCTTCAGGTCAGGGGCCAGTTCAAAGATGGATTCTGCTTTTACAGCCAAAGCACAAAACAAATGCAAACATGAACCGTGAAAGTCACGTAGATTAGTTAGAAGTGAGGCGGGGAGGTGGAGGGTTGGGGGTGAAAGCTGGTCAGTCCTCCGACAGCAGCCGGTGGAAGTGATCCTTCCTCTTCTTCAGCACCTCCCGAAAATCCTCCTGAAAAAACACAGCAAGAGATAGTTCGGACAGAACGGTGAGACCGGGGGAGGAAGGACCGCAGGGCAGATGCTGCGGCCGATAAGCAGCTGTTTTATTCAGAACTGAAAAAAGGTCCTGACAAAAACTATCTGAATCTACAGTAACACACTTCTACGTATTAATGGATCTCTCTTTAACGACATTTTTCTTTTGATAAAGAAGCATTGATGCATCTTTTACAGAACAGATAATCCTCACGGCATGGAAATCACCTTAATCAGTTTTTGTTCAGTGGCATTAAAAGCTGAGTTCACGTCACAGTGACTAAATGAAGGAGACACCGAATGACAGACCAAACTAAACAAAGCACAAGTCATAGTGATACTCGATCTACTTATTAAGATTTCACAGACCAACGGGTGAAGTCACTGTCGACTGCCACTCGCTCAACACGTGAAGACACTTCTTCTCCTCTCACATAGAGGCTTTAAACTGAGCTTTCCACAAAATCACAAAGGTTTCTTCAAGCAACTGTTACAGTTGAAGGCAGTTTTGTCTGAGAATACGCAAAGTAAACCTCAGGAACACGCTTCAATTTTTCACAAAGGCAGATGTGAGAACGTGAGGGTGAGATTTTGCACAAACAAACTGAAGCTGTTTCCAGAAACAACATGACTTTGGTTCTTTAAACCATCTAATAGTTAATTATCTTTAACGAACCTTTAGAATCATGCTTTTGTGTGTGCGTCTGTGTGAAACAGACATCAAATGAACACGTTAACTGAGGATATCACAGACATACCGCCGCAGACAGCTTCTCCATGTAGGGGATGAGTTTGTGGAGTTCTCTGTCCCCCGACTCTCCAGACCAGCTCTTGATGGGAATCGTGTTCATCAGCTGTGAAAACACCAAACGACTCTGTTCATCACGTCAAGTTTTCACGTGCGTGCGTTTAGAACGTTTACGCACATCAACTGGCCCGAGAGCCCAGGAAAAAATGTAGGGTCTGGGAAAACGTATATCATATACCATGACCTTTAAAACACGATTTAGGTATCGTCATTGGTTTTCACGATTAGTCAATGGGAAAAAATACGAAAGTGTTCTAGGACATAATAAAATGTACATCTTTTATTTAATTTATGTGACAGAGGTCCGTCACTTCCCATAAGTTATCATGGGGGGAAATAAGTTAAGGCAGCAGAGGAAAAACAGCGGTGGTGCTCACATGGTACGGGTACGTGTGAGGGGCGTTGTCCAGAACCACCGTCTTGCCGAGGTCCCTCCCCAGGATGTTGAGGTCTTTGATGTAGTGGCCGAGGACGCAGGCACAGTCGTCCTGATACAGACGATGCCTGGAAGTACAATAATTTAAAATCATTGACACCAGTTTCTGTGAAACACGTGACACAAAACATCCTCTCAAACTGGTTTGGTGAACGTGAGGCCTCCCCCAGTCGCCACATCTGATCCAGTACAGCACCTTGGGTGTGGTGGAGCAGCAAACTGGCAGCACCAATTGTGCAGCGGAAAAATCTTAAGAAATCGCGTGATGCTATCAAGTCAACACAGAGCAGAATCTTTAAGGATTGTTTTCATCACCTTGTTAAATCAATGCCACAAATAATTCAGGCCTTTCTGGGGGCGAAGTGGGGTCTTACCCAGAGTTAGAAAAGGTCAACCTGAGTTTCTACCACCTGAGGCCAAACTAACACATCTACACTCATTGTAATTCACTCTGGATAATAATCAGCTAAATCCATCACAGTTGCACGCAAACACGGAAGAGCGACTTGACTAATGGTCCGAACACAAGCAGACCATTTGACACGAGCAGCGACCAGATGTAGGTCAGTCCAATCGTCACAGACGGGCCGACGGGCGGTTAAAAGTCGTCAGCCGAGCAGAGAGTTTATAGAACACAAGTGGAAGGAGACGTCAGGGAAACATACCGAAACAGTTTCCTCTGCGGGTCCAGGACGTCCAGTATCTTCTCAGCATATTCCTTCTTTGCACACGTGTAAACAAACAGCTGGAACAAAACACAAACAGCAGCTGGAACCGATTCCACACAAACCGGATCTCGATGGGCATCAGGGCACCATGGACACTACATAGCACTTATATTTACTTTCGTATACAAAGAAAAATAATTTAGTGGTTGAACTAAATAGAGTCAACTGAATTGCATTTAAATAAAGGGGATTTGTAAAGATACAAAGAGTATCTGTGTTCTGAGGATTTGTCATCTTTGCAGAGTTTTCATTCGTGAATATTACTGAAAACAAACAGCATATACCATAGATGACACTTATTAAAAACCCTGTTACAATAAATAACCAGTAAAAGAAAAATATTTTTAAATCAGATTAACACAAACCTCATAGACTTTTGCCATGGACTGAAGAAACTCTCTCACGTGTGGTCGTAGGATCATGTGCACCTGTTGAGAAGAAGGGAGGACGAAAGAAATAAATGAACATGTAAATACACATTCTCCATTTCCTCCTCAGTTCTGATTTGATCTTAACCTCTTGTTGACAGAGCAGTTTACATAATTGAATCTTAATGTTGCTTTTTTATTTTTTGGTTGGAAAAAAAAAGTGAATTGTTGTCACATTTTATTAGCAAAGCCAATAGAATATATTTTATTGAAAGGGTGTGTTGTAGGCAGGGCTGCAACTAACGATTAATTTCATAATGGATTAATCAGTCGATTATTTTCTCGATAAGTTGTTTGGTAGATAAATGTCATAGAATGGTGAGAAATGTCGATCATGTTTCCCAAACCACAAGATGCTGTTTTTTTTTGCCACACACCAAAAATATTCACATTTAAGAAGCTGAAAGAATTCTGAACTTGAACCGATTAATCGATTATCAAAATAGCTTTTTAGTCGATTAACTTGTGCAGCTTTAGTTTGTTGTTTACTCCGACTTTTTACAGAATGAAATAAATGCCAACATGGTGGATGTGATTGTTAGTTCTGATATTTCTCCACATTGAGATTAGATTTGCTCATATCTCCTGTGTCCTGTCGTCTCTCACTGAACAGGACAAACACACTAAAGTAATTCTTCTTCCATCATCCTTTCACTTTCAACAGCAGCGTGCACTGAGCAGTCACCTTGTATCTGTTGTCCTGGAACGCCGTGTGGAAGGTGAACTCTGCGTCCTCGATCACGTTCAGAGAGCTGAACATCAGCGTCTCCTCCTGGAAGGACAGGGATCAATCACACGTTATCTCACTAAACAAACCAGTTTTTTTTTTTTTTTAAACGGCTGAACTCTCGCTCTACTCTCAAGTAGAATAAGGCACCATCCATCCTACAATATGCAAATGCATAGTTGCAGAAAACACTAAGAAAGAGAACTAAATCATAGTGAAAAGTAAGGGCAGGGATTTAATTTCCTTGGACCAACGACGAGGTGGAACCGTTACTGGCGGTAAGTGATTACAGCGCTTTGCCATCACCTCCGGTAGTCGAGCCCTGACTCCTGAGAGCAGGAGGCCACGGAGGGTTAAACTCACCAGGTCGAGCACCAGCGTGGCCTCTGGAGTGCTCCGGGTCTTGGGCGGAATATCTCGGAGTTGTGGTCGGGAATGTTGAGACTGTGATGGTATGTTCTTGATGAAGGTAAATCTGGGGGGAAAAAGAATGCTCTTAGAAATTGAAAGAATCACTTACACCAAAAAAAAAAAAAAAAGGACATGAAACCAGTAAGTGGTTAAACAGAGTCAATAATAAACAGAACAGTGTTACTTGTATTTTACAGGTTTTTTTATCTGAAATGTTTTACTTTTGTTTGCAAACCCTCCTCAAATTGCACATGAACTAATTGGATTGAATTGAAATCAGACACTCACCCAGATGCTTATTTTTTAACAAAATAACTCCCTTTTCATTTCATCGAAATAATCTAATGAACAGACATGAATTAGCAGTAACAGCAGAAGACATTGACTCACGGATTAAAGATGTCATCGTCCTCGTCTCCGGACAGAAGGTCGATGGAGCCGAAACCAAAGACGCCTTGTTCTGGGCTCATCAAAACGTTGCTTCCAGCACGTGCACACTTCACATCTGGACAGAAAAACAAACAAAAAATACATATAAACTGTCAATGTATAAACTAAAGCCATCAACAGCTTCAACGCTGCTTCTGGCTTTTTCAGAAAGGGAATGATTATGACTCACACCAGCTTTTATAAAAAGGAAACTGAAGCCACTTTAGATAAACTCTTTCTGCGACTAGAAATACTCCATTTGATTATAGAAAATTGGATTATAGAAGCCCAGTCCTTCAATGTGAATTCTCAAGGCAACTACTGGCACGATTCCCACACGGGCTCAATCACATTATACTGACTTTATTCTCAGAAGCTGGTCGGTTAAACAGAGTCAGATATTTGCATTCACACATAAAGCTCCTCCGGCAGAGAAGTTCACAGACGCAGCACGTGGGTGAAACGCAGCTTAAAATACAAAAATATTTAAAAATACTAACTGTGAGCTCACAACATTGTTGAGCAGGACAAGAGCCTCACGCTTTTCTTCCTATTTGATAACCTCAATACAATACGCAAATATTTTCATACAAGCCACAAAGAGATATCTTTAGACTGTCATAAAGAGGAGGGGAAAACCCATATAAATGGACGAGTACATAAGTATATCACAAAATGGATAAAAGAGAAGTTACAGTGTTAAGTACATTCCTAAGTCCCAGAACACGAAAAGTGTTTATGACGACTTCTTTTTTTGGGTCTTGTATTCATGGAGTCCAGATTGTTTAAACGCCTTCAGTAACAGCAGCTGCACTCACTCTCTTTGCTGGGTGTGAGGAAACGCACAATGGGCGAGTAGATGTTTCTGGCTGTTGAGTTGCCAGGAGACGCCGGGTCGATCGCGGACAGTATGCGCTCGCGACGCATGATGGGCCTGATCGGAGTCTTGAAGTCCAGATCTAGAACACAAGAGTACGATCAGTCAGGGAAAGAGTGTAAGAAATTCACCTTCAGAAAAAAAAGTGCTTGGTTAAGTAAATAAGATCTGCGAGAACTTCTGGACTCTGCCGAACATACCTGGTTCTCTGTCGTCAACAGCGATGGCCCTTTTCCTTGCGCGGCCGCGAGGCAGCCGCCGCCTCGTCATTGTGGGAACTTCGTCATCAGAGTGGTGGGGATCCTTAACCAAGGTCTCTTCAACCTGCAGAGCCAAAGAGTAAAAAATAAAGTTATCCTTAACAACCAAAAACGGATGAGTAAATTTATCTTCACCCACGTGTTTGAAATCACTCGTTGGTCATGCAGCTTTCAACACTAAGAAACTAATCAAACTACAATAACCCCAGTCCCAAGTAGCATTTACAGCTGTTAGTTTGAGAAAGAAGCTGGTTTCCTCTTTTCCTTTGAGGCATCATTCAAATCACATTTAGGAGTGGTTTCAAACGGTGATGTTAAACTGATGAAAATGACAGAAGTGAGATTGTTGGATGGTTTCAGCCCAAAATACCAACAAAGTAAACCACCACAAATGTTGCCCCAAAGTCTTTTATCATTTTTATGTGGATTGAAGTCGTCCTCCTTCCCTACAGCTGTAGAAATGGTCAGAACAACTCACAATAAGATACTTAAAAAACAGACAAACACTGACATGCAAAACAGACACACAAAAAAACACAAAAGCAGCCGACAAGATGGCGGCTGCATCAAGAACAACGAAAATCTACCAGTCTGCCAGTCAGGAACCCAGCGAAGAGGAGCTACAGGGAGAAGTGAGGAGATGCACATGCCTCCTCAGCATTATGTTTCGTTAGCTTGTCACGTATGCTTTATTGTTGACAAAGATGAAGGTTTAAAATTGCTTATGTCACAAAGGCATGTTCAAAAAAGTGCCTGAGTCATTCATTCCTCTTATGTTACACAATTGACAGACATTGTTATTAGCATGTCAATAGTCATCTATTGTCATAACCTTTTTGAGTGAAATTAATAACAGATATCATATATTCAATATTTGGGTTCAGTTTTCTTGTGTTCTCTGAAAAACCTGAAAAAATGACATGGGCCATTATTTTGAGGAAGGTGACGATACTAGTTTTAATCTTGATCGACCTAATAAACGACTGATTCGTGTCTCAACAGTTTCCGGTGCTCGTAAAGCACATAAGCACAAAGCACAAGGACAAGTTGATCTAGCTGGGGAGAGAATAACAACAGCACGCAGTGAAGTAGATGAGTGATCAATAAAAAGTCACCTATCGCCCTGATCCTGCTCCATCGAAGCAACAACAACAACAACAACAACAACAACAACAGCAAGCTAACGTTAGCTAACTAGCATCAATCACAACAAGCTAGCAGCGACTGCTAACACTCCCGGATCTGACTGTGACTAACACGGTGAGGACCGGTACCACGGACACACACGAGGTTATTACAGGTGTATTAACAGATAGAACATATCGTCGTGACCAGCAGGTATAGTCACCTCGGTCTGAAGCGGGCTCTCGGTCACCGATGGACGACTTCGTCTCGGCGTCGCCTTGGTGGATCGGCGGCGGTTGGTCCTCGGCGACTCCGACCAAGGTGTGACCGTTTTCTGAGACCTGAGTCTCATTCTACCTTCTTCATGCGGGACCTGTGGACATCTAAAACCAAACCCCTCTGCTGTTGGGTCTTTAAATCAGGCGCCTCGCTGCTCGTTCCTTGTTTTGTTTTTGTTCCACTCCACCAGGCTGGCTCGCTTCGGTAGCTTCAGTAGTTGACTCCGCCCGCCCCGCGTAGCCCCGCGTCTTCTCGAATCATGTTTAAAAAGTGCCGGGGTGCGATAGGTTCGCCACTGCTGACACAGTGAGTGGGCGGTGCTTCAGCAGATCCAAGCGTCAACGTGAGACGCGAGTCACGTTACAGCGCCTGAAAAGTCACGTCGTCCCAGAAATATCGTTTGAAATGCTATTTCCCCTCAACACTTTTAAAAATTCAAATGTTTAACACGATAACACGTGCGTTTTAAGAACTCGGAAAAATCTTATGACTAAAACATGAAAAGTTACAGTTTTATTTTTCTTCATTTATTATACTAAAAATACAGCCAGTTTAATTATACCGGGTGAGATCTATAGATGAAGAGCAAAATAGAGCACAGGACTCCTTGTTTTAAATGTTATTCCACCTAAAACTATTTACAAAATGCCATTATTTGAATTTAATTGAGTCTAGAAGACAAACTCTAGACCAGAAGAATACAATCACTCAGAAAACAGACATACAAACAAGAACAGAGAACAAAGATGTTAAAACACGTAAAACACATCACGCAGAATTCCCACAACCTTGTTTAAAATTCTTTTTCCCTCAAAGACAAAACAAATAATACTTCAAATACATGATAAGATCACATGTCAGTTTATCATTCTGGGTGAAATCTAAGGCCCAATGTTGGGAAAATAAGAGCACAGAAACCTAGTTTTAAATTGTAATTTCCTCTTAAAACTATTAATACCTAATGATATAACATGCCAGTTTAAACACCGGGTTTAAATTTAATTTTTGAATTTAATTGAGTGATGAAGACCAGAATAATGCAATCACTCAGAAAACAGAGAAACAAGAGCAGGGAACTATGTAAGGGATTCAGATTCAGGAAAACAAAAATGTTAAAACACCTAAAACCCATTACACAGAATGCTCACAAGCTTCACGACGCTTGTTTCTCTGTTATAAACACAGACAACCCTTGTCAGGGATATTACTCATTACGTATAACTGATTATCACATTTGATTCTATATGTTCTGTTCTAATGCATTGCATATTTCTAAATGCATCATATTGTTTTGAATGTGACTCTGAGCAACCCTCCCTAACTTGAGATACTCCTACTGTATTTTTTATTTTTTGCTGAACTACATTTATCTGGCAGCTGCAGTTTAAAATAAATTAAAATGGAAGGAACATATACTATATACTTACATAAAGATTAAATGAAAAAAAAGCATTTCTGACACTTTTGACATTTGAGAAAGGTGATATTTTATTAATTTCAGATTCAAAATAAAAGTATTCACACAAACACATATTGCGTAAATATATGTGTAGAAGAATAGCTCTTCACCCTTCAAAAACAAAAAGAAAAAACAGTTGCATTGCTCACAGCCACTCCACTGTTACCGTGGTTACCAGGAAACATCCCATTCATCAAAAAAAAAGAAAATAAAAGTAATCAATTGTAGAAAAAGGAGGAATAAACACACATTAATAGAACAGAATGAATAATGACTTGAAGTACTAACAGTGGTACTAGAACCAGTACTTGTTTCTAGTACTAGTAGTATTAAGCTGTTGAACTGGAGGTTCCCTGTTGTTGGTGCTTAAATGAACTGAACAGCCAAAGTGTTACAAACCTGTGACACAGAGAGAAGCAGAGAGACAGAGAAACCACCTCGGTGTCCAAAATGAACCGAGTTCACATATACCAGGGTGAAAAAATATCTGCTGAGGATATTCATTCATATATTTGAAATTTAATGTTATAAATACACCACACCAGTGTTTCTTTGCAATACAATCAACTGTGTATAATCAGGCAACTGTACTCATATCTAATCTTGTAAACTGGTATACTGGTGTGTGATGGTTCATTTGGGACCCTGGTGGTCGTCCTCGTGTCCTCTTTGTGTACCCAACTAGACTGTAACTGGAGCCCTCACTGGGTTAAATGCATCAAACTGGGGCAGAGGTAGATTTTCCTGAGAAGTTGTAAGAGACAAAAAGACAGAGCCTTGTTTCATTTCTGAAGCTGACGCAAAGACACACAAAGCCAATGCGCACACGCACGAACGCACGCACGCACGCACGCACGCGCACGCACGCACACACACACACACACACACACAAACAGCCTTGCACGCTCACACACATGACAATCACACGCTTCCCCTAAAATAATGACATTATTATCGTCATGATTATCGCTAATAAATCTGCTCTAAATGTAATCTCTTGTGTGCCAGGGTTGCTACAGCATTAAAAAAAAAAAAAAAAAGCAAAGACAGCAAAAACAAAACAAACAATATAAACATGATATAATCCAGAGCCCTAAAAAGCCACATTTCAGCAATAATCTATTTAATGAATCTGAGTAATACAGGTTAATTAATTCATACAACAATTGTCACAGCAGAAGGCATCTTGTTATTTTATCATCATCATTGTCCCTTCTCCACAGTCCACCCGATGGCGGTAAAGTCAGTGGCGAAGTCCAGCCGAAAGCCCCTGAACCCACATACACCTTAACCTGTAAATGTTCTGGCAAAAATGTCCACGTACGCAGCCATGTGGGAGCAGCAGTCAACTTTGCATGCAAGACGCTCTGGACTTGGTAAGTTTTCAAGAGGTAATTTGAGCTACAGCTCTGGTGGGGAGTTAAAGCAGCAATATTTCAAGATGAAAGCACTTGAAAGTTCTTGTGTTATGACACTGACAGATCAGAAGCTCTGACATCTGAGATTTGAGGGTCGACTCCTGAACATTTAGTACTGATATTGTCAAGAAATCAAACTCCAAGACGAACAAAATGCGTTTCCCCATTAAGAGAATTCGTCTGGCTGAGTCACTGTTCTGATCTGTACAATAGCCCCTGAATGCATCAAACAAGCTGACTTTTGAAATCAATCCAAGCTTTTAACTGCATTACCACACGACAGTAATGTAACAAATAAAGATAAAGCCAAGAACTGCAGGTGCAAAGTCGTGTGCTGATGTAAAATGAAAACCACCTGCAGGTTACATTAGGGTAAGCAGCTACAGACGCAGTGCAGCTGGTAGCATTCAGAAAAACAACCAAAATCTGCCCCGCAAAAAAACTCGGATCAACCTTTGGGTTTCAAACGAAGTACAGCAGAGTTGAGGCTGACGCAGTTTTCACAACTGCGCTGTTCCAATGTTTCTTTAAATATCAGATATCAGCTCCCTCCGATACGTTGGAACCCGCCTGACCACAGAAGAAAAGAGATGGGACATGTCGTTTTAGGTTTGTTTGCTGATTGGGTTTTCAGTTTGTGAATGAATCCTTAGAGCTCAACTCAACTGATTATACAAAGTGTTCTACGATGATCTGAATGCCGCAAAACCTCTGGAAACACTGGAAAAAAATTACGACATGAACACTCAAAATATGTCATTCTTTTGCCGTAAATGATCAAACAGCCTTCAATCAAACCAAGTTTTTCTACATAGGAAAATCTAAACTGATTGTGCGTTACAACGAAAACTACCACTGAGGGGAGCTCTTACTTCAAAGGTGGAAACTGATATCTGATTCCCCTGATATCTACGATTCCCCTCACATTACTAAAATCGATTGAAGGTGATTGTCCGTGGTCTCTACAATCTCTTTCATCGTCAAACCAAACTATAAATCAACATCTTGACTGTTTTTTCTGCATGTACTCAGCCTTCAACAGGATTCTCTGTCACGGCTGAAGCAAAGAAATCTGCCAAACGCTTTTAGTCTTTGAGGTAGACACGGGCCTTGGTTCTGGTCGAAGGGATGTCTGAGTGTTTGAAGGTATACTGTGTTGTCATAGCATCTCCTGATTGTCGCTACAATGCAATTAAATACATGCCAGCCTTCCCCGGAAGACGCTGTGCACAGAGAGGGGGAGAAGGGGAGAGAAAAGAGAGCTGCAGTACCTCCGCTTTTCAAATGCAAATATCCCACAGAGCCGGTGGACAGATACGCAATAAAAATGGATCTATTGAAGGAGGGCAGGTGCACGAGTGTTGCCTCAAGGCCCTTTAGGGTCACAGGGTCAAATCTAAAGAAGGAATGTTGATCCGTTAGATTTGGATTGATTGAATTTTACTTTCTGTAGCGGCCCCCCCGATCCAAAGCTTGCAGCAAGGACAGGCCTTTATCTGATTGTCAGTCATTACCAGCAACTGTGACGTCTGCTGCTCAGGAAGAGACAGAAACATGAAGAGAAGTAATCATCTATGGCCTTTTATATTGTAATATATGACATTTACAGTAGCTACTGATTGAACGGATGAATAATGACAAAGGTGACTAGTGAGTTTAAAATTAATTTAAAAATTCTTTGTTGTACACCCTGGGTCTTTTCGCAGTAGTCATGCTTCATATATTGTAAATATAGCTTAGCACAGCATGTGCACACCAACATTACTGCAGAGGCTATGTTGCCCAACCAAGACCAAAGACGCTCAACGATCACATATTTGGTCTGAATAGAATTCAAAACCAGAATCTGACTATCTGACATCTTACGTTCCCATAGAAATTATAACTCTGTCTAATATATTTTGGGGGAACTGCATAGAAAATTCATAAAAATGAAGAAGTCAAAGGTAAAATTAAACTGCAGTTACAGGTCTCTGGTTGATTAGGGCTAGCTTGCAGCAAATTTTGGTGTTTTGAGGAATTGACAAATTAATTAAAAATCTTGAGTAGAGCTTAGTTATGCCATATCAATAAGATGATGGCTAAATATTTTTGTCATACGGGAAAGAAACAAGGAACCGATGATAAACAGGACCTAGAAATCCCGCGATTTCATTGGTTAATCCACCTTTATATCACAAATTTTAAATTTATTTTACTAAAGATTAATCGACTAAACTAGATAATAAGTACAAATGTACAGGAACTGTAGTAAAATGTCTATGTGCAGTTTTTTTTTAGATTAGATTTCAATATATATATATTGAAATCTAATCTAAAAAAAAAACTACACATAGACATTTTATATATATATATATATAATGCTAATGCTTTGGATAATGTGTCAATGCTGAACAGCACTGCCTGTATAACATGTTTAGAAATGCATGGACTTCCTCTGAAAGGATTTTACACTGAGACCCCAATCGATATTTCAAACGGGATTGTAAATCTTGACATCAGGCTCCATTATATGAGTCAAAATGGCATAATTGCTATTTATGTTTTCATAAATAGTTGAGGTCGGATTAATCTGCTGGCTTACTTCAGAGCCACACTGCACAACAACTAGCAAAGCTGTAATTGTGGACTGGAGTTTCAGTTCCACAAATGCTTCTCAGACAATAAAAATGATTTCATTGTTTTGAGTTAAACCTGTTCTCAGAAGCAGCGAGGTATTGTTTTTAATAAGCGTTTGACTGATACCCCGAGACAAAATGCAGAAGGTAGGAGAGGAGGAAACCTTCATCTAGGTTCCCTGCTTGGCATAGATATGATCATAGATCAAACTGGCCTCAGTCGTCTGGCTGGCCTGCTGTTTTTCCATTCATTAGCATTCACTGTAACCTGGTTGTATGAACCAGTGTTGATTCACAACAACAGCAGCAGCAGTTTCAGACGTGCAGGTGCACTTCGAGCCAGACCGAGGTGCACCGCATATAAGAGCTACAGTTGCAGCTGCGTTCCAGGGCGAGGACATGTTAAGTCAACCGAGACAGTGAACTAAAGTTCTCACTTTGTGTCACTGTATAATCTGCAATTAACAAATCTGTTGAGACCAAAACATGATCTCACAACAAGGTCCACTCTGTAGCTGCTCTGGAGCTTTCAAAATGTTCTTGTTGACTGGTAGAATAATTCAAATTACACCTCACTTGTCTGGGGCTGGTTTGCATGAAAAAGAGTTAAAGAGTTAGTTAAAAAAACAAGGTTGTGGTGCACAACTGCAAGCTGAGTTCTATTTAATAACCACTGCAGGTAAGTGCAAAACAATATTCGTTTTTCAGCCTCTGATTGTGAGTTATTTTAGCTGACAGCATGTTAAACCTCAAGTACACAGACTGTGTGTCTTTGCCTGCAGGTGGTAAGGACAACACTACCTTCCTCTACAGGTCAGACTGCTGCTGCTGCTGTTGTTGTTACATTTCTTGCCTGTAGGCGGCGCATGCAGCTGTGCATTACACTGGTCTGGCCTTATAAATGTGAATAAGTGAGTCAGTAACCATATTTGTTAGCGTCTTTGAATCAAAAACTAACAGATGGTGATTTGTATCCAAAGTTTCGGTTTCTATTTTGACCAGAGTTCCTCTTTTGTCACGTTCATAAACTTAGCCCTCAAACATGACGGAAACGGTGGTTTGTCTGTCTCATTAAGTAATGTAACTAAACCAATGAGAACCAGTTTTGTTTTTGGGTGGTATTGAGTAACAATCTTTAACAGCCAACGGCCCAGAGAAAATAACATAGGTTAAAGTTCAAAAAGCTAAATGATTGATCTACTTCAAAATGCAGACACACAACTACTTATGAGGTGACATGGCGTCTCAGCTGTGGCAGATTTAACCTTCTATAAATCTAACTGCAGTGAGCGTTTGTGCAAACACTAAGACACAAGCAAGCGCTCAGCCACAGCCATGATTATCTCTGATCAAACAATTATCAAAAGCCCAAATCAAGCAACATCGTAAAAACAGTCAGAGGATCACGAGACATCCTCTGCATTATCGATGGCGAGCTAGTTTCGAGGACCCCATCCTCGTCACAGCACGGGAATAAGAAGCACTTGGATCAGGATAAGCACTAAGTCATGCAAAAACACAAAGCTGAAACAAAGAGCAAGGGCATTTGTAATCTATGATACAAGAAAAGAACGAAAAAAACATCAGATATGAGCTGAGATAATTGTCAGGATAAATTTCTTCTGAAGCACAGATTATGTCTCCTGACACCTGATTGTCCATGTGAGTGTCTCCACAATAACAAGGATTCAGTGGACGCTCGACTCCTGTAGATTCAAGACAGGAAATCACAGTTTTCCTGGTTGCTGACGGACATTTACCTACAAACAACACGTGCATGCATCTGACCTGAAGACAATCACTCCACAAGGAGGCCAAGTCCCGACGAAGATAAAAAACTGATCTTTCAGCAGAGAAAGATGTTGAAAAGCATTACTCCGTCAGGTGTTATAGAAGACTGCATGATATATAATACAAAGCGATGAGCAGACCTGAGAACAATGGAAAATGTGATATTCACATATAAGCTGAACCCCAAACGGTGACAGGAACTGCCGCAGTGTGGACGCCGCTTAGGCTCAAAAAGACCAGCGTTTTAACGAAAGGCTTCAGTTCATTTTCCTAACCTGCACAACGGACCTTATTCGTACAAACAGCCATTTTGATCACTAAACATAATAATGTACCTGCATAATTGGCATATATATGTATTGAACTGGCCTTATGTCAACAAACAGGTGAGGGATTCGGATAGCTGTTTCAGGAAGAGCAACCGCAACAACTACATGAATTCAGCAGGGACGTCAGCGACGTGGCATTGCAGCAAAATAGCCACTCCATAAACTCTGGTAGAGATCAACATTGGACCAAATATATTCCAGAGCCAACCAAAATCCTTGCAGATTCTCGAGATCCAGGCATTTTCAAACTTCCCTGGAGAATCTGATATGATGTGTACTGTATCTCGGTACACAAGAGGAGTGCAGACCTGCACCAGACACGCTCTTCCACATAGATATCCAAACTGGCTGCCATGTGAATAAGGTTATAAGGTTTTACATAAAATGAGGTCACAGCGGTACATTGATACATGCCCTGAAGAAACAACATATAGCTTTAAAGCTTTTCTGATTAAAAATAGAGGATATTCATATTTTCTTTTTTCTTTTTTATAGAATTCTAAATATATAACTTTTTTTTTCCTGCAGTGAGAGGATTGTTAGAGATTTAAAGGATAAAACACAATAGAGAAGAACACTAATGATAATAAAATGACAACAAAAAGAACAAAAAAAAATCTCTCCCCTTGAGGATAAAACATTACTGTCAGTCAGTAGCAGTGTTTGTGTGTGTAAACAGTGCATTGCCCTTCCTGGTTATTACCTTATCTTTTGTTCTCCGATAAGCTGTACATTTATGCAGAAATAAATAATTCACAAGTTGTGCATTGTGTAGCATGTACTGACTCTCAGTTAGGATATTTTTTTTTTCCATTCCAAAACTACTTTGGCTACGAAGAACAAAAGAGGTGAGTTTTGTGAGAGAAAACCTGAGATAGTGCACTTCAAGTGATCTGAGGTTCAGTTTGTGTATTTCTGTATGGTTTATGGTTTATGGGTCTTCTCTTTTTTGGCATAGAGGATGTAAAAAATGAGGTTGGTTTTTGGCTTTAATTAGCATGGTGGTTTAAAAAAAAAAAGAGTAGAGGGGAAAGGCTTAGGGGGTTTTGTTAAGACAACGGGTTGTTGGAGTTTGAGGTAGGTGTGTTCTGCTGCTGCTGCTGAGGGGCAATACGACCGCCGGTGGTCGCGTTGGAGACGGACAATCCGGACACACCAGATGAGGCCAACCCCGCTGCTGCCTGAGCAAAAAGAACGCCTGGACAGGAAAAGACACAAGAAACACAGAAATTTAAGACAGAATTCAAAGTATTCTTGAAAAAAAAAGCAGCTTAAATGAACAACTCAATATTTTAGGAAATACTCTTATTGGTTTTCTCTCCAAGAGTTAGTTGAGAAATTTGCCTAGCATAACTCGAGGAAACAAGGGGGAAATTGCTGGCTTGGCTCAGTCCAAAGTTTAAATACAAGGCTACAAAGACCTTTAAAGCTCACTAATTATCACATGGAAACTTGTTTGTTTAGTCTGTACAAAAACTTGTGGCAAAAGGTTTTCTTGGAGAACTAAAGTTTAACCCGCGACCCTGTGAATAGAATAGGTCTCTACAAAAATGGCACAAAGGCCAGCAACCACAAGCAGCCAGTAGAGCTGTTTTCAGACATGAACTCAAGAAAATATCCAGAAACATGGGTTCTGACATTTTATGAATTTGGCCGTCCACATAGAAGAACATAGTAGGAGATTGTCCAAGTCACACGCGTTCACACTGACAGGAACATTTCCGTAACAGTCAGGTGAGGGTTGGCGTCCGGGCAGAGCCCTCGCCGCTGACATTCACACAGACTTCATGCTGAGCTGAGAAACTGGCTAAGTACTGAACTTCTTTCTCTCGTTATCTTACTTTATTTGTCACACTTCATGGGTATAAATGAGAGTAAGACTGAAAAAGCCAGCCAGGAGAGACTGTCTGAAAGTGTGTGGTGTCATCACCATATTCAAACAGTGTCATGTCTTCTCTCTCTCTCTTTGTGACAGCCAACTTTTCACTCTGCCTTTGAGAGAAGCCATTTGGAAAAAGCTATTAATACCTGTGTCTTCTTCACAGGTCAGAAAATGCACCATAAAAAAGACTTATTTTCAATCCATCCCTCACTATCACGTCATGACTCTGGAAGGTAACTGCACCAGGCTGCTTTTCACCGAGAAACTCTTCAAAATGGACCAGAGTTTACCTGTAATGCCTGAACAGATGTTAAAAGAAAAGCAGCGATGCTCACCAGTGTACACCACTCCATTGAGCTCCACTGACATGCTGATGCTGCCTGTGCCATTGGTGGTGAGGTTCAGGGCCGAGTCCTGTCTGCCATCTGTCAGAAAGACAACCAGAGCGTAGAGCGGCGTTGTCAAATCTCCCAGTTTACACTTCAGTTTTATTTGATTTAAACACTGTGCAAGATGTTTTGACCTTTCCTTTAACTTATCAAACATTTTCTCTCAGAAAAGCAACTTTGTCTGTGAATTTGAAAAAAACCCCATCCAGTTAAACATTTCTCTGAGGTCACCTGGATTATCAGTATTGAGAAACATTCTGCATGTGCAATCAGATAGACAATAACCCCACAATGTCTGCCATGAGATCAAAGTGCATGTCTGCATTAGGGATTTCCCCGCACAGAAAAAAACACACATGTTCAGTATGTATGGTGCTTCTATAAGCGAAACAGGTCAACCTATATAGTTGGTAAGAAAAGTCTTGAGATGCTAACTATGCAAAATACAATTGGATGTAAAACAAGCCACAGTACAGAAATTAAGTCCCCTGTACAACCCAGAGGGAAGCACAAACTCATTTGATGTGAAAACATGAAAATCACGCCTGACTGGTTGTTTCGTTCTACTTATGCTCATTGCTGATTGCAATCTACCCAGTTTGCGTTCAGTACCTTGGTTGTTGATGCGAATGTTCATGGGTATCTGGGCGGTCATGGCCAGCAGGTTATGTTGCAGCGCTCTCTGCAGAAGTCGGTGGTGATCCTCCGGCTGCAGCGCCATCTTCTTCTCCGGAGGCTCGCCGGCTTCCAGTTTGTCCCTCAGCTGCTCCAGAGCTGCCATCTGAGCAGCCATCGCCGCCTGGGCCGCCACTGCCTGCACAGCAGCCACCGAGTGACCTGCCAAGGCCCCAGCTTGCAAACGAGCCATGCCGATCCCCGGCAGTGGCTGGCATCCCTCCTCTTTTGGTCGATTAGCACGGGGAGAAGAAGATGGAACTTAGTATGATGTGTTATCAAGGGGAGATAAATTGTGTTCTTCCCAATATGACAGTGGAACAGTCTAATATGCAAAATATGTTGCTGTGATGTCTCGGTTTAAGAGATGTTACAGTAGATAACAGCAAATCAGTTTTTCAAATTCCTATTATTCCGAAAATAATATCAGCCAGGGGTTTGTGGTTTTACTAATTCAGGCTAAAATAATATGCTTACCGTTTATATTATTGGATGAGTCATGTTAGGTGTATTGGGAACCCTCCCAGCAAACATTGAGGCAATAGGTTCATGTCTCATTTTATGTGTCCCTTTATTTTCATAGGTGCCATTTTGTTCTGCATTATGCTCCACTGGGTTTCTACACTTTGAACCCTGTGACATTAGTTATTACATGTAGCTGTGGTTAGATCACGAGTGACGGTGCATGAAGCCTGCGATGGAAATGAAACCTTTCTGAAACTTATTAACTTATTAACAGCTTTAATTGTAATAAATTATTTTTCAGTATAAGTGAGTTCTACAGTTTTATTGTTAACTCGGCAAATTCCCATTTTACTGTCAAATGACACATGTTCTTGTCTCATTTGTCTTGTAGAAGTCAGAATATTTTAGTTTAGTTTGTCCTTTTTGACAGTATCTCAAACTACATTTGGATTGGGTTTTTTTAGTTAACAAACCTTTGTT
This sequence comes from Scophthalmus maximus, assembly GCF_022379125.1. NCBI lineage: Eukaryota > Metazoa > Chordata > Actinopteri > Pleuronectiformes > Scophthalmidae > Scophthalmus > Scophthalmus maximus. The sequence continues at coordinate 8,424,203 of NC_061527.1, forward strand.
TGGTTAAATATTTCATCAATCAATTAAACAAATTTCACCTTTCTTGATCTTCTGGATGGGAGTCAGCGAGGCCCCGTTGGTGCCCATTGTCACACCCATGCTCGTAGGGAGTTTTGGCGAGGACAGCATGGTGGGCGTCCCGTTGGGAGAGTAGGTGAAGAGGGAGCTTCCAAAGCTCTGTCGTCGGCCCTCCCGCCGATTACTGTCGATGGCTGCCTGGAGCTCGTTGGGGTTGCTGAGACCCCTCTTATCACATTCATACGGGTACAGGTACTTCATGTATCTGTGAGGAAAACAATGTGTATTTAACTAAAAGGTCTGTGACACAGAGACGACCTGAGCTCAGACTATCTGAGACAGTTACGTTTCTTTACAGTTTTCTCATCTTCTGATGCTCCAGAGGAGCTTTGTCAAGTGTGTGTACTGACTGTGTGCGGAGGGTGAAGGCTGCACTGGTGATTGAGGTAGGCAGGTTGAGTCCCTTGGTGATCTCCCTCCACAGCTTCTTGTTGATGACCTCCACCAGGCCGCCCTTCTCTGTCACCAGCCTGTAGAGCATGTACAGATCCAAGACCTGTTTGGCCATGATGGGAATACGATTCACTGGGGTTCCTGGAAAAACACACATGGGAAACGTCAAGCGTACTGTCATAGCAAGATACTGCTGCCTTGAGAGAAGACAACTATGATATAAGTGAGCAAACAGAATTCTAAAACCAATTAAAAAAAACCCATGAGAAATAGAAATGAAGTAAAGACAAAATAATAAATACAACCGCAGTAATTCCTTCAATATTTAAGGTTGTTCTTAGGCAGCAATTCCCGGACTGTGTCTTCCTGACTTAGGTATAATAACATTCATTATTATTTAAAGCTGGTGTGTACCCCCCCCCCCCCCCCCCCCCCCCCCCCAAGAGTACATAACATTTACTTTACGTTTGTCTTGTAGCTGATAATAAGGCTTTTTCTTATGTTTGAGAACATACGCAAAGCAAGGAGGAGACCAAGAGTTTCAAGAATACGTTCATCAAATTAATCCAAATTCAGTCATCTGACTAATCGATTGATTGAAAAAATAAATTGATGTCTGCGGAGATTCCCATTCATTCAGGTCATAGTTGAATCAGGAAAAATGGACTTGGCAGTCGACTCTTGAAGTGGGGTTACACACACAGAGGTTGAAAACACAGGTTCCACTAAAACTTAGTTAGAACTGAAGAAACCTCTTGGATTAGATGTGAAATGTTTTCAAGAATTTACAAATAGGTCCGGTTGCTTCTGATTCAACAACCTTTTGGACTTTTTCAGACATGTAAAACATAATACTGATTTAAAAGTGTTGTCATAGGGTTCTTAACTGATGGATTTAAAAACGTATTTTACTGTTGAAGCGTTAATCAATCATCTCTGCATAAATGTTTATCATTTAATTCATTAGTCAATTATTCTCTCTTTGTTATAATATCCATTAGTCCATAACCATTGAATGATATTTTCAATTTTGACGAAATCAATATCATTTTTGACCAAAACATCTTAACATGTTGAGTGTTGAAATGTGTCTCACACAGTACACTAACCAGTATGTTTATGTGAGTGCAGGTTAATAACAAACAACCTATGGGACAAAAGGCCTTTGGGAGAAGATCAGTCAGTACCTACACTTTATATTATATTAACCTCTGACTAATTATTTATCCAGCAAAGAAAAAACAAAGCTTTCAATAACGTGATCATCAAATTACATTACCTCAAATAATAAGCGATCTAAAATACAGTCAAATTTAACATAAAATGTGATATTTACTCCTGAAGGAGAAGTGCATCATTTATCAATATGGCCTACAGATGGCGCTCTCAGATTCTCACAGAGGACTTGGCAGACCCGCCCATCAGACTGTGGCTCTGACACTGTAAACAATCTAGTACTGTTTTTTCAGTTGAGAGCACATGCCTGTTGTTTCCCACCCTCCGTTCTGATTGAATCAGCCATGACTCACAAATGCTTCGTGGTTTTTATGTGGGAATAATCTGCAATAAGCTCCTGGGTGTGTGTGTGTGTGTGTGTGTGTGTGTGTGTGTGTGTGTGTGTGTGTGTGTGTGTGTGTGTGTGTGTGTGTGTGTGTGTGTGTGTGTGTGTGTGGTGCTGGAAGTGTTGGACGGGCCATGTGGACATGCTTCGGAATGGGAGGGTAAACCAATCCATTCGAAGGCATTGATAGAATGTAGTCCTTCTAGTAATAGCCTGGGAATGACGAGGAGGCTGTGCAACCATAAAGCAATCGTATCCAAAATGAAAGACCCCCACACATCTGAGTGAAAGGTGAGAAGACCTCACTGTGCCGTATGTCAGGGAGAGATGGTTGTCATCATCTCTCTATACAACCATTAAAAACCTCACTGGCTGGAGATTAAGTGAGGACATACAATATGAAAGGAAACTGGTGTATTTTATAAAGCTAGAGCAAATGTTAAGTACTGACGCAGTGTTTATGGATTTAAAAAAAATACGTCAATGCAAAGTTACATACCTCTTTTTTGCATGAAGCTGAAGAGGTTGTCCAGAAACTCTTTTCTCTTTGGGTCTCCATCCAGTTCATACAGCTGCGGAGAGGAAGAGGAAGGAGACGAATGAAGACATGTGATGCGTTTGAGAGCTGACATGAGAGTATCAAAATCAGCGTTCTCAGCTGTCATATACTGTATGTGACAACAAAATGACCACAATGTCTTCTTAGAAACAAATACAATCTGGTCACAGTTGTTTCAAAGATCATTCTTGAGAAACCAAACAGTTGCCCTTTTATGATCACAAGAGGAGACGACAGAGAGATGCTGTGGGCCAGTCTGGCCTGATGAGAACCTGATGTGGGTCCAGCTGCTAGCAGGGCCCGGGGATCTGAGAAATTCAGTGAAAGTTAGCAGTAAAAGTGGGGCACCCACTCGGGGGAGTACAGTGAGACCGTTGAGCCCGTGGTTGTTTTTTTCCAGTCTAGTTTGCCACTGTGATAGTGAAATCTCTCATTGACTGTAGTTCTGATTGTGTCAACAAAATGAGGCGCGCGCGTGTTCGCGCGCACGCGCACGCACACACACACACACACACACACACACACACACACACACACACACACACACACACACACACACACACACACACACACACACACACACACACACACACACACACACACAAACACACACACACACACACACACACACTGAAGAGCCAATTTCACAACACAGGAAAGCATTCATCTCCGCACACAACTAATTTAAACGATTTATCAATCAACATCATAATTAGTCTGCATCCGTCTTGATAATTGTTTAACAGATTTCCAAAATATTTAAGTGGAAAACTGTTGGTTCCAGCTTCTCAATTGTGAGGATATGTTGCTTTTTTGGTTTTCTGTGATACTACTAGAATATATTTGTGTTTCTGACAGTTAGTCAAGACTCAAACGCACAAAAAGACTTGAGGAAATGGGCAATATTCGCTATTTTTACAACTTGCAGACCATCTGAACCTGAGGCTTCTTCCACACAAGTACGTTTTGTTTCAAAGCGCATCACTGCTGCTACGTTTACGCCTGCCATCCAGACTTCCCCAGAGCTTTCATGCACTTAAATATGAGAAGTTTGGAAACTTTTTGTATTTTGGCAACTCGCGCTGACAAATTATTCCTATTATTTGCGACTGTAAGGTGAAAAAATGTTGTTCGGGAAAATAAGAAAAATAACCATGAGTTGCGCTCCTATAAGGAACACTGCGAAAAACTGTTCATATGTGCAGCTCAGAAGATAAAAATTTGACATTTTGAGAGATATTTTTTTAGCCAAAATTAGCAATAATTAGCATAATTTATTTTTATTATTTCAAAAACAATTGAAGATCAGAGAATATATCTAAATTTGTCAAAAACCCACAGTGACATCATCTCATCTCAACAGTTCGCAATCATATAGAATAGAAAAAAATGATTCCTTCTATGTGTATCAACTGTTGCAACTTTCTTTAAATCATTTAAATATCATCCTGTGACCCGTGTTTGCTCAGTGGCTGATAAAATCATCAGCAAACAAGCCAGAAATCAAACAAGAAAAAGTCTGGTGGAAGAAACTGCATGTTCATTAGAATTTTCAAATTAGCATACTGGGATTAATCCTGATTTATTTTGAAATGTCTTAGATACTCCGCCACCACAAGCGGTGGCAGGGAAGAACCCACCTACAGGTTTGGCAGAAAGCAAACTGTCATTTCTTCCTAAAAATGTTTTTGTTTGCTTTGGGCTTCGCTCCAGCTCAGAGAAAATGAAAATGAAATGCTCAACCCAGCTGAAGGTTTTGCTGCAGCAGTGACAGTAGTGGTTTCTAACTACTAACAGACTGTCCCTCACTGTGGCATTCAGCCCTCATTAGTGATGCCAAGCTACCATTAGATCTTATTATCTAGTGGGTAGGGGGGAACTGAAGGGTGGGGACTTTTAAACTGAAGAGAGCTAGGGTGGACGGGATGGTGGTGGTGGAGGGGGGTAATGTACAGGACTGCTGGAGGCGAGGGGGAGTTTTAATTACAGGATGCATGCGTTTCGTGAAGTGCCGCGCCATAAATCTTGGAAATGACCCCCCCACCACCCCCACCCCCTTAAATCCCATCCCCCAATGTTGCTTTATTCCCCCTCTATCCCTCTCTCTGTCCTAAACACACAAACATCTCCCCAGTGGCGAGGTGGAAACAAGGGGGCTAATGCTTGAATCCCAATCCCTCCAGGAAACTCCAGATGTGGTAACACAGCTGGATACTGGAGTTTATGAATAAAATGCAATAATCGAGTGATTGGAATACATACAATACATTCAAAAAACCTCAACTGACAAAATGCAGTTTTCTGCATATGACAGCGGCGGTGAGCGTGAGTGGCACAAAAGTCTATGAAAAGAATTGTTAAAGTCGCGTTCTTCACGTGATGATTGTTCGATCACAGCGATTCAACACTCTCAAAGATCTGATGCATGTCCAGTCACGACACAGCATTTGTGCAAACATACACACAGTATCCTGCTTTCTAACAATGAACATGCAAAGGGACATCTACATTCTCGCAGCCGTTATATTACGGGTTTGCGATTCCATCATTTTATTTTGCTAGTGAAGGATTCCCCTTAATGATGCATCTCACATTATTATTATTGTATGCTCAAAGAGTAATCATGAATGAATAAAGAAGGCTCAAAAATGTAATCAAATTCCTTGAGAGCAATTCAGTTTTTGCTTTCATCAAATCATGACTATTTCACTAAAAATTGCTGGATGCATGTGTCAAATAAGCTGCGAAATGACAAACACTCTGCCATCTCAAGCTTCTCTCTTTTAGAATGTGATGTAAAAAAAGACTAGCTTGAAGCACAGTGGTGCTGTAACGTGACTGGCTGTGCTCTGTAGCAAGTTTAACCCGTTTCAACCAAACACCGTCAGACATAGAACAACCTCAAATGCTAGGGGTGTCACGATAGTGTTGCACTAAATGCAAAATGTCCTCCACAATGGCGACTTCAGGGAAGAGGGAGGAATATCCAATTTGGTGGTCGTTTCTGTGTTTTCTCCGCTTCCGTTAGAGAAATTAACATCAGTGAGACGTTCGAAAGACATCAGTCCGATATGTGGGGAATTATATCATTTCCGCTATTTTGTTGACCAGCAAATAATTGTTTAATAGAGGCCCTGAGGAAGAGAAACGCCTCAACAGCCATGGAAAGAGGTTGAATCATGAAACTATAAGAGGCCTATTTGACCAACGCTACTGACACCACAAGAGCCAGCCAATCAGGATCCTGTCCAACCGGCAAGACCACTGCCACCCACCCCACCTCTCATGATATCCTTTCTCGCCGTCTGTCTGCCTTTATCTCGTTTTTTTCCCTCATTGTTTTCCTCCACTCGTCTCTGTGTCTATTGTCTCTTTTACGTTCCCTCATTTGTCCCTCAACTTCTATCAGTTACTCCTAGTTTTTCTCGTGCCCTCCCTCAACTCCATGTCTTTAACCCTTATATATACACATTATAACTGCCCCCCCCCTCCACCCACACACACACACACACACACACACACACACACACACACACACACACACACACACACACACACACACACACACACACACACACACACACACACACACACACACACACACACACACACACACACACACACACACACACACACACACACACACACACACTACATACAGACCTTATCAGGCTGTGGTGGGTGTGGTTGTTGTAGGCTCATATATGTTTTCATGTCTATAGTATGCACACTGGGGCAGGGGCCCCTCCTGGATTAAAGCTCTGTTATTTAGATAAACAACGAGGAAACAAGATAAACGACTAGAAACTGGGCCAACAAGTAATGCTGGCCAGTTCCCACATCTTCACCAAACCCCCTGCAAACAAAAAAAGGGGACTGCAGAGCTGATCAGATGACTGCAAATGTCAAAAGATCCTTTATAAAATCCTGCTGGATTTTCAAACATTTAGACTCTTTGTAGCATCAAATACATACTTTTGTTCTGGTGACAAAATGTGAATGACTTAAGTTAAAAAATTGCGTTTTTTGTCTGATCATTTCTCACTGTGTATGTAGGTCAGCGACAGACTGTCTGCAGATAAATTATAGACGGAGAGCAAAGTAGTTTTGTGTGGCAAATAATCAGTAACCAAAGAGCAGCCTGTTGCTGGAGCTCGGCAGCCGGGGAAGCAGCAGCGGTGGTAGGTAATACTGTCGGAGTGGGTGTATGTATGTGTATGAGGGGGGGAAGGGGATTGCTCCACAGTTAATGGAGGCAGTTTGCCACTGGCATTTAGCGAGCCACTGGCAAACAAGTGTCACATAGCACATAATAGAGGCTTTGCAACCGAAAACCAAAACTGAGAGGAGATCGGGGTAAGGTCCGCATGTTCCCTTACACCTGCCAATCACCTCAATCACCTTGAGGTGAAGTCGATAAACACAAAAGGCACACACACACACACACACAGAGACACACACTAGAGGTAAAAAATCTACTTTCACTTCATACGTGAGAATTCTTCACAATTTTTCGGATTGGACGAGTTTCTCGTCGGTTAATCCTTCTGAATGTTTGACCTAAATCGTGTCGCTGTGAAAGTCATTTTTCAGTTAGAACCAACTTCCCAGAGGAAGTGCAATGTCTGCACGGCACGCAGGTGCACATATATGTACTGGTACATGCATGTGTACTAACACCCCATTTACACCTGGCGTCAAAATGCGTTTTCAGGTGATCGGATTGCATCATGACAGTTCTGGTGTAAATGCACTTAAGATGCACCGTGGACGGCTCGTGATGGGCTCACCAGCTACGTAGACGGCTGTGTTGTGACCACATGCGACACAAGTGTAAATGTAAATGCGTTGTCGATCCAAATACGTGGGCGAAAAAGATAACGTTGGCACACAACTGCTCCAAACCACTGAGGTAGCGGCAGCCATTAGCCAGTAAACACAGGAAGTGGTCCTCTCCTCAGCCCTCACTCATATTCAAGACATCCGAGGATGGAGTGAAGTCCAGACTCGGAGAGCAGGAGAAAAAAAACAATAACGCAGCGTCACGGATGTTTCAGAGGAGCAGGTGACATGAGCTGGACAGAGCGATGGGATCACAATGGAGACACATATCAGTACCTGGTGTAAATGTAATCAGGTCAAAATCATACCTGGATACAGTCGTGAATATGAAACACATTTTTATGCCAAGTGTGAGTGCGGTCCAACAGTGTACATGTACTTTATGCCGGTGAAATCACCTTCATACAGGGTGAAGACAGGCTTCAACTCCTTTATGCTATTTATACTAAAGTGTATTGTGTCGTGCCAAAGGTTGAGTGTATTTATGTCTACGTTGTTGAAATGAGTGGATATGTTTGCTTCAGTTTTTACAGGTAGCTACAATACAGATTGCAACACGTTTATAGACTGTGACGACTATTTTATCCTCACTTGGGCATAGCATGAGTTTCATTTCTAGGAAGTCTGTATGTTGTTTTCCCCCTTTGGCTATAGACAGCAGAAAAACTGGCCACACCGAGATTAAATACCCTTTAATCCAATCACGAAGCAAGGAGCAGTTTCACAACTTCATATTAATCTTTGTCCTTGAGTTGTTCCTTCTCATGAAAGAGATTAGTCAGAACATGTTTTCTTTGAATCCTCAGACTTGAATTAGAAAAAAGAAAAAAAAGTGCGGCTTTCTTATTTATGTGAGGTTGCTGTGCGTTTCGCTCATAAGCATAACTAGATCAAATTAACTTTGCCTATCTGGGATAGATAGAGAGATAGAGAGAGAGAGAGAGAGAGAGAGAGAGAGAGAGAGAGAGAGAGAGAGAGAGAGAGACCATGATGACAGGAGACCGTCTCACAAAGCTAATTTGTAAACATAAAAACAGCTGATAAGAATATAAACACACACGCACACAGTACATATGAAAGAGGGGGAAGGGATGCTATAGCTAGCAGGGAGAGGGGGTGGGGGGGGGGGGGTCTAAATACGGCTCATGAACACATGATCAACCATATTCAAACACTGCATTGTTCCAGGCCAAAGCCGTTCTATGAGTGTCATTAATGTACCAAAGCCGACGCAGCCACCAACACATACACATTACACACACCGCCTTTATTTGAGTGGTTCATCAACTTTGGCTTCACATACATTTGGCCTCAGTAAAAACACAGTTTCTTCTGTGTACAGAAGGGATTTCATCATGGAGCATGTTTACATGCAAGCCCATAATTCAATTCCGCTGCGATTAATGCAATACTCCAATGATTGACGCTGTTATCCGATTACCTTCATCACAGTGACGTCGTAAAAGAGAACTGAATCCCTGCACTGTTTAAGGAACACTGCAGCCAAACGTCTGTTCTTTTTTTCTTCTCTCTCCTTTAAAGATGGAGGCAGAGAGGCAAGTTTGGACATGATCATGCTCCAATTGTTCTGAGGCCGAAGGCAGTGATCGTAAAATATACATGAATATATCACTGAGGACCCATTGGAGACGTGACCACCTTCAGAGGTAGTTAGGAGCTAAATCCACAAGACACTAATGCTTTTAGTTTTATTTATCACTGCACCTAAAACGCAGAAGTTTGAAAACGCTACCGGACCCGTTTCAGTTTGAAAACTCTGGGGCAGCGGAAAAACCTTTGGAAATGATGACTCACTCACCTGCATTTGCTTCCTGATTGCATGAGCAATCTCGTGCTCTTACTTTTCATCATTGCCATTTCTTGTTATTAGTATTTTCTTTGAATTGCGGAGTAGATAATCTCCTTCCTGTTTTTGTGAAAGGTCACACAATATGCGTTTACCGCGTGTGTTAGTATGGATGGAGATCACTTTTGATATGGAGCTAAAACGCTCGTCTGGAACGAACATCGTTTTAGTTTAAAAACGATAGTTTCACAATGACCCAAAAATATATTTACACTTCTCAGTGATTCCTAAACATCGATTTATTTGTGACCACTGCCAAATATCTATTTTCTATTCTTTTTTTACTATTTCAAATGGATTTCATTGTAAAGTGCACAGCGGACTGATTCATGACAAATGACATGCGTGTGTATTTTCATTTGTCCACTTGTGATCGGATCCGGCCCACGACACATGTTGGTTCCAGGTATGAACAAGGCCTTTTTCATCTTTACACCCCACACTGCTCTTTTCCCCATCCCCATGGCAGAGCTGTCCAATTACAGATGCATTGACCGGTGTTTTATTGACAGACAGGATCAAACGCATCATAATCCAAACTGACCGGCTGACCTCAGGATGAGGAGCAACCATCCTGCCCGAGACAAACAACACTGCTGCTGTGACTGATTTTTATCTAGTGTCTCTGTATCTGCAACCGGCACATTCAGTCCAAGGTGGGAAGAAGGTGAGGATCGAATCAGAAAAAGAAACTATTAAATTATTTCCGTAATTATAAGTATCAGTCTGGTAGAGATTAAAGCCGTGGTTGTACAGCTGTTCTCTCGCTCTCTCTCCTCCTGTCTCTCCTCTCCCCTTCTTTCTGCCCACCTCTCCTCTCTCCCCCATTTTTCTCCTCACCTCAACCGGTCGAGACCGATGTTCCGCCCACGCGGTTCTGCCAGAGATCTCTTCCTGTTAAAAGGGACTTTTTTTCTCTTCCACAGTCGCCAAGTGCTTGCTCATTGTGGGATTTGTTGGGTTTTCCCTGTAATATTGTAATATTGACCTTACTATGTAAAGTAAGTGCCTTTGGCTCTATACAAATAAAATTGAATTGAATTGAATTGGTTTGCATTGCTGAATTAAACTGCACGTTTGAATGTGTAAACTTCAAAGACCAAGAAGCAGAGATTCATAAATCCCCCGCAGCAATCTCTTCTTTACGGTGCCTAAAATGGGATTGATTTAAGAGGGTGTTTTTTTTCATTGAAGCTGCTCAGTCTGGTTTTTCAACTCCAGTTAGAATGAAAAACAAATCAACCAATCTAAAAAAAAAAAATCCCTTTCATTTCCAGACACCGCATCTTTGCTAGTACTGGAATAAACCTCTGGAAATCCAATAATGTTCCAGAAATCCAATGATCTTGGAGGTTGTCAGTTAGGCCTCAGTCTGCCGGGCTGTGCTAAAGGATTTTTTTTTTTGCCCGGTTTCTGTCCGGTATATTTAGATCAACAGTATCCCCTGCTGACATGAGGAAAAAGGTGAAAATCAGTTGACGAAGACAGAACATTAAACAAGAATGAGCACTATCCCATGCCAGCATTCCATCCCGCCTGCCAAAGCCAGCTGCCGGGGCTTGTGGATTTGGATAAGAAACAGAAATAGCAACCAGCCTTCCCAAGGCACCTAAATCATTTTATGTAGTCGTTGGGCATCCATTCTAACCGCACTGTTAATGAGTACTATCACAATGATTGCTGCCAAATCTGGCAAGGACAAAGTTGAGAAGACTGAAGGAGGGGAAGTGGGCGAGGCAGGAATTCAGCGCCATAAAATTATGTGTTGGAATGGAGCAGACAAACAAATGATATTGCTCTATCACGTATTTGGCACGTTGGCACCGGTTCAAAGCCTTTTATCAGTGGCATTTCCCTCCCAAAAAATATCTTTTCATAAAGTGTCTTCAAATCTAACTTATCATCAAACCAACCACATCATCTATTCAAAAACAGTGCAGATGCTGTGATAAGGCCTTCGTCTCAAGGCAGAAAGATGGAGACAGAGATTGAGGAGTGGCTGAAGGTTCCGAGGAAGGTCTGTGACTGTTCTTGTACAGAAACAGGATGAACACAGATATTTAATCTGGGCTAAAAAATCTAAGGCTAAAAAGCACTAATCTGATACACTGCTGCCGCTCAGCATGGAGCGCCTCGCTGTGCAGAGGGACCATGGGAGGGACAGACACGTGGTCAGCGTCAATCGGAGTGATGGATGGGCAGGACAATGGATTTAATGCTGGACAACAGTGGCCTTTAAAAACATATCTGGTCGCCCCAGCCCAGCGGAGGGCACATATCTTGTCTCCACGTGGCCAATCCCACCTCAAATCAATAGGTGGACAGGTTGTTGCAGTTTGACCTCAGGCAACCCCTTTGGTTTGCCCTCTGCATGGTACTGCAGTGTTTAAATTTGGATCTGGGAGAATAAAATGAAGCAAATGACAAGGAGCTCAAAGGCAGCCTGGGGAGTTTTTGTTTGACATCCATGTTTGCTTTACTTGCACACATAGATAAGAGTGGAGATACTTGCATACATCTTTTTTTATAGACAGAAGGAAAACGGGCGTTTCTACTGTAACAGATCTACTTCTCAACATTCAGCTGCCGTTTCTATCCGTCTTTTCCACCTGTCTTGTTGTTGGTGCATTGCTGCATTTTTTGGTTTTCACCAACTGTCACACAGGATGCAAAGTTTTAAAAAATAGAAATTGGCCTGAGACTACATAAGAATGTTGCCCCCCATTTCAGTCAAAACTTTCAATTAACAACAACTGTCCTCACAAAACATATATAAAATATTATTTACACCCTTTAATCAGACTAGACACGTGTCCTTTCAACATAAAAGTTATTTGATAGGGTTTTTACCTAGTTATAATGACAATGATGGCTTTGTTCCCACTCAGGCATTCTATTATGCCTCGTCACTGATCCAGCGATCAAAATACCAGAACTCTGGAATCTAAATGTAATAAAGCCGCACAAAAACACAGTTTTTCTTGTTTTGACCTGTCAAGATATCTGGAGAGACAAAGGTCTATTATCAGTCCGTATTGGTGTCAACTGTGGGTGATGAATGAATTATTGTATCTGCTGTGTGAACAGATACTGACAAGTCCGGCCAAAAGTTTTGTTACCATCACAGAGGCCTTGTTCACATCTGGTATTAACATCCGTCCCGAGTGTTCCGAGCAAAAGTGGACAGCTCTAAGAACAGGAAACGCATTGATGACGCATGTGAGATCCGATCCGATGGGGACGCATGTGGCCACATTCTTTCGGATGTTTGAACATGAATGCGTCCTGGGCCACGTTTGAAGGACCGCCTACTCAGCTGATAACCTCTGATCCACTACAGTTTCATAATGAACCAAAAAGAGTTTCACATGCATTAATCTGTTTGTGGCCACATCTACAATATTAACACTTTTCTTTTATCATTTTATATTGGCAAAATCTGAACCAACGCCCGTTCCGGGTCCACTCTCTCTCACAGCAACACACACAAACAACACAATTTGGTCGTTGCAAACAGAAATTACAGACACGTCTATTTGCGTATTGAGCTGGGAAGTGAGATCTGATCACAAATGGTCACTAGAGACACACATGTGGACACATACTCTACTGCCAGGTGAGAACTGACGTTACCAGGTCTGAACAAGGCCGCAGACAAGAAAGGGCAGCTAGAGAGGCGTCTCCGGGGGGCAAGTGTTCCTCGAAGATTATGGATACTAACGGGGTCTTTGACGCTAATGTCAGAGAAGTGTGTCAAACAGCGTCTTACACCATTTCAAAAACATGCAGATTTGATATGCTATGCAGTCCAGTGTCATTTCACACCGGGACAAAGAGAGAAATCAGACCTTGAAAATGCATCGCTAAAGAATCTTTATCTATGTCTGACCTATTTCTAAATTCATTCTTTCAAGGATGAAAGCTTTCAACACACGGAACCTATTGAAAAGCATCTGAAGGTGAAATCACACATGAAATGCTTTTGTTGAACTGAATGGCTCCCACTGAAAGCTTGAATGCAAAGATGTCCGTTGTTTGCTGCCAACCATTAAGTGCAGATCTAAACACGGTTGGCAGTTTATCAGGTACAACCTAGCAAGCGCTAATAAATAATAAATCCATGAAGGCTATAATGTTCAATCCTTATTGAAACTGCTGCACGTAGGTGCTTATTCAACCGTTTGATAATATGGGGGGTGTAAAGTGTTAAGCCCTGTTGCATCACGCTGAGGTGTTTCCAATGTTGTTGATTGATATAAATGGGGTAAGAGAAAAACTAACAGTTACACATGTAAGTTGTGTTTCTGTTGTTTAGCCTACCCTCAATGTGACAGTATAACACAATGAATTTCACCAGCACAGCAAACCGCAGCTGCCCATATGTTGAATCCACAATTCTTATCAACTGTAGAGTGAGTGTTGTTTTCCTGTGCTAATATTGAGACATGAGGCTAAAGTGAAGAGTTCCTGTATGCAGAGATGAAGAGGGTGGAAAGAGATGAAGCAGCAATTCCCACATTTCCTTTGGAAAGGAAGGGGAGAGCGATCAAAAATAGGATTCACACCGTGGCGATAAATAAGGTGGGTCTTATTTCTCCCTGGCTCACCATAATCATTTCCTCATTCTATATTCGGGTGTCGACACATTTAAGTCAGGAGGCAGCTTGAGGGGAGCAGCCGTCGTTGGCAAATGTTCCAGGGTAAAATGAATACTGTTCAAATAATGCTCAAAAGCCAGCTAACCTCAGCCCTTTACGCAATCTTTGTTTACATTCCTGCTTCAACCCCCTTCTCCTTTTCCAAACTGAGCGGCTGCCAATTTCCAGAATCCCCATGGCTGTACACTTTCTGACATCAGCTCCGTGCGGCACACTCGGTGTTGGACACAATTCAAACGCTGTGCAAGGCTTCAGTCAAAATGAGCATGTACTAAACACTCCACTTGGCAGCAGTTCAAAGCTCAGCGTCAACATACTGACTTCTTTCCCTCTTCCCTCGGTCGCACCTACTCTTCCCCCTCCTGCACTGTTCCTCTCAACAGGAAGACTTCCAGAGGCCTTCCCGTGCCGCCCTGCCCCTGGCATTGTTTTTGGCCTTTTGTTTTCGTGACGTGAACAGGGCCCATTAACCCCGTGTTTTCTTTTTGTTTATCACAGATCACTGCACACAGAACGTAATACAATTCAATAAAAACTCCTCTGTGCTGATTAATCCAACCCTGCAATAATTCAGATAATGTGCTTTACAAAATTTCAAATGTTCTGGTTCTCTGGAATTTACGTGCTCTGAAATGATAAATTAAATCCAAGCAAGTGAACTGGGGTGAAAAACTTTGCCTGAATAATGACCAAGCCATGCAAAGACACAGCTTGACATGATTTCACATTAGTTGTTATTGGTTCATTGACAGCAGGAATGGGCAGGTCGGTTCGATGATCCATCTGAAACTGTGATTTAATCAAATTTTAAATGTCATGTCGTTGCACAACTGTGCAAACCTTTCAACAGTAGTCTGAAGAGAGGGAGAGAGAGTGGGTGCAGATCGAGTCACAAAGGACATTCAGGAATTTGAAATACCTGTCTGAGCAGACAGCCAAATCTTCAGCTGTGAAAATGCAAAAACGACATGATCCGACCTGTTTACACAACCCGGAGGCAGATCAAAAGGCCTCACACGGTGGAATATAAACCCAACAAGCACTTATCAGACAGCTGTATCAGCAGAAACCTGACGGCAATCCCAATAAGTGTCGCTCCCAATTGGCTCTCATCCGCGCAACACTTCCTGTAGTCACTAACAGCCCCCTCCCCCACTCCCAGTGTGTGTGTGTGTGTGTGTGTGTGTGTGTGTGTGTGTGTGTGTGTGTGTGAGCAATTTAATGTTTAATGCCAACTCCCCCCCATTCACCCTGATCATGGTGAGTGCCATGAATTTTTAAAGACATCCCTGCTTTACTGTCCATCTGGGCTCCATCTGCCCAGCTGCTGGTGTTTAAGGCAGGCAGAGACACAGGAGAGGAGACTTCAAAGGCTCCGCATGGCCTCTGGACAATTTCTGGCCTGAAGACGACATTGTTTATGAAAGGGGGCAGGGGAGAGGGGCACTTATATGACACATATATATATATATGCCATAGCATTTAAGAGACCATACCATTAATGAAACCAGATTGTAATTGTACTTCCGCCAACATATCTTCGATACAGAGGCAAAATAGAAAGAAAGAAATATAGTTTGTTGGATTTTGAGATTCAGCAGGTTCATCAATGTTTATCTACGTATCAATTGATTAACATACCAAATATGGATAATGCGCATAACATGAAATGGCTGGGTTTAGTGGTCGGCATCAAGGCGCAGATATAAGAACACACTTGGAATTATTATGCTTCTTAATATTACTGATACGAGCAGGTGGAAACACGTGTACGTCAACTGGCTGTAGGATGGCACACGATTAACTTTAGACCAGTATAAGCGCTTGCTGGAAGTAAAATTTGTAGAGTGCAATGTAAAGAGTGATATTGATATGGATCACTCAAGGAGCAGATGTATGTGGGGGAGGCTCAGGGTATGGAGGATGGTTCAACTCGTGTCCCTGAAATAACTCGGTTGAAAAAAGCACTCCACTGCCAACGCAAATCAGTTTCGATAACAAAATAATCCACTGAGGCCGGCATCATTTGATAGCCGCCTAAATCGCTGGCCTTTCTGTAATTGTGCCGCTCTCTGACACAGCAGGGATATGACACCACTGGCAAAGTGCCTCGAATATTTTTAATTAATTCACTTAAAACTACACAGCAATCAGACATCTGAGCAGACGGCACCTCCTGGTTTGATTTAGTCTGACCTTTCAGCTGGGGGAGCAGGGAGAGAGGACGGAGGCCGTCTGATCCATCAGGAATGCAGTTTGGGCCTTGGCATGATATATCTTAGCCAGACACAGCCTGTGGTCAAACCCGGAGAAAAAGTGTAGGTTTGGCACATTCAAACCGGATTGTGTGAGGTATTGATATGTGACTTACACATGGACTTTCCTGTGTATTATTTTAGTGAACACTCTTCGGTGGACCCATTCTTTGGACTTATTCCACTGTTATACCGGATTCACTGCATTAGTAATGTGTTTTTTGTATGTATTTCTTCGCCCTGCTGAAAAAATCTCCTCACAGACAATCAGGCTAATTGAATTCACAGTTATGGAGGGGGATTTCTGTTTTTGAATTTCTTCTCCTAAGGCCCTTAAGGTTTTCATTGCGCTGAGTCAAGAGTCACTTGTGTTATGGGTCCGTGATGCCACCCTGAGATGCTGTTTATGATACTGGGGCAAAACAATTGACACAACACGAACATAAAAAAGGAGAAAAGGACAGTTTGGAAGAGCCCCAGCTGCTGCAGACTGATAGAGGCACACAAGGTTTCTGCTGAGGATCTGGGGTTCCTAGTGGCCACATTATCACCCTCCCTCAGGCACATTCCAACAGCCTCCACCCACCTGCCTAAAATAAACTGTACAGCCTTAACCCCTTCCTCCCCACCCACAGCCATCCAAAACACTCACACAATTAAACTCCAGAATACATGTATGCAAGTTACAGGGTTTCTCCTATGATTCAAAGAGATATCTCTTTTTTTTTAAATTCCATACTTTCTTCATTTCGACAAAACAAAACTTTTCAACAGATAGCTCATACATAAATCCACAACATTAGAGGGCTTCTAGGAGCATTTGTCCCATAAATGTACCATAAGTTTATGGTTTTGTCTCTGGCTAACTTAAAATTATATCCTCTGAAGTCTGGTTTTTCCTGTAAGAGTCTTGCAGTGAAGTGTGCGCCTCGCCCACCCGCCACAACATTAAAACCAGTCTCCAGTAATAAATGCATGTGTGGTCTGGTGACAGAGTTGACAGTGTCCGTGAGAGGTTTAATCAAATTGAATGTTTTGGTGATGTTTCAGGTAGCTGCGCAAAATCACAGTGATACATTGTGTAGTAATTTAATTATTTAGTGTGCTCAAATTACCACTATTACAGATATAATTCATATATATGTAACCTGCTAATCAAGCAAAGAAAAATTTAAAGTTTGCCCTAAAAATACATTAATACTGTGGTTTGCACATTTAACTGCTGTCTCTCTCTCTCTGCTAAATAACAAGAAGAAACCACAAGTGGCAGGTTCAGAAGGCTGAAATCACCAAGTTTGATTTTCATCGGGTTGCAATTATCAAGGGACAGACCGTGCTCATCATAACAGGTCGGTCATTTTTACATTACACACTGCAGAGCAGATTTACTGAGGATTATAATTACAGGCCACAGTGCCAATTATGACTAATCACTGTAATCATCCGAGGGCAAAATTAGTCCTGTGTGAATGATGTGCAGGACTAAAATCCTGGATTCGTACCAACCGTCAGCAGCAAGGAGGTTGAACAAACAGATGTGACTATTGTTCCTATTTCCATCAAATATATATTAAAATGTACAATGGTTTCAAGGACAGTTTGGTCTTCCCCCTCCTCTCTCCATAGTCTCCACCACAAGAGGAGTTTGACATTAGGTGTGTAGGCGTGATCAGTGGATTGGGTAACACATACATGATACTTGCTGATGTACATAACTGTCAGCTCCTGTACATTCATGCTTGTATGGTCCACTGCTGACTAACTTGTCATGATAGAAATGTCCTGTATTTCCTACCTCACATACCAACAACCACCAACTGCTGAGAATATCAATTCAAGTCATTCACACAAAGATTTACAGAGGGAGGAGTTGGCTATTAAGAGATGCAGCATGGAGGTTTGAGGGGCGTTATATACCTTACTCTCTGTAATTACAAGAAAAAGCCCTTAAATTAAAAAAATCTTTGGTTAAGTTTTTAAAATGGAGCACATGCAGAGACCGGTTACAGTGCGTTGAAGTTAATTAACTTCTGACTTACAGAAGGGCATCAATTTAAAATGGCTGAAATATATCCCCCGCAGAGGGTTTAGTAATCTCTGCACAGAAAAAAAGAAGAGATAAGATGCTGCTCAATCTGTTAAAACATGTTTTATGGTCTGAAATGTTGCTACAAGCCACAAGTGTGTTTGCATTTCAATAGTGGCTTTCATTAAGTCACATATGCTGCAATTGCATGAAATGTTGGCGACAGGCCAATTAAGGACTAAATTTAGAGCTTGAATGTTCCTGATTTACATTTGTTAGATACACACTTACATACAAGGGTGATCTGAGCGCAAGTGGACAGCTCTAAGTACAGTAGTGAATGCATTGTGGACACATTCGAGATCTGATCACTCAGCGCATTGATTCATTCAGCCACTCCTGACCCTGCTCTCTCTCTCTCTCTCTCTCTCCCTCTCACACAGCAGCACACAGACACATTGACAATGGACCCATCTGAATGGCTGGACTGGCTGAAAACATCATCAATCTGTCTCTGCGAACTGAAATGACGTACATGTTTATTTGCATATGAAGCCGGGAAGTGACATCCGATCACAAGTGGTCACTGGAGACATGTGGCGACATGTGGCGTCGCACTCTAGTGCCAGGTGTGAACTGATGAAGTTAGAGCTGTCCACTTTGGATCAGCTCAACCCCGGGACAGACGTTGATACCAGGTCTAAACGGGAATTTGAATTTTTTCTCTTTTCTGAAAAATGTATTTTGCTATAGGGCTGCAACTAACGATTATTTTCACAATCAATTAATGTAGATATTTTTTCGATCAATCGATTAGTTGTTTGTGTGTGTGTGTGTGTGTGTGTGTGTGTGTGTGTGCGCGCGCGTGCGTGTGTGTGTGTGAGTGTGTGTGCGCGTGCGTGTGCGAGCCTGAGACCTTTCATGTTGCGCGCTGGGTATGAATCGCCTCGCCAATGTTTTTCATTCTATCTATAACACACAGCAAACGGAAATGGGACGAGGAGGACTAGCATGTACCCTTACAGATTGCCTGGTGTAAAAGTCAAACTTTAAAGCCTCGTCAACATTTGGCCAGTGCCTGGTGTTAATTTCCCCCCCTGCTTGGATTACGTCTTGTGCTGCTGAGAAAGTGACATGCAGTGTTGATGTGAGAGGTGCGAAGATCGGATGTGGCTCCCTCGTCAGCAAACAACATTTCTGATATATGTACTTCCTCGGGTTGAGACAGCAGCTGACTGAGTATTTTAGGGATTTCGCTGATATGACATGGCAAAGACATCATGAGGCAAATTACTTTTTTTTTCTTCTAGACTCAAACCCACAGTAAAGGTACAGAGAGTTAAAGCTGCAAATTCTGACACGACTGAATCTGCAGTGGCGATTTGTTAATCTACATGCAATCCTCAGAACACCAAGATACAAAGATGTCTTACCTGTCTGAACTGCTCCTCATAGGTCCAATCTCCGTGGTCCTGCCCGCCAAGGTGACTGTGCGTGGCGTGGGTAGGCAGGATAGCTACACGGGGCTCCTGGTCGACGCTGGGGCGGGCCTTTAGGAGCTGCGAGTGGGGATGAAGCTGGCGGTGGGGCAACAGGAGGATGCCTTTCCCTGGGGCCACAGCGTCGTGGCCTGTTGGCAGACCTTCGTCCCCCAGGTCATCGTCGAAGTCTTCTTCCATCTCACCTTCAAAGTCCTCCTCGTCCCATTTCCGTTTGCTGTGTGTTATAGATAGAATAAAAAACATTGGGGAGGCGATTCATACCCTGCACGCAACATGAAAGGTCTCAGGCTCGCACACGCACACCCACACCCACACACACACACACACACAGGGTAACGATACTGTTTAAAAGACTTAGGACAACTTGACCATAAACAGTCATTACTTACATCTGCTCCTCTTCATCGGACCCCATCATGTCCTTATATTGTTCCTCCCCTTCTTCATTGTCGTCATCATCCACTTCTTCCTCGCCGCCGCTGCTACGCTCCGACATGGGGCTGTCCGACACCCTCTGCAGACCGGCCGCCGCAGCACGCATGGCTGCGAGTGCTGCCATCTGGGCCTGCTCGGCCTCAGGGGCCGGGATACCCATCGGCTCGTCCCCTCCTCCTCCACCTGTGCGCACCTGAATGTGTTGGCCAGCAGCTTGCTGCTGTAGCTGCTGCTCCATCAGTAGCTTGGCCCTCTGCTGCCTGTGCAGGTTCTCCATAACAGCCTGCAGCTTCATCTCCAGGGAAAGTGGCGCGGCGTTCAGCTGCTCTCCTTCCCTCTCCGTCCCCCACTGAAGGAGCACCAGTTGGGGGCCAGTCAGGGGACAGTGGTCGAACCTTCTGCCCAGGGAGTGAAATCAACAACTGTGCCTGTGATGAAGCAGCTAGTAGCTGGCTGGAGGTTTGCAGGTAATGGCTAAGTGGAAATGAGGGTCCTTGTGGAGAAGTGGAAGGAGGAGGAGGAGGAGAATAGGGGTCGGTCAGAGCTCTGAGACATGCAGTCAGAGGTTAGCTTCACTTCTGGACACGAGAGGCCTCTCGCTTGTCTCAATGGTTTTTCCTGCAGCCGGGGGGAAACCAAAGCCGGCGGCCAAGCTGAGTTGCACAGCGTTCAATGAGGCACAAGCAGTGGAAGCAAAGGTGGGAGTATATGCGTTGGTTGACAGACTACAAAGACCTGAGGGACAGAAATAAAAACTGTGTCAGGAGGCCACTTCCCCACTGTCTGTTAACATCAGTAGATGAAGTGAAAAACCTTTGTGCTGAGGCTGTGACAAAACTGAAACAACTTTCCTAAAAGCATCAGAAAAAAACGATTCTATTTTTACAACTAAACTTTCCCTTCACTGGCCTGAAATTGACAGTTCTATCTCCTCCGATCTGTTTTAAAGCTATAAAATAAGCATGGTGAAAAAATAATAATTCATGCATGCCGGCCTTAGGTCTTCGCAAAAACTGTTGTGTGTTGAAGCAGAGCAGAAAACTACAGCGATGACTAGAGAACTACAGTTCAGAAAAATGTGACAGGGGGGAAGGGAATACCCAGTTTCACATACAAAGACACAAAATTCAGCCTTTAAATCCAAGCATAAATACGGCGTCACTCCAAGATATAACGTGCAGGATAACTCAAACAAACACAGACAGGACACACTGCACTCAAACAGGACAAAACGTTTCAACATGAACAACTATAAGGAAGTGAAATCAAAGAAAGAACCGTCACTTTTCGAAGCCAGAGAGAATTTAAGCCCAGCAGCAAAAAAGAGTATTATTAGTCAACGATATTTGTTAAAACGCACAGTAATTCATATATTCAGAGGTGTAACTCTTGGAGGTATGACTACCGAGTTTCACCCCTTAGTAAAATGTTTTATTGCAAGAAGAGAGATGCAGAGGGGAGTTTTTCTGCAACGTCTGTGGGCAGTGATGGTTCTCCTACATACCTGTCCCGAAAAGTGCCCACGTATTCAGAGCAGTCTCTTGGTTATAAGAAATAAGCTTCAACACTTTGGAATCATTTAATGTCTGTTCTCTATGGCCAACAATCTGCGGGGCGCGCGACTCTGGGGTCATACTCGAGGGAGAGTAACCGCCAATCCTGTCTACTCTCCGTTTATGTAGAGCACGTTGGGAAAAGTTAATAAGTCTGCGTTTGGGGGACGTTGTGGCTCAGACCAGTTGCGCAGAGATAAGAGCCGCACACCAAGTCGGCAGCACGTGGGGAAAATAAATTTGAGTGCAGGTGCTGGATATGTGGAAGCACCAGTCATGACGGGAGGCGGCGGTGACTGTGTTCCACGACTCATTCAGCTAATCTGACTAATACGTGAACAGACCCGACCTCTGCAACCACCACCTGCCCTAATCTTATACTTTCAGAAACTGCAGGCTTTACGTTGCACTTTTACACTTGGCACACTCTGGTTGAAAGCATGAATAATGTTCTTTTTACAGTTGGAACAATTAATCCCTTGAGCAATTCTTCATAGGCCAATCTGAATATGTATATGTAAGTATTGACTTGGATCTTTGGGTTTTTTCGACTGTTGATTGATAAATGTGGGCTTTGGAAACTTTTGATGGCAAGTTTTATTTGCAATTAATCAATCGATAAAAAATATGTGCAGCTGTTGCTACTTAAAAACAAAACGCAACTGAATTTGTAAGAAACATGACACAACTAGAGCTGCAACAGTTAATCGATTAGTAATCAATTACTAATTTAATTGCCAACTATTTTGATAATCGTTTAATCTGTAGTTTTTATGAAACATACAGTTAAAAATTCTCTGATTTCAGCTTCTTA
Organism: Scophthalmus maximus; assembly: GCF_022379125.1. NCBI lineage: Eukaryota > Metazoa > Chordata > Actinopteri > Pleuronectiformes > Scophthalmidae > Scophthalmus > Scophthalmus maximus. Next base: position 8,446,746 of record NC_061527.1, read on the forward strand.
AATATGAATATTTTCTGGTTTCTTTGCTCCTCTATGACAGTAAACTGAATATCTTTGGTGTGAGGACAAAACAAAACATCGTCTAGGGGTTTTCCCCAATTTATTACATTTTATGGACCAAAAACGAATTGATTAATCGAGAAAAAAAACGACAGATTAATCGGTAATGAAAATAATCATTAGTTAGCAGCCCTATACACAACAGCTGAACAACCTCTTGGCAAGAAGTATAATTTGTATACCTGTGTTCAAAGAGAATCATCATTATGGAGACTGGTTGACATTTCCGATGCAGTTGGAAAGTTTGAAAGCATTTGTCTCATTTGTTTTTCTTCAGTCTTCATATTCCTCAACTATATTAAAATAAGTAGCAATCGGCCTGCAGTTAACACCCTGCAGCTCCTCACTGCAGCTCAACTGTTAGATTCCCGGGCTATGAAATTTTATTTAAAAGCACACAACTCCTCTTATCTACTGGAAAGCGTCCAAATGCCCTAGAGAACTAAATGAAAAAGCAAATACTAGTCAATGACGTATCCATTGACTTATGCTAAATATTTTCTGCAAATAAATCCAAACCTATCGAGCAACATTCATTCTGCATAAGTTTGAACGGCAGCATGGACAGGAAGCAAAAAAATTCAGTCACGCCATGCTACGAGGAAATAAGAGCTGTGAAACTTGTGTTACTTCAGTGAGTGAAGTGACAACTGACGGAGCAGATATAGTGAGGCAGCCAACAGACATTCAATAACGATTCATTGCATTCTTTACAGGCGATGGAGGCACAAGTGAGCGGCTGCAGTTGTCAGTTGGCGGAGAATCGCACCAGTATGAGCGGGATTTAAACATTTTACCAAAACGGATCTGGTTTGACTGAGACAACTTGTCCAAACCTGTTCTACATTCTAGCCTCAAATTGGAGAGACGCAAAGAGGCATCCAGTTGCATTTAGTGACACATTAAATTCAGCTAAAAACAGCCTGTGCATCCACAGTTTGCACACTAGATTATTTAGACTATCCATTACTCAACATGTTAAATAGCCACAAACATGTTCTACATTTCTACTTTCTAGCAAAGAACAACAACAACAACCTGGCCTCTTGATACTGTCTCTCTCTGTTTCATATAAGTATTGTCAGAGACAGAAGTGACAACAACAAAGCTGTTCTGATGACTCTTCCTGTGCAGAGGGAAGGAGAAGTGGTTGCGTTGTTTCGTACCACGGCTGTTCACAAGCATCATGATTTCCTACATGCTAGATGGTGCAAATTGCATTGCGCCACTGCACATGTTCTTAGCTTCCCCAAATGATGAGGCACGTTTGATGAAACATTTTCATATGGCAGTGATATTGATCATGCAGTGACAAAAAAACTCGCCTTCTGCTTGTTTTTAATTCCAACCAAACACTTCGACAGGTGATCTCACCCTTTAAGACTCAATAAAATTGGAGCAACAGGTGAACACAACCACCAAAACATGAATGAGTGCCGCTCTCTTCACTCAAGCTTGGGCCGGAGATATACCCTTTTAGACACATGTTCGCGTAGACAACCACATGCGTCGTGAGTGTTATTGTTCACATACTTGCTATGTCCTACATGCATACGGACGTTAATGGAGTATTCCATTAGATGGCACACCAAAGATCTAAAATCCTATACACTGGAGACGTAGCCTTAATTTCTGACGGACGCAGGACACGCGAGCAAAACACAAAATCCGGACAACAACAACAACAAAATCTTTCAGATTCAAGTCGTTCCAAAAGTGACAGCACAATTTACAGATGGGCTTGTTGAAGGTTTTGAATTGTAAATGGTCCATGGAGACCCAGTTCAATATTGGTGCAGGCACAGATCTTTATATCATAACGATTTAGGGTTTTAACAATTCTTTAGGAAGCTGGTAGAGCTACGCTAAGCCTTTCTTTTTTGATATCTTATTCTCACACATTACAAATATCTACACTGGCCAAAGTGATAAGGCTCTTAATGTCTACATTACAACTTGCAGTGAAACCAAACACTCTCGGTGGGAAAGGGCCAAATCCCCGTAAAAACCCCTGCTGGGTCTCTATTATGCAGTGGCAATGGTTGAAAAACCACCTCTGTACATTTCTTTACATTAACCCCTCGGGACAGTGAGGTATTCGAAAGTCCTGCTTTATTCACAAACTGTTGCAGACCTAACAAATTCTGAGAGGAAGTTGCTATTATGACCAAAGGCCTGTCTGCAGTCCCTTTTCTTCTGGTCTAAATTGCTGTTGAAACTAATTTGCAGAAACTAATTTCCTTCATGGGTTTGCTCCATCACTGGGTAACGTTCAAAAATGTATAGCTGCAGTAAAGGTCATTAAATAGAGAAGGACTTATTTGCCAAACTAACGTGACGATTTCCTCCACATTTTATAGTCAGAGCTTTTTCAAGGGTTTCTGAATGCGATAGTTTGTCTCCAAATCAATATGACTTCAGCAACTTGTTTTTGCCAATGAGCAAAGGACACATAAAAGCCTGCTGCTGTGATGACGGATATATATGGATTTTCTTTTGGAGGGCGACCGTCTGTTTCAGTGGCTGTAAAGACGCATTTGATTAAATGTTACCATATTTGACTGCCGTTAACTGCTCCACCTGAAAAATGCCTATAATCTGTTTGCCGTCTTGAAGAAGCCCCCCCTCCCCACACACACACTCATATTTTCCCTCCCTGTCACTTGAATTTAAAACTATATGCTTAAAATTAGCATTTTCCAACAGAATTTGGGGGTACACATAATTTGTTCAGGGCACCATTTTCCCTCGGGGTGACAGCATCATTTCACATGCTATTATACTTCTGCACAACATAAAAGACAATCCCTCACACTGCACAGATGACGTTAAGACCCTTAGGGCCCATATAACACCTTAATTGGCTAAAGGGGGGCCGGCCTGCTGGGATAGGTGGCAGTAGCCCACTTTGCGGTCAGGGAGGAGCCACCGGGACAGAAACTTTGACAGTTGGCTCAATGAAGGATAAAGTAGAAACGATGAGAGCTAATGGGTTAATCCTCTTATTTATTTTTTTAAACCCACATTTTAGAGGTGGAAGACTGCAAGGTCTGAGCAAACATGACGGAGTGATAAGGACAGGAGCTAAGGGGTCTAATTCCAACTAGATAAAGGGACCCACACAGCCCCACATACGTGCACATATACATACATACATAAAGTTAATGTACTCTGGAGAAAGCACCAAAGACTTCTCATACTACAAAAAATATGAGGGAATTAATTTCTGAAGCCCTATTTTCAGAAACACATTGACAATTCACTGCTGGTATAATTCACACGTGGTACTTTCCAACATGTGTGTAATTAACCAGTTTTCTACAGACACCAGGGTTTTTCCATCAGTAGGTAGTTTTGTGTATCTTGTATTAAATTCAAAGTCTGTATTTCCTTTTGTGTACCGAAAGAACAAACCATCTTTTTTTCCTGATGAAGACAAGTGGCTTGAGACAACTGGGCGAGGGCTTGTGAGACTTGAAACTGCGTATTAAAATGACTGTTTGTCTGTTCTGCATGATTTAATGATTCTTTAAAGTGGTGATCCACAAGAATCTTGTTTTTTTTTCTCTGTGTTAAGTGCTCTTTGTTGGTGTTTCTGCTCTTCACTCTCATATAAATCAGTGTGCGTGGCATCTGTAATGTCACCCTTGGATACTGACAATGCAATTTGAGTATTGCACTTTCTTTATCACATTACCCATCACACTGAAGCTCATGCTACTGTTTTGAATAAAAGACTACATCCGACCTCCAACACGGCTTCGCATTCAGGGTTGTATCGCTGCCTTTTGGTTTGGTGACCAACCGGCCAACAATTCTTTACATGGACGGGGATTTTTCTTTTAAACCGCGCTGGCGCTGTCAAATTTTAATACCACAAAGCACACAAGAGTTTTTTTTCTTCCAAAGATTAAAGATCTTTGTTTGTTCTTCACTAACATGTTAAGTGTCTGTGGAATAAAAGATGGTTGCGACCCCAGGGAGAAAAACACACAACCACACATCTCCTACTTCAAACACACATTAATTTTGTTTACATACGTTTTCAAATAGCAGCAGCATATAGAATTAAGTAAAATTGTAAACTGCTCGGCTTCCATGGTGTGATATAATAATCAGAAGGCAGCAATAGTCTAGCTTGTTTGCTTTGCATAGAATAAATGATTTGCTTTAATTGCCAGCTTTTGACTTTGCCTCACAGCCAAAATCAGGGAGGTGATTTTCATGTCATTTTTATCTGTAACGGTAATAAATCTAAAAGGGACAAGATAAAAAATATGAAAGGTATATGTTCATAACAAATTGGCACAGTCCGTTGTTCTGGATAGTGAATAAATAATGAAGGAATTCTGATTGTGACATGCAAACACCATGATCATCAAGTATTAAAATTTTAAAATAACAATATATTTAATTCTAAAAAAACTAAACATTTTATATTACGCTAAAATTCTATTTAATTTTACTTCATTGCCCTAATCACTCATGTAAACAAAGGTTATCATTTAATATAAGTTAAGAGTAAATGCATACGGATGATTGAAACAGTGGCCATTCATGATCCTTTCTACATAAAAAAAAAGAAGTCGGTTAGTGGTGCTGTTCTTGATTATGACTCCCTCCCTCACATTCCTTGCACTATTACCTCGCAAGGCAATAACACAGGCTCCATTGAGCCCCACTGCCCCAACAACAAGATCATTGAGGAAGTGTCGCGCAGGCTGGTCACGCACTTTCCACTGACCTCTTCTAGTAGCCACAGAAACGCAGCGAGCCAAATCTGATTAGCCCCAGTTATGCCATAAATTAAGTGGGTATACAGCAAAAATAATCCAGTGATCTACTTCTCGGCAGCAGAATCTATGGTTATCTATCAAGCTGCAGAATTCGAACTGCACAGGCAAGTGGGGCCTCAACTGGGCTGTTACATGTGTGATCCAATGTTTGGTGTACTAAATATAAAAAGTCTTTTTTTGCAGGGAAATAAGAAAATATGTTGCATGTAATTTATTTGTGTGGAGTGTTTTAAACAAAGGGCAATGTTAGATGAAGCTTTATTTCCTCAAGCAAAAACATTACGAGTAAGCAACATTGAGCAGAGTTAAATATAGCAATGTGTATTATTGATATATATTTGCAATTCAGACAGCACTGCTGGCCCATGACGATGATCAATGCCTAGTGGTATTTTCTGCTCTGAAAATAGAGCGACAGCAGAGGAAACATTTTTGGTATCAAAAAATGAATAAATATATATATATATATATATATATATATATATATATATATATATATCTAACAAGCATCAATCATTTATCGATGTATTGAGTGAAAAGGGTCAAATGGTGTACGTGGATCTAAATATTGGCATGGGGGTTGAAAACATCATATATCTATACATGTCCCATACGCCCAATGATAAAATATATAGGGAACATTTAACTCTCCTACATGGACGTCTGATCACAAGGAAAGACAACAGATGAAGAGATAAAATGAAAGGAGCTAGAAAAAAAGAAGGTCTCTGCTGATTCTGCTGTGATGTTTGCACGCTGCCTGACTGGTGGATATTGACCTCGCCATGTAACAACCCTGTACCTACGACTTCACGTGAAAACGGCAGTATTATGACAGCAAACATGAATCTCGTGTGATGACAGCTCTGGTGGTGAAACAGGCAAACCCAGTCACTACTTAAGTAAAACAATGGGCCCTGTAATGTCAGTTTTTTTCTGTTCTGGATGAACAGTTATGTTAATTTATGTTTATTTATTTCCTTTTGTGTGTTCAATCCCAAGGTCAACCAAGACTTTATGGACACAATCTTGACATATGTTGAACAGTTAAAGATAGACACAAAAAGAGGAGGGAGGGGCTTCTGTGCTGGATTAATGTATTGCAGCAGTTATAGAGTCAATTACTTGTTCTATTCAATCCTTTATTACTTAATTCCTCAGCCTCCTATTCATGTAATAGGTCAGTTTTACCAGGAGGAAACCATGTGATGGTTGAGAAACACATTTCGTAAAAAAGCTCATTGCAAATGTTAGATTCACCTCCTTTACAGCTTCTAAACAACTGCAATATCGCTACAACTCACCTTAAATTTAAAAAATTGTGAGTGAACTATTTTCTGTTCTCATTTTAACCTCCATAAACAACCCACCAAGACAAATACCTGAGTTGAACACAACTATGCCATAAAAAGTGAGGATTCAGGAGGCCGCGTCATGTTGCTGCTTGCAGAGTCCAATGAATTTGCCATTGTAACTCTAGACTGAAGGTATGATAAGAGTTCCTCTACTGCAGGAGATTAAAGAGGGGGGTTGCGTTTTCATTGAATGGCACTAACATCGAAAACTGGATAAACTTGTTGGTTTATATTGTGCAGCCCCACCATTGCATTGTGATCTTGAACAATTACGTAAGTCTTTTTGTCTGTGGGTTATAGTTACACGTGCATGCGCCCTGCCAAATAAAACCTGGCTCTGCTTCGTCTGCTCACGACAGATGTCTGATATCTATTGGCATGAATTAGGGCTCTTGGTTGCTCGGGAAGACAGCCGGCCACCAGCAGACACGAGTATGAAACACAAATGCTTTAGGTTTCAGGGACATGTCAGCATGCTGCAGCTGTGTGCTGGTATCCAGGCAGACAAGTACCAGGATAGACCACGCCGGTTGGCTGGCACAGCACGCAGTGTCAGCTGCTGACAGAATACACAAAGCCTACAACTGTCCTACAGCAGCCGTGTTGAGAAACTGTAAGGGCATCCCAAAACACAAGACCCGTCCCTACTCTGCTCTCTGCCTGCGTCACCGTCGAGCCCTGCTGGGATTCCCCCATGGCTCCAGCCCAGGCAGTGAAGTAACTTGTGAGTTTTCTTTTTTTCCTGCATTTTTTGGCAGGATAACAAAGTTGATGCCCCACGTGCTGTTCAGGCCCTTCAGAAATGTAGCTTTTGGCACGGGAACAGCTGAAAGCCAGCCAAGCCACCGTGCTTCCCACTTCTTTAATGGCAGGAAAACTTGCGGTGTTCAAACAGCGGTCGCCGTCACAGTGATACAATTCATGTATCTGATATTTACAGGTGGGTTATTACTGAAAGATCCAGATGACTAAATGTCGCCTTTAAACACACGCCCTTAACCTTTGAGAGAGATTTGAATGCAGTGACAACATGAGACCAGCCTTTATAAAAACCTGTAGAGGATTATAGTTTGAGAATAAGGAAACAAAAAGACCTGTTTGTCTCGTCTGCGCATGTTTGTCTGTCATTAAATTCCGACAACCTGCGAGTGACTGGCGCTCACACGGCCACGATGCTCGGGGGCAAACTGAGCCCGCTTGTTACATATTACACTTACAAAGTGTTGTTCAAATACCTCTGGGCTGAGATCAGACGTCTGTGGTGAGAAGAAGCTGGTAAACGTTTTAAATGATAACAAGGCTCGGGCTCTCATCTTGATGTGTACATTTAACCAACTCAAACACGGCGATCAGTGGATCGACAAACATCGCTAACGTCTTGGAAAAGTGTACAATTCCATCTCTGTGAGTCCATTCAAATACAGATCAAACCAAACACCTGATTAGAGAAGAGGCCACCGGCACCAAGTTTTCACATCAAGAGGGGGAGGGAACAACAAATGCAGACTGGGGAACCAACAGTAGACATACTGGCTGGTACTACACCTCCGAGAGAGCAATTTCTCACTGTATGGAAAAACCGAAAAAGAAAGGATCACAATGGGGATGCAAATAATTAGATTTTTTTTTTTTCAAAACAGCTGTCAATTTAGCTTCTACGTTGTCAGACAATAGATGAAAACGCCTATCAAATTTTCCAAATTCAAAGGTAACTACTTACGTATCCTCACAAGGGCAAAGCTTTGACTAGTGAGTGTTTTTTTTGGGATAAATGATTGATGATTGATTGATTAAATACATCTAATGTAATTTTATATTGACCAACAGTTTCAGCACTGCATTCATTTTCTTTGTCTTTTCGAATAACTTGATTTTTTTTACAACACGAACATGTTGCAATAGGTCAACTGTTGGGAGAGGCTTATCCTCCAACTGCAACTTTTGGTATCTCTAAATATTGACATATTCACTTTGACATCGGTTTCTGCCTAAAATTATCAATATTGACAATCTGATATGTCTACAAGCTTTACTGACGCATGTAGTAAGATGACCAAGTGGTGAGCAGATGTTCATTTCCGTCAGCCGTAACGGTTGGTTTCTAAAGACTAATAACTTTAGAAACCTGCTTTGCATAACTAATGCAGCTTAATAACCGAGCCTCACAACCAAAATCCTACGATATGTCAAATCACAATATTACTATCATATTGATATAGTGCCAGGTAAAGATTTAACACTACTTCAACTTGTGTCCTTCGATTGGGAATTGACAGCCCAAGGGTAATCTCTTGTAGAATTAAGAACAAAAACAAGCATCTTTATGTTAACACGGTTTCATAAAGCGGAACGTTGCTCATTAGGGTGACCCCACGTTATGAGAAGACCTTTAAGACCTCAACTTCATTGCTGGCCATACGTTTCTAATCCACAATGGGCCAATTACATTGTAAACACGCACCCCCTACACACACACACACACACACACACACACACACACACACACACACACACACACACACACACACACACACACACACACACACACACACACACACACACACACACACACACACACACACACACACACACACACACACACACACACACACACACACAAACACACACACACAAACACACACACACAAACACACACACACACACACACACACACACACACACACACACACACACACACACACACACCACCCACTAGCTGCAACAGTACTTCTCTCCATAGGAAACATTGAGCTGATGCAGTTAACTGGTGTCGGTCAAAGGAAACCATATGCCAGATTAGTCCAGTCAGATTAGTGTGGCAATTTCTAGGCGAGCCTCTAATGTGATTGGAGGTTGGTGGTGTGGAGGTTGTGACAACGGCTTGGAAATATATCGCTCAAGAATTTCAGGGGCTTAATAATCACATTCAGAAACACCCCACACTTTCTTTCCCTTTAGTCTAACACAACTTTATGAAGCTAGAATATGCACCTACTGAAAATGATGTTTTGACACCAATTTTGAATTTGCTGAAGTGGCTGGCCGCACAACAAACCAGTCGCTGTAAATCCCGACCAGTTAGCTCCCAGTGGCTGGTGGTAAATCCTCTGAGAGTGAGAAAAGCCTCCTCTCGAATTCCTTCGCCAATAAAAAACTAAAAGTGAAGTAAGTGACACAGACTCCCTGTGCTCCCCTGTTTTCATCCTGTCATTCAGATTCCAAGTTCAGGTTGTTGTTTTTTTAGGTTTCAAAACCTCATTTCCTCATCAACTTGAGATGTTACAGCAAACCCGCAAATGTCTGTTCGAGACCTTGTGTTAAATACATTTCTTCATGCCGAGTAAGTTTCCTCAACTGTGTTACTGTCATACTCAGTTACAAAGTAGATTGAAACACATGGGCCAGGATCTTATATTCTAGTGTGTGTTTGAATTCACATCATCAAATTTAAGTATTCTTCATTTCACCAAGTATAATAATATTTCTATAGAGTGGGAAAACCCACATTTAGATCAGAGAAGGAAAAGGAAATTATCTACTGACTGTGAAACTAATGATATTTTTTAGAACATACTGTATATGTTTGAGGTCTTTAAGACAAAAGCACCACACATGGCTTAAAAATACCAGCAGCTTCCTGTGCCTGTGCTCCCCCACCCCCAATACTCCTGCATCAATCACAAACCAAATGCTAGTCACTTTTGGTTGTGGCTGTGAGGTTTGTCAGCTCGGCACAACGGACCAGACTCCTGACAAATACAGTACAAAAGACCTCTTGAGCTCTTTTTTTTTTTCTTTCTCTTTTCTTAAATCCACTTGGGATGAAATATCGTCTGCCCCACTTTAATGTCTGTTGACATGACTGAGAGGAACACACAGCCTATTTCATACAGCAGATTTTCCCACCACCCCTCTGTCGTACTGAAGGCTTTTCTTTGTGTACATGTTGGACTCGTCTTGTGGATGTTTTGACTGGACTCATCTCAGCCACTAACCGATGCTGACAGACTCTTGTTTCCACCTACTCCACTGTTGGTTTTGCACTGCCACAGAACAACTGATTTTTACCTGTGAAAATCTCACACGGTTCTGAAACAATGTGTCTTTTTTTCTATATCTTTAAACACATGGCGACTGGTTTATGCCCCCCCCACACCTCGAATCGGAATGAAATTTGCTCGGATATTAATCTTATCTTCAGTCCAGCTCTACCAAAAAACAATATTACCATAATGTTACAACATCTTTATCACTCCATTTGTGGTGATGTGAGAGCCGCAGGAACTAATGATTATTTCAGTTATCAGTTTGTCCGTTGATTATTTTCTTGATCAGTCATTTAGTCTTTAATATGTCACAAAACAAAAAAATTAATAAAAATAGATATGCCAGTTCCTCAATATTCTCAAGACCAAGATAAAAAACGGGGGAAAGGAAGAGCACCTTGTTTATTGTCTTGATAAAATTATTAATAACTTATAACAACAGTCGCCAATGGAACCGATTAGCCGAAATACTCAGTGCGGCTCTAAATGTGAGTATCAAAAATAGGGCTGCAACTGACGATATTATTTTAATGATCCATTAATCTGTCGATTTTTTTCTCGATTAATTGTTTAGTTGTCTGGTCCATAAAAGGTCACAAAAATTGTGAAAAAGCTTGATCGTGGGCCCAGACTTTTTTTTACAGTGTATCTGACTTATAAATACCGAGTACAAACGTTATGCAATCATTCTGTGGACGTTTAAAAAAAAGTGTACAAGTTCCAAGTATATGCTGGGATTCAAATTGGATACAGGACGTGCCACTCTGTACTGCTAAGAGCATTCAACAGCCACTTTAATTATCATTTCTAACTGTACATGTGTAATGTCCAGCAGCTGTTTATCCTCGAACAGTGACGTACGTGTAAACTGAGCGAGCTGACAAGTGTGATGGTGGTTTAATGACGAACGTGAGCACTTGATGCAGGTTGACGCAAGTTAACGGTCGAAAAGTGGAACGTTTGATTCTTTCTGTCGGATTGCTCTTAAACACCGTTTTTTGCACCCGGCCCACATAGCTTGTAACACATTTAAAAAAAAAATGTTTTCACTCATTTTATTGGTTGTTAAAAAAATCCCGTCAGCCCCTAAAACCGTCAAAAAAAACCAACCAGCAGAATAATCAAAACTCTGGGCTTCAATTTTTTAACAACAAGAAACATATGTACTGTGCCACTACACTCGGTTGAATCAGGTTGAATCACATTCCTCGGGGTGACATGTAGCAGTCGACACCACCCGCTAGCTTTAGCAATATAGCCAATCGATCGGGCGATGTGATAACGTATCGATTAACGAAAAGGGGGAAAAAAAGAAAGAAGCTGTGTCCTGGAAGTGACGATGCAGAGAGATGCACCGTAAAACAGGCAACACGCACACACACGGACATTCTGTGTATACACGGAAATAGAGTCAACAAAAATAAAAAATAAAAATATCTTAAAAAAAGGGAAATGTAAAAACTCACCACACAGGCTTCCGTTCGCTTCATACGCTCTGTGGAACCGGAAGAAACATTCCTGCGTCGAGTCCGCCGGTCGCCCCTTCGATCACAACCGGGGAGAAACACGCCGAGGAGCAGGAGCAGGAGGAGGAGGAGAGGCGGTGCGTGCGTTTATCAACTAGAAATAATGTGGGTTCATGTGACTGCATGATATATCCACGCACTCGGCTTATGGCGTGTGATTGTGATTTCACAGTTTGCCTGGAGCCCGCATCGTCCAGACAGACAGACGGAACGAGAGGGAGGAGGAGGAGGAGGAGAGGCCGTCCGGCCCCGCACAGTCACATCATTGGTTGACAAACAGCAATCAGATGCAAATTCCTAACCTCTGAATCAGCAGGGGCCAGCGCCCCCCCCCCCCCCCCCCCCCCCCCCCGCAGCCGGAGCAGGGACTGTCGCTAAATTTCAAGGGGTGTGAAAATAAATTCACTTCTCAGCCTATGAGAAAAGAAAAAGTCCTTTCTGCAAAATGTTCATTTGAATGTAATGGCCTTGAAAAATAAAGTGTCATTGTGCCATGTGGCAACATTTTGGTTACCCTTAGTCCTGTTCTTAAGAACATTACCCCTGCCTGATTTCACACTTGTACAAATATTATGTTGCTTCTCTATATTTATATTCCTTAGACTTGTATAGTTTTGCAGTTTTTATATTTTTACATTTGTATTTCTTATATTTTTTAAATTTTTTTTTTTGTTTTTTTTTGTGTTGTGTGACTGATACCTGCTGCTGCAACACAAGGATTTCTTAGTTTGGGATCAATAAAGTACATCTATCTATCTGTCTATCTGTGGAATAATCAAAACCAACAATAATGAACAGTTTCTATATCTATATATATATTTTTTCTCTGTAACATTATATGTAGTGCGTTCACATTTCCTGTCAGTTTTGCATTTTAGTGACAGTCCCTTGGGTGGAGAGCCCCTGTTCAACAGGGAATCTGGTTGGGAGAATCAATAATGTGTATGGTTTGAAAACTCCATAAAATAAAAAAATATATAATATATAATATATATAATATTATTGACTCATATCTTTATGGTTATTTTTTATTTTTTATTTTTATGAATCATTGATTGTGTCTCATTTCAATATCTTCCAAAAGCTAATGAAAGTGGGAAAGCAGTTTATTTGGTTGAGGAAAAGTCACTTTGACTCAGAGTAGGCAGGATGCATTCGAGCCCTGTGAACTGAATGATGGTGTTGGACAGAAATAAGTCTGTTATTGATATAAACACGTCACGATTGAGATACCGCCACACTGATGGAAACTGTTGCTATTGTTTGTATTTGACACAGAATTGGAGAAAATATCATGGCAGTGACATCTTTGACTGAGCCATCTTTTCTACCACATGCAACCATCAGAAAAAAAGATGCTGAAGAACTGTCCTCAAGACCTTTTGATGCATTTTATTTCAACAATTTCAAAGTTCATGAGACCAACAAGGCCACAAGACCCACATAGGACCCCAAAAGCCCCAGATATATACACTCAATATCATTTGGGTCTACATAATTTATTGCAAATTTGTCAGAAACTCGCTAAACTGAAACACAAAATCAACTACAGTATATCACATTCTCTGTTCTCTTGTAGAAGGAGCAAGTGCCAAAAACAAAAGTTTCAAAATTCTTTTTGTTTTGATTTGTTTTTATAATGAAACCCAATTTGGTGTAAGTTGTGTTTCATTAAATTGCTTCCATTCTTTCTGTCGATTAATCAACCTACAGAAATAATGTGGCGCTCATTTTGACTGCAGGAAGAGCCACAGTTGAATGAAGTCCTTGCAGGAAATAAGTATTTTCTGTCCTCATCCCATAATTGTTGACACCCTCCAAAAGTCACCTGCCACATCATTTGTTTCCACAGTGAGTGTTGAGTGGCTACAGCTGTTTACCAAAGTAAAGAGCTCTGAGATATTTAAAAGAGAAAAACGATCCTCCCTTCACCTCAACAGATGTAACTGGAGAGAAGCTCATCGCCCTGATACAGTGACAGATGAGAATAAATTGAAACAGGACTCTGTGTGGCGACGAGAACTACAATTTCACACTTGACTCGAAAATAATTAAAGGTGACTGATGTGTGTCAGCTTGAGTCGGTCTTTGCCAGGGTGCAGTCGGTTCAACACAGGACATGATTCCTCCAAAAAACAAGAACATGAGGGCGTCTTGGATTTAATTTCACTTGAATATTGATAAATATCAATATAAGTTTTGACTGAGTGTTCCTGCTTTCATGTTAATACTTGAACTTTGTGTTAGTAAGGTTCATATTCATATTATATATATTTAAGTAGTAGTAAAATGCTTGTCTCATCTCTGATACATGGTTTATCAATAAATCTAAATATTAATAAATTGATATAAGAACATGTGAATGTTTCAGGTTATATTTCAATATGAATATTAAAGTTATTGACGAGCCATAAGAGGGGTCGACAAATAATTGAGGTTGACATTTATATGTAAATACATAACTGTGCAAATTCAGTTAAACACCAATTAGCAGTATGAGTCAGACCCCACATGCTGTATTTAGTTGTTATATCCATGTGGGTTAGTTTCAGTTTATAACTGCTACTCATCTTTGTCAGTACAGTTTTTGTTTGGTATATGATAATTTGATTATTAAGGCTATTTATTATTGATATTTTTGCATTTTCGGCCGTTTGAACAATGATGATCTGGACATTGTTGACTTATGTTAGCAGTCTTTTGTCTTAAATACCGTTAATAATTAAACAGCGGATTTCCCCACACCTTAAACAGTTCCACCACAGCATCATTGAATTTTTACATCATTGTCTATCTCTACCACCTTATAATATAATATACCATCTTTCACAGCTGCTTCTGTGAAAAAAAAGTCTAAAAAGAAACTAGAAAACTACATGTAGAAAAAGTCTTTAGAGCACATTACATCACAAGATCACAGGCACCTTGTTGTCACCAATGAACTGGATTTCTTTGCACTAGTACGCCATCTATTGGTAAGAGGTAACAATCAACCACAAAGCTCATGCCCTGATAAAAAAAATATATACCAGAACAAGATGTTTATTTTAAGAAGCTGCAGAAAATAAGACAGTGTTTCTAAAAATACAGACTGAAAACATTTGTTCTAAAGTATGAGTTACAAACAAGTGACAACCACCACAATAAAATAGAAGATGCATAAATGTAGAAGAAACACACATTATCAAGAGTTTAAAGTTAATGCGTGTTTCTTCTACATTTATGGATCCACTATTTTGTTGTGGTGGTTGTCACTTGTTTGTAACTCTTACTCTTACTCTTCTTAGTACAAATGTTTCATTTTGTTCTGGGGTTTGTCTTTGTTGCAACCAAACAGCACTATATTTTTATGTATACGGCATTTAACATAGTGTGTATGAACAATTGAATGCCATAAATCCCAAAACCAACAATGAACTGATTCCACCAACAAGTATTGTGTCGGTGTATCCAAAGCCTGACACAGCTTATTCCTCTGTGCTATAGAACTGCATTGTTCCCCAGAAACGATTAAAATCACATCACTGCACCGGGTGAATTGTTAATAAATAACAATAACGATGTGGCTCATTTTCAACCTCACCAATCAACCCCATTTGCAATGTGTGGGAACCAAGAATAAGTCCCCAACATCTGCGTGAATCTTAAGTGTCCAGCTGTTTTAGTAAACTTCTGAGATCTTTTTCCCTTCAATATTAACTTACATTTTTGACGTTTTTAAAGATTTGCAGCTTTGGTAGAAACCAGTGGATGTGAGCCCGAGAGCCGTAAATGTTACTACATAAACCACAATCCAAAAGGCCTTGTGTAACATGTACTTTTACATAGTTTGAGTACATTTTGATGCTAATATGTCTGGACTTTTACCTGCATCAAAGTATTTCTGAAGTGTATGTACTTTGTCTTTACATTTGTTTATGTGCATGGAGTTAATTCAGAAAACTGAAGACCATTTTTCCAGCATTTAAAAGTAAAAAGTACACAATGAAATGAGAAAAAAAAGATCTTGAATCCTTTAATAGTAGCAGTGATACCTATAAATAGGTAAAATAGCACACATACCATTATATACACAAAGTTGTTACAGTCTAGAGTAAAAAAAGCTTTCAGGTGATTAAAGGCTTTTTCAAACCAAATGTTGGCACAAGTAAATTATTTGAGCTCATTATTTACAGCACATCCACTTGTACATGTACTTAAAAAGTTGGCAGCACCCCGGGGGTGTCGGGGGGTGAATGCAGTCTAAATGAGTTCATCTTAACAAAGAGTATACAGTACACAGAAAATCACAGTATGTGAAAGCATTACGTGACATTCAGAGTGAGAAGGTGAAAGCCTGAGAAGTTGGATTCCCACACGACAAAACGCACAAACTTTGGTTGTTGACAAAATGCACCGATAAGTCAAGTTTTATTACACTGCCGACAGTAGCAGTACAATAGGAAATCAGGATTTCCCTTTTATTTTTTTTTAAGTAACCTGGATAAATCTTCCCAGAATCCAGTCACGTATAAATATATGTACAGAAGAAAAAAAATGTTTTAATAAGGCAAACGTGCTTCTCTGATGTTTTTGTAAATGTTAACATTGAGAAGACACCTATCTGAGAGTCAAAGCTCAGCAGGTTTTTTACTATCACAAACACCTGAAAGTGTAACACACCTACTGAACATACAGTATAACCTCAACACCAGGAAACCAGCTCATGTGAGAACGAGGCTTTCACAGTTGTAGTTGAGTGTTAAGTGAAAACTGGAGTGAAACATTTTTGCATGTTGCAAAACTCCACCAATAAATCTAAACGTGCAGGGAAACTAGCTTTTTTTTTTTAACAATAGTATAGTTCCTTATCTTGACTTTGAATATTGACTGTGACAGAAATAACATTTAAACCTTGTCTACACGAGCAGCACATCAGCAACACAACAGGAGCAGCTGCAGTCTTCTGCCTGTTTCTATACCGGGTCTGTATCCACAGGGCAGCTTCAAGTGGAATACAAAAACACAAATATTTTTTTTGATGTCACTCTTGTTATTCAAGCTTGGTTGTTTTCGGAGTTATTCCTTGATCAATATTGACAGTTTGGTTGGATAAAACGTGAGAATATCACTCTGACGACGATGCGTGAACGGTGAAGACTTAAAGGCTTAAATGTAGAAAGCTAGCAAGAGAAAGATACCAAAGCAGATCCTGAAATGAATTGTACCTAAAGAGCAAATCTTATACGTAACACAGAGATGATTATTAAAGAATCCCAAGCATGTGAGACGTTGTTGTTTTACACCCTCGATGACAGCCGTTTACTTGTTTACCTACGATCATGAGCGACGAGTCTGTGCATGTAATGTAGAGAGATTATAAATATTCATGCTTTATACTTCACTACTGACACGACTCCTACAGGCAGTGATGCATCTCCTGATGCAGTAGAGCGGCCTCCTCCGTCTTAGCACCTTTACACCTTTCAAGTGTTACTGGCCTGAACAGAGCTGAGACTTCACTCAGTAGAAAAATGGTGCCTAGTAAATTTTCTATTCATTTGTTGTTTTTTTTTTGCATCATTATTTACTGTTATGAAGTTGTGCTTTACTGATATGAATATTCACAATGAGTACACAAAAACATAACATATTACATATCATATTACATTGATGGAAATTAAGTAATGACACCGTCCTTACGTCGAAGCGCCTTCAGGACGATTGTGTTAGTTTAGTGCATGTCGCTCTGTGTGTGATCGGTCTATTACGTCTTTGTCTCGAGCTGCAGACAAAGTACAATATCAGTATGGACACATGGTGAATGGTAGCATTATGATGTAAACAGTATATGAGAGTTGAGGTCATCAGCTAATGTCGCGCTTACTTCCTGCTCTGTGAGGTTTTTATTCTTTGCAAGCGTAGCTGACTTTTGTTTCTGTCGTCTCCATTGTTATGGTTTTTTTGAGGGTGTGTGTGCTCGTGTCTTCCTGCTGCTACACTGGCTGAGCAGCCGTGTTCATGTTAACCCCAGATCATATTTGACATGTACCATTTAGGATTTATACATAGAAGGAGCGATAACTATTGATTTGTTTGTCAAATGAAGCGGGTGACCTTCAGCTCTGTTCGTGGACAATACACAGATGTTGTGTACGGATTGCGCACCTTCATCTACATCTCCCAGAGCCGTGCAGAGGACCCATGGTGTGGTCGTTGTTCTCAGCTCATCTGCTCCAGATAGGCAGACAACTGAAGTGTAGGAGGGAGAAACTCCTCTTGTTTGTTCACCACTTCGGTCTGACGTGACCCGTCGTAGTTGGTGCCTGAGGGTTCGACAAACAACAAACATGGACTTTGATCACTTTCATGTGACACAGACACAGGACGGCTTTTGTGAGTCCAACCAGGCAGCATGAACAGAAGAATAACAATAATAAAATATTTACTTGCAGGGAAGCATTGCTAGTCAGTGAACTATTAGTATGGTGGATATGTGCGTGGCTGCTATGTGTTTTCACTCACTGGCAGAGACGAGGTCCATGTACTGGCAGACGGCGTGAAGCAGCAGCCTCTCAAAGCTGAGTCACAAACATAAACCAAGAGAAGTTAATATCCACTGCTCCCCCTCTTCCTCCTCCTTCTTTCAATACACATAATTCATTTGCTTACAGTCTGTACTGACCCATTTCTTCTCCACACAGATCCATAAATATACTATATTTTTTGCACGTTCGCCATTCTGTCCTATCCTGTTTTGTTTCCATTAGTCTGGTCGTTCAACTTGTCTTTTTGTCAAGAAGTGAAGAGAAAAAAACAAACAAAGGGAATTTGTAAGCAGAGACATGTTGTTTCAAGCACTGGTGAGATCATGAAACATGATCCGGGGAACTCAATATAATTCACACTTTTAAGAGTTTGGGGGCTTTTCAGAACGAAACTCTGAGGCAGGATTTCACATCTTGTGATTATCAATAGCTAAATGGATCGGTAACCTCCACTGCACCTGGACGAATGAGAATCTCCACAGACATCCACGGCAATGTTTGTGTTTTTTCACAAGGGACTAAAGTCAGAATGAACGTGGCCTAACAAAGCTCTGTGATGGGGGCTGACGACGGTGAGCACAAACATTTTATAACGTTATCGTCACCATGTAGTGGACGAATGTAAATATACAGGGTTTAAACGCAAGATTCAAGTTAAATGTTGGACCTTTTAAGAGCTTTTAAAACCACGTAGAACAAATGAGAAGTATGAAAAACAAAAATGTCCAGAACAATTTCTGCGTATATTTTTTTTTCAGAACTTTCTAGCAGTATGTCACAAGGATTCCTCATGATCTATTTAATGTCATTAGTTGTAAAATAGAGGTATAAATTAACTAGTGAAAAATGACTCATTGACTTAAGATTTGCTAAATGGACTAATCGATTGTGAGACAATGAGTTTCCCACCTACAATGGCAGCAGAACTGACGGTGTTGGTTACAGGTCTGATGGTGCTGACTGAAATTCAGTTAAATTTTAACAAAAATCCCAATTTTAGTTTTTAAGTGATTAACTTGAATTGTAATTAAGCCTTTTGTGAAGTGTAAGACTTTTGAATTCTGTCAAGGCAAGACTTGAGGACCTGCAAATAATCTGAATAGATAAATAAAACATATTTCTACCTGCTGGCGAGGTTGGTTGTGTAAACTGAGCGAGGTTGAGTGTTGAAGAAGCTCAGGAGATTTTCCTCCAGGACTTCCAGAGTTCCCTGTGAGGAGCGACAACAACAAGAGGATATCTCTGTCATGTATTAATCTCTTAAAGTTTCTCTAAGAGTACGGATGATACCCATTCGTATTTCTCATTGCATTTTAGAAAATGCAAGATGGAAACATATTGAGTTTACAATAGAAGTTTGTCATAGAAGAGAAAGGGAACCAGGAAAGTGTCATAATAAGAAGCTTTAACCATAAATTGAGACATAATTTTGACTCAAACAAGTTGTTTTTCTCTTTATCAGTTAATCGACTTATCAGTGAAGCTCTAAATCCCACGTTCAAAAACGATAACATATCTCATAGCAGTTATCAAAACCACATGTAAACAGAGTTGATAAGAGACTGGATCACAATTCAGAATAATTTCTAAAGCTACTGTATGATACATAGGCTCCTGACACTGCAGCATTTTCTTTAAAAGCACCGTGAGAATAAAACACAACACTTACCATGGGGATTTGTTTCCGCTTCAGCGTGGCCCGCAGCCTGCGGTCGATTCTCTGGAAGCATTCTTGAGCGGTGAAGGCAGGATTTACTGTAAAGGGATGAGAGACGGTGAACCGAAGAACTGCAACTTTTAAACAACAGACTGATGCCCACAACACAAACCGAGACGCTCACCATTCCTTGGGTCTTTGAGGAGCCGGCTGAGGGTTTTCTTCTTGGCCTCATCCTGCTCCAGCAGCGACAACAGTCTCTCCTGCTCCTCACCGGAGCAATTCATGAAGTCATTCCATGGCTGGAAGAACAGGGCAATGAATGAATAGAGCAGTGCTGACAAAACATGAAAGAACTAGTCTGTTCTAATGGTGTTTTTGCGAGTTTAATACAAATCAAGTTCACACTGGTATGTAAAGCCTACAGGAAATAGTCACCAAACTTACTCCTAAAGGAAAGTGTTACAAACTCACTTGAGCACAGTGTGTTTAGCTTCATGCCGCGAAGGTGGTGATCGACGTACCTCTATGAAGTTTCCGTTGGTGCAGGCTTCGGTGAAGATGGATGGGATGGACGGGTTACTGCATACCTCCAGGTCATCTTTGGAGCATTCATCCCTCTCCAGAAGATTCGCAAGAAAGCGAGCTGGTTTCCAGAGGACGAAGGAGGGAAGAGACAGACGGAGAGTGGATATGAGCACAAATTCACTGACAGATTTAAAGTCTTCTTTAATAAGTGAAGCAAAAGATAATGTGCATTTTTGCATATATGTATTACTGGTGGGACAAGAGATGCAGTAGATAACAGCGTTTTCTATCCTGATTGTGTGGCGTGGGAGCTTACTGTTCTCCTGTCGGCGGAGGCTCTTCTTGCCTTTGGCTCTGGGAGTGAGGTCAGAGTTGCGGATGGCTTGGTTGATATAAAACTGCTTCTTTTTGGTGGGAGACACTCGCTTGGCAGGAGAGCTGGGCAGGGAGGAGCATTTGCGCTCCTCTATCAGGCTGGGAAAACACAGAGCAATTTATCAATTTAGTCAAAAAAAATCTTTAAGAGGGAATCACGGCCACCGGCTGCTCAGTTGTTAATAATATGAGATATTTCAGGCTGAAGGGATTTAGCCGTTTAACATCAGTCAGTTTTGTGAGAATTGAAACACCAAGCAGACAAGTAGGCTAGTGCAAGACCATGAGGTGCTTTAAAGACAAGTAAAATAATTTTTTAATCAATATGGAAAGCGGCCACTGTGAGGATCGGTGTGACTCACTCTCTATGTCTGGTCCTATTCAGGATTCAAGCAGTTCCATTGAGTCAGTTGTAAATAACATTTTTTTGGTCAGTGTAAAAATAAACCCTGACTAAAAACAATACGAAGTAGCTTCATGGAATGACAGGGTTCATACAACTTTTCCAAAGTCAAATTCAGCACTTTTCAAGCATTTTCAAGGTTGATTTTCAAACTTTTCCAGCACCTTACAGCTGTGGTAAATTACATATTTCTATGAATACATATGTTTAAAGAGATGGTATAATGCTATAAACAACCAAAATCGTGTTTCGTAATAACAGAAGGATAAGAAATTAAAGGACACATAAGTTATATGGTTTAAAATGTGTCATGCGTTTGTTAAAAAAAAAACCCAGATACAATTTAAGCATTTTCAAGCACTTTATCCAAAATTCAAGCACTTAAAACCTTGAAAACACAACTTTAAAATTCAAGCATTTTCAAGGATTTCAAGCACCCCTACGGACGCTGGAATGAGTGAATGGTAATAATCTAACCTGTTGGATATAAAAAGCATGGATCAGTATGTCTGAGAGAGAAAAGAATGCATGGCAGTCTATTTTTAAAGATGCTAAAGAGCAGGTTTGGTGACAAACTCTACTTGACTAACTCCTTAAGCTCATTGATTCAAAAATGACACCAGTGTTTCTTGCCTGCTCGTACAGGATAGGTCCTGGTGGATCATTTATTTGTTTGTCTCTGTGGGCCATGCAACCTATAGCTAGGTTTTTTAATATTTATACATCTAAAACAGACCAAAAAAAATAAATTGAGATTTCCCTGTGTCATCAGGAGGTATGTCCGCTTCTGCTGTAGCTGATGAATGCTGCAGGATTTTAAAATGGATCAGAGCAGTGAGGAGCATGCTGCAGCAGCAGCCTCAGATGTAGGTCAGTGTGTGTCAGTATGTGTGTGTGTGTGTGTTCAGCTTTAGTGCCATTTTTAGCCCGAGCCCTGCAGGTTTTATAAGCAACGCTACAGCAGCTAAAATATATGCTGCAACCTTTGCCTGGTTTACTACGGTTTGCCTACAATAATGATGATGATAATAAAATAAATCACAGATTCACTCTTACATGTTCTTGGCAGCCAGGTGGAGGCTGTAAACATTAAAAACATTTAAAAACTTCTCTGGCTAACCAGGAACAAGGAAACCACTATTTAATCTGAAGAACATATGTTGTAGGAAACACCCCAGGAGCAGAGGATTATGTCATCATCATAAACGCGTGTTGGTAGAAAACACTGAATCAATTCACAACACCACAACCAACCATAGACAGTGTATAAAAAGCAACCAACATATGCTAGCTGGTCAGCTAGATAGCGGCTAACATGCTATGCTTGTTAACCAAGCAGCCTTTTAATATATATATTTTTAAATATCAACGTTGATGATCAAACTGGCATGCGGGAGTTTTGTCGATTAAAAAAACAAACGAGAGCTGGCAGGTTTACCCAGCTGTTACACACCGGCTACAAGCTAACTAGCCGTTTAAACCCTGGCTAATGCTACCTAGCCGTTTAAACCCCGGCTACAAGCTAACTAGCTGTTTAAACCCTGGCTAATGCTAACTAGCATGCTAGCGTCACAGACTTGCTCGCAATTGCCACTCACATATAATCCTGTTCTTCGTGGTTTTCTGTCAGAATGACCATCTTATTCGAACAGAGACACGCGGTGTGGATACTTACGGGCCTCGTTACAAAATAAATACAGTTAAACAACAAGATAAGACAGCAAAGGTGTGTTTTAGCTGCTAGTAGCCGGACAGCGAGTCCCTCCCACCACAAACACTCACACAAACAACAATGGGCCTCGTTAAATGAGGGGAAGAAGGGAAAAAAAGTAAGAGCTCTCACTCTGTCCACACCCGGTGACACCTGGTAGGAGCTTTCACGCATACGATCTTTTCTCCACATCACTCTGATACTATTTCATTTGAGAGAATATCATGTGTTTTACTTTTTAGATTCGTGTTAATAAAAGGAGATGAGAGACAAACTGTAGTATTATAGAATAAACAGGGATGAAGAGGAATGATACAGAATAATTATTTATTTATTTTTTATTATTATTTATTTTTTTACATAGGGTGACACCCACAGATTTTGCTTCAGTCTGTCTAGATACCACAGTCTGATTAAATATGTTTAGAATGATCTGACTCATGTCAGTTGGCTCCTGTAGATGGTGTCTGTGATTCTCACCCGCCCAGTCCAGTTTTGTGTTGATTTGTACAGTCTGTATATTCGCCCTCCAGCTCCTCTACTTCCTCCCATCACTGCATGTGCATGGAGACGTGTGCTAGAAGCTTCCTGCTTCCACATTAGTTGACATTCTATCACCGTATGAATTTAGAACAACATTAACCTTCATTAAAGTGGCTTGTGTGACGAGCATCCACAATTAACTTTCTTTTTTAGCTCTGTTTTTGGGCTCCACCAGCTAGTCACTTCAGCCAAATAATAGGTCTGGACATTTTCCAAATTTGCCTTTCACATTTGAAGAATGCAGGAGGAGATTGTCCGAGTCAGATCAGTTCACAACAGCATGGCAACATTTCCAGAGCGTTCAGTAGAGGGGTCGCGCCTGGGTAGAGGAGCCCACTTGCTCACTGTGAATCTTCACGAGGTTTTGTCTGTTGCTATATTCTCACATGGGTTCATCTGTCCGGAAAATTTAAACCTGGGGAAAAAAAACTTGAGGAAAATGTCCGGAGCAACATTTGTGGACAGTTGATTGTATTCGTAGACTTGCTAATAAATGTCCATATGTCCTGTTGATAATCACCAGCAGGAAGCTAAGGCGAAAGATGTTGTTTCGTTTGGTAGCTCACTCATGATGTAAACCATCATGATGTGGTGTGTTTTTTCTCTCTAGGGTGATTAATCTTGCCAATAGACAATCTTTGTCATAGCTCTGCCAACAAAAAATTATATAATTTCAGTCATAATTTCAAACTAAAGGCACTGCCTCCTCCATAACCTTTATAGTCCTGCACGTTAGGTGGTTTCATTTGAAATAAGATTTTCTTTTCTCCAACTCCACCAGCTGACTGGAGTTTGTGTGCATGTTACCATAACAGCCAGTTTAATAGGCCTGCCACAAAGTCATCTGATTGTTCTGAGCTTTTCTCTTGGCTTCTGGGCAGAAAAGGAGCTGAGGAGTTTTTTGGCAGCATAAAAATATCTGAACCCCCTTATATATATATTTTTTTTTTAGTTCAGTTATTTTGGGGAGATGTTTGGACAATATCAGAGAAGATTTTGTGATGGAGAAACAGAAGAAAACAGTAAGAATAGGAAACCACACACCAGACACGCAGCCGATCATCGTGGTTGAAGTAAAGAAACCAATCCCCAGGATGCGAGTTGTGAAACCAAAGGAGAGGATTAAAGTCACCACACTAAACAAGGGCACAACTACATGTGAGACATCAGGCAATATAATGAAGCTTTGTGTCAACTTAATGCCAGTTTTAGCTTCAGCCAAGGAGCCTGCGGAAGATGAGGAGGAGAAAGACGAGGATATCAGCTGTACAGGTGAAGCGGAACCAAAAACCAGCAGCGAAAAAGATCCTTTTGTCACCAAACTAGTGCAACTAACATTCAATACAAGTGACTCTTATGCAGGATTAACTCTGGACAGAGCCACCGAACGCACGCGATCACTCAACCCTCTGTTCGTGCTGCCAGCTATAACTCAACCTGCAGCAGCTCCTGAGTGTTGTGACCATCACAGGCATCACAGGACCAGGAGCTTCTCTTCATCTCTACCTCCCATCACTTCATCTGAGAAAACAACAACCACCTCCTCTCCAAACTTTACAACCAAAGACTGTGGAGGCGACGCAGCAGTTACAGGACAAGTGTCACTAGACAGCAGGCCCTGGATAGATAATGTCCTGTTCTCTAAAAGTGTGAGTTACACTACAAACAACTAAAATGTGGTTTGAAAATGTACGGTGCCACGTTTAAGTCATAGTTTTGTACAAGAGATATTTTCTAAAGAAAGAATTTACAGCACCTTCCTAAACTCATACTATATAATGATACAGAACAAAATGTCTTTTAATTTGATTAGAATATTAAAACAGACATTGAGAAACTTAATATTATATATTATTTCTACCTTCAACATTTCAAAAAATCTAAATAAATCTTGAAGGCGTTGCAAATAGTTTGATTGATCAGACAGAAGCTTTCCAATTCATACACAGCCACAGAGGTTAAAATAGATTTTAAATAAAACTTTGAAGAGTAAATACTAATGACATTACAGTCAGAGTAAAGAGTACTTAAGTGTAACTTAAACTTTGAAAAAAAATGATCCATATAAGTTTAACTTTTTTTGTCCCAAACAAAAGTTTTACACGATAGAACAAATTAAAAAAAAATACAAAGATTAAAAAAATGTAAAATAACAATTGAGTTTTGTCTGATAATCTGCTGTGGTATAACATC
Organism: Scophthalmus maximus; assembly: GCF_022379125.1. Classification (NCBI taxonomy): domain Eukaryota; kingdom Metazoa; phylum Chordata; class Actinopteri; order Pleuronectiformes; family Scophthalmidae; genus Scophthalmus; species Scophthalmus maximus. Next base: position 8,472,466 of record NC_061527.1, read on the forward strand.
CATCTGTGTTATCTTCCACCCCTGAACAAAGTATTGAGGAATTGTTGTATTGTACCAATTGAAGTGATTTAAAAAAAAAAAAGAAGAAAAAAAAAGATGGTAAGCAATTTTCTTTTTTCCACGCAAAAGACTAACATTTTTCAACATCAAGTCATTTTTTTGCACAGGAATTATTTGCCTATTTTACTAGATGATGCTGATGAAATTCTCTTCCTGCTTGTTCTCTGAGCAGAGATCTGCCGAGTTTCGTCTTCCTGACATCTCCTTGTCCAGTCTGGATGCTCTGCTGCAGACTGTCACACAGAAACTGGCGAGGAAGAGGAGAGGCGGCGGCCAAGAAAGACCCTGGGCACGAGTCCAGTCTGATCACCTCCTCATGGCTGCGTGGGAACAACGTCTGGGAGAGAAGAGGGTCGACCCAGCAAACATGTATGTCTGCTGACTTTGGGTAAAAGTATTGAAAATGTTATTTAACCTTTATATTGGGGGAATGTAAAAATCAGGATCACATGAAGGTTACAGCCTAATGCAATATAGTAAAACACAATTATAATAGCGTCAATATATGACTTTATAATGGTTGAAAAATTCTGTACATTCATTAGTACTCTAAAATGTCCTTAAAGCTGTGTACACATTTCAGTGTGTAGAAGCATTTATTAAATGTTTATGCTGAAAGTGTTATTTTCCTTTCTTTTATCAGTGAAGCAGCAACAGAAATATCAGTGGCTGGACTCGGTGTGAACAGACAGAGAAGCCTCCGTCCTAAACCCACACTCATCCTCACTATGACGAAGAAAAACCTCCTGACTAACACTGTGATGCAGTGACTCGCCAAAAAAAATTATACAGGAAACAATACATCTTTATTTTTCTTCGGGACAAAATATTCACAACACGAACATACCTGTTGTTTTTTCTACACTAGAATATTGTCTATATATATAATGTACATCTCATAGTAGATAAGCATAAACAGATGTTCAAGTAGAACTGATCGAGCTTAATAACTAAAAATTACATTTGGTAGGAAATGAGGCAAACACCGTGTAAAAAACAGCTCAGTGTTTTTCGGTTTTGCATGATTTCAGCCTTTTCAATACATTCAAAACATTTATTTTTTATAAAGTAACAGTTTGAATTTTGAAAGGAAACCCTTCTGATGCTAAATGTTAGTCTCATGCATATACTGTCGTTACTATTATAACAATGATCTGAATATGTAACATTGCAGAAACAACCTGCTTTGGAAACACACAGCTGTCATGTTTTTGATAGAAAAAAAAAAAGTAAAATTTAAAAAGCGATTATTAAAAGAAATTAATAAAAAATTCTGTTCACCAAAGGCATTATTGTTGTATCTGGTGTTTACAGCTCAGACTGAACAATAACATTTATTATTTTGATTGTTTGAGCTTGATTTTTTTCTTCTTTGAAAGTGATTGGTTCGGTTTGTCCGTCTGTTTGTCTGTTTGTAAGCAGGTTTACTCAAAAAGTTCTGGACAGAATTGGATGACATTTTTTATCAAACATAGTTTCTCTACCATGGTAACAGGTGATTCAAGTTAGGGAGGGATCTGGATCTGGATCCAGACGGAGATGGGACTGCACTTTTTGGGTGAAACAGCATATAGGTGGGGGATTGCTCAACCTTGGCGAAGGCCTGCGCTCCCGGAGTGCATTTCACTGAATTGGCGTAATGTAGAAGAATTTGTAATGACAGTAACAACAATGTGGTGTTTGAACTCAAAAGCTTCTTCAGTAGTTTGATATTTTGAAAATATTATAATATCATATGAGGATTAAATTAGTTTTCCAGACCCTTCATTTGGAGTGACACTGTTACCCAATGACAATAACGTGAAATAAAAAATAAAAAACAAAATAAAAAAGGAACATTTTTGATAGATTAACATAACAATAACAGTTGTAAATGTCATCATTAAATGTGTAAGAGGTATTTAACAATGAACTTGCAGTAAGGATTATCTCCACGTGAGAGATTGTTCAAAAAGCATTTACAACCATGTAAACACCTTCTGGCATATAAAATCATCTGAATAATTATCTGTAACACATTTACTTAAGCTTCTGTTTCAGTGTCTGTAACATTTTCTCTGTTAAAGTGCTTCCTGTGAAATCAGAATGAGACTGTGAGAGGTATAATGACTGAGCCCTGAGGAACGCCTCTCATCGTTTTTTACATTGAGCCTTGCATAACATTGTTTCAGGATCAATAAACTATATCATTTTTGGACAGATGAGACTGAAAGAGAAAGAGAAGACACAGTGTATGATTGATGAACCCGAATAAAGGGTGTAAAGCTACAGATCTGTTGTCGGGCGAACAAGGCACCAAAGCCATTATTAGGAAACAATAACTTTTGGTTCTTTCATCACAGGAGGCAGAGGAGTCAAATTTACCTAGACTTTCAAATCCGATCTTTTTCCACCTTTCGCTTCGTACTGACGGACTCAAGTGAGCTCAGTCGTCCTATGTTGCATATTGAGATTCAGGCTAACACTGCGCAGCATTCAAATGAACATAAAATAGTTTTTTTGTCTATAAACTGCCTCCTCTGCTCGTGTTCACAGGTAACTTCACAGCACACTGTCTTGTGAGTTGCTGCCGACTATAAAAAGTGCCGACGGATCTTTACTGGAGCTCTGTGCTCGGTGTTTGGACCTTCTAGATTTACTGGATTCTGCCTGAACTCCTCCATTGCTGCTGTCTGATGCACTGCTGCCCCTCCGGCTCGTCTGAGGCAGCTCCTGGTCTTTCTCTGCAGGCTGAGGTAATTTGGTCATTGCCATACTGCTGCTTTTTTCTCCGCTAGATTTGCCCTCTTTAGATTTACCCTTGCTAGATTTGGCCTTTTTTGATTTGCCCTCTTTCGGCTTGCCGTCAGATGACAGTGCATGCTGCTGTGCAGCCTTGCTTTGCCGAGGGGGTGTGACTGGCGGATGCGGTTGGATGGTGGGAGGGTTAATCCTGGTGGGCAGCACCGACAGGTTGGTCTCTGCTGTCCCGTTGCTGATGACCACATCTGTGAGGCAGTCATCGTCAGTTTGCTCTTTGGCAAAGTTGACAAACACCTACAACAATGAACCAGCTTTAGTGTCACACAGTTCATTTATAATCGAGTGGTCAGATGTCAAGGTAAAGATAGTCATACATCCAGTTAACGTTCTTGTCATTGCATCTTCGCATGAGTGCCTACTATCTAGCAGAAGCATGGAGATGTCATTAATGGTGGTTTCTAGAAGCCTCACAGCTTTTTCAAGTAAATTAAACTGACTAGTCTCAAACTAAAACTAAAGATTGAGGGTTAGAGGGTCAGAGTTGACACCGGCTTTCTTTCCTACTACCTCATTACTGCAGAAATAAGTAAATAAAATAAATAATACATTTCACCTAAAGGAAAAAAAAACACTGTGCCAGCCTTTAAAATGTGCCATGATGACATATTAAATTAAAGACAATCTGCATTTTTCACCCTTGTATTATTTCACTATTAATTCATTGTTCTGTAAGAAAACAAAAAAAAAAACCCCTGCTAAATAAAAATGTATGTGGAGAAAGAGTTGAGAGTAGTTGCATCATCCTCACCTGGTCCAGGGTGGTCTGTGACACGGAGAAGTCTACGATGCCCAGCTCCTCGTAGTTGTTGGCCAGCACGTCGAAGACGCGAGCCAGGCAGCAGGCGTGCGCGGGCAGCTGGTACTGCAGCACGCTGTGGTGACGCTCCTTCAGCTCGATGCTGGGGAAAGAGCTCTCCATGTAGGTGCTGACAGGACACGAGTCTGTGTCGGACTTGGTGTCTGCCAGGCGAAGAACGATGGTGTAGCCGTCGCCAAACCTGAAAGACGAAAGAAAGACAGAAAAAAATTCAAGATTTTACATGTTACTTTACCTTAATATACATCAATGTATCTTAATGGCATTTAAATCAGTTCTTGACAGTTTGGCTTTAGATCTAGATGAGCTGTCATTCTATGTATTCATTATTATATTGTCGTTGCAGATACACACATTTGGAGATAAACATTGCAAGTGTCCATGTGTAGATTTTGTAAGGGCCATGACCACTGCAGGCACCTCGCGATGATCATAAATCTCATCAAGTGACTCAGTCAGCTGCTTTACTGTGACATCAAATGCCAAAGGAATATAAACACAATGAGGGTCTTCCATGGATCACCTCACTGCACACAAAGGATCGACTCAACTCAAATCAGGAAGCAAACTTTAGTTCCAATGCCTCTAAATAGCTCAGTGTTGATTTGGTAAATGATACAGACACAGTGTCTGGACGAGAGGCTTTTAAGCTTTGATGCAAAACAGCACAAATCTCCATTAACATTCATCCTTTGACTCTGTTTGGAGTTTGACTTGTTGTGTTGTTGTAGTTGCGACAAAATATGCGTATATGTGCTCACCTGTTCTTCAGGTGTTGAACAGATCCCAGACACTGGAACCTGCCGTTGACCATGATGGCCATTCTGGTGCAGAGGGCCTCACATTCCTCCATACTGACCATCGAGACAGAGGAATAAACCCGTTAGCATTTACACACTGAAGAAGAAAATGGTTAAATGTCTGTGTCATGCTCACAATAACCACACATTTTATTTAAAAACTGCTCTGCATCGTGTTTGCGTCTCTGTGTTTTTCAGAGACAGGGACTCGTGGGTCCTCCTTTTTAATGGGCACACATGTAATTATTGATCATAAGTCTCCTCCTACCTGTGGGAGGTGAGAACTACAGCTCTTCCCTCTTTGGTGACGCTGACAATGCAGTTCCACAAAAACCTTTTGGCTTTTGGGTCCATACCAGTGGTGGGCTCATCCTGACGAGGATTACAGAAATAAAAGCGAACAGATTGTCAAATGTTAGTTTGAAAAAATGACACAATTTAATGTGCATGTCAATGTTTTTTCATGTAAGGATGCTATATGTGATATGTACTGTATTTCTCTGTAAGCATGCTGCTCGAACTGAACCAAAGGCAATTGCCATTACTTGGCAATTCCTGTATTTATGAATTAAATTAGATGTCATATCAGGAGAGAGATGACAGCACCAATCTGCTCATTTTGCCACAGTTACTACCACTGTGTGCTCTTCATACAGTCAAATGAGGATATAAAGTTGTACAGTAGTTTCAAAGTTATTTTTCAGATGCTATCCAACCATTATTTGATCTGCCCACTATGCGTCTTCCTGCCTGCGTGTTTGTTGGATGTTTTGCTTCCTGTCCTTGTGCATTTCCCACCTTTGTGATAGTCTCTGCCCCGCCTTTAGTTTCATCCGTTCCCATTCACCCGTACCTCCCTTGTGTATTTAGTCTGAGGCTGTGGTTAAAAATCCTTTTTGTTCATGAAGGTTCCTAACTGAGTGAAATGACCCAAAAGGATCCAGGTGGCGGCCATGATAAGAGCTGGTTGAAGCTCTTGATGCTAAAGAAAGATGCTTCAACGCCCCAATTCCTATCTGCTCCAGCAGCGGATACACTTGACTGTCCTTTATCAAAGAAAAGGTGAAAATGCCATTCCACAATTCCGTATATGGGGAAGTCAACAGGTGATTTGATTTTATGTTGACTGTTTTCTAAAGGCAAGGTGTCTTTTTATTGGTTGATAGTGAGGTGTCACTGTTTCAAAGTTTATCTCTAGCTCTTTTGTACTCTAGTCTGATCCTCACCAGGAATATAACAGGTGGTGCCCCAATCAGTGAGATGGCAGTTGAGAGTTTCCTCTTGTTGCCTCCACTGTAGCCTCCGGCCTCCCGCTCAGCGTACTGTGTCAGCCCCAGCTTCTTCACCCCCCACTGCGCCACCTGCAGGACAACACAGAGAGGCCACATCACTGGTACCTCCTGCCGCTGGAAAAAAACATTCACTCCACTGGACATTGAGGAATCAGCAACATCATACTGCGGTATGTTCGGTTCAATACAACATTCACGTAATTTCAGCAGAGTGGGACGAACAGTCAAAACGCCCTCTACTTCAATTTTGTTGTGTTGATAGATTATTCCGTGACGGTTAGCACGAATGCTTCTCATATATATAATCTCATATTCACGACACCACAAGAACGACTTGAATTGGCTTCTTAGTGAAAGAAGCTCCTATGAAACAGATTGTGTTACTGTTAACATTGGATTTTTATTTTGATGTATCTGCATTCGCAGATTGTGAACATTGTTTGCTTTTCACCAAGCAGGTGACATTATTTGTGTCTGAGATTCCTGATAGCTCCAACTAGGAAGACTGACATGAATGTTTTTCCCCACATGGCTACTCATATCTATAGTTTAAATTCTATTACGTGAATGCCACTTACTCGCAGAAACTGATGTTCACCTTTTACATCCTAGGGAGCAACATGTCTCTAAACCCGAGTTTTAGAATCAAATAATACAAATTTTTTGACAAAATTTAAATTGTACAAGCAGCCACATCTATAAAAAACAGACAGAAGGACATCTTCACAATTTCACATTCATTCATTTGAACCTTGGTTACCTTGGTAACAGAGTCTTCCTGAATCCCCCGCAGGCGGGCGTACAGCTCCAGATGTTCCTGACCTGTCAGCAGGTCGCTGATGGCGTCAAACTGTGGACAGTAACCCATCAGCTTGTGGACCTGCTCCATCTCTGTCACCACACTGAGAAGCACATAAACAACACAGTTTATCATTAGTAATACTAATACTGTTGATATCACTAACGAAGACTAGTGCAGTAAAAAGTGCAGTGTTATCGCATTTTTCACGTCATTCACTTGGTAGAACAACATTTCTGTAACTTGGTGGCGGAGACCGTTTGTACCTGTGGTGGTTGAGGGACGCCTCTCCAAAGGTGATGGGTGTGTCTCCGGTCAGCATGCGAAATGTCGAAGTCTTCCCTGCTCCGTTCACCCCAAGCAGGCCGAAGCACTGGAGGACAAACACAATATCAATGACTTCAGACAATGGCTGTATCTGCAGCTGCTGACAAACACAGTGCTGACGAAAAGAGAAGTAAGACACTGTTTTTCTGTCGTCACTTCACTTTGACGTAACGAGTGATGCCACTCCCTCACCTCGCCACGTGGAATCCCGAGGCAGAGACGATCCACCGCCGGCTTCCTGCCTGCTTTATAGACCTGAAAAGAACGATCTGAATCAGAATTGTGTATATTGCCCAGTAGGTTCTCACATGGGAGAACCTACACAAGAACCCTCACAAAGGAATTTGCTTTGGTGATTTGGTGCATAACAAACATAGTAAATAGAAAAATAAGGGGAAGGACAAAGCAAATTAAAAAGCAAGTACTGTAAGTACAAAGGGAAAGAAAAAGCAGAAACGTTCTTTTTACTAACGATACTTAAATAAGAAGAATAAATTGGTTGAACAGGTTTATTTTTGGTCACTTTTCACATCAAGATCTCGACCTTGCTCAGGTCCGTCATGGTGAGGATGTCTGATTGGGCTTTGCCACTTTTGACCCTCTCTCTCTCCCTGGCAACGTCCTCGTCTTCCGGACCAAGGGGAGGCATCTCAGGCTCCGCCCACCACGGCCTGGACGGAGAGATACAAGAGCAGTGAATGACCACTCTGATTACCTTACTTTTACTTCTGTGGAATGATTTAGCTACGCTTGTGATCTGGGTTTACGTTTCAACTTCTAATACATTCACTGCTTTTAGAACACTGTCTGCATTTTATTAAAATATCTGAATCCCACCTTATTTCTAAATATCACCTCCACAACTATTATGTTTAAAAAAGTTTTGTTTTAAATACTTATGCATCAATGATTTTTCTGACACATGTACAATGACAGTAAGTGCCCCGGTGACGATAAACCTCAGGAGTAGTATTCATCATACCTGAAGTGTATGAAAAACTTGTACTGCAGCAGTATGGTGAAGATGAAGAAGATAACACCCTGGGCCGCCATTGCAAACAAGTTCTTTCCAACAAAATCCCACTGCAGCGGATCCAGAGTCTGTTTGCTGCCTGGAAAAGGAAGAAACACACATCTTTAGTCATGTGTGTTTGACTGCATGTGGTGGTGATGAAAATAGAGTCTAACAATATAATATGAAATTTACAGTATATGTTTAAACTGCTGTAAACTGCTGGACAATCAGCGAAACATTACGTACCAAGCAACAAAATATATTTTAATGCTATTTAATGACAAATAGATTTGTTTCTGGTGTTACAGAGAGTACAAACATACCTACCTAGTAGATATATATAGACACATACACACAGATAAAAACTTTAGAGGACAGTAATAAAAACTCCTCCCTAGCGTCATACCCAGTCTCTGGAAGGCGTCTGCCATGGCCTGATTTTTGGCCATGTCGATGAGTCCTCGTCCCAGACAGAAATGAGGGAAGATTAGGAAAACCTTCTTCAGGATCCGGTTCACCTCGTTCAGATGCTGAAAAGAATCGTACATACTGTACATCATTTTTTTAGTCTCTTTGCAGAGTATCACTTAGAGATTACTGCTCTATGTGTCTGGATTTCTGGCTTTCAAATTCTAAAATCTTACAAAGATCACTGTGATTAAATTCAAACTTTAGCTGATGAAGAAAGTGTTAACGGTAATGCAGCTCCAAAATAGCTTTGTTTTTCCGCACATTCGAGCATTATTTCCCTTTTTTTACATTATTATGATGTTGTCCAGGAAGGAGGTTATGTTTTCGCTCCTGTCTGTTTGTTTTTTGGTTGGTTGGTTTGCAAAAACTATGAAACAGATTTCCGCAAAACTTGTTGGAACATTTGCCAAGAAAAACCCATTAAACTTGGGCGTGGATCCGTACAAAGGGTCAGATCCAAGTGTTTATTTTCATCATTTTCCTATGGCGTTTTCTTTTTTCTTTGCATTTTCGCAAGACATCACAAAAAAAAAATTGCATCATGAAAAAAATTGCATATTTACGAGACTGATATCTATGAGTGTGTGCAATTTGGTGCAGATCCCCCCAAAAAATCTGCATCTAGCATTGGTCACCCACTGTACGGTAACAAAAAAAGGCTAGAAAAAACGTAAACCGACACCAATGTGTAGCTGAGATCATGTGGATTCAGAAGGAAATCAACAGTTGTACCTCGTCTACAAACAGCTCCAGGACGAAGGTGGCGACGCTGCCGTTGATTCCAATGAAGAGGTTGATGGAGGTCAGAACGACATAAGCTGTGCTCGGGACAGTGAACAAAAAGGAGGCTGGGTACATGAGAGGGGTGATGGACCACCTAAAAAGGATAACCGATTTTTCAAGTAAGTACAGAGAGAGACATTACGTTTGTTATAGATCATGATCCAAGTTGGACAATAGAGACTTTGTCCTTTGAGAGAAACAAAACAATTGCACTGTTTAGACACAAGAAATGTATGTATCAGTAAATTTAAGTAATATGGAAGTCATTTTTATCATTTGCTTGAGGGTTTATATAATTGCACAATATAAATCCTATGTCTATACAGATAATTTAAGATAACTACTGCAAACAGATCAAGATTAAAGTTTGTGATGTCTTGAACAGGAAATGAATTCTCATTAAATGAATGAGAGAATAAAACAGATCTAAAGAAAACAATTGATTCTGGACTGCAGGGACAGACATGAACCACTCAGATCATTTCTGTCTTTTCAGATTTTATGATTGATGTTTTGAAGAGAGTAACACCATGGACCGAAGTCAGTGACGTACCCATAAAAAAGGAGCAGCAGGACGAGAGCGGGCAGGTTTGTCTCAGAAACATATGACTGCTGCTGGAAGCAAATGAAGATCAGCACCACCATGGTGGCTGGGACGGTGTAGTTCAACTGTAAACAAATATTTAATTAAACAGAAGAAGTCTTTCTTCTACAGGATATGCTCTAGAGTAATGGTGCATCTGAGCCAGTGACTTTTTGATAGATAATCATTTTAACCAGAGTATTGTCTGGAAAACTGGGTTGAGCTTCTATTATCACAAGGTCTCATAATGTGAACTGTGATTAGGCCCAATATAGATAAAATTATTTGAATTGGAAACTTCACAATATGAAAGGTGTGGGACTTTGGGCTAACTTTCTCCTGAGTACTGACCATGTCCCAGGTGAAGTTGGCCAGCCAGTAGAGGATCGGTTTGACCCCGCTGACAAACTGAAGGTGTTTGGCTTTGCTGACTCGCTCCTCGATCAGAAAAAGGACAAAACTGGCCGGCACAAAGGACATGGCAAAGATGACGCAGATGGAAACCAGAACATCCACTGATGTAGTCATCCTGGAAGAGTGAAAAAACATACACACTGAGTAAGTCCTTAACAGCTATAAATAAGTCAAATCCTTCTGACTATAATCAACTTAAGCTGCTTTCAGACTTGCTCTTTAGTCCGGACATTTTCCTGAACTTTTCCGGAGGGGCTGTACATGTATGTGAGAACGCAAATTTCAACAAATGTTGCTCCGGACATTTTCCAGACAGCCCCCGTAGTAAAATTTCCAGAAAATGTCCAAGTGAGGCCATGTGAGAACACAGCGGGAAAATCTCACGGCGAGTGGGCGCTCTACCCAGACTCCACCAGTCACTTGAATGTTCCTGTAAATTTCCTGCTGTTGATAAAAGCATCTCACTTGGACAATCTCCTGCTGCGTTCTGCATATGTGAACAGCAAACTACGGAAAATGTCCAGACGCAATTTTTCTGAAATTTTCCAAAGTTTATGTCTGAAAAGATGCTTCATAGATATATTTCTTTTGTAAAACAGCTTAAGGTTTGTTCCTTAAAATCTATCAAAGATTTATCAAACTTTCTTACAAATTGATAAACCACCTTCTACAACAAAGGTCTGTCTGTCTGACGGTAAATGAATGGTTTGAAGTATATCATTACGTTGAATGATTGCTAAAAAAGGGGCAACACGAGGGTAATATAACATCTAACAAAAAACCTTACAAGGCCATTTCGGTGAGTTGCTCTTTGGTGAGGTTGAGCGGGTGGTTGTAAGCAGTGATGCCGTGTCTCGTCCTCTCTGGCCCTGGGGGTAGACTTGCTCTCAGCAGGCCATTGTTCATCACGTTGACAAATGACACCATGGCATGCCAGCCTTTGTTATTGTACCACACCTAAATACAGCAGTGAAAAAAAACACACACAAGTCATGTTGTCTGTGTCCTGTCTGGATTTAAGCATTTTATATTAGATTTTTCCTTTTTAGACTCACAGCTGTCTATGATCAGAGATACATTAGATACACAGACAAACATTTACCTTAACATTGTTTTGACTGTTCAGTCCTCCGAGAATATCCGGCAGTCGGTTAAGAAGATTATTCAGTGAACTGTTCTGTGATGAAAACAACACGCATCACAACACGTTAGAATTTTCAGGGAGACGGCAGGATTCCCTAAACAAGCTTGAGGCCTCACTTTACCTGTGGAACTCTGTAACGAGTCCTGATAGCCATGATCGAGTCTTGGACACGTTGGGCCTGAGGTAAAGTCTGGGTGGCTCTGCCCCCCAGGGAGAAGCCTCCATATCTGCAACGCAGAAATTAATTGATTAATTGAAAACGTACTGAGCATTAGTTTTTTTTCTCTTTTCAGTCCTTCAGAAGAGGAAACTTTAGACACGATGGCTACTGCAGACAATTTGCCCTCATAATTATGTTTTATTCCAGCATCTTACCTGAATTCATTCACCCACTTCTTGGTTTTCATGCTGTAATTGGAACATGTGAGGAAAGATTGAGTGAAGGAGGGAGATTTGTAAAGGAAACATTAACTGTGTAACACAGGGTTGCAATCTCTGCATTAACACCAATGTTCTCATTCCAGCAATCTGTGATTTTTATGTCAGATTGTCTGAATTCTGTTTGTAAAACGTAAAGATACTGGATGTCATCAGCCCCCAAATAAAAACGCTTTTTAAAATTCAACATTAATAAAGTTATATAGTGTGTAGACTAAAATAAATAATATATTTTGCCGTAAAACGAAAGGCACTAGAACGAATAATAATATATATATATATATTTCTAAATTTACGATTGGCGCTTGATCAACAAGAGAAGAGAAAGAAGACAAATGGGAAATGTATCTTTGGACACTTAAATAATTTTGAGATGTAAGCTTTTAGGTTGACCAATAATCACAACTAAAAACCTAAACGTCAGAAGGTGATCAAAAGTACTATAAATGGAATTCCCCCCAAAAATTGTATTGTATTATCATTCATGAAGTACCTTTTCTTGAGGATCTGAGAGTAGGTTTTCACCAGGTAATCGGAAACGTTATAAGTTGTTAGATTTTGGAGGACGTCTCCAGTCAATCTCCTGATCTGAAAATTTAATTAAAAGATCTCAACTGAAAGTTGTAGAGCCAAATAGATCCCAGAATACATTTCACCCTGCACAGGCAGAGGGAATGTTAATGATTTGGATTGAAATTATAACTGAACACACAGCAAGGTCATTTCATATCAGCATGTGAAAGTGTTCATTGAAAAGTCTGAACACTCAACGCTGCATTCTGTCCCTGTCTGACATCACACTGACCTGTGGAGGTGGCAGCCCACCGGCACCCTGTGGACAGTCTGGGAGCATCCGGCGGACGTCCTCTGTGCTACACAGACATTTAGGAGAGGGTCTGTCTATGCTCCAGTTTCCTCTGCTGAACATCTGCCAGGTGGAGTAGGAAACCTGTGGTCGCATGAACAGGCCAACCTGCTCCCCTTCACACTGAGCACTCCTGCAGGGAGAACAAGGAGTCAACATAGAGGGTGTGGGGTTGTCGTTTTTTTGGCTTCAAACATGGACAATAGCATGAATTACTGGTGTTAAAAATAAAAAATATTTTGGAAACAAACAGATTCAGTCAAAGCCAGAAATTTGTGCAGGCAGAAATAATTCTATAGCTAATAGTGAAAGTAATTGACTATTTAATACCACCAATCAAATAACTACTGTGTTCCCAGGAGGAAGTGAATAATTTTCACCTCCATCCCAGGCGGTATTCCCTCGGAAAGGAAAGAATATTGAATGTTTTGCTATGTTTCAGAAAGTTTTAATCAAAACACTGTCCATTTCATCTTAGTTTTTAAGAGATGGAATTTTATGTCACCAATGTAGTGTTTAATGCTATTTTGTTTGCACTTTATCTAAGATACAATATTTATAATAGCTATAAAATACATTAGTTAAACCTGTAATTATGCCAATTTTCTTCATTATGTACCTGGCACTCCTAAAGTTGGTCGTGAATCATTTTTTTATTGTTCTAAAATATATAGTGTTCTTATCATTTGTGATGTATGATGTAATAAGCTGATGGTGAACCTTTGTCACCAAAGATGTACAATAAAGTTTTCTTTTTCCTATTGTTTTAAAAACTTTGTCACACTAACTTTATTGCTGTTTCTACATCTACTGATGCCATTGTGACAAAGTCTTGTGTTAACAGATTTTGTCTCTTACGTGCTGTTGTCGTCTTCCTCTGTCTCCATGCATTTGGTACCAAAGCCTGGCTGGTCGAGCAAAGCTTCCAACAAGTTCTCCATGGCTGTGTTCCCGGGGGCGTCGTTGCTGTGGGTATTAAACCAGAGGTGAAGGAGTGAGTGAAGAAAATAACCAGTAATTATACAGATTTAAACTTTCAATTAGAAACTGATTACGTTGGACAGAGTGGCAGAGTAGACCAAACTCATTCACAAAATCATTTCTGTGCTGACTAAGATAATGGATATTTGGGTGGATGCCAACCTGAAGAAGGTGAACTGTTGTCCGTACATCCAGGGCTGCAGGTGCAGGGCAGGGTACTTCCCGAATGGAGGTACGATGAGGCTGAAGAGGAGGGCAACCAGGACAAACACAGCCGGCAGAACAATCTGAAATATGAAGCAACCTTCAGCAGAGATCAACTTAAACCTTTCTCTAGTAATGACCAATGACTAATAATTTTCCATTACAAAAACTATGACAATAAAACATGCATTGTAACAGCAGCTGCTGGTGCTTGGCATCACCTGAGCAAAGAAGCCCCTGCGGCTCCTCCGGGCGTAAAGCCAGCGTTTGACAAAGAGAGCCCTCAGCTGCTGCCACGTCAGCCACCATCCGGTCAGGGGGATCCCACCTCGACCGTCTCCGCTCAGCAGGTCTGTCTCCAGTGGTTCTGTTAACAGGAAAAGACCCAGGATGAGAACTTACAATAATATACTGAGATGAAAAATATACAGTATATAGATCCTAGTAAGTGTCCACCACCTTGGATATGATGAGGACACCAGAGCTAACTGTCATGTTTCTACTCTAAACAACAAAAGTAGAAACTTGACATGAAAACACTTAAAGTGTTTGGTTTCTATTAAATCATTTTTCAAGTCAGTTGTGTAGAATAGTTTCACTACTACTACTACTGAAAAGGGTTTGATGTGTGGTGTCTCAATTCAATCTGGTAGCTACAAAAACTTAAAGATCTTGATCTGTCTGGTTTTAGTTTATGTCCCACCATGGTCTTGATGCTTTTTCATAGCCTTTAACTTTAGTTCTGGGGGAAACACAGAATGCATTTGAACTTTGGGATTTAAAATTTAAAAAAATGAAATACTGACAATGACAAAATAAAATACAAAAACATTGGTTTATTGGTCTTATTTGTCAACTCCAACTCTAACAGTTGAAATAGTGAGAGTGAAGATAGTTTTTTTGTAAATGCTGTGCATCTAATCTGGGTTAAAAGTTGTCTAAATCTAATAACTGTCAGTGAGAGATGATCTGAGGGTACCTTGCTTACGAAGCCTTTTCCTTCCTGACAGCAGTATGGAAACAAATGGTCACAATTGGAGAGATGTTCTGATTGGTTTTGGAAACACTGTGTGGTATGAAGACAAATATACTATATGTGTCTGAGTGTTGGTGCATACCTGTCTCTGGTTCTTCAGCTTGTTGTCTCTCCATTCTCTGCCCTGCTGATTGCTGTCGGCGGTGGGGAGATTCGGCCTGGAGCACAGGTTCAGCATCCACGCCAGTTTCCTCTGCCACCCGCAGAAAAATCTGGAAATGGGACAGGATGGCCATGATAAGAGCTTGAACTCTTATTTTCATTAACAGAACAAGGACTATCTTTCAAGAATCATCCAGTGTCAAAAGAGAAAATCACCTCTAGTCGGTGGAGAATTTGTTATATAATGACAGGGTAAATCTACAAGGTTATTAATCAATTTCAGCTTCTCCATGTTGAAGATAATATTATCAATCTTCCCAACTACGGAAACAGAAGATTAGCATTTTCTTGGTTTAAGAGACATCCAGGAAGTTGTCTTCTATCTTCTGACAGCAGATGGCAGTAAAAGGACATCAATTAGCATTTACGCAAAGGTCAGAGGAGCAAACAGTGAGTAACTAATTCACCCTGAGTGAACTTATCTGGCTCCCGAAGTCCACTATCAGCACTAATCTGATGCCAACGTTAAGCCCATTAGAACCATGGCTGCTCCACAAATATCCAGCCTTCCTGATAAGACCTGACTGAGTGAGATGGTGATTCAGTCATTCACAGACATTCGACTCATATGAAGCCAGGGAAGATTAGTAGGAAAGTGTTTTCAAGACCTCACTTACCAGAAATATTGTATAGAAACCTGTTTTTTTTTTCCCCCAAGAAAGACATCATTAATTTACAGGTCATTAGAAGGATCGGGTTTCTATTGCTTCCATGTATAAGTAGTTTAATACGGAGAACAGTCAGTGTCATAGAATTCATTTAGTTTTGTTTACTTCAGAAAGAATATGACAGATTTTCACAAAAATATCTCTTGTTTTTACTTGTTTTGAGCTTTTACATTGTTTTTTTAAAACTTTTCTTATCTCTAAGATATAAATATTGCAGTGCTATCTGTTTTGTGATGTGCTGATTCTGTTTAGTTTAGCATAGCTTAAAAAATAGGATTCGGCTCCGACACTTCAAACCAGTGGATAGTGACTAACTCATCCATCAATGTAAATGTGACTATAAATGATTTACCTCCTCCAGTGTGCTGTCTGAAAGGCCGTAGCTGCTGATGCCCAGTTCAGGAAGCCTCTGATCCAGTTCGGACAGAAAGATGGCCAGGCTACTGTTCTTAGCAGCCACCTGCGGCAGGTTAATCACCGCCTCGCGCCCTGACTCCTCCACCAGTCTCGCACCCGGGATGTGGTGCTGTGCCAGGGCGAGCAACGCCGCCAGGTCTGCCATGATGATGATGATGACGAAAGAGAAATGATGTGAGGTCTTAAAGAATTATCATTAATAGTAAACTAGTACTAGTAAAAAAGTGCAAATGCACCAAACAGTGCTTAACTAATATTGTACCAACATTGTTTAACACTCACATGAGCTGCTTGCTTCACTACCCAGCCCAGTGTCTTCACTCAATGATGATTCGCTGTCCTGAAACAGAGTTTACAGAGTTACAGAGGAGAAGATAGGGACAAACACGATAGTGTCACATGAAATACATGAAGCAAAGTGCCAGTGGCTCATTATCCACCAAGGTGGATGGATTTAGATGAGCATGTATGTATGTATGTTTATTTATTTATTAATTTTTACTTCAAGCTTAAAGCTCTTGATGTTTTCATTTTATCTCAGTGGATTTTATAAAGATGCAGAACAAAACTCAAATGTTGATTTTCTATCGTACTTTGGCACACCTGAACTTTTCCTGCATATTTAAAAGAAAAAAAAATCAGACCTTGGGAGGAGGAAGCTTGGTTTTGCTGAAGCTGGTACTAGTGCAGATACTGGTATTGCTGGGATTGCTGGTTTCCAGTCCTTCCCGCTTCACCACAGTGAGGTAATAACCAGATCCCAGCTGGGATTTCAGGAAGAGCGGTGAGCCGCAGCAGCAGAGCTTCCCCTGGGAGATGATGGCGATCCTGTCACCTAACAGCTCTGCCTCGTCCATGTAGTGAGTGGACAAGATGATAGTCCGGTCTTATGGAGAAAAGAGCAGAGAAATATATTCACGTGGCCTTGTCATTTGTGTCTTGTGTCATTTGTTTTGCTTGTCATCTTTCAGGGTTTTTTTTTTCAGGCTGATGGACTGTTTCATTAAAACACATGCTGGCATTAAATTTCATATAGAGCCGCTGCTTTTAGCCATACAATTTCTCCTACTACTTATTCACATATATGTATACTTTTGATCTGAAGCATTTAAATATGCGCCATCCTGTTAACCCCACACACCAAAAAAAGTATAAATAATTTGTATAGTAGGTATTTGTGTATTTTGGCACAATGATCATCTTTCAACCTACAAGAATTATATCAGGAGATTCAGGACTTCATATCCTGATCTGTCACCATCACTACAGTTGAAACACAGTACAATCCCCCCACCTTTGCGATATTTGAGCAACAGATCCCAGATCCCTCTGCGCGAGTAAGGATCAACTCCAGCTGTAGGTTCATCCAAAACAACCACCTTAGATCCTCCAACAAATGCTATCGCCACAGACAGCTTCCTCTGCATGCCACCTGACAGAAACACACAGGGACAATTTCAATTTTGGAACAAACAAAAAAAGCATTCATGAAGAAAAATGTGTTTTTTAAATTACATCTTTACATTAGTATAGTTCCAATAATTCAAACTTAGTAGTGAGTTTACCAGAGAGGTTTTTGGTCTGTTCATGTCGTTTATGCAGAAGGCCAACGTTGTCCAGCAGAGTGTCCAGCTCAGTTCTCACCTCTGCTTCAGACAAACCCTTCAGACATCCATAAAACCACACATGCTCCTCCACTGTTAGTCTGAGAGACACAGAGAGGCACACACAGACAAAATATGAAAATCTGTCAAAAGTAATATATTCCTTTGAACAAATTCTGACTTTTTCCAGACGTTATTTGTTTTAAGATAATGTGACAAATATGTCTTGATACAGAAAGCTACAGGACACAGCAGACGTGGGAGAGCTGAACCATACATGTCAAACAGGACATTGTGTTGTGGACAGACTCCCAGCGTCCTTCGGATGAGATCCTTGTCATGGCGAATGTCCATTCCCTTGATGTACACGGTCCCAGAGGTAGGTGGAAACAGGCCCGTCAGGACAGATCTGACCAAAAATCACATACATTTCTTGTTCAGGTTTACCTTGCACATTAGATTAGATCACAATCCCATATATTATACAGACAACCACAGCAAATTACATTAATGTAAGTGAAAATACATCTGACAATAAACCACATTATTTTCATACAGTAACTGATAATCAATGCATAATGAAGATCTTTAAAAGCTACAAAGTTCTGCAGGTGTAAGTGGTTAGCCTCTACCAGAGCGAAAGGCTTTGTTCTTTTTTTCAGGTCTTCTTTTAAAAAAAAATTAAAAAATGCTCCCATTTTGGTCCAAGTTTCCCTCAGTTATTTCTGCATCTCATTATCTATGAAAATATAAATTTCTCTACAAGATAATTATAGAAGACATGAGTGACGACAGTCGTCATCTTTCAATGCACAGCTTTACTCACATGGTGGTGGTCTTGCCAGCTCCGTTGTGGCCGAGGAACGAGGTGATCTGTCCCTCATAAAACTTCAGGTTGAGGTGGTTGACAGCCAGTTTGGCTCCCTTCTTGTAGATTTTCACCAGGTTTCTGATGTTCACGCCCAGGATCAAGTCACTGGGCTCTGGTTCAATGTGATCTGATGACAGACACGCAGCTTAAAAACTTTGAAGAGATAAAACATACTATATGAAGTAGAGGAAAATCCCCCCCCCCCCCCAAAAAAAAACACGTTAAATCCCTTTGCAACACACAATCACAATCTACAATCTGAATAGCAAACTTTTAAATGACCTGTCGAGAACATCCAAACTCAAACCAACCTATTGATTTATCTATTTGCACCATTTAAAACACATTGAATTAAATACACTGGCTGATCAAGATCATCTAAATATAAATAAGTGTATTCACTATCATATCAGACAAAGACGGCCAACTGTATGTGTGATTGAACCCTCTAGATTACAGAAAAAAAATGTGCTGGTGTGCAGCAATTTCTGGAATCTGGTACCGTCATCCTGCTCTGTAGGTGCCGGCGGGATCGGTAGACCTGCCTCCAGTGGAACTCCACCCCAGTAGTTAAGCTGGAAGATGAAATACCAAGGCCTAGGGATCCCATATTCACCTGGTGTGAAAACACACAAGCATATGCACAGTTAGTGAAGGTAAAACTCTGGTATTTTCAAATCTGGGTCTAAACATAACAGTTTTGGGTGCAATTTTACTTTTTAACAATTAGGCAAACTTTTTTGTTAATGCAAAATTCTTTTCTTTTCTTTTTAAATGAAGTGACATTCACATCATTCTTGTGTCTTGGCATATTCTGAAGACTTACATAATGGCTGGATTAAATCTTAAATTTGTATGTATTACTCCAACTCAGAATAATGCTCACTCACTCAACTGTAAACTTATTGTAATGTATCCTGACAAAAGTTTGCAATTTGAACCCAAAAACTGAATTCACAGCAGGAAATCTCTTTTGCATTTCTAGCCAGATAAAGTTCGAGAAAGATTCTGCTTGAGATAGAATCAGTTGACTCAATTTTTTTCCTTTAATGAGTTCAATATATTTTTGGAAGCTTAACTTTTTTTAGTTTTTTGTCAGATTGAGTTCAAATGAAAGAAAAAGAAGTCCTACCAGGGAACACAGCTTCGATGTACCAGGCTGCAGTGGCGTAGATGAAGGCGTCCACATAGAGCATGACAATAGACATAGTGAAGCTGTAGGCGTCTCCTTCCAACGGGCTGGAGTGCAGGTTGTGCCACTGGATGCCCACACCTTGCTCCTCGTACTGAGAGAAATACTCACAGCCAAACCCAAATGCCACAGGAGAGAGAAAACTCTGAGGAGAGAAGAACAAACCGTTTTTAATCTTGGACACTTGTGATAATGGCCAATACAAAAGACCCAAACATTTTCATTTAATGAGTAACATACATTTACATTGTAAATGAAGTGAAGTATCTGATACAATCATTTATCTGAGACTATTGCTGAAATAAAAAAAGAAATTCAGTTTTGACAACCAGGAATATTTTTTCCCCAACTGTACACATGACACTTTCTGATTCTACCCATATTTATTTTACTCACAGCGAGGACTCTGTGTGTGGTGGTGAGGTGGTCTCTCCAGGCAACACACAGTACATAGGGCAAATAGAGGCTAAAGTATATGAGCCCCCCACAGGCAGCAGCCAGGTTGGCTTTGGAGAAGAAGGTACTAATGAGGAAACACTGCATGATGGTGGCAGTGGCAAACGCCATGAGGAAGAAAAAGACAACCGTCGGGTTGCTGTATGGCAAAATGTCCCCCCACTGGAAGAAAAAAAAGACAAGAAGGCATTGAGCATTCAATGTGCATTCACTTGTCCTTTAATATGTTTGCTGTGGAGCGAGCGGTCATCTCACCTTGAGCATAGCAATGAGAAGCGCTGCAGAGGCCAGGAAAGGAACCACGCTGCTGATGAACCAGCTGAGCCACAGCGTTCCCGTTCCCAGACCCATAATCCTCATGGTTTCCTTCAGCCTTGCCTCCTTCTCGTATACCACGCCTTTGATGATCATGGCAACCGAGTAGATCCAGGCCAAAGTCATGAAGAGAGGCAGGGAGCGGTTCAGCACCCGGAGGAAACTGTAAAAAAAATCAGGAGGAAATTGAGAAATCATGATCAGGGGTCCAGAATGTGGATTTATTGGTTTGTTACCTTAAAAACCTATGTGAACAGTTTACCAAAACATCAATTTACAGCAACACACGACTCACACATCATCCACATAGCAGGGGTAGGGCATCTGCTGGATGTAGATGCCTGTAGTCTGTTGAACTCCAGTCAGGACTCGGCTCACAGCTCTTTCCACCAGGTCCTGGACGTAAACGAAGCCGCCCCAAATGTAGCGCATGTCATTAAATGGGTCAGCTGCTGGGCCCGGATCCCAAAACCTGAAGAAGTAAATGCCAAAAACCTGACAATGAGCACCTGCCTTGAACAACTTCAAAGCTGAAACTGTTCTTTGAGTTTGAAATTGAAAACATAATAAGCTGTGTCACAATGTGGGTTGTCCAGTTATTCCAAAATGCTCTAAGTCTCTATTTCTCAGAAAAGGGTCACGTGGGCAAAACCAAAGCAGCTGCTTCACCATTCCAATGAAAAGATCGATAAATTACAGAGTAAAAGAAGCAGGAAAAGACATTTTGTGTTTTCTCAGCACCTGTCCTTGATCTTGTTTGTCCGGGTCACATCATCGATGTCCATTCGGATCTTGTAGGTGACATGGGGCGGCAGCTCAGGAGATGAAGAGTTGGGCAGCATGAAAACTACACCTGCCCAAAACTGCCTGTCCTCGAGTAGCTCCAGTGCTCTGTCAATCATCTTACCCTCACTCTCCTGCCCCTCCAGTTTGTTCAGAGAGAAACACTGCAGCAAAAGAAAGAAAATGTAAAATATTTGAACGGTGAATGACAGGGAAAAAGACTGAAAGATGAACTTAAGTATCTTTAACAATTCCCCACATATATTTCATAAAAATTCTGTTACACCTATTTCTACACAAAGGTTGACATTTCAGAAATTCTTGCAAAAAAAAAAGCGTAAACAGGGAGAGAGAACCTCAGTGACTTGTGCGAGAGTGGTGATTGTGTGGCTGATGTCGTTGTAGACGTCCAGCCAGGTAGGGGCTGCATTAGGATTCCTAGGGGCGTCTGGCGAGGGTGTGGACAGGAAACGAGAGATCCGCGAGGCCGTCCAGGAAGTGTTTTCCAAACGCATGTTGACCAGTATTGCAACCTCTGGCCGCCTCAACAGATTCTGTTACATAGTCACAAAGACACATAACTTGAAAGAACGATTTTTTGGGGCTTTAAATGTCATGAAAGACTCGTTTTTCTTGCAGAACAACAGAAATTGGTGGGTCAGACCTGCAGGAGTTGAATCTCTACGCTGCTCTCCATGTAGCGCTTGACTCGTGGTCCCACCTCCATCCAGGCTTCATTCAGCTGCTGAAGGATCTGCAGGTCCTCGAAAGTTTTGTTCACCTTCAGCAGATACAACTTGTGGTTATCTTAAATGGATGTATTAACTTAATGATGCCTCCAGTTGTCTTACAACAAGTAGATTAGCAGACAAAGCAGACACAAACTTTCAATACAAAAATCATGAAGATTGTGTGTGATGAATGGAAACTAACACAATTGCCTGTAGCTGTATGTGATATTCATGGATTTCTGCAAGACATGCTCTGAATAGTAATGACACATGCTTTGGTTACAAATAAGGACAACGGTGAAAAATGTCTTCCACTTTTGCAGTTCCTGTCTATTAAGCAGATCAATCTTTATTTTAACTTGTCCCCTGCAGACAACAAGTGAACTTTCTCATTTAACATCATTCCTCTTGTACTAACTCACTAACACTCTCGTGTTTTACCTCTTTCATGACTTGCTGTATTGCAGGAGTGTCTGGTGTGTAAAGTAGTTTTCCAATAAAGAGAGGTTTGATTCCTCTCCACACAATGCGTGACAGAGGGTTGGACTCCAGACCCTGGATCAGACCTTTACAGAACGGACCTGGAGGGAGGAAAGAGGAGACCAAACGGGACAAAACTTAGATGAACAAAACAGGTTGAAACAATACCAGCAGTGCACCCAGAACAAAAGGGAAACAGCTGTTCTTTGATTCAAGTGATGTTGCGCTGATTCGGTGTCTGACCATGAAAACAAACTATAACACTAAACACTGTGATCCGCAAAGGCTC
This sequence comes from Scophthalmus maximus, assembly GCF_022379125.1. Taxonomy (NCBI): domain Eukaryota; kingdom Metazoa; phylum Chordata; class Actinopteri; order Pleuronectiformes; family Scophthalmidae; genus Scophthalmus; species Scophthalmus maximus. The sequence goes on from NC_061527.1 coordinate 8,495,265, forward strand.
TTACTGGTGCTGTTGTCACGGTCCAGCTCGGTGTCTTCAGTGCCGTTTTTGCCTAAGAAGGACTTGATGTCATTGTCTTCATACCAATTGAGTGACGGGATGCGTTCACCTCCAACGTCGGGGTGACCGCACATGATCCTCGAAAAAGCTCGGAAACTCTCTCTGGGCAGCGCCGTGCGATTCTCAGGAGACAGAAGACGAAGAGCTGCGCTCATGTCTGCAAAGCTGGAGAGGGAGGAAAACTGATAGGAAGACAGAAGTGATAGCAAGCAGGTTTGGAGAAAGAGAAAGGAAATATTATTCAGTCAGAAAGTAAGAAAAACAGACAGAAAACTACAAAACCATATACAAACAACAAATGCTTCCTGTAGCCACTACATGTAAAAGCTTCAAGGTTGTTTACATCACGTAAAATGAAAAGAGTCACAGGCTGCATTCAAATGTTCAACATTCAGCCTTGCGGACTGAGCCCCTGCAGACTTTTGTCATGCGTAAATTGACTTCTTCGGCATTATCACCCAAAGTGTGAGGCTTCTGGAACCGCCTGAATTGTGCTATGAAACAGGATTTCAAGATCTCCTGTGTTTCCATTGAAATTCACTGACTTTTTTGAGTTAAAGGTCAAGATCTGTTTTTGTAATTGGATCTTAATGGTATTGATATTTGCATTTTTTGCTATGTGCAGGTTAAAATGTTCACTAAAATTTTACATGAGCTGCCAAAAACAATACAAAGAATACAGATTGAAATACTCTAAACGGAGGATCCTCACATCATATATTGTCCTTTTAGTTTTTCAGATTATAACAATCAAAATTATTTTGCATCTTCATATTCTATAAATGAAATATGAAATACTGTACTTATAAGGGAAGCACAACAATTCAGTTGTTAGCGCTGTCGCCAATAACAAAAATAACCATCTATTCAGTGGTCTCACTTGTTTAAACAGACATATTCATAATGAATGCAAACATGCAGCATTTCCAAAACATTCTCAGGCTGTGAATGTTTTTTTTCCTTACATCATCCACGAGGACAGCCAGCTCCTGCGAAACTGAGGTGACGGCCCGGCTGATGTCCCTGAGGTCTCCAGCGTTGGCCATCAGACGGTCTCTCTGACAGGAGGGAGAGACAGACGGCTCATCAGAGAGATATATATATATATATATATCTAAGCAAATCAGTGTCATTGGAAACAGAAAACTGTATCTGAATTCTTTGAATCTCACTGGTAAGTTTACAGAAGGTAGTGTGTTCCCCCCGTCCACTGATTCTTACCCTGAACAATTTGGTGAAGTCGAGCTGAGAGAGAAAAAGGCGCTCGGCCTCTTGCAGGACGTCAGCAGGCAGGTCACACAGCTGAGTCTGAAGATCATTCTGGACGGCTTCTCCTCCGTCCACCATCAGAAACTGTCTTAACATGCTTGCGTTACACACCAAGTCCTTGAGCTGCATCTGAGCTCCAGCCAGAGAAACCTGAATGGGAAATTGAAAGTTAAACGCATTATGCATCTTTTGGGAAATTATAATGGTGGCAGAACAGATGAACTGATTTGACTAGAGCCATATTCTGGAGGATTTGGTGCTCTTCACCTGTAAGTTGAGACGAGCCTTCATCAGCTGGTTGACGGTTGCAGGCGACAGGCTGCTGTTGGTCAGGAGGAAGGTGGAAAGCGTCTCATTGGCTGTCATGTAATCTTCTATTGTTTCGACTGCAGAAGAAAGAGAGACATTAAGTCCTGCATGACAAGAAAAAAAAATCCACAACAGAATATATCCACAAGCTGTTTGCAGGTTGGTTCATGCCCTGCGCGACACCAACGGTAGAGATTTCTAAGATAGAATGAGTATATTTTATTTGCTCCAGTTCGAGAAATGTGCTTTAATTCAAAATCCGTAACATTAAATTGCACTCAGCTCTGGGGACATAAATAGTGTGGCTGAGATAATAGATAATTGCATTTCCCGTCATGCATGACTATGACTATTATCCCGAAGGCTTGTTCACTATCTCACCTAAAGTGCTGGTTTGTGAAGCTAGATTGAAAATGGAAGGTCAAGCAGGGGAGTTACAAACGTCGTAATATTAACATCCTCCATTAGAATGTTGGACTTATAATACACTTGAGAATGTACTTTCATTCATCCGATTATTTGTTCGGGACAGTCATGTAATTTGATCTGCGTACAGTAAGGAGAGGCTGAACAGACTCTCTGTGCTCCGTTCACAACAGCAGTAAAAGGCCACATTCAGCCAGTCACTCAACACCTGTTTAAAGCCTTTCATGGCTTCACTGAAACCTTGACCACTACTGTAACCGATCAGTCCTGCTCAGATAAGTCTGGGAACAGTTCTGGATCAGAGACAAATCCTGAATAAATTTCAGTGCTTTCTAACCTCTACTCCTAACCCTTGACCGCCTGCAGTGGCTTAATCCTGTTATACCTGATACTTCTTTGTTTGTTTGTGTGCTTGTTGTTTTTACCTTGTTTAATACTAGAGAAAGAAAGAACACTATGGTCATCTCGTCTCCCTGCTCTCCAAAACACAATTACCTTTTTTACAACTTCACTGACAGAAGCCAAGGATCTATTGGGTTTCTCCACGTACATAATTTATTCTGATTCCTGGAGAACAATCTTAAAGACATACATACAAATTCTTGTTTGTCGTGTTCGTTTTGCCATACCACAATAACTGGACACATCGTCCATGTCTATCTAATGATACATATCTTTCTGAAGAACATTGCCATACATTTAATCAGGGTTTTTTTTAAATTTTAGGTGAACGTAAACACCAGTGTTTTTAAAGTGTCACAGTGTCGCAATGTCAGTGCAGCCCCTCAGATCAGTGCAAGAGCATATTCAAATATGCTGTGGTACAGTACCTGGCCAAGCTCCAGGTCTCTCGCCCAGCCTCCGGACACTCTCCCTCAGGTCCTCAAAGCCAGAGAAGCTCCGGTTTCCACTATAGGACAGAACAGTGTTGGCGTCCACGAAGAGACGAGACAGTCTGTGAAAGCAGAGCAACAAGAGGAGTCCTTACTGGTACAAACAATGCAGTTAACTTTGATATTACTGCTGCCCAGCATACTTTTTTCAGTAAACCACCAAAAACCAACTTCCGTTCGTGAACATCACCTGGTAACATTCTAACTTATTAATACTTACTTATAACACAAGTCTTGGTGAATCATTTTAAACAATTTGGTCTGTTTGTCTCATGGAATAGTGCATGAACAAGCTATCATTCTTCTGCGAACGGTAACACTCCACACACCTGTCTACGCTCGTTTTTAACCTCTTGTCTACCTACATGGAGTTGTCAAAGTTGCCAAATTGTCCTGGGGTCTCCCCTGGTGTCGGGCTGTGGAAGCAGGGGTTGTTGATGTTGCAGACGATCCCCTGAATCCAGGGCAAGGTGCCCGCAGAGGGCAGGGCTTTGTTTGGAAAGTGACCTACAAACAAAGGAAAAGAAAAATCAAACACAAACCGTTAAGTGCAAGAAGATAAGCCTGAAATATGCAACAATTAAAATACTGTGGTGCTGATCCGAAACTCAATCTACAATAATCGCAGTAAGATGTTGTTAGTGTTTTTGTTTTTTTACAACTGGTATTGAATCATAATATAATTACCCTCAATCTGAAGTGAGCTGCTTTTACCTTTCATGACTGATCCAAAGAGGACAAATACAGCAAAGAAGCGTGTTCTTACTTTGTCTCTACTGAATTTTGCACCAGGTAGTACAGAACTATTCTAAAGTGTCTCCTACATCTTTACTATGTCATTTTATATCACCCTATACCAGAAATGTTATTAGAAAGTTAAGATTTACAATGAAAGTATACAAAAGAAGAACTTCTATCATATGGTCAAGAAGTTTGCAGCGTAGGTAAACAAATGTGCGTGTCTGGCAGAATAATCACTGAGTGACTTAATCCTCTTTAGCTGGTTGATAAAGGGCCAATTTTCTAAACCGTCAGTGTGTGTGTGAAAAGACACACACATTACATAATAACCCTCACATTGGCTCTGTTTGTAAGGCGGGTGTGACTGACGAACAGAGATGAGGATGACAAAGAGGAAGAGTGGCCAGAGAAGCTCGATGATCAGTTGGATCTACACAGGGAGAAGAAGGGAGCCGTTAACTGTGCATCAAATACTCAAGAAAATACATTGACTAGGACTGTCATCTAGTGTGTCCTACACTGTAGCAGATACAAATAGAACTTCAGCTGGTGCCGTTATTATAGTCAATTTGTGCAATGCAGTGGGAAAATAATTAGCTCATTTAATGTCCTAGTCTTTTCTTACAGAATGAAAATTTATTTTCTCTCTAAACAGTGAAAAATGGCACCTTGTTCCTCCTGCGGTATGTGATGTTTTTCCAGAGCAGGAGGAAGAGCTGTCTGAAAACCCCCATGGCTCTGAACAGCTACCTCACCATGATGTGGTCCTGGAAAACATAAGACCATAAAAAACATTTTAAAAATCACATGAGGTTATTACCTGCTTTTTTTAATGGAAATTTGTCCATATGCATTTTATTTTTTATTTAAATTCTTACTGACTTTCGACTTCTGATGTTGACTATGATTAAGCTAACGTTAGTCAGGACTGTAGTGATAAACTGTACCTGACTCCCTGCAAAAAAAAGAGGCTAAGGACAGCTGAACCTTTATCTTCTTTAACCTTTATATATATATATATTTTAACTTTTCCCTTACAAACCCGTTACTTTAATAAAGATATATTGGAGAGGATGAACCCTCCTGTGCGTTGGCAGACCTAATGGGATGATTTTGTGGCTTGTTCTGTTTTTTGTGCCCAGTGTGATTTGCTGAAGACGAACAATCCCCTGCTTTATCCTGAAATCCTCCTGATCCTAACAGCTTACCTGTGTCCCACTGAGACTCTGAGCATTCACTTTTGCTCTGTGAAGGCCTGCGCACTGTGTTTGTGCTGCAGTGAATAATCTTGGGATCCAGATTGTGATTTTGTGCAAGGTTGGAAAGAAAGATCGGTATATTAGATATTTCCTTTGCAAATCTAACTGGGACAGTGTGTGGCGTTAGAGTGACGCTCATTTGTTTACATTTCAAGGTTTCTCAGGTGTGTCACCATGTCAAGCGTCAAATACAGGTTTTTATGTCATCTTTTACATCTATTTTGTCCCTGAACATTAAAGCGTTTCCATTTCTGAGGTCATATCATAAGGAGGCTTATAGCAGAAAAATACAGGTTATTATTGCAATTTAACATATTTGCCAGTTGACACTTCAAGCGAAAGTAGCATACATATTATGTTATTACATATTATAAGGAACATGTTAAAAAAACAAACCTCGTGACGTAATTCAAAATTAAATTACCGGTACAAATTATGCGCAAAAAATTAAATCACAACTTCGCATTATTTGAGCAACATGAAGGCATTTCATCGTGTCATTTTCTGGAACCTGTTCGAACAAAAAATGTGTAGAAATATATATATATATCTTACCAACCATTAATAGTTAATGCCACTATCTCTGCTAGCAAACAACAAACTAGGAAAGAAAAGGAGGAAAACACCGAGCTAACAGTCATGCGTTAGCATTACATGAGGACCAGGATATAGCTTCCTCTCTCTAGCATGTAACGTACCGGTGCCGTTATTAGCTGAACAGGCTCTTTCACGTAAGATACATCTAAAGCAATGAGTTCCACAGACTCACAACACTGTAGTTAATCATTACCTCTCTGTACTACAGGTGATACCGTCTCCTTTCAGCGCTGCGCACACACCGACGGTCGGTAGCTCGTCATTGACTCTGTCGGTTTGTTGAGAGCAGGTGAAGAAGAAGAAAACAGTCCAGCCCACACGCGACGCCTATTGGCTACAGTGCATTCACGGGGGTGTGGTCGAAAAAGCCGGTGTCGAATCTAATTGGTTTGCGTCTAATGTTTTGGTAAGAGGACAGCTGATTGGCCAGGCGTGGGCAGCAACGTTCCATACATGCTTGCCTTAGATAATAAGAATTATAATCTTTCATTGTTTATGAGGTTATAAAAATTTTTTTCTATTATTATATTACATTTAATACCCATAACTAATTAAAATAGTAGAAGCAGTAATATCTGTTTACTGTTTAATAGTTTCAGTTAAATACAGTATATTGCAATGATAACATCATCACAGGATGGTCCTTGTCAAAACACAATTAAAACTCTAGTACTAAATAATTGTTTCTCAAAATATATTTGATTTCATATGAAGGAACTGAAACTAACTCGTTGAACACCTTTTTTTCAATAAATAATTTAAAAAAAAGACACCTTACAGATAATTTTAATGAAAACATCCAAAACAGCAAACTCTTAAAAATATAAGCATCTCTCTGTCATATAAGGCAGTTACCCTTCAACTGTGCATGATACCTGCTTACTGTCAGGCACAGTCAGGAAAAGCATTGTATGAATGAACCGGAGCGTCGCACCCAGCAGCCTACTCGTCTGGAGCTCGTCACAGATACCTGATACACGCGAGTACGTGAGGCAGGTTTACCTCAGGCACACCTGGTTGGAAGACTCATGATTACTCAACATTGTTCACCCCCATGTAAGTTATTCATTCATTCATTCATCGTCTACCGCTTTATCCATTTAAGGGTCGCGGGGGGTCGCTGGAGCCAATCCCAGCTAACATTGGGCGAGAGGCGGGGTACACCCTGGACAGGTCGCCAGCCTATCGCAGGGCCACATACAGACACGGACAATCATTCACTCTCACATTCACACCTACGGTCAATTTAGAGTCTCCAATGAACCTAACCCCATTCTGCATGTCTTTGGTGTGTGGGAAGAAGCCGGAGAACCCGGAGAGAACCCACGCATACACGGGGAGAACATGCAAACTCCACACAGAAAGGCCCTGGTTGAACCGGGATTCGAACCCAGAACCTTCTTGCTGTGAGGCGAAGGTGCTAACCACTACACCACCGTGCAGCCCCCATGTAAGTTAGTGAAGTAAAAAAACAAAAAAACATTGCGCATATGCATTATTGAATATCAGCTACTGCCTGCATTATTAAATATCTGATAAATATAAATTGAAAGCCAACGTCTATCCCTGTCCCTTAAAAATATGTTTTTACGTTATTCAAATGGACTTTACATCTAAAATATATATAGCTAGACTCATTTGTTGTCAACAGTGGTGTGACACAAGCTTATGATATGCTGTGCGGTCAATTGCATAATATTTTCTGAGTTTGGCAAAAGTTCATGTAGCTTGAACACTGTGCAGATTTTTTTTTTTGTCTTTGCAGGACGTGCTCAAAGGAACACTGGTTGCTCCTGTCCTGTCAAGAGCCGATATGTTGAGGCTGGCATTGTCTTCAAGTGAATCTGCCCAGAAAGAAAAAAATGAATCAATCACAATTTCAACGGTGAGAAAACGTTATCAGTTTTCAGATTTTCCAGATTAATGGAAGAATTTGATCACCTCTCCTATTGCATTCGTTAGGATCTGGATGATCTTGTCGTGTGGTGTGGCGACAACACTTTGCCCGTTTATTTCAATGATGCGGTGCCCGACACGTATGCCTCCTCTCTCTGCTATACCGCCCCGCATCAGACTGCAGATCTGCAACAGGAAATAAGAGAAAGGGATGCATTAATAAATGTGTTTGAAAGCTGGAATAACAACTTGATTTCAAATCGACCAATATAGTAAATCAATGAATTTGTAAAGTGTTTACAAAACTACTAGTAAACCAGCACAAAAAACCTCTACTAGCTTTGTGGGCAAGACAAACCCTGAGTAAAATCCTCCTTTGATAATGACAGTAAAAATATGAATATTGACGTACGATGCCATCCTCCACACTGAAGCCCAGCTGAAACTTGGGATCTGGTCTCTTGATAATCGCTATGGTGACCGGAGGGCAGTGGACGATGCTGAGCTTCACATACTTTTGGCTTTTCAGGTCCTGCGATGGAAGCAAAATGTGAGAACAACAAGTTGCAATATGCCCAGTCAGTTTTGTGACTTTGATGACAAGATCCGAACAATTGATGCTAGTAGACGGTAAAAACTCACACCTTAATTCATTCTCAATGAATCAGAGAAAGTTTATTATTATTATTATTTTTCTGTCAACCATCTAATCATTAGTCAACTATATTTTGGACTGACTATTTCAGCCCTGGAATTCACTGTCAAATCAGTACTGACACAATCTCTCACTGCAAGGAAACAGTGCCATCTAGTGTGCACTTAAGGACAGTGCACAAGCAAGATTATTTGAATGTACACTTTAAAAACAGTTGACATCTTTCCATATCATTATTATTTTTGATACTGATGTTGTTATTGCAATGATAATAAGTCTGTGCCCGAGTTTTCCCTTCTTACCCGGATGATGTTCTGGCAGGTGGTAATGGGCAGACCCACCATGCTGGTGCTGTTGACCGACATGATGCGGTCGCCGATGCTGAGTTCGCCGCAGCGCTCAGCCGGACCTCCGTGAAGGAGGTTGGCCACCACCACAGTGGGGAGGATGGAGCCCCAACCCGACTCCACCACCGCCAGCCCTAAGATCTCTCCAGGAGGCTTTGTGATGACTACCTGAACCACACACAGGAAAATCTGGTTAACCCATGATTCATCATCAATTATCTTTAATCTATTTTGTCACAATATAAAGCAGATAAACGATCATAGACACAAAGCCATCCTTCAAGAAAAGGCAAATTATGTGTATTTTCAGGATCTTTCAAGTCTACTGTTAGATTCTGGCAACTGTTACTTTAGAGAGGGCAGTTACATATAATTCATAATAAATGACATGAGAAATGAGATTAGGACAATGAGAGACAAGTTTTTGGCAGAAAAAACAAGATGGAGGAGAGCAGGACACGATACTCTTTCTGCCTGAAGGTATGTCCCACTTCTGGACTAGACACTGCCTCAAAATAACTTTTACAAGATATTCTCTGTGGAAAGCTGAAATATGATATAAGAGGATTCTTTCAAAACCACAATCTCTCTGCGTACATCTCTGAGGTTCTGAGAGTCGGAGAAGTGGGCCAGGTCGCCATTGTAGAGCTCCTGACTTTCCAGGTAGTCACTGTATTCGCCGGGTCTCAGGTCACTGGCTTTGATCCCGTTGGCCTGCAGGAACTGTTGATAGGCCACTCCGAACGCCTGCCCAATAGCTTGGGCAATGGTCTGAGCCTGAATGTAAAAAAAAAGGAGGAGAGAAAAAAAGGTTTAGACATACACGCTGCCCTGCTGCTACTGCTCGGCACTAATACTGATGAGACTTGTTGCTACATTCAAATCTATGAGGAGACTTTTGTATCTGAATGGCAGGTATCTGAGGGCATTTTTTTAAATAAATATTTTTTCCTTCACTCTTTCACACTCTGTTTGTACTGTCACAAATTAAAGCAAATTAGTTAATTTGCAAACATCTCAACAGTACAAATGTCACATCCTGAATAAAGTAACTATTTTTCCATCCTGTTTCATTGTATTTGTTTGTTAAATTCAATAATCTACTCGCCTTGCTCACTCTAAAAATGTACTTCTAAATAAAACGTTTCATATAAAATGTGTTGAGTTGGGAAAACCTAGCAGTGAAAACAGGAGCCTTGTGGCCTTCAGTATCCCATAGCTAATTGGTTTCTAAAAGAAACTCTTCCTCCTCCCATTCAGTCTTGCCAAAAGTGGGGAACTGGGATGACAGCCAGGCCTTTTTTACATTCAGGAGATCTTGCTGCCTTGTCTGGAGGAAGGAAACCAGGCCAAGCTGTAGCTGAAACTGTTGTGCAGCAGGAAACTGCACATTTGATCTGAGATGCAACTCTGTGAAAAGCAAGAGACACTTCAACAATGCGAGTTGTTTGCTTGATGCTTGCCTCAAGGCTCAAGACTCCTGCGGAAGCAATTAAGTCGTGGCCAGTATGAAAATCACAAAACCAGAGCAGGAAACCCTGTTTCCATCCTGTAACCAGCACAGCAGCTGTTGGAGTCTCAGGTTCATTTTTTTTTAAAGATCCGATATGTCAATCAAATAAAAGGTTCCCATTTTCTAGGTAAGAAAAGTCATGCTGCAATATGACTTTTCAATCGATTGACTCACATCCTCGGAGGAGAAGACGTGGCAGATCATTAAGCACTTCTTCTGAGGCCCCGAGGAGGAGGATGGAGAGGGAGAGTTGGAGGACCCGTCACCGTCCTGCCCTTTACGTTTCCTCCGTGCCATGAGGACGACGATGGCACCAATGTCGGCAATGTAGGAGATCATCTGCAGAGCGTGATCCATCATCGCTTCCTGAGTGAGAGGAAGTCACGTGGGGGTTAATATAACTGAGAGAAGATAGAAAGGTCTGGTTTTCAATTTCAAACTGTACAGACTTGAACCTCGAGGCCGGAAATAGGTAATTAATTTCCAAACCACTGCCCCGCCTTAATTTCTTTCCATCTTCGCCTGGTGCTCAACTCTCAAATTTACTCTTCTGACGGTTTGACAATAAGCTGATGTAAAGCAGGACAGGGGTAGGCTATGTTAACAGGAAATCTAATTAAGAAGGCAAACATAAACTTTGTAAAAATAAAAAAAAAGCTTGTGGGAATTTTGTCTTATCTTGTAATGGAATTATTGAAATTATTAAATTTGACAGGCTGGAGTTTCCTTAAAGAGGAAAGTATTTCACCTCGCATATTTAATAATAACAATGTAATTTATTAGTGCATTTTTTTCCTTCAACAGCAACTCTGTGTCTTAACGAGTAAAAACATTACTTGTCATTAATACCTGAAACCAACAAAACATCATCAGAAAGCTGAGACTAATTCTAAGTGTAAGTATGGTGCAGTGAGGCACAACCAGCCTTTTGAAGGGGGCACTGACAGTACATGACCCACTTCTTCTTTCATGACAAGTCAACCACACAATGGAAGAAAATACACTCTACTATTACTGCAACATTACTGCACTGCTCTCATGTTGAATCACCTTCCAGCTCTATATTAAGGATTCTTGCTGCAGGAGCTCAACGTGGTGGCAAACAATTACAGATCACTTTAGAAATATAAAGTTTGAAAATGATAATGTAATTATATATATATATATATATATATATATATATATATATATTTTAAAAATCAAACCCTTAATGTATGTTTCAGGTTTTTTGGTCATATTCATCAAAAGAGAGCGAGTAGGAACACTAGATTAGATTTTTTTTTTTTAATAGACAAACACTGGAAATTACAGACGTCAAAGCATTTTACATGTTTAAGTATTACAACTTTATTACCTTTCAAAAACTCCTCCAATCAAGTTGTGGCTTTTCAACACTTAAATGGTGAAAGATATGTTCATAGAGTAACAACTGTAATATTGATGCAGCTAATAATACGGTTTAATACTAATTTATATTTCCGTAAGAGCAATTCTGTAATAGTGCCAAAAGCTGGCAAACCACAAGAGGAAAGGATGATAACATTTACTACTGTAATGGTAAAAACAGTCAGATTATTTTGTTAATCAGCTGTAGCAGAACAAGTACTGTACCTGTGTGTCAGCACTGAGCACTTTGATTCGCTGCGTGGAGATAAACAAATCCACTTCAGTCATTGGCTGGGTCTCGCCCTCTGGAGCCTGGAAAGAAATACAGTCCAACAAAAGTACTAGATCAGTACAGGGCATGAGTTGAATCTCAGTAGAAACATTTGATTTCTAATTGAGATGATATTAAAATACTGGTATTTTATGTTGGGAAACAACACCACAGAGAAACTCTATGAAGCAATGTAGCACAGAATCTATGGTTCTTTATGTCGTAGAATTGTCTCCTCTCTTGTGTAAGAGACTGTGCTTGGTGCACTGTGTGGGATCATCTTATCCTTGGCAGGTCAGGTCACTGTCTCTGGATGTCATAGTCTTAGATTATAGTTGAAACATCCTGATTCTAAGGAGCCATTCCATCCGTTTAATGACGACATGATTCTGATAGTTAAATATGCCACGCTGACCGGGAACGGGAGTTTTTTTTTTATCATACACTTTTTGATCTTTGTACGAACCAGAAAACCCCTCAATATTGAGCTCCTGTAATAAATACTTCTGCTTAAGACATCTAAGGTCTCCGTCTCCCTGATTCAGTCAGTGGTGATGTGTCAAGCTTCCATTTCTATGCGGTATCAATGGTGAGCCGATGGTTTTAGGCGTCTCTCTGACTGGACTTCACCTTTATTCGGTCCACGGCCTCCTGAGCCTGAGTCATACGAGAGTTCGTAGACGGGTTCTTCTCTGATTTGATCTGAGTGGAGCCCAGATACTTGGCTCCAAATATCACCCCATCCAACAGGTCCTCAGGGTCACAAGGACCCGGCACTAAAACGTAAAACAGCATTCATGATCAAAAATGACCTGTCTTCATTGCCTCCCAGCTGAATTTCTGCAAGATGAAAGCGTAGGGGGGATGACTTACCATCTTTATATGCAGGATGATCATCAGCACTCTGCAGTGACAGAAAAGAGGGAAAAATACTGATTTTTCGAGATACTCTCTGATCAGTTGAGCAATATATTATTTGTGCAATAACAAATGTGAAGTGTACAGTCTTTTACATGATTATCGTAATAGCACCTTGACCTACCTGCTCACTTTCTGCAGCAGCGTCTTCATCTGGAGGCTCCTCGCCAAGCTTCATCCACACTGGTTCAGGATACTCTTCGTCAGGCAGGGAGGAGATGGATTCCTCCCTGTGCCGCCGATGTTGACCATTTCCGCCTTTGCCCCAGAACCTCTGCGCGTCCTCCTGACTGTAGGAAACGGACACTACGGCGTCCACATCCCCTCCGTGAGGCAAACGAGTGGGACGCGGTGTAGCACTGATCTCTGTGCAGTGCAGCAGCCCCAGCAGGTCTCTCTGGTGGCTCTCAGAGAACAGCAACCCAGTGGTTTCAGCGCTGTCATCTGTAATTGGCGAAGGAGCACGGGCCTCCAGCTCAGACAGACTAGAGTAGTGACGGTGAGGTGGTGTCCGATGATCGGGACGAGGCTCCTCTTCACCCATCAGCTGGAGCTGGCTGAGCAGGGTGTGAATGCTGCTGTGGTCTTCATCAGCTGATCTTCTGTCTGCAATTTCCTCTTCCGTGACTACATTTTCTACATTCCCTAATGTTACCCCCTCCTGGTCTTCCTCAACCTCAACCTCATCCTCAGCCTCCAAGTCCTCCACCCTCGACCCTTCTTCCTCATCAACTGCTGCATCTACTTCCACCTCAGAAATCTGGACTGGCTCTGAATTATTTTGCACCAGTTCCTGCTGGTTTAAGTTGAGTTGAGCCACTGTGTCACTCACGTCCAAAGGTAGTAACACCTGCTCCCCTGGACTGGCCTTGTCCGAGCTGTCAGCAGTAGGAGGGAAGCTGGGCTCGTCCAGGTCATCCGCGGAGCCCGTCTCGCTGGAGGAGTCAGACCTCCAGTCTAACGGAGGAGGCTCAATCGGGTTGTAGGCATCCAGATCCTCCACCTCTGAACCCGGCCGAGCTGCCACAGTCCGTCTGATGACCTCAACCCCAGAGGCTTCATCAGCCGGGACAGAGTCAGACCACCGGGTGTCTGAGGGGGCAGAGGTGGACTTATCCGCAGGGCAGACGTCTGTGTCCATTTCGTAAGAAAGCCTGTCAGAGGAAAACCGGCGTTATAGTAATATTCCTGGGTGAGGCCAAAATTAGGGCCTGTCACAAGAACTACTTTTTGTCAGACGATATATTAGGCCAGATATTATTGCGATAAACGATATTGCCCTTTTTCGACAGCCATTTTTTGAAGACTGAATAATGTGAGCTATTAGTGAATGCCTATTGGTCGTTGTGTGTGTGTGTGTGTGTGTGTGAATCACTGCACTCTTCTCCTACACAAGAGAAATCTTATCTACGAGCAGATGGTACCAAAACAGTCTGTGAGCTGCGCCTCCGACACTAATAAAGATAAATGAGAGGATTGAAGCAGTGTGACTGGCCACGTCAACAAACCACACACGTGAACAAAATGGCGATTATCCAGGTCAATAAAAATGATCGAGTTCATGCGTCGTACGATGAGTCAATGAATTATTTCACCGTGACAGGTCTAGCCACGATGCAGCAGACAACCAAGGAGTAATGGTTCATAAGGTTAGAGTTGAACCTGAAACACACTCATTCACCCTCTCGTCCTTATTGCCCCACGACCATTGAGATAGACTGCAGAGCTCAAAGTACATGGACATCATGTACAATGTGAGTCACCATCAAATGCGCCACATCCACCCACAATACATTTTTAGGAAAAAAAACAACATTCAGTTTCATCTAATGCCCCCAAAAATGGATAGTCTGGAGAACTAGGAGGTGAAGTAATTCTAATCCCATGTGTTGACTAATGCAGTTTACCAAACTCCATTCAACAATCTCACGTTTTAACAGTGAATAGATCTGACAGGTCTTCTAGTAAAACTCAAAATCTAATAACTAATCGTTTACAACACTTCAATAAATATTAGAGATTTATTTCCGGAAAACAAGATTGATTGGATCTATTCAGGTGATTGGATGCAATTTACACGGTCAGAAAAAAAATCCTCCAATCACAGAAAAGCAGAAGTGTCTCACACCAACTTGGCTAACTCGAGTTAGCTGCTCCGAAGAGCTTGAGGCTAATTACGATGCGAATCGACGCTGCAGCACTTTAACGTGGAAAGTTCTTTACAAAACACGGAGATTAGATTAAAACTGCGGAGGTTTGAGGAGCCGTCACCTGATATTCGGGGTCTCGCTCGGTTCCTTTGTGCCCCGACAGAGGCTCCTGAAGGCGCCACGACAGACGAGTCGACGTGGTGTGGGATCTGAGCCTTTTCCAAAACTTCGGGTGTGTTTTGTTCGTCATACTAACAAACAACAGCAGCGCCGGTAAATGTAGTAGTTTTACATAATCCACGGGTTAATTAAAAATAACAACCAGTCAGAGTTCTTCTGTTGTTATTGTTGCTGCTGCTCTTGAACCGACGGTTTTCTACTCGTACGAAAGAGGACTGTTACTGTGCTGCGTTCAAGTACTACACGTCTCTTGGGTCGTATACCAACACGGCTTTACAACACTTTTCCAGAACCCGTACGATTTATTGTAGCAATCCTACAAACCTTTTTTTTTAATAATTGAAACTTCTAGGTCGAAATAAAAGTTGTATACCCAGCTTTTGTAGATTTGAAAGGGGCGTCTGACATCTATATGTGGGGTCGAATATACGTTTTCAATCATTAATTTCGCTTTGTCCGCCGGCACCTGAAGGCAACAGTACACGTCATGTTGAACCTTTAAGTCCCGATCAATCAAACGTCGATGTATCGCTCCAGGTGTAAGTTAACATACTTTCATCATCTAAAATTGTCTCACTCTTTATTAACTTCGCCTTTCCAGCACTTTCAGTCTCGTTTGACCAGTAACATACAGATTATTTTCATATAAAGATTCATCACTACCACATACAAATCTCAAATGCTAGGATATTTTCCTTGTCCGTGTCAAACAATGAAGTTTTTTTGTTTGTTGCTACAATCATACATATAAATCTGGTATATAAATGCCCCACCAAGCATCACGGAATATTAAAATATCTCAGTTTTGATACTATAGTAAATGATTTGAGAGAGGACAGTAAATTCAACATATTTTTAAAAAAAATATTTTTTTATTATTTTAAACGATCTACAATGTGTTTCATTTGATCAGTAATAAAGACAGGTGTATACAGTGTGTCTCTAAGGCAACCATTAATCACCAAAAAGATTTCAATTCTAAACACAAAAATATTTTCTATTTCAGCAGTGACCTTCTAGGGTGATTGACCCAAAAATCTGCCTCCGACCTTCCAGGAACAGGTTCAAGCCTTGGATCACTTTGCATACAGACAAACAAGGACACAAACTGGGCTCCTCAGGCAAAAGAGTTGTTATCCCAGCCAAATTTAGTTGCAGTGTTGAAGAACAAATACAAGGTATTGTCTGATAAACACAAAGACAATTTACCCCAAGTTCTGCAATTAACCAGTGTCATTAAGACTGTAAATCTTGCTCTTTTAAAACTTGTACACTGCATTAAAATGCCATGTAATACTTAATTTTCTGCATGTGAAGAAACGTATTTCTAAATATATTTCACATTTGTGATTGTAATGCTGCGACGGTTAACTGCTGATACATTTTTTTACATCATCAAATTGTTCCTCACACTGTCTGATACTGACGACAATGTCCGAACATGTTTTAAAAAACCAGTGAGGATGTTTTGCCTCAAGTCACATCTGACGATTGGCTGCAAAACAACTAAGACTATTCACTTTCTTTGCAGCTAAAGGTCACGATGAGTTTGATTTCATACGTTCAGGATCTCCTACACAATCCTTCACTCAGGACGTATCACTGATGTACTTGTACGTCATTCGCTCAGTGCTGGTCCAAGCATTTCATCTATTCCTCGCTGTTAAGTGAGGACTATGTACTGTCTGTGTCGCCAGCGCTCATCTGGATCAAACCGATTACAGACGAGACTGTGCCCATCAGCCCCACCAACCAGTTGGGGAATCGACCAGCCCACAGGAAGCCAGGCGGCATCCAGTGGATGGCGTTACTGAGGTCGGCCATACTGCTGACGATGGAGAGAAGCTCCCCTCGCATCTGTGTGTGGAGCCGAGAGTGGCTAAACAAAAACAAAATGATAATAATCAACACACATTTATCAGGACATATTGTAAAGGAAAAAGTCTCAGGATCAAGACGTGGGCCGTCTTATTTTAACTGCAAAGAACTGAATATTTGTTGTAAAACTGCAGAAACAACACCTGTCGCCAGCTCCGTCTCTCCCACATCTCTCCAGCTTCCTCTTCAGCAGCAGCAGAACTCGAATTGACCTGAAAAACAAGGGATTCACACTCAGACTGAAAGTGTCGTATGTCCAATATTTAGCAATTAAAGCAAGAAACTATGTGAGTACAGTACCTAAAGTACTGAGTGTTTTTTTCTAAATACAAGTTTCAAAATTCAAATTTCATTTCACTTCATTGAATTTATATTCAGTTACACTTCTAAATAATCTGTGAGCCTATAAGTAAAAATTGTCATTTCTGGGACTGTACGTCTGATGTTTGTGGACAGGTAACCTCACCTGAGTATTCCCAGCAGCAGTGAGCTTCCCCACAGCACCGTGCTGAACAGCCACCACTTATCAGACTTCGCTTTGATGAGCTCGGCGTCAGCGGCCCACGCGATGTGTTCACAGGGGTAGTACAGTTGGTCGGCCACATTGTTTATCACAGAAATCCAACGCACACCTGAGTCCTCTTCCTTTAAAAGACATTCAAAATATATGTTTATGTTGGATTTCAAAGGGTGAAATTTATAATTATGGATCACATCACCCTGTTGTTTTCAAGAAAAGATTTAGAACAACTCGATATTTCCAGCTGTTATTAAAATTGACAGAATTCAATGTCTCAAGTCCTTTGTTAATTCAATTTCCTCACCATTCGGGGCGTTGACCTAATAATGCATCAGAGCATGTACAGTATTTGGGACACCTATGGTAAATGTTTGCATCAACTTTCAAAGCCTCATTTAACTTTAATGTTGCAGGAAAGCTGTAAGTTAGCAAAAGTCTTGAAAAAGGACAGATTTCTATGCAATCAACATGGGTTTTCATATTTTATTGACATAATCTTTTCTGTTTTACTTTGGGGAGTTTACCTCTCACCTTTCTACCATTGACGGTTATTCACTGGACTTTGACTGCCCTAATTTCAATTTAATGAGTCAAAATGAGACCAGAGAGTGTATGTTTTTCGAGTACTCCGGCTTCCTCTCACACTCATGCAGAACACATGCAGGATTGCAGGTTAGGTGAACTGGACACTGAACAGGTGTGGGTGTGAATGGTTGTTTGTCTTTGTACATTGGCCTGCCCTGACCCTGCCTACAATATCAGTTGGGATTGGCTGCAGCTCCCACTCGACCCTCAGAGGATAAGTGGTACGGATAATGGATCTTTATCTGAAAATGATCTGGTAAATACAACTGTCAGATAATGCAGAGTAAGAAGTACAACATTTGCCTCTGACATTTTGTGGAGCTGAAGAAGAGATTGTAAGTAAAGTCCAACTATCGTGATGATCGGAGGATTGAGAGGAGCTGTTGTGTGGCTCACCCCGGCTCCAAAGCCATAGCTGTGTGAGTACGTCAGCATGGACAGATCGTCGAACAGTCTCAGCACCGTCCTGCACTGACTGAGCTGAGCGGAAAACAGGAGCAGACTTTTGCCAAGGCGCTGCGATGAGATGTCCGCTTCGGCCTTCCGGGACAGAACTCCTCCAACGAGCTGGGAGCCATAACAGACCGTCCTGATCTGAGAAGACCAAACAGAGAGAGAGAGAGAGAGAGAGAGAGAGAGAGAGAGAGAGAGAGAGAGAGAGAGAGAGAGAGAGGTTCACATTCAGGCAGAAATTATTTTATATTTTGTGGAACAATTTGTATTTGTTATTTTTAGACACATATATATAAAAACCTGTAGGTTGTAGGTGGGTGTTTGTATGTTGACAATTATAATGACATAAAGTAATTATTAACAACTACAACAATTCGACTATACAGCAACATACTTGAAATATTTAAAATAAATAGGCTACCACTGTCTAATAGGTCACTCTTTATGAAGTTTAGGTGTAGGTTTATTAAGACTAATGAACAATTAAATTATTAAGACAATGGACAGGATAATGAGTTAGGTGATTGTTTTTGCAGCCCTGTGTGAATCCACATGACTCCACTGATACTCACAACTTTATCTCTGCCCCTGTAGGACTCCAGCAGGCGGACCAGAGACTCCACCGCCCGCTGCATGTCTGCGTGCGAGCGACGAGCTGTTAAATAAAGAAACACAACATCCTCACTCTTCACCTGCTTCCTCTGCTGCAGAGTTCTCCGCTGGACTTTGAACCAGGAAGTGGTCGAGTTCAGACCCAGGTAGATGATCACCGAGTACATAGACCACGATGGCGCACTGCTGCCTTCTTCCGTTTGGGCTATGTCACTTCTGCCTCAACATCACTGGCTCATCGTTACATAAACACAATACAATCCAATGCGATAAAAGTATTATGGAAAATAAGGCTTTGTCAGTGTCGTCCTAAAGTCTCTTTATTGTATGTTTTTTTTGACACACCACATCCACCAACAGCATAATGTGCCCCCCATTTATATACACTAATTATATATTATATGCAATACTACATTGCTATCAATTTCCAAAGCTAATTATTTTTGGATATTTACACATTTCCCACCGATAAAATGATTTTTTTTATTATCTCTATGTGCAGAGTAGAATAGCACTGAATAAACTTGTAAGATTTTTTGAAAGAATGTCCAGTATGGCAGCTGTACATTCAATTTATAAATAGTTTTTTAAAAATGAATTGTGTAAAAATTAGATGAGCATAATATTTCTAATGGGCAAATGTGTAGTGTAGCTATTAATATCAATGCTGTAGAACAATATTTAGGGTCATTTAGGTGTTTTACTGCCAATCTTGCTAATCTATAATGGGTGGCTGTGGCTCAGGAGGTACAGTTGGTCATATGCATGCTGATGTGTCCCTGGGCAAGACACTTAACCCTGAATTGTCTCTACCGATAGTGTATGAATGTGACAGAAAAAGCGCGGTACATCGAAATGCGGTATTAATGTGTGAATGGGTTTATGTGACTTGTCCTGTAAAGTACTTTGAGTGGTCAATAAGACTAGAAGAATATAGTCCATTTAGTCCATTGTAAAAAAAATGTATTTCAGTCTTCAAAGAGCAAGGTTACATCCAAAAGATTCCAATTACATTCGGCTAAAACCTTGGCCCCGTACTGGGACCTTACATCAACAGCTCAGGTCCTGACCTAACCCCAAACCAACTTGCCAAGTTTGGTCCAAATTGGATAAAAGCATCCTGAGTTATCACTGGGACACAAAGACAAAGCATTGATTACAATAAACCCACCCAGTGGGTGTAACCAGTGCTGTGCCAGCTCTGGTTACACCCACCGATTTTATCTGTGCTTTGCAGATAGAACGCAGATAGAACACAGATAAAATCGGGACACTGAAGAGCTTTCAAACACAGTGTAATTTGTCAAGATTATGATTCCAGAACACACCCAAAGTAGAGTTATCTAGGCTAATGTGTCCCTTGGGATGGTGCAAAAAGAAAACCTGATACATTGAAGGAACACAATTGAGGAGTTAAGTCTCATCCAAATGCAATCACTGTACAGTCATTCGGAGGCCTAATATGGATTGAAAGTCCGTTGTCTGAATTCTGTCGGAAATTTTAGAAGATGTATGTTTGGAGAAACATTGATGTAATGTGGGCTGCCCAGTGGTGCAGTGGTTGGCGCTGTCGCCTCACAGCAAGAAGGTTTTGGGTTCGCATTCCAGGTTCACAACAACCAGGGCCATTTTATGTGTGGAGTTTACATGTCCTCTCTGTGTATGTGTCCCTCGGGGTACTCCGGCCTCCTCCCATAGTCCAAAGACATGCAGATTGGGGTTAGCTTAATTGGAGACTCTAAATTGACCGTAGGTGTGAATGTGAGGGTAAATGGTGGTTTGTCTCTGTATGTTGGCCCTGTGATAGGCTGGCGACCTGTCCAGGGTGAACCCCGCCTCTCACCCAATGCAGCGCAGGTGGGATTGGCTCCAGCCAACCCACGACCCTTGATGAATAAAAAATAAAATAGGTGTCCACTGTCTTCCTTTGACTTTACCAAACATAACTCTCTGGATGTGAGCAGTTCTTAATATTTATTAAGTAAAAAAACAACTTAACAGTGAAAAATTTATTTTATTTACTTAGTTATTTCAGAGATCAAGCAATACACAAAGCCACACTGATAGTGTATTCATTTTCTATACAAGCAGTTTGACAAACAATGGCATGTTGACAGGTCTCTGCACAGGGTTTGAGTGTGTGTTTGTGTGTGTGTGTGTGTGTGTGTTTTGAAATGTTTTAATAATCAGTATGTTGGAGAATCGTTGTCATAGACATCTGAAAAGGGGACAAAAATGAGAAAAAAAGTAAAACCACTGAACTGGCCTTCACAATTTCAAATCCAATGGGAATTACATGATCACAATTTGCATGGCAATTATCATAGATCACGAGGATTCAAAGATAACTCACCGCTTGGATAGTCAACATCGTCATATATGTCACCTTCCCTGCAAAGTAAGACTGATATTAACCTGATTGCAGAAAATAGTTGCTATTGTTGTGTCTATGTAAAATCTGAACCCAAAATTAAACATGAAGTCAAGATTTAAGGGTACAACGTTGTTTACGGTAATTGTGAACGAGAACAAGATTCATAATTTTTAAAAACAGATGAAGTAAAAAGATATGTACTATGTTCAGATGTAGGTTCATCAAGTAGGTATATTAACAATTTGGAAAGATGAAGCAATAGCCTAACATGCAGTGAAATAATATATACATGTACCATATGTAATGTGCCGTTGTATATGTCTATATTTGTCAGTATTTTTACGTATAGTTTATACATTTTGTTTTGATGCTGTTGGTTCGAATGCTTGTACATCCAAAACTGTAACTTTAAAATCAAAAAATAGAAGTCATTAATCATATTTTCGCTTGGTTAGATATTTCTAAAATTCAGACAGACATAAAAAGTGTTTTGTAGTTGGAGTTTATGAAAAATTAAAAAGCGTCTGTCCAAAATAAAATAATATCCATTTCAAAAACAACACCAACAACTAAATGAAATGTCGAAGATGAGCTATTACTGTAACTATAACACATACAAAAGACTAATTCAGTATTTTTTAACAGTTAGAAACATGGTCAGGTAATTTGGTCACAAACAAACTGATGAAGATTCACTTACATTGGAAGAAGAAGAGATCTGCACACATAACCATCTATGAGAGGCGAGACAAAACAAACCTTTAGGATTATTGATATTTCATCATGATTTCCTCATTATTTTATTATCATCTGACAAACACTAATGATTATAAGAAATTTTCTAAAAAGGAACTAAAATCTGCTCTGCTTGTGTTAACCAACATGGTATATAACTACTGGTGAGGACAGGATGACAGGCCTCAAGTATCTTTTGGACTTTTCAAACATCTGAATTGAAGAAAAACAGTGGAAGAGTCAACAAAAGGTAAATCATTTTTCCTTTGGTCATGTCCAAACTTTTCTCTCCTGTCACCAGCAAGCTTCCTCTTTTTCAGCTATTCAGAAATGTTGGAAATATTTCTATAACTTACACTGGATTGGGACTACATTTTGAACAGTTCACTGTGCCCAGACACTATAATCTGTTAAGATGTCCCTTTACACTGCACCACCATGTCTTCACGTACATTTTCCAAAACTGTTTCGACACAGAGCTTTCTTGCTGTTGATGAGATGGATCACATCCAGGACTTCTCCCTGACACACATGCAGATCCTTCCCTCCTGGCCTCTTAATGACGCCGTTAGGATCCACCATCATGGTGTGCAGAACACTGAGGGGCCCTTCATACTAGAAAACAACAGGTAAAGTGACTTCCAATGAGGGCTGTATAGTATGTTTATGTTATATGAATCATGTCATTATTTTTCGGAAATATAAGCGGTTCCTCAGGGATCAATCCTGGGCCCTGTTTTTTCTCTATGTAGTTCCTTTTGGACAAATAATACATGCTACAACAATGCTATGTTGATGACACCTTGCTTTACCTTCTACTTAAACTAAATAATATCTGCAAGTGTAAGAAAAATATTTACCTTGAATTTTTTTCTTAGCTCCTTCTCAGCTTTGGAATCTAAGCTGAAAATGACAATGGTATCACAGTTAGATTTCATCACTTATCTGATATTTAAGTGGGTTTACAATACAATGATAGTACAGTTACTCTCAATGGGTGATCATCTCAATCCTGTTTCTTTTCAGTTAATCAGATATGACCGGATACCTGATTTCAGGTGGTGGTGGGGGGAAATCCTCAGTTATTGGTTGAACGTCATCATAGTCATCTGAGGACGAAACAAAATGCTAACTGAAACTAACTTAATCTTGTTTTCTGTATCAACAGAAAACAAGATTATTGACATTGTTGGATGTATTGACATTGTTGGAACAATCAAATAATAACAGAAAAAGTAATAAATAACAATAACAAATACACATTGAGCAAGTAGTTTATTTCTTATTTATGTTTGGTATCAAGTTGGATATCTTTCATATTATTCAACTTGTCCAAGATTTAATTTAGCAAACAGTACAGTGAGTTATAGTACAATTATTTAGAAAGTATTTTATTGCACAAAATTCTATCAACCACAGATTAAGCTAGTACCTGTTAACAGTAATCAAATAAGCACTGATTTCATGAATATTTTGTTGGCCATGCAATTTTTTTTCAGAAAAGAAAAAAAAATGAAACTACATATGATGTCCTTTATTTTACATTAATAGCTAAGACTGTGCTGACAGTGCACACTACATATAATGTCCTTTATTTTACATTAATAGCCAAGACTGTGCTGACAGTGCTGAAAATAAATACAAACTCTGGGATCTTACCATATATAATCCTAATTAGCCAGTGACATGTATGCTTTACTTTTACTTACCTTCATCTTGAATCATGCTGCAGATTTGAAGAAACAAAATGAACATGTTAGCTAGAAAAGTTTTAGAAACAGAAGAAAAAGAAATACAACCAAATAATGATGTATATGTTTACAGGTCGAGTTCCAGAATTTCAAATTACTAAATCACTGAACATAACTTTAATACCTTTGGAGGAAGTTAGTTGAAGAGAGTTAAAAGGGTTTTCTCTCAATTTAACAAAAAAAAAAACATAGTGCTGGAGGAAATTAATCTAATGTACCTGTCTCTGTTATCACAGTCCAAATGTAACAGCTGCGGGGGGTCAGGAGGTGGTGGAGGTAAAGGTGATGTCTCTATTTTTTTTAACTGAAGCACTTTGCGCTTCACTGCTTCATAGTCAATGTCCACACACGTGTTGCTGATATATCCATCTACATGAAACACGATGAAAAGATGCTTATTATCGCATTCCAGTGGTAAGTATCAGACAGTACAGCCAGAGGCAGGGCTTTTCTCCCCCACAGATAGAGCTGTGCATCATCTGCGTAACATGATAGGTCATATTTTCATAAACCATACAAAATTAAGTAGGAGCCGAAGGTCAGGAACACATCCCTTACAGGATGCAAACATCTGCCTAAAAATGAAACTGTACAAAGTGAAGTAGGAGCCAAGTCAAGACCACATCCCTTTGAGGAGGCAAACATCTGCCAAAAGATCTCCAGCCTCAAGATGAAGAATTGCAGAGGCAGCAACCGTATTGGAAAGAAAATGAAAATGAGGAAAAAAAATCACCCTTTATTCCATCTTTTGTTGATATGCCAATTTTTTCCAGCTAAGCCAAATGTAAAAAAAATGTTTTGCAGTATATAATTTAAGCTATTTTCATTTCTGTTCTGTTGATATATGCAAATTGAAAACTACTCATGCTCAAGTTGCTGCTGGATATTTACAGACATTTAGGCAAATCAAGCCTCCTCATTGTCAGTTAGGTTCCTGTGTGGAGGTGAATTTGCTAGAAGTGCTGTTTCATGACCAAATCAAACACCTTTGTGGCTCAGATGGGAAGATGTTTTGCAAGATTGATTCAGAGAAATGTGAAGCAAAACTCACAGTTTCCGTTCAGCGACCGAGCCAACCATTTGCCTAGTGGATTATTCTTCACTCGTAGGATTTCCACACTCTCGCCCTGTCGCACAGCGAGTTCCAGTTTTCCTCCTCCATGCCAATCATGTCGGACTTTGGCTGTATGAAGGACCTCCACCTCCCCTTGCAGCTACAGGTGGACAGAAAATAAAAAGACGTCAAAGTGACAAAACATCTCAATGTTTCACAAATTTGAATTTCAAAGAAGGAACTCTGGTTTTAAATTCAAATGAGCATAACACTCTTGGAGCTGGAAGATCACCAGGTTACCTATTGTAGCTAACTCCTTTGACAATCTTTTTCCAGTCAGTACAATATTCTTACTTTCAGCCATTTAAAAGTTCTGTATATAAGTTTTTCTCTGCAGCCGAATGTGGTTTCTTTCTGGCGGTGTAGCGATAAGAAAGATAAGCCCCGGCCATTGTTGAGCTTGCAAGAGGTTAGAATACATCTTCTGTTCTGACATCGTGTCAGTGTGAACTGAAGGCAAGCTGGATGCTACAGTAACTCACTACCACGAAGTAGTATAACGAGACAGGCCGGGGATAGCCATGCTAATCTCAGTAGAAGAAAATAGGTAATGAGAAAATGAGTAATAAAAATTAGAGAAAATTAGACAAAATTGGTGTTGTTTTCTACAACCGGAGACCGATGTTGGACAGTAGAGAAATGAAGTTTGATGCTGCCAAAACTGAAATGTTTCTTCTAGATGTGTAAGTAAGCAGTTGTTAATGCTAAAAAAAAATAAAAGAAGACATACAGCACCATTAACTACTAAACCTTCAATTTGTGTCATTTCTGTTTTGTAAGGTCACCCATGCCAACTACTTGAGAGTGATCCTGTGCTGTTGAAGGAGCTGGAGCTGAGGAAGGTTCTTACCTGAAAGTTCTTCCTCAGCTCATTCTCCTTTTTCTGACGCTCCATCTGGTCTTTCTTCTCCTGTTCCCGTTGCTTCTTAGCTTCTTTCTTGTTTGCCGTCATAGTATTTACCTGGTTCACCCCCACCTCGTCGCTGTGAAGGAGCAATTCGAATTAAAAATGACACCATTTCATATGACACAACATACATGAATGAACAGCAAACCAAAACTGCACAGCATTTAGGTTTGTGTCAGAGTTTTCTTTTAAAATGCCCTTACTGAATTAAACTTTTTTGGAAAAGGTTCTAATATCACAACGGTCAGTGTAACAGCAAAGACAATTAACAATAAAATATTTAACTCCAGGTCTTTTGTCTGTTATCACATTTTCCTGGTTTGACGGGAGTTGCATGTGCTGAATCTTAGAAACAACTTATAAGTAAGAAAAGCTTTACCCCATTAAAATGTGGTTGGCTTAAAACTGAAGGAGCAGATACTGATACTATACTATACTTATACAGTCCGATGTGACTTTGCTTGTACCTCATTTGTACATTGTTATCAAATCAGTCAAGCACTTCATCTCATGTTCAAATCAAATTATGACTGAGACAACTGTTGGGTTGATCATTGTGGTTGCTACAACGGCAAACTGATGCAGTAGTGGTAGCAGCAGATTCAGAAAATAACAGCAGCAATAACAGAAATAATTGCAGCAGTGTCCGTCCCATAATAATGCAGTTGAAGCCATTTTCTACTTTTAGTCTATACTGCGCTCATTAGATTAAGAACCAATAATTAATCGTAACTGGCAAAGGTATTAAGTGTATACTTACTCATCAATAAACTCATATACATCATCATCATCATCCTGCAAGAGAAACATTTATTTGAAATAAAAATAAAATATGCATGCACAGAGATTATTCCATTAATGCCACTCATTGTGAGAATGTTTGTTGATTCACAGTCACAGAAAATATCTGAAAACAAAGTCAGTATCTAAGTTGATTGCCAATTGTATCACCAATATAAATGAAATGAATAAACATGTATTCTTAATTCTAACGTTTGTTAATACTTTGATAGTAAGTTACATTTCAGTTTCACTTTACCCACCTTGTCCACACAAAATGAATTGTTGTCACTCCAGGACTCTGCAAAAAACATGAAAGTCAAAACTTGTGGCACGTTTTCTCACAAAATGCTTTAGTAAACCATAATAAAACGTCACTCAGATGAAGAAGAGCGTCTGGAACAGAAGAAGCTGCAGTGATGCACCAATAAACAGAATGTATTCATACCGTTCTTCTTAATACTTGCGATGTCATCATACGTTTCCTTTTTGTCATTAATGTCTCTGCAATTGATAAGCAACAAATTTCTGATTGTAAATTATTTCAGCAATTACTCACTTTTTTTCTCGTAAAATGTTGCTCTGTATCAACACTGACAATGTGAAATATTCAACCCTTTCTCCTAAGATTTTTTTTGTAAAAATATATTTTCAAAGTTGTATATGACCTTATATGATCTTCATCTTTAGGAGATTTTCTTTAGGCAATTTTTTTTATAACAGAGAGACAAGGAAAGACAGACAAATAAACATAAAGGTAAAAATAATTCAATTAATAATAATATATGCGATACAAACATATTTTTCTGCAATTGTAAAAAAAAGACATTTTAATGACATTTTTAACGAAAGTGTTTAGATACTTTGTAAGGACAAATTGCAACGATTTAAAAAGCCGTGTTCACATATGTCTCATAGTAAACTATTTTAAAATTCTTAATTTGTTTGTTGTTTATTTTGTTTTCATAAAATTAATTTGTCACATTATCTGATTGTATTTTAGCATCCTCATGGATTTTATTATCATTGATTGTATATTTAAAGATGTTTTATATAAGATATGATATATATTGTTTGACCTTTTTCCTGAATTTAATAAACACGTGCATGTTGTGAACTGATAAATACTCACAGAGAGGCGATCTGGTGTGTGAGCCTGCTCGGCTTGTTGGATCTTTCTGGCTGTTTTGGAAGATTCATGACTGCTGGTAGAGACATTTTTCTGCCGGCTGAACCTTGGTAACCTGCTGACGGGAACCAGAGAGAGCGTCTTTATGTATATTAAGAAATGTTTTACAATTAGACACATTGACTATGAATGCAATAAAAATCCACCTGAAAAACAGACATCAAAAAGTAAGGAATAAAGGCACATACACTAAAAAGTTACCAGTCTCCTGAATGGGCTTCATTATTTTATTTTATTGAATTTTACTGCTGATAATTAGAATATGATGTTCAGTCGGTCGAATTTAGATTTAAAAAATTTATAAATTTTATTGATTTAACTATCCAATAAAAGAAAGGATTTCACATGGAAATCTAAAATTGCCCCAAGTTCATCCATCAGACTTTGTTTGAGCCTTTTTGACTTTTCATGATTAAAAAAAAAAACAGCTGCTTGGTTCTATTCAAGTCAAATTAAAAATCTGAGCGCGAAACAATAAGCCAGAGAGACTCACATTCACTGTTCCTCGGGGCAGGAAGGGCAGGTCCTCGATTAAACCTCTTAAATGGCTCCAGGTCGACATTTGGAGGCCGTTTTGGCTTCAAGGGTAGCGGCCGTTCAGGGGGCAGGGGCTTCCTCAGCGGGATCACTTCACCTGCGCTCCTCTGTCTGGGCTGCTGTCGCAGCAGTAGAGGGGCGGAGGGGGGAGCTGGTGCAGGGACCTCGGCAGGAACCGGAGCCGGAGTCAGGGCTGGTTTGGGGCCTGGTGGCCTCTGGTGGCTCAGCATCATGTTCTGGAGCATCTCCCCCTTCTGTTTGACCTTGCTAGTGTCTGACGGCTGGATGGATGCTCTCACTCCAGAACTGGGAGGCGGACGAGGGAAGGAAGGACTTCTGATGGGGAGGGAGGACGCCATTATCTCTGGCCTTGGAAATCTCACCAGGCCTGCGGCAGTCAAAGGAGGGGGAACAACGGGAGACAGTCTGTGGTGGGCCATGTTGTTCTCTGTTCCAGGGGGGATCGCTGTCCCAAACCTGGGTTGTGGAGACTTTGGGGAGCCGCTGTCTCGGCTGCTGTTCTCCAGCGTCTGGTTGTTAAATCGTGCCCTCAGAGACTTGACGTCGACGCTCTCCTCCTGAAAAACAACACAGGAGCACAAACTCAAACATGCAGCTGCTGTATATCTGAAGCAGGAAGTTAGCAGCAGAGCACACAGCAAGACATACACCCCCTCACTCTCACGAGCACACACCACTTGTCAAAAGCCTGCACTGTCTTTATAAAGAGGAGATGCACCAATGCAAATGCACAATTTCCTGGGTTTTCTTTCTATCTTCACAGAGCTGATGAATCCCCACCAACTCCCCGCAGCACTCCGAACCTCTCAGACAACACGGTACTGGAGGCAGCTAGTAGTGATTTCAGATCAGTAACACTCTTTAATAGCAGTATATAGACATTGAAGAAATTATTTATAACACAAATTCAGTATGAATTCAGAGCTGTTACGGATCAACCATTGATCCCTCAAAAGTACACAGTACAGTATGATGCTGTACACAAACTGTCGTCACACATTTTCTTCCTCTGTTGGTTGTGTTTGTTGTATCTTTTTGTATTTTTGTCATTCAGGTGTCACAATGGTGATAGCATGCAAACCAGACATGCAAAGCCTGACCTGCAGATGAGTCTGCTTACAAGAGGGAGTGCTGGTTTGATATTTACTTGCTTCATGGACTCATCTGCTCTCTGCTGGTGTTAAGTCTTTGTATTCTTATTTCTCTTCCCTTAGAAGTCATTTCCTGTCGGGTTTCTCACACTGAGCTGAACCACAACACTTACAAAAAGAAAAGAAAAATCTAACACAACTCAATACTACATCCCTGTCATGAATCCTACTTTTACAAATACAATACTGTTCAGTTTTTATCAACATTGTTAGAGAGGAATTGACTCAACTATATGTTTGTTTTTGAGATGGAGTGGTGAAAAACTGGATTGAAGTTATGTTGAAAAACTTTCTAATCTTCTTATGCCAACTTTCATCCTAACTCTTCACTAACTCTGACATCATATCTTAATTAACACCATTATAATCCTTCTAAATCTAGAATATTTCATCTATTGCATCGAATGCTATTGATGTATGTGCTTCACTTGTGTCAAGTGAAGGACAGAGCACATTAAATGTTGTTAAACATTGTCTGAAGAATTTTACATGGAAGTGCTCTTAAGTATATATATATTCTTTTAGGAGGATGAACTCCATAATAATAACATCACAGCCAGTGTGGAAAAAAAGAAGAAAAAAAAAACTCTTTATAGAGCTCAAACTCAAACTCCCATGGCCTTTTAAGTAACTAATGGCTCGTCATTATTTCTTAATAACACATGGATATACTAATAATTAATTATTACAAATGAATTACTACTTTAATCCAATCATATTTACATCTCGGCCTTTGTCAAACAACCAGTGTTTTTATAATGTTGAATACTTTTAATGTGTCACTCTTAATGTGTCACCTTTAATGTGTCACTTTTAATGTGTCACATGTGGTTTTAAGACAATTTTATATATTTATTTATATTTATTACTTGTTCATATGACTTCTTCTGTGTCTTCGATGACTTGTCTAATATCGTACTATTGGACTTAATGACGTTTTTGGACTAAATAGGGATAAAGATGCAAATTAATACAGGACCTAATTGTTCTATTCCTGATAAAGTCTGAGGTATTGACCTAAATAAAAACTAGTGCTGATATGAGTCTGCCAGCATTAAACCTCCCATTTTCAGAAATATTCTCTTTGGATTAGTTGAAATTCAGCATATGGAGTCATAAAACATTTTTAAAAAACCAATTGGCAAAAGTGATCAGCAACCACAGAACCGTAGTGGAGAATAATGGGATGAAGGAATACCCCTGGTACTTTGAGACGCTGACAATCAGACGATCTTTATGATAATTAAGGAATCACCCCATGTATTGTCTGAATACTTCAAGTTGTACGCTTTACAAAGCCAGAGAGAGGACTGTGAACAAGTGCAGGAAGTGCTCACAACCACACACCTCTATACCTCAGATAGCATGCTGCACAAAAAACTTTTTTCTCTGCACCACAAAGCTCAGACATGGGTTCCACTTTCAGTCAGCAAATGCCTGCAGAGGAAACATAGTGTTTGTGCATGTGTGTGTGTGTGTGTGTGTGTGTGTGTGTGATTGTGTGATTGATTGTGTGATTGAGTGAGTGAGTGAGTGAGTGAGTGAGTGTGTGTGTGTGTGTGTGTGTGTGTGTGTGTGTGTGTGTGTGTCTGATTGTGTGATTGAGTGAGTGAGTGAGTGAGTGAGTGAGTGTGTGTGTGTGTGTGTGTGTGTGTGTGTGTGTGTGTGTGTGTTTCCCCGTCTTTGGCACACATTAACTTAGGTGTTTTTAAAACGGTTCTTGCCACAGGCTGTGCAGGTGGTGCAGAGAAAAAAACATAAGAACAATCTGTATTCACAGCAGAGTGACAAAACAAAGGCTGTCTGACAAAATATGATTTAATTTTTCACAATAACTCATACTGTAGTTATATATGCTCTGATTGGTGAAAGCCAGATTACTGATCACTGATCATAGTAACATAATACCGTTCATGAGGTACCAGCCAGTCTTTGCTACAGATATTTGATGCTGCAGATACTTTATGTACTCTCATATAAGAAAAAACTATAGGAAGCATATCATCTTTTACTGTTTACAGACCAAAAAGTTTAATTGCATGCATAAATGAAGTCGTATTGAGCGTACACTGTGAATCATTAACCAGTGTAGTAAAGAATCCCAGTATTCATTGTGAAAAATTTCAAAGTTCAAGGCAGAAGGAAACTGAAGTTTTTCACAAGCTGAAACAATAAAAAAAATAAAATCTGGAGATGGACTTTCTACATTTGTTAGTTTATTCATAGACGCATTGATGGACTGGAGGAAATGGCCAGAATTAGACGCAGGAGAAGTTATGAAAGCTCTACTATTTCATTGGTAGACACATTTTAAAACACACAAACGTTATAGATATGATATTTTCTTACCATTTTTGCCTTTAGTTGTTATTCAGCGGTGGATAAATTGTTCCATGTCCAGCAGTGATTCAGTTTTCAGGCTGATGCTACTTTCTGACAGCTACATGACCTGTGCCAGTAAACCTCACAGCAAACAAGGAAATACTCAGTAATTCAGTGAAGGCAAAGTAGTAACGGTTACGTATTGGTAAATGTCATAAATTCTGTATTTCCTGTTTTATTGTGTTGTCATACTTGTACTTCCTGTCATTGCAGTTCATGTTTACTGCCAGTTTATGTAGTCCCCTGGTTCCTGTCACGATTCCTGTGAACACCTTATATAGTCAGTTCAAGTCTAGTGCTGCACTCGTGTTCATGTTCCCTCACATTTTACCCAGGGTTGCCTTCTCGTGCATGGACTTTTTTCCTCATTCACCCGGGCTTCATAGCCTTTGTTGGTCTTATTAACCAGTGAATGATGTTTTGGAGTCTGAGTAAAGAAAAGTGCAATTTTACCTAGAGGGCTGGCAGGAGCTGAGCAGTTCCGTAAAAGTTCGGGAAAAATACATTTGCGGATATTTGCGTTCTCCGACAAAATGCAGCAAGAGATTGTCAGAGTCAGGTGTGTTTACAACATGAGGAAAAATTTCAGATCCTGCTGTATTCTCACTCATTTTATTTTATTTTAACTTTTATCTTTTTACTCCACAAAATGTCGGGACCCAGTTGCCCAGACATTTTTACTTTAAAGGCCACAGCTTCCATTAAAGGCTTGCTGGTAGTTCCTGGATCTATAGGCTTTAACCTTAAGGAGACTGTGCTTTTGAGGTAGTAGCTCCTAAATGTGTGAGCATACCGATTAATGTAAAGGACAAAAATAAACTACATATTGAATCATTCTTTCAGAAAAAACAAGACAAAGTGAAGTTGGGTAGTTGATAAAATAAAATGAAAATGGACGTAAACGTTCTGTATTTTATTTTGCCTCTACATGTCAAGTCAAGTCTATTTTGATTATAAAGCCTAATATCACAAATTTAATAGTCATAATCTGGATACGAACCCCCACCCCAAAAATAAACAAACAAGCAAAAAACCCAGTACTGTATGTGAGCAAAACTGAAGACTGAAGAAGAAAATTTGACATAGAAAAACCAAATAAAGATACCTTCATTATCATTTTCGTGTGTCAGATAAAAATATAATATATAAAATATTAAACTGCAGGATAAATGAAAAATGATTATCAGCCTTTCCACTGTACAATTTTCAATTTCAACCATCACCTCATTACATGAGACCCAGCTGTATGAAAACATTGTCACTGTCTAGTTTAAACAGTCAGCACATGTCATGGAAACCTTGCACTTTACCTCTGACTATCTTTATTTCTTTTAATCTTCAATTTTTCTTGAATGTAAAAACAAATATTTGATTATTCACTCAAATAAAGGGAACAAATAATTGCAAAAATAAAACATTTAAGGGGAACATATTGTGGTTTTAGGAGCAGCTGTTTACTGTATATTTTGTTCTACATCTATGAATAAGCTAAGGCTAGTAATAATGATGACAATAGAAATGTAGAAAGAAAAAAAAATGGCCATAAATTGAATGCAGTCACGTGCAAAATCATCACAGTTAATCAGGAAAATGTGAATCAGGGCCAACTGGACTGGGTTATAGATACTTGACTATAAGGCTTTTTCACTTCCAATAACAGTTAAATAAAATAAGAATTGTATACGTTCAGAGATTCACATCTCCATGAGAACACAGCATGACATCTCATTATTACAAACTAATAATTTCCAAGTTGAATTGCAGAATCAGATTGTTTCGAACTGTAATGGAACATGGTCCAATTTCTGTCTGTATGTAAAGTAAAGCCGTGACCTTGGTGTGGAGTAGATCACAGGAGGAGATTGTGGTCCAAACTGGGTGGTGCTGACTGCGCTGCTCCTGTGGCTCCAGTCGGGGCAAAGAAGGAGGGTACAGGTGTAGTAGGGAACCTGTTGAGAGTGGTGGGTGAAGCAGGTGTATTTCCTCCCCACATGACCCCAGGCTGAGAGGTCACCATGCCACCAGCCTCATACTGGCTGCCTGCAGAGGGCGCTGCGACACCTGGCGGTGCCCACGCCGCCAAGCCTCCGGACACGGTTGGCCAGGGCGCCACAGCCACCGCCAGACCTGACCACTGGTTCCCCGGTGGCCCCTTCTGACCCTGGGTCATTGCAGTTGGAGAGTACGGGGGAGAGGAGTACGGGGAGCCCCCTAGTGGCTGTGTGGGGAACATGGAGAGGATCTGAGAGGTGGAGAGATTCGACTGTGGAGAATCTGTGAGGAAAGTAGAAGATGAAGAAAAGTGAGTTTGCAAAGCTCAATTCTGCTCTGGTTGATATTTCAATGTTCGGTGTCACTCTACAACCCAACAAAATATTAGTAGCAGTATATTAGTGTAGATATTGGTTGAAATTGATACATTAGTGGATAGATACACACACTCATGAATCACACACTAAATTAAAAGGCAGGACTGTGCGTTTGGATGGATTGAAATAATGAGATGTAAAGTATTGATCGGTAAGCTTTAAAATTTGTGATTGGTGAATATTGTATTCACCAATCACAAATTGTATGAAATGATGTATAGAAAAAAGATCAACAGATTAATCAATAAATAAAACCCCCCATCATTTTAAATGTTTACAAACCTCATGTGCAAAAATCAGTCCATCATGCAATGTATTTATCAATCACTTTGCTCAAAAGATGTTTGGAAACAAAAATGCTAATGAGTTGAGTGAGGAAGCGTTTGAGGCTATTTATTCCATCATTTATAAACAATAAACACTGAGCATTCCTCTCTCGTTCTATATCAGCAGTACCATGGGAATCATGGCATCACGAACATGGTTCTTATCAAACACGAAATGGACGTGTTCAGAGTGATCATGGGAACAAACTTTTTTAATATCCTTTGTCTTCTATCTTGCATCTGATGGTCAAAGGTCAGAGGTCTGTTGAGGAGCAGTAGCTCAGCAGCTGCTGGGAATCACTGCATGGAGTTGTGTATAGATCAAATAACTTAACATAGTATATATTATTATGTATATTACAGTATTGTATATCAAGCATATTTTGCAGTTTTTAAAACCTACCTTGGTCTTATAATTATGAATAGCTCTAATGAAACATGAGGATAAGAGGTTTTATTTTAAATAGCATGTGAGTGGACCCGTAGTTTAGTTTGGGTAATTTTGGTTGCAGGCTCCTCCATGTCACTTCATCCATGTTATTTATTCAGCCACAGTTTTCATACCACAGTTTGATGATGCTCTGATTGTGTAAACATGAGTGAAAGTAAAGTTGGATGAAAACTAAATGGGACATAGCGGTTCGGGGCCGCGATGCTCTGGAATGATCTGCCCAAGATAATCCAGTGTGCTGACTCACTGAAGTCCCTTCTTCAGACCCTTTCCTTATTTGACTTGAATTTGTATTTTCTTTGAACTTTTAATTCCGATGTTTTCATTTCTTATTTGTTTGAAGTGCCTGCCTTGTGAAGAACTTTGTAATGTCAATTTTGAAAACGCCTCTATTGTTATAATAATATGTATTTATTTGTAAAAAGATCGATTGAAAAAAAGGGAGGGTGTGTGATGTGCATTGTGAGACATTCATAGTCATATGTGAAATCATACTGGTGCGACCTGTATTTTAACTATGTAAAGAAACAAATATGGAAAAAAAGAGAGGCCCCTTTTTTACCTCCCAGGTAACCCACAGGCTGAGCGCTGCCCTCAAGTAGCTCTACGTATTAAATCTATGAGTCCTTAGCCCGAGGAAAAATGCTCCGAGAGGAAGTGCAGACAACAATACAAAAGAGCCACTTTCTCTGAGGTCAGTCTTGCCCTGATGCAGGGCAGTACTGTACTTGCCCTATGAAACCACTCACCTGGCTGACTGGTGCAGGAGCTCTGGGTGGGCGACAGCGGCTCCTCCATCTGGACGGAGAAAACTTCCATCAGCTCATTACTGAGAGCGACCTGAAGACGCAGAGACAGAAAACAAGTTAGTTTGTTGATGTAAGTGTAGAAGCGACCTGTAGTGGAGGACAGTGTTATCTGACTGGTTTAACCTTTTAAGTGGAATAGATAAGATAATTATTATTAGTCCCACAACAGGGACATTTGCCTTGTTACAGCAGCGAAGGAGATATTAGAAAATAGATGAAAAATAGAAGAAAAAAAACGTGGAGTTGAATGCATAAAATGTTGTACGCTTAGTTAAATTCTCAGTAAAAACATATTTAACACCCTTCTTGTTCTGTGAGACACAGTTCAAAGAGTCAGACAGTTACATGTATTCTGGGGTTCACCTGGTTCGGTTGTCCTGGTGAAGAGTCTGGTCGTGGACTGAACACACCCTCAAACAATGGTTTCTGAAAAGAACAGTAAGATATTCAACCACTGACGTGTTTTTGTTTCAAAATGTGGCCTTCACCTCCATCATGAGGAGCTTTTTTTTGTTATTTAATTCACCTCAGAGTCAGAATCATCATTCAGAAGCAGTAAGGAGCTCGTCTGGAAATCAAAGGGAAACAAAACACAGTGTTGACACACACACAAAAATGAATGAATAAATACAAAATGAAAAGGGTTAATCTCTGACTTGTGTCGGCGTCTCTGTGGGTTCCGGTGGTGTCTCCTGGTCCACACACTGACAGACCTCCTTGATGTCAGCCAGGACTGGATCTGCCTGGTGGACCCAGATAAAATATCACTCTGCATGTACCAAACATATATATACTGAAAAGGTTCAACTTTCCCTCTAATGATAAAGAACAAATGAACAAGAGCTGAAAATCTATGATACACTTACTTATTAGTTTAAATTGCTATTATTATTATTATTATTATTATTATTATTACAAAGGACCATATTCATTCTTTGTGCTATTTTGTGAAGCACAAAGACTAATTAGAAGATTCCCACTTCTAATGTTTTCTTAAACATGCTACTATTTGATTCAATTGAGCTTCACGATGCATTTATACACAAAAGGAAGACTTTGGAGTTTATCCTCAGCGTCGCGTCAAGTATTTGCATTTACTGTTGCTCCCAACGCTCGTATCACCTGCATGCATCAACGCTTGTGTCACTACTTCTTCCCAGGGACCTATTTTCGAGTCATTATCTTGCCTCTGCCTCGTCTCTAATTGTTTACTTAGATAGAACTACCACCTATGAAGAACACTCTGTTCCCCTTAGCTTTGTATGTTGCCCTTTGAGTACTGTGTGTCGTTACCAGGTTGGCCATCTTGATGTAGAAGAGGCTGTAGGTGTCCTGATGTTGGTAGATGTAGGCCAGAGCTCTGGGGTCTGACTGGTCTTTTGTCAAAGAGCTGATCCGGCTCCTCTCGTGGTCATGGAGAACAGCCTGACAAGCAGATAAAGAGGATTTGAGCTTCTGGTCCTGTTACAACTCATCTAACCACAAAACCACCATGCAGCAATAATGGCAGCCTCAGATTTCTCCAAAGCGGTTGAGCATATTGAAAACATAAAGTAGTAGCGATCCCAGAGGATCAGAGATGAAGAGCGGGAGATCATCAGCATGTTTGACTTGAATAACAAAGATTTCAGCTTCATGTAGAGCCGGGGGCCAAGCGGTGAATTTAAAGGATTCATTGTAAACGTCTTTTTAAAATATGAATGAGATTTTTGTTGGAGTTTCTTTAAAATCCAACCAGGATTAAGATGAAATTCTGTGTGTAAACATGGTGTCTGTTTATATAAATCTGGACAAAGAGAAGCACAGCGTGGCTGATCCCAAGTTGAAAGTGATATCAGTGAACTCCAGGGTCCCGGGTTCGAGAAATGAATCAGAAGAGTCAGACGATGTTACGCACCCCGGTCCTCTCATCCAAGATTTTCAGGCCACTGGAGAAAACTTTGAGCCAAACTCTCTGCTTGTGTTTCCCCTGTTTCCTTGCTGCTGCCTCGAACCCCTAAAACAAACAAACAGAGTGATGGTTTTAAGCTCACTCATCATATGATAACAGAAGTATGGCGTTTATATTTAATTTTCTCTCTGATAAAATGACGAGAAGATCATCATACAGACAATTAATCATCTTTTTTTATAAAGTGGAGACAGAATGTAAGTTTTCTTTGGCCGTGGAGGACAGACTATATATACCTTTAGTTTCATCATGGTGTCCCAGCACATCTTGTCCCCCTGCGAGTCGGCTACTGGGTCCACACCGATGACCTTTGCTTTGTATCGAACCCCTTCTCCCTGGAAACGGGATGCGGTGTCGCTGGGCGACCTGGTGGCTCCT
This sequence comes from Scophthalmus maximus, assembly GCF_022379125.1. Taxonomy (NCBI): domain Eukaryota; kingdom Metazoa; phylum Chordata; class Actinopteri; order Pleuronectiformes; family Scophthalmidae; genus Scophthalmus; species Scophthalmus maximus. Next base: position 8,533,408 of record NC_061527.1, read on the forward strand.
GGGAAACACGAGGAGAGGAATATAACGGGTCAAACTATGATGATAAATCTGTGTGAGAACAAGGGAATGTGTGTTTATGTTATAATGTTTGTGTCATAATTTGATTAAAATGCAGTTATTTGTTCTTAGAGTATTTGTGCATTTAATATGTATGTGTGTGTGTGTGTGTGTGCGTGCGTGCGTGCGTGCGTGCGTGCGTGTGTGTGTGTGTGCGTGTGTGTGCGTGTGTGTATGTGTGTGTGTGTGCGTGCGTGCGTACCAAATTGTTGAGTGAGCATTTGCCAGATCCTTTGGTCAATGTCATCTCATTTCATGGAGTGAAACAGGTAATTTAGTGATTATTGTAAATGTCGGTGTGTGTTTATGTAACAAAGGTCAACCCTTAAACTGTTTCACATGTGTTGTGTAACAGTTTACTGGCTTTCAGTTTAATGTTAAGCTCAAATAGGCTGCATGTGACTTGCATTGTACAGTCCAGTGGTCAGTCAGAGTCAGTGTTGTAAGTTGGTAGATTGTAACAGTATAATGAACAAAAACTGATTCATTTTTCCAAACACAGGGTGAAATTAAACTGGGAAATGAGCAAAATAAATCCCCAGTGTTATATTTTCACTGGACAAGATTACTGCTCTGTTAGGTTTGCAGATTCTTGGTGGGTTGTAAATATTCTGCTGACGATGTTCAACCTCAACGACCTCATGGGACAGATATCTGAACGACAAGTCTCTTTCCTTATACATGGTGAAGCTCCGGAGATACAAATCCTCCTGGAGGACAAATTATACAAGTCAAAACTCACGGGAGATTTTGTCCCACGCCACGGGACAAAATCTTTAAGGTTTACAAGCGGCGTTAAACCCACTTTAATTTGAGCTTGGATTGTTTTTAGTGAGTTTTCCACTGGTTTTTTTTACGACTGTTGCGTGTTCTCTATTATTCTAAGGCATTTTGTGAAGAGTAGAAGCTAAAAATAAATGCGTGATTCAAAACCCAAAATAGATCAGCCAAAGTAAGATGAGAAAAAACAAGCATCTCATTCTACGTCGCTTTATTCCCTCTCACAATTGAGGTTCCACAACTGCATCATAAAAGTGTGACTACCTCAGTTAGTGCTGTTGTTTCTATAGACACTCAAAGTGGTCATATTTTCATAAAAACATAATGCCTCATGATGGCGAATGATTAACACATCTGTGTCACATGTGAAGAGCATTATGCAAGACTGACATGTTTAGCGCTTGGAGCTGAGAGTCCATCACTCTGTCCGCTAAACTACTGTTTTCGGAACTGTAAATATGAGAGGAAATGGCCTTTTAGGAGCAAAGTGAGCTGTAACTGACAAGATAAACAGACATTGATCTACCTCACACCAAAAGTCTCTCAAGGTTGGAAATGTGTTAAAGGATTTACAGGAAGAAAAAGACTGTATACTTCGTGTGACGTCGAGAATATGCTTCCCAAACTGCCGGAGCAGCTGGACACGCTCCAGTGAACAAAAACAAAAAGGTCTTACCTCAAAACTGTTTGTCCCGTTTCCCATCAGACAGTAACAAACCAGGGGACAAACTCAATCTTACCAGCAGTGTTTATAAACAAGTTATACACTTAACCGGCTGCGTTCTAAATAAGATTAATTTGAAATGAGGTGTCATTTATTCGCACCTATAAGTTCACATCTACGGAATGAATCTGCTGAATGATAGAAGGTAATTATTACTATTATAAACTAACATAACGTCACAAGTGGCATGGGTGAAAAAAACAAACATGATGTCCTGACCTCTACTGTGCTCAGACAGAATGCAAAGCGAATTACAGGCGGCGAAGACAGTGGAAAAAGATGCAAAGACGCTCTTTTGCACGAGTTGAAAATGCTTCAAATTGAGTGAAACATTCGCTGATTTGAGAAGAGAGAGGAGACAGAGAAACTCGGAGGGAAATAAACACTGCTTCACTTTGCTTTCGGTCTGATCGTATCTCTAGTCTCTTAACTTGGGTCAAGTCTTTGCGGAACACATCATATCTAGTCAGTCACATTAAAACTCCATACTTCGTGAGAGCTGTTCGCTGTTCAACAACTGTTGTTGGAGACATTGTGCGGATCAAGTGTTTTTTCTGGGCGGAAATTGAAATCTTAGATTGCAAGGATTTCAAACAGAAGCAACGCAGCTCAGGTTTGAAATAAAAGATGATGATGACAAAGGATTTCTGATAAGACAAAAACAATTCTGGGTGTTTTTCCTGCAATCATGTTGTACCTATACCACAATCGAAGGGACTGTAGGATTGGAAGCATCCCGCTCATCCACCTCCAAAGAAAAGGCAAGAATCTGTACATTCAGCAGGTTTTGAAAGAATGTTTTTTCCTCAGGTCACATGTCAGAGCCTCTGCCACAAACGGCACATTGCCGAACAAATCCTGACGGTCAACTGCAGTTTAATTCTTGTACCTCTTGTACTGGAGGAGAGCCATGTCCTGACAGCCGCTTGGCCCGGGGCAGGACAACTTCCAGACGTTTGCTCCGTCTCCATCACGGCGAGGTCTTTTTGTAAATTCAAGGCTGGGGTTGGGGTGGTGGCGGCTCAGGATCCCCGAAAAACAATGTGGCCGTCACAGTTGTTGACTGCAAATGTTCAATCTGTTCAGCGGCTTGAGTAAAAAAGTCAACAGGGGCCGGTGCAAAGAAAATCAAAGAATTTGAGAATTTTTTTTCCGTCAGACTGAACAGTTCAAAAAAACAAAACATCTACAGATTGAAGGAAGTTCTGAGAAGAATTTGTAAAATAGAAAAAAACGTTTGCTCCACCTCACCTACTGCGAGCGTGTGTCTGCTCTGACCCTGCCGCTTGGCTTGACTCACAGCTGAAACTTCTCCGAGTCAAAGGTCAGGCCGTAGACTCACTGGTGATATATTTACATCCGCTGGGAGGCCCAAGTACATGGGAACTCTTGTACAAGTCTGGGGAGGAGGCTCTAATTGGAAGGAGAGTCAGTACGTGGTGCTTTCCCTCTCAGGGGGGTTAGTGTGAGGTCATGTGTGTCTATCAAAAAGAGCCTTTTGGGTGGTATATTCTTAAAAATAACAGCTGATCTAAATCAGTCTCTCTACCAAAGAAGTATTTAGCTCGCTGTAAAGACTCTACTAATGGGAGTGACGTTCAGAGGAGCCAGGGAACTGCCCCAGCAGAGAAAGTCATGTTTAAAGGTCCTCTCCTGGCTTTGATTACACCCAGAAAAAAACAGATCTCTGATGCTCGAAATCACACATTTGAAAGTGTTTTAGCTCCGTATCATCTCCTTCAATACTAATACACCTGCCATGACCCCTCACGTACACTGGGCATGCGCGTGCCGGTGTGCGTGAATCCAATCCAATCAGGAAGCGAAAGCGGGTGACTGCACTGCATTACAATTTTGAAACATCTCCGTTTTGGCCCGTCCACACTACAGCGCTCCCCGAAGTTTACAACCTACAACTGGGCAAGCAGCATTCCCCTAATTTCGTAGTTAAAGGGGCTTGAGTTTTGTGGATGTGGCCTTTGTCTCCACCCACCCTCAGCTGATCACCCGCAGCTCCTTGCTCATGAAACACACACACCTCTGCCTGTTTTTTCTGTTTTGCTACCTATACGCTGAACAATGAAGTGGTGACATCGGAGCACAGATAAATGTTCTTCGATATATGCTGTATTTCTTCATGTATTTCACGCATTGCTGTAGGAGCGTCGGTGCGTCTGATCACAACGTGTCAATGTACTCCGTGCTTTATCGTCTATTTGAATTTACTAAATAAACATCATGCTGTACTAAAGAAGGCCCGGTGATTACGTCCATTTCCATACACAGTCTGTTGCACTCTACACTCACTCAACGTGTGGACATTTGGACACTCAAATGAAAAAATTGAACTGTAAATGTAGTGCGGTGTATAGTTTTAGGAAGTAGTAGTAAAGTTTCGGGAGTGATTTTGGACGCGGCCCATGTCTTGGAGCCAAAGCTGAGACAACCCCCGGACATCACCATGACTTCGTCTGGGTTATTTTCTTAGACTTGTCTCTTCTCTCCCACCAGAGTCAAGACATTATGCAATTGTGCTCACCTGCAGGGCAGTCCTTCCTCGTGATGACTAAACCGAACACATAGTGTGGACTGAGCCTTTAAAGCCCCTGACTGTCATGTTAGTGAGTCACTTCCGGGAGCCAGTTGGAAAACAATACACTAGTCTGCGCGCGATGTAGATCAATAAAGGTTTTTCTTGACCTTTTTTTCTAACAAGGTAGACCACGGCTCATGTCCTTCATTTCTGGCATTCGTGACCTTCCGTTGTTTCAGCCTTTGAGTCCGCTGAGTTAAGTTTCTGCACATAACTTTGGTCTTTGGTGTCTTATTTTGAGGCACTTCCCTCAGAATGACTGACTCTGTTGCCACTTATAGCTTTTACTTTGGTTGTCAGTTATATACATTATATATGTTTGCTTATATATGTACTCTATGTATGTATGCGTTTAGGCACACATTTCATTATTTACAAATATTGTAATATATGAATGTTGCTTATTTTTTTTATGTTGCCTGATTCATTTTGATCTTGAAAGCACTTGAACAGTGCTCTATAATTAAATGTATGATAATAACAACAATAATTATAATCATCATCATCGTCAACATAATCATAATTACATTTATATTTCTTTATAGAAAAGCAGCTGTAACTGACCCAAGTTCTTCACTGAAGTACTACTTTACTGATACATGTAACATATTTACATTTTGTTCGAATTTATACTTTGACTTCTCTGCAATTGCACTGTAACTGTACTCTATATCTGAGAGCTATAATCACATTTGACTTTGCATGTAAAATTAGGATCAGATTATCCAGTTGGCCAGAAGTGAGGCTTATTTGAGCTGTGGACTCATTTTGACCCCTCCTCCCTCCCTCCCTCCCTCCCTCCCTCTCTGTGCACGGAGTTTGTGTAGCGACAGCGCACTATACATTTAGCAGTGTTATTACATTTCCCCCACAGACCAACCAGGAATTGATTGCCAGAATAATGATTCTAAGAATAATAATTTGATGACCCTTACATTTATTTAGGTATATGCACCATGTAAGTGTCATATCTTCAGAAAGAGGCTGCAAAACTGCATCGTGCCACAGAGCAGCTGTACATGACAGAGCCATGAAGGAAAAAAAAGAAAAAAGTTGGCCCTTTCTCAAAGCCCTAATCATTTCTGTTTAGATTGTGACTTAGTGCTGCATATTCCAACATTTTGTAATCAAATTACCACAAACCAATTGCCCGCAAAGTATTCGGGGGGAGGTGAAGATCCGGGCCTCTGGAGTATTTTTCCACTTTGCCCAGTTTGCAATTCAGCCCGAGATGAGGCAGATTGTAGTTGTTTGATGTAAATCAGATACAAATGAAGAAATGTCGACAGTTTGAGAAGATACAGAGAAAGTTTAAGCCATTATTCTTTCTCTAGCCCCCCCCCACACACACACACACACACTTGCATTTGAGCTAAGTGTCTGGTAATCAAGCGATGCACTTTCTCAAATAAATATTTTGAACCAGACCACTTGTGACATGATATCTGTGCTAGCAAAGAGGCTTTTTAAGGGGAGAAACCTATTTCTCAGAAAGTAAAGCTGGTTTGTTGAAAACCCTCAGAAGCAGGAAGGATCTTATGTCAGATTAAGCGCGGCTTGCCTGAAATCTCCTCCAAATGAGAGGGAATCTTTTTAAGTCAAAAATAATATGCGAACCCTGGATGTGAGGGCCAGATCTGGCAGAATGGAAGACGCTTTAGTAACCTGAGGACATGAAATACCAGATTTAATCCACTTCACCAGGGAATCTGCGCAACACACCAAGGAAAGGGTCACATAATGCATGCTACTGTCATCACAACACCGAGGGGGTTTCAAGTTTCCTTTTTAACAAGAACAACAAGTGTGGGATCATAGATACGGTATCATTTCCCATCAGTGACAGTGAGGAGGATATCTTTCTCTCTCTCTCTCTCTCACACACACACACACACACACACACACACACACACACACACACACACACACACACACACACACACACACACACACACACACACACACACACACACACACACACACACACACACACACACACACACACACACACACACACAGTAGTGATGAGCACTGTAGGATTTAATCAACAGTTCATGATTCTTTAACAGCCAATGAGCTTACTGGTAGATAGAGAGTCTCTGACTCTGGTTCAATGTTAACCTCAGTGTTGCTGATTCTCAGAGTCCAGAGTCCCTGCTCAAATAAACAGATCCGTCTCCAGAGACAATTCATTGTCAGGCTTTGAAACACAGCCAATTCCGTTGACAAGCTATTTACCCGGGACCTGATTTTTTTCTAAACCTTCCCGCAAGTTTGTTTTGCACACGTTTTCTGACTTTTCCTATGACATGTTGGGCTCAAACTGTCAGTACTGTGACCTTTAATATTATGTGAAGATCAATATGCAAACATTTTTTTTACCAATCAATGGGTTATGACCTCGTCACACAGATCAGCAGCTCTGCAGTGTGTTGATTCGAGTGCGTCTCAGTCAGATTTCTGCAGCTAATGCGGTTCAGTGTTTCCCACATTCCTCTTTCATATTTTGTGGGACAGCAAATCTACTGTCGTTGCGTGTTTCATTCTCAAACTTAAACTTAGGGATTACGTGTTCCGCGAAACGGAGATTTGGATAAACAAAGAAAAATTCTGTAATCAAGCTAAACACCAGGTCGGTCCTGTTACCCTCTGCAAACTTTTGCTGATAAGATTTTAAACTAGAAAAAAAAGTATATATATATATATATATATATATATATATATATATATATATATATATATATATATATATATATATATATATATATATATATATATATATATATATATATATATATATGTTTTACAGTTTGTTTAAATGTGTTTTATAAATTCACCCTGTTTTCGAATGTACCTGCATTAAATACATTTTGTCCAAGTGCTAATTCCACAGACACCTTTGTATGTAAGTGATAAATGACACGGTGACAAATGAAAGGGTTTAAAAGGAAAATATTCATATGTCTGGCTATGTTTGCATGCAGATGACACGGACAAACACCTAACAGCCTTTTATTCGTGTAAAAAATAGCCCGGCTGAGCAAGGTAGTCAGTGACAGTGTGGCCTAACGCCAAACTCTTGTGTGTCCCTTCGACTATAAACAAAGCCTTTTATAGGGAGTGTCATGGTTCTCAGAAAAGGGACAAAAGCGCACGACTCAGGAGGACGATATAGATGTGAAGAGACTTTATCTAGAAAAAAAAAAAATCCCATATGACGAAATAAATCCAAGCTGGCAAACAAAGTTGAAAGAGTAAAGGCTGATTCAAAATCCAAAAAACACACGCAAGGTCAACAACACAATCAGGACCGAAGGAGGCAGGCCAAAAAAAAGAAAAGAAAGAGCGCTGGAAAGCTAGTGCACATGGCACAAAGACAATCTGGCAGAAGACAGCAAGTGGAAGTGGACCAGTACATATATATATATATATACATATATATATATATATATATATATATATATATATATATATATATGGGGAGGGAATGAGGAGCTAACTTAAGAAGTTAATTTGGATCATTCCACATTTGATTAGAGACAGAACATAAATATATTTTTCGGTAAAACATAATAAGTTATACAGTTTACTAGGAACACCCTCGTACTACTAGGTAGAGCGCGTCCTTGTTCTCGAAACTGCTGTAAGCGTCAATAGACAACTATTTGGGCTTAAACGTGTCATTATGATGTTGAACCTGATTGCACAGTGTGATGTTGATAGAAAAATGACACCATCCGCACTCAGAGAATAGCATTCTGCCGGTACCTATCCCTAGGGCGCTTCGAGGAAAAGTACCTTTGTCCTTACTGGCGTCTTGCTCCTGCAGCGACTTTACGACAGAGACCAAACATTTACACCACCTGCCACCACTGGGAGCACGGGAGTGTCAATTGGCATGGATTTCCACGAGATGTTCGAAACCTTTCTGTGAGGTTCTGTTTCGCCGAACTGTGACACCGAATTGTTGTCTTAGCGTCCGCATGACTCATGCCGGGAAAAACAACTCATCGGACCAGGTTAGGGTTTTTTCCAGTTTTCAAGCGGTCCTGTGTTGGTGAGCTCGTGTTCACCACGGCCTTTTGATTTCAGACAGGGGTGGAGCCCGACGTGGACTCTAAGATGTCGTAGCTCACCACAGTTGTGAAGAGTGGTTATCTGAGTCCCCGTGGCCCTTTTTCTGACGGCCCCGGCCAGCCTGGCCACCTCTCGCCTCTGACCGCTCGCCGACGAGGTGTTTCGGCCCAGAGAACCGCCGCTCGCTGAGCGCTTTTGTTTCCGAGCAAATCACACTGGGTCGTTGTCGTGCATGGAAACTCCGGGAGATTGGCAGTTTCAGAAATAGAAAGGCTGCGCTCAAGGCAGCCACATCTGGCACCAACAACCATGCCAAATCCTGTCGAACTGAGATCATACGTTTTCCTTTTTTCATGTGAATATTAACCGAAGCTTTGAACTCCTTCAAAACGGGAGCGCTCATCTACGGCCTTTTAAAAGCTCTGATTAATACAGCTGCTTTCACTCATGCACTGAACACATTTTCAGCAACTTTTCCGGAGCGGCTTATATGTGAGAAACTCAAATGCTGCCAACCCCATTGTTAATTTTTCCGGAATATGTCCATGTGACGGGGGTTAGGGTTATATGGAAGATTCACGGAGAGTGGGTGGCCGCTCCACCCAGGCGCCACCCCTCGCCTGAATGCTCCGGAAATGTTCCTGCTGTTGTGAAGGCGTCTGACATCGGACAAATCTCCTGCTGTGTTGTTCTATATGAACAGATAGACCACGTCTGAAAACAGTAAAGTGAACAATTGCAGTAACTAGTGTAAATCAGACTGTTTGCAGTTTTGCAGCCGTGGTTAAGGGATTTGGTACATGAGTCTCAGTGATTGTGTTTCGAGTTTCAATTTCACTGTGTAAACAATTGTGGAAAACCAATTCATGATCTGTCAACTTGCTCTTGTTTGGCCCGGATTATATTTTCAGCAACCATGACACAGTCTTTGGACTCTTAGAAGGCCACAGGTTAAGTGCCAGCATGAGTCATGTCCTACCATTGAACTCCAGTAGTCACTCACTCTGAATAAAAGCAGCGTCCAGATCCCTGAAGTGTAAATCATACAACGGTTGCAAAGCTTCAATTCACTTGAAGAACAATTAACATTCACAAATGCAGTCGTGACATTCCATTGTTATCTGCACAACACGGCTCCTCCTCGGATACATCACGAAATCAACTTTTATTTTAGTCGAGGTTTTGGCTGGGGACCTTCCAAATACAGTAAGTTGTTCCATTGTCGGAGTCGATTATTTTTTCTACGGCTGTAAACACAAAAAAACATCAACAGTTCCAGCATCTGTTCCCCAGATGGATTTGCAGTGATGAAGCGGGCGAGTGGGGCATGTGCATGTTGCTCAAACGGAGTTTCCGAAATTACTGAAGGTTCACATCAAAATAATGCCACGAGAAATTTATGTCTGTGGCAAATGTTGATCTGTTGGTCTGGACTGAAATATCTGAACAGCTATCAGAGACACAGGATTTAGTACAAAACCTCCGTGATTCCCAGAGGATGAACCCAACTGATTCTGGTGACTTTACCTCTAACTTTACCATGACATCCACGTTTATAGATTTGAGTGATCTGTCTCAATCTGGACCTGTGTCTTCCTTAGAATGAAAGACTTTCATGAGCCTCGGAACTTTTCACAGGGAATCATCATCATCATTTGGTCAAAGTTTGGATTTGATTACTAACCTGTTGCTCTTTCTTCAAATCTTTCTCTTTTTTTGGTCTTATTCAAAGGTCTAAGGTCAAAGTAAATAAAATTCAACTTCACTAATACACATAACTAAGATGTAAATGTAGGAAACGTTATTCCTGCGCACATTGTTATGTGACGCACATTTCCAGCATACTCTTATGCATTAATCTGTGAATATGTGAAATGAAGTCAAGGCTCTCATGGTCTGTTTGTGCTTTCGCTTCCCTCTTTACGTGCAGTTATGAGCTTTGCGAGAAAAAAATGTACGCTATTTTTATTTTAATTCGGAAGGGAAGGGTGGTGGGTGAATGAGGTAAGGCCATGTGGAAACAGATCAAATCAGATTCAAACCAGGACTCTGCAGTCACATAATGGGCGTCGTAGCCAATGAAGTGTCCTGTTTTCATCCAGATGAAGTCGCTTTCATTTCAGCCACGGAAGTTTCTGTCCTAAAGATCCAGTTTGAAGGACTCAGGGACACATGACTTTGATTTTCATTCATTTTCTCATAAATTTCCATAGAAACTGAGCAGTGGAGTCGCCCACTTTTGCACTGGCTTCCCTTTCCAGACTGAAATATCTTGATACAACCAAATAACCAAACTATTTTGACGCATTCCATTGCAATCTTCTACAGATATTAAAGGTCTCTAAAAGATTAACCCACTGATCCTCAGACTTTTTTCCTCTTTCCTGCCACCTGCAGGTTAATATTTTTGGCTTTTAGTGAAACACCTTGATATTCATCTTGATAGACGGATCAAGTGCCGTAACATTTTGGACAGATATTCACTCAGGGTGAACTGAAATAACTTTGGTGATCCACTCACTTCTCATCTTGTGCCACCTTCAGATCAGAACTGTTTTGGTTCATGACTGAATACCTTCAAAACGAATCACATTCCAAGCAGGCTCAACTGTATTTTGTGTCTGCATGGCTGCAAAATCTTAGTCTTGTTATTAAACTACTGTGGGGAAAGTTCACTCAATAAGAACTTCACTTCAGGCGAGTTTCTCTGACCTCAGGAGAATGGAATGATAATGAAACACAATATGTTATTTTCTTCCTATAGGTGTCTCTCAATCTCTTAAAACATTAACAAAAGACAGTTTGGTGGCGTAGTGAAGTCTGAAGTCTGAGTGTGGTAGTTTGTTGTTGTCTTCGGGATCACTGCTGTCATTGCGATCGGAAGCCGAATTATCCTCAGAGGTCTCCTCCTCTCGGAAAAAATTCATTTCTCCACCACTGTCCGGTGGACACAGGAGGGGCCGTGAGCCAAACTGCCACTCAATGTTTGCTGCGCTTGTCTCTCTTATAATTTAAAACTTGAACATACAGTGACCAAAAATCCTTCATTCACATATAAATGTAAAAATCCCAAATTGCCAAGATCTAAAAAAGTGTAACTTAAAATTGTGATTTAAAACTGGACAAAAAGTCAACTTTGACCACAGTGCTCCTCTGAGTTTGAAAATTGCCTGAAACATTTGGGATCATATGTCATATTACATCAGGTCTAGTCGTTTTGACATTTTGAACGAGGAAAAGGTTATATTGACATCTTTATGAATGGTATCCGCTTGCATAACATTTCCAAGTAAAACAGCAGCGGTTATGTTATCTCACTTTTTTGTTTTGTTGTATATTTGTCTTGTCAAGTATATTGTGTGTTTGTTCATGTAATTAAATAGAAGGAGTAGCATAACAGACTGTGCTTGATTTTCAGTAACTAAGAAACTGCATTAATTGTGTGTTTGTGTCTGCGTGTGTGATAAATAAAAGGTTATTGGGAGTTGCCGACACATCATCCCATGAGAGCATTGAGATGGATGGCATCAAGCGATTAAACAAAAACAGAAACATGACTCTTGACAAGGTTAAACTGAAGACCTAAAGGTTTTCTCAGGCTTTTGACCGTCCTCCATTGTTTTTTTAATCACATTTTTTGCATTTCCATTAATTTTATTGTGTTGTTCTATTTTTTATTGCATTCCATTCTTGTGCTTCTCTCTGTTTCTATTTATCGTGAAGCACTTTGGTCGACTTGAGTTGTTTTAAATGTGAAAACTTACCACTTTTTTCCAGTCTTCAAACATCCCACCAAGTGAATATTCTCAAAGTAAGGTAGTCGTCCCTGGAGGTGGATGGATTACCGGAGAGCAGGGAGTGTTTCACGAAAATATCTTCACTGTAAACTGCATCACGTCTCTTTCTGTATGTGCAGGAATGTGACACAGAGATTATTTCAGTGAGTGTGTGTGTGTCTGCATTCATAGAAATAACCTGACGGGGAAACATGGAGAGATCAGCATTTATCCTCATGTCATCTTCCACATTTGAAAATATGTTTCTTAACTCATAACCTGCAAACAAACAGATCTGGCTTTGGATCCTTTATATCCTCCAAAGACGAAAGAAGTTGTCTTCCTGCAGCAGATCATTAGTGAAAGGAGAGGAGGAAGAGCTCAGAAAACCTGGGGTGACGACGTTCCTCAACAGTGTGATGTGTGTGAGTTTTGGAAAAGATGAAGAGGTTTTTAAAAGAAATAATCACTGGCTTTCAGTGTTTTAGCATTTCGCAGCTCCAACAAATTCAGTGCTATGGTGTTTTCTCTCTGTCTCTCTTTGTTTTCAGATTCCTCTGTTCCCCTCATCGTCGTGAAATAAAAGTTCTACTGGGAATCCTTTCTTTTGAACAAATGAAATTGTTGACACGACAGATTAAATCCACCTACGTTTAAGGGCGGCCCCCTGGAGTTCCTGCTGAGTCCCGCCGGTTTCAATAAAACGCTCCTCAATGGATTTAATCAAGACTGCTGCTCCTCTGAAAATGAAGCCGATGAAGCAGATGTTTTTATTTGCGTTGTTTAGTTACTCGTTTCTCCAGCAGCATGAAACACCCAAGCTACTGTCAGAGGCAACATTTCTTCCGGAATGAATGGAGCCATGTGGTTGGGGTAGATGCCAGGCGCTGTCATTCTTCATGGAAGTACCTGTGGCCACACCCAACCACGATGCACCAACACAACCTGCAGACGAATTTTACAAAGGGGTCCGGAGCAACATTTGCGGACATTTACATTGTCACGCAGAGCTCCCTGTCCCATGTGTGGACCTCAGTGTACGTCTGAGAGTAGCTTCAGACAACTCTACAACAGCAGCTTCCTCCTTAACTCATCACTAGGAGTATTATAATGCCCATTTTTCTGACATTCTTATGATGTTTAATTTCTTTTATTAACTCTCACATACTCTACTATGATTTTTTTTTTCATCTGCTGTTGACTTCGACTGACTCCGTCTCATGTAACTTTCAACCCACTTCCCCTCATGATTTCTTTGTGCTTCTGAAGACCCAGGAGATCACTGCAGGAAAGGACAGATTTGTGTTCCTCCCCCCTACCTCAATACTCCTTCTACACCAAAAGGTCTTTACATCTGTGTGCGAGAAAACAATAAAAAGCATACGGAACTTATTTGTAGTCATTTTTTATGTTCACCGTCACGGCATCTCTAAACAATAAAAAGGCTCGACTGGAGGCCGAAACATAAAAAGGATGCCAAGGAAACAACCTGCTTTATTTTAAACATAGTAAAAAAAACTAAAGAGGGGAAAGGAGATCCCCCGCCAGAAGGAGAACAAAGGATGGAGAAGCTGCTGAGACGGCCCCACAACTGGCAATCGCACTTGGGTCAAATGACAGACCAAAAGCTGGACTTGGAATAGCAGCGGATGTTATTCACACATTAAAACTGACAGTGTCGATAGCTCACCCGGTTGAGCTGGCTCCCCAGGCACAGAGGCTTGAGTCCTCACGCAGCTGTCTCCCCCCACTCTCTCGCCCCCCCTTTCAAACCACTAGCTGTCCTATCAGTAAAAGGCTTGAAAGCCCCCACAAAATATCAAAAGACAAAACTGAAAAAAGCGACGTCGTCAGTGAGGGTTGCAGGACGATTGCCCAGTGCACAAGTCTTTGGTTGGAGTTCTGAATTCGATCGACGAATGCCATAGAACTGTGGTCAGAATACAGAACGCAGGGGCAGCACAGTGGGACGGCGGTTGGCCTCACAGCAAGGAAGGTTCTAGGTTTGGAACTAATGAGCTTTCTGTGCGGATTTTGCGTGTTCTACCTTTGTTTTGAGTGGGTTCTCTCCGGGTTCTTCTTCGGCTTCCTCCCACGGTCCAAACACATGCAGATTGGGAATAATTGGAGCCTATAAAGTGACCGGAGGAGATTGAAAATTGTGTTATCCAAACATAAACGCGTGACCACAGGTTTTAACAGTACTGAGCAAATGTAAATTCAGCGACATGAAGGCCACTTAATAAATAAAAAATACAACGCATGTTGGATTGCATAAACAGGCGTATTTAAGACTGCACTGTCGTCACCCGACTGGGAACAGGCCCTGAAGGAGCCACTGAAGACACAGTTTACGGGAAGTAAGTGCAACGGGATTGTTTAGTGAAATCTGATCAAATGAAAATGTTTGAGAGCAGCGAGTGAAAGGCACTTCTTCAACCGGTGGTGACTTTTAAGTGCTGATTTATGGGTCAAAGATGAAGTTAAGTTGTAAAGACGGAGGGAAAAAATGGTCTGTTTGGCTGCTTGGTCATACAGTAAATTCTACACACACTTTTTATAGCTGCACAGACCACAGACGGAGATAATACATTTAAAGTGCATTTACAACAAATGAATTACCTTTACGACATGCAAGAAACTGTAAACCCGTTGCAGGGACTGGTTGTACACCTCGTGATTCACCTAAAAGGACACAGAGTTTTCCGAGCCGAGTCATCACTTAAGTAGCTTGTTGTGTTTTAGACTCTCCTCTGTGTGCGGCAGAGATGGGCAGCAGGGGTTTACCTCTCACGGAGGTGTTGTGTTTTGTCTTTTAAGGTTGGCCTGCGGACAGGGACGCCTCTCCGCCGCTCCTCATTGTAAACATCAGTCACACTGTAATGAATGTGTGATGGCTGCGGAGTCGGAGCAGAGTAAGTGCACTGACGTTCCCCTGTGTTCCCGCTGTCCATCAGCCCTTCTTCTCTCGTTCCTCACAACCATTTAGAGTCATGTCTGTTTGGGACGGGAGCACGAGGGGGGAAAATACCAGCGACAGCAACACACCGAGACACATCACGGACTCTTGTATCTTTCCCCAACCTCACATTCGTGTGCTCCATTGAATATCTTGCAGCTTTTACCACCGACGCCGCATCTTTATTCAGTTCCTTAAATCTTTTACACTTGTTGTAAATATCTTTGTCCGATTGGTTTCCACCACTGCCTCAGGGAAGAATCAAAGGGCAACGTACATAAACTGAAACGTCACCGCGGATATTTAATTCTCACAGTGGAAAACTAGAAGCAGACTTGAGATGATGAAGATCGATGTGGATCTGTGGCTTGTTTTTTTCGATTTGTGTTTTGATGTTGTTTATTAGTTGCAGTCACCACTGGGTTTATTATAGTATGTAGGGAAATGTGCCAACATTCCAGGCACAATCCAACTTTGCAGCTGCTCAGACACTGGAAGGAATTAAACCACACATGAAATAAAGTATGGGAACCTCTTTTTCTGGAACCTCTGCCTCAGATGCCGGGATGTCTCCAGTCGAGAGAATAGAAAACAGGAGAAACCTGCACGAGAGTCAGGCAAACCTATTAGTGCTGAAGATGAATTTGATCCAACGTTCATATTCAAATGCACAAGCTCAATTTTAAGATTGTGTGTCTTACAATCAGCTGATCACACGTCTGCTTTAAACATATATATATATATTAAAAAATGATTGACAGTACCGTTCAATCATTGATATTACACAGGGGGGTTTTGGAGAGTTTTGCAGAAGTGGATGTGGGAAGATACAGATGTGAGTAAATAACTATTTTGGGGTTTGAGAGTAGAAATGGGCTGCATGACTCACAAACATTACAAAGAAACACTGACACATAGACGAGATCAATATCAGCACAGTATCACAAGGAGTAGAATTGATTGAGATTTTATTTCTATTTTGCTCATCTTTTATGAAGGTTTTTTTTATAAAAGGGTATTTATTAATGTTTTGAGCCATTACTAAAGTATGAATTCCTTTTTGTGGTGTTTATCATTTCTGTAATAGTGCAGCTGCGTAAACATCTTTTTTTTCCACAAACTGGGAAAACTAAAAGTTGTCACTGTCAAAAGACCATAAAAGTTTTACTAGCATCTCTTCACCTGTATTGAATCTGTTGTTTAACAAGTTGTGAACTTATATTCAACTCTCGGAGGGCGCAGAAGGAGAAGCTGTTGCGCAAAGCCACAAACCCTCAGCGCTTCACACATGACTCATGTCTAATTAGGAAAGAAAAAGTCCGAGGAAGCTTCTGCCTGTGTCGTGCTGCTCTGCTCCGTGAGCTCTATCTCTACTCACAGACCTCTCGAGTTGACCCCCTTGACAAGCGACCACGGACATTGCGTAAGGCTGCGATGACGCCAAGAACTGCAGCAGATGAGGCATGAAGCGGAAACGGTGTAAGAGACCTGAAATGTGGATCTGCTTGTTGTCTGTCGCCTTCACTCCATCCGTCTTGTCGGGCTGCTGGGTGGTTCGGTACACACACATCCCACCCCCTCTGCGCGCAAGATGCCTCGGTGGCTAATTACTGGAAAGCGAGGGGGATGAGACTTATAGAGAAGGTGGGGGGGGGGGGGGGGGTTAAAGAGGAAATGCAGTCTCAAACCCACACAGACCAAAGGGAGTTTCAGCTGACAAGCGCCAGCCTGTGAGTGTGTGCGCCGATGGAGAGCCCGGACTTTACGCACGGATCCGTCTCCGTGGATAACGGGACGCCGGCTCAGCCGTCACCAGAGGACACAGTCCAGACAGTGATCGCTTTGCCTATCTTCATGTTTGCCGGAGGTGCTGTTGGGAATCTAATCGCAATAATCGTCCTGTCGGTGTCGAGACAGGAAAGGAAATCCTCCGCCTTCTACACGCTGGTGTGCGGTCTGGCGGTGACAGACCTGCTGGGCACCTGCCTGGCCAGTCCGCTCACCATCGCCAACTACCTGGACCAGCATGTGCTGAAGGACGCGCGCCTCTGCCAGTTCCACTCCTTTCTGCTGCTGTTTTTCGGCGTGACGGGACTCAGCATCATATGCGCCATGGCGGCGGAGCGCTACCTGGCCATATGCTGCCCGTACACCTACCAGCGGTGGGGGGTGGGCCGACGCTTCGCGCAGAGGTTCCTCGTCTTCATTTACGCCAGCCACGTCTTGTTCTGCTGCCTGCCGATGATGGGCATGGCGAGGAGCGAGCTGCAGCCCTCCGCCACCTGGTGCTTCGTCGACTGGAGGACGCACGAGCCGGCGGCCGCCGCCTACTCCATCCTGTACGGCGTCGTGAGCGTGCTGCTCATCCTGGGGACCATCGTGCTGAACCTGGCCGTGTCCGGCGCGCTGCTGCTGATGCGGCAGAGGACCGTGCAGGGGCCCGCCACCAGGGCCAGCGTCCGGCAGCGGTGGAGGGCTCTGTCCTCGGCCGCGGAGACGCAGATGATGGCGGTGCTGGTGGTGACCTCCGCGGTGGTGCTGGCCTGTTCTGCTCCGCTCGTGGTGAGTGGAGAAGCGGTCACATACCGCTCGTTTGTGCCGTTGCAGATTCCGTCCCATCAATTTATTCTTGAAATAGTTACGCGCAAGGGGCAGCAACTTACGCATTGGAAACTTAAACTCAAGTAAAGTTCAACTCTTTGCTGTGCGTACAGAAGTTTAGCGACTGTACTTTCCACCACCGATACATTATGAGTGCTTTCAGTTATGAAGTCATTGAACAGCAGCATCATCGTGGCCTGAATTATGTGTAATTAAAAATATCTAGAAATGAAACGCGTCAGTTTTTCAGGCCACAGGAAGAAAACTGTTGGTTCGTGACAAGCTGATTCCAAATTGAAAAAAAAGGAAAAGGATAAAAAGATAAAAAGTAGATGGCATGAAACTCGAGAGAAACTCTTTATGAAATCTGTTTACATTGTCACATATTAGCAGATTTGTGACGTTGTATCCAATGTTATGGGATCTAGTTCTATTCTTATATGCTTTCCATATTTTCACAAAACAAGATGGTGTTTATTTTCAAGCCTCTACTTATATTAACTCCCTTTTATCTGATTATTGCTGGATATTTTTGTTCAACTATCCAGATGAATCTATTTAATGAAGGAAAATACTCAAACTGATTTCAATATAATCCATAAAGCTTTGACAAGGGATCACATGAGGGTATTTTCTCACCAACTTTCCTAAGTTCATTCTAGACTTAAGGACATTTTTGTGTTGGCCATTATTTTCTATTTTTAACCGATTAATCAAGAAAATAATCTGAAGATTAATTCACGATGAAAATAACACCCAAGTTAAAAGATTTCTTAAACCTCCTCACTTAAAAAATGACATCATTCTATTTCTATCTGAATCATCCTCGCAGTGTTTTAAAACTCTTTGTTTCTCTCCTTAAGGTCCGCGTGTTTGCCAACCGCTTCATGCTGAACAACGACCCCTCAGCCGACCTGGCTGCCATCAGGATAGCCTCCGTCAACCCCATCCTCGACCCCTGGATCTACATCCTCCTCAGGAGGTCCCTGCTTCGACGGCTGCTCAGTTTATCCAGAAAAGGCGGCAGCAGCCAAGCTCGCGGCTGTGCTTCCTCCCCGCCGCAGAGGAATCTGTTCTATCCTGATATCATGAGGGACAGCCACGTGTTCACCCAGCTGATGTGCAGCGCAAACATCATCACTCAGCTTCCGGCTGCTGTCAAGTTCACTCAGCACGACGCAGAGAGCCTCCAACAGACTTCGAACACAGCAGACTGAAGACACGTCTCGACGTCTGGGAAACGTTTGCTGCTCCATGCAGCGACTCAGTTTCAGAGCGGTCACCTGTGAGATGGACTCGCGCTGACCGGACGGAGCCCTCAGAGCTGCTGCAGGATAATTTATTAAACAGAAACGGAGGCCGGCTCCAACTGTGTATATATGACACACACGACTGACAGGATGTTATTTCATGTTAAGTGCAACAAGAAGACATGACTGAGCCACTATTTTGAGTCTTGGACTGTCATCCACTATCTCCTTTCATATCACACAGCTGGAGGTGGATCGAGAGCTCATTATCATTTGCTGGCAGACAAGTGACCTGTGACCTCTACGGAGGTCCAGTGTTAAAAGTCACGTGTTCGTATATCAGTGCTTGGAGAGTCTGTTTTTAACCAGAAACTGGTTGAGACGTCCGACGTGGCTTATAGGGAAACTCCTGAGGAGATTTATTCTTTGCATTTGTTGAGACATTCTCAACGCTGATATGAGCTCAATAAAGACCTGACCGTGAGGTGTCAATGTCTTTTTGTATGAGATTCTTGTTTGCAATAAAAAGGAGACTTTAACGGAGTTTGTCTTTAAGCTGCCTAACTTATTGACCGCAACTCGCGTTGATCAAGTCCAAGTCAGTCTCGAGTTGGGCGTGTGTAAAATAAACGGTTCTTTCCAGGAAACACTTTGAGTGATTTAAAGACTCGTAAAAAAAAAAAAGGGTTACCGAAAATGATTAAACCTGTCTAAGCTCAAATTCTTATTCGTCAGTGTCTCCATCACAATATCAACATCCAAGTCTTTTCTCCTCACCCAAACCATTGCCACGTGAAACATGGATGCCATGTTTGATTAAGTTATCCTTCTCTGACCATGTTTGCGTTTGTCTCCCGGTCAAGCTGCAAAATACAACATGAGAAAAATCAGGCCTTACCTGACTCGGTACGCCACCCAGCCCGGACTGTCCTCGTCTGTGCTTCCTCGATGGTGGGACGAGCCGCCAGAAGCCATCGGAGCAGGGGCGCCCCTCTCCGTCTGCATGTGTCTCTTGAAGACTCGTCTTCAGGAGGTCAGAGGTGTCAACTAGCACCTACTGTGCACTTCTTTACACCTGATCTCATGCACTCACTTGGAGGACTCCTACTGTTCTGAAGCTGTAGTTGTAATTCACTGTGGATAAAAGGATCTGCAGAATCAGTCAATCTAATACAATGTAGTTTAGAATTAGGGAAGGAACCAACACATTTACGTCTCATGAGCTAATGATGAAACTTCTTACTTCTTTTTTTTTTTTACCTGACACCCTTTGTGACAGATCTGTCTGAAGCAAACTGGTAACTCAGACTGACATATTTACCAGAGGTGGGGGAAAGGAGGGTGACTGAGCTCCATCAGGGTTTTCTTTCGTGGATGTTTTCAAAATAATCTACCACAGACCTCCATCTTTCCACCGAAAGGTGAGATGAAAGATGCACGAGAGCTTCTGTGGACAAAATACTATAATGGGAGGGTAATAACTTATTTTTCAACTGGGAAGTAACTCTTTTTTTAATATCTCTATAATTCCTTAACTATATAATTATCTGATGATGCATCTCATTAGTTGCTTTTTTTGGCCACTAGAGGGCAGACAAAACCATAGTAGTCATCGGGTCTGGAAAGCAGCAGGACCAGTTACTTCTTTCACCACATCCTATTATGTAATTCAAGAGATTCAATATGTTTAGTATTCCATGATGCATTTATTCCCCCCACCCCCAACATTTAAAAATAGCATTTACTAAACATAAGCAGACGAGACTGTGCTGAGTTGCACTTTCTGTACAACATGTTCATACCTGGACACCATAAATAAAAATCTATAAACATTGGTTAAGTAAAAATGTTTGTTTCGAGCCCCATTGAAGAAACACAGAAACAATAATTATACAAGTTGGTTTTTTTTTTTTTACAAAGCCTCTTCCTCCGTCTCCGCTCGTCAACATTTACACCCCAGTGAAAAGCTTTACAGCGAAGAGCCGCGGAGTCGGCTCACTGTACAGAAACGGACAGCGTGACCGTGAAGAACACAATCGGAAGGGAAATTTATAAACCAGAACACGTCTCACACATTGAAATTCATAAATTATGAAAATAAATGACATCTGGTCGACCTGTACACAAGGCCGTCATGCTGTGTGGTGCATCGGCATCTGACAGTTCACACTCCTCTCTTTTGAACAAATGAAGAAAAACAAATGAAGAAACTCTTAAAGAGTCTAGAACGTGAGCTGCAGCAGTTGATTAACCACAAAAGCTTCAACTATTTGTTCCTCTCTCCCGCTGCATCCAAACGCTGATTAGGACTTAAGTTCCACTCGCCACTCGGCTCTAGTGCCTCGTTCAAGCCCCCGGACTCCATTGCAACATTTCGGGAAATGAGTGCAAACTCGTGAGACGCAGATTACACTTGAACATTACATTCCTACAACATGAAACGATGGTTTGAGTTTGACTGGATGTTATTCAGTCAACGTACGACTGCAAATTGGACGTCTCGTCACACGCTTCAGTGATGCACGTCTGTACGGTTTTGCTGAATGACCCCATAGCTACCTCACATTTCCCGTACACGTTCAGAGTTTCAGAGCATGTGTTGTGGACAATGTGTCACATTTCACCTGGTCTGATATGCAGATTAAGTACTATGCTAGTCACAATTTGAATTTGAATTTAACTTCAGTTTATTTCTAAAAGTATTACAAATCATTTGAAGGGACAAAATCTTCAAAACTGGTTTCTCACATGTGACATCGTTTTTTTTAAAGTCTCCAAGGAACCAGCTGTGAAAAATAAAAAGAACAGAGCAGTTTTACATATCGTCCAACTTTCAAGTCACGTGTGCATCTGCATGACTGACGACTGGTGCTAAGAATTTTGTAATATATATCAGGGCAGCAACTCATAGAGCAGTGATTTTTTCTTTACTGTCATGACAGTTTTAGAGACGAGGAAGTTAAATAATGAATAGAGACAATCTGTTCCTCTCTTAACTGCTTCTGTCCTCGCCAACTGTTTAGCTACTAAACGCTTCACTCTGTAAATCTGTCAGCTGTTTTTTGTTGTGTTATATATTATAAAAGAATATTTTTGCCCATACGTTGCTATTTAACGCAGTGCAAATGCCTCATAGAGCACAACTGTTGACGAAAACAGCCACAGTCTGAACACAGAATGGATATTTGAGTGAAGCAGTAGTTCTTTCATTATGTCAGGGCCGTGAAAACTCACTGCATTAAACCATTCAGGTGTTTGCACTTGTCTGGTTGGCCAGTGTCAAACAGCCAACTTGACACATTTTTAAAAACAGGACCTGGCGATTTTCCTTTCTTGCTAAAAAACAACAACCAACAAACCAGCTTTGATTTCCAAAGAGCCTAATAAACTATGTCTGCAGTTACAGTTTAACTTGTACAAGAAACAAACAACTTTCCTAGAGACAAATTGTGTTTCGTCTCTGGGAAGCCCAGAGTGCAACAAATCCCAGGCTGTTATTAGACATCAACTCAAGAAAATGCCCGGGAAATGTCCTTTTACATGTGATGATCGCAGCAGGCGATTGTCCGAGTCGGACACGTTCACGCCAACATTTCCCGAACATTCTGTTGAGTCTGGGTAGAGCGTGCAGGAGAGGCAGGACATGATAGTAAATCCCTGCGGAAAGCAGTGTTTTTTGTTTTTTTTCCAGTCATCAACACGCTCCACTTGTTCAGAGACTTTCCTGTTGTATTATCACATGGGCTCAGTCGGGACAGGAAAAGTTCCAGAAAATGTCCAGAGCAAGATTTTTTCGGGCATTTGTGTTCTCACAAACAGCCCCTCTGGAAAAGTTTAGGAAAATGTCCAGGATCGTTTTGGGCCTAAATACTGTGACAGTGTTTTAAAATGAGTGGAGAAAGGCAAACACAAATCATATCACTACAAGACTATAACTGCATTATGAGCTAAAGCTGAAACAAAAAACCAAAAAATAAAGCTCACAGGCTACAAATGGCACTTAAAAATATCCCCCAAAAATATATAACATTGATTTCAAATGCAGAGAAAGTCAAATAACAAAAAAATATTTAAAAAAAACGTTCTATTGCTGCAGCACGATGCTCAATGTGCATCAGAAATAACATCATGCTGAGAGGAAAAACAATTGATTCTCCTTATCAATATCAACACTGTAATCTATAATGATGATCAAGCCTCAGGTCCACCTGAAATTATAGCTGAATCTTTAATTGCACAAACCAAAACTCTGATTTCATGCATGTCTCATTTCAAACCAAAGTCAGCCCAGTGACCGTCCGACACGTAAATGCTTGAGACAGTGAGACTGTGAGTCACTTGAGTCACAAGCTGCAGAAAAACATTTAGTTGTTTCATGATGTTTACTTATTTCGGTTTGAAAAACATTAACATGATGGAGCAGCTTTGGTTCAGGCTGAAAACAATCACCTGACAGGAGAAAGAAAAAAAATCTCACTGCCTGAAAAGCTCTGCAGATCTATAAATACTAAAAAATTTAAATCAATGTTTGACAGTGAAATTGTTATTTCTATTGCATTTTACATGGCCAGTCTCCCTAAGGAAGATGAAACACGAGAATCCTACAGTTTGCAGCTGTGTTAGCAAGGACGATTTTTTTTGATAAATCAAATTTTAAAACTAACTTTTTACATTGATACTCCTCGACTTCAAATGTCAACTTCTTCGTCAACATCAGGGACAAATCTGCGGGTGGTCGCCGACTGTTCTGACAGAAACCATCTTGTCTCGGTTTTCAAATTCATTTTGTATAGGCGACCGTTGCCTACAAAGTCTACTAACAAATCCCATCTGCCTCTGAAGATTTAGGACAATCAGTTTCTCCTCACATCGTGACAAATGCCTCATGAGGAAAAAGGACAATCCTGAACATAAAATGCCCAAAAATCAAAAGTATGGACCAAAAATAAATCTGTACGGCTGGTTGTGAAAACAAAACTCAAACATTTTTCCAAGCAGTGAGGTGTTAAAATCATTGATAAACTTGCGCTCATATTTTACGGACTGGATAACGTGGCTTGATCCCTCATCAGAATGTCTGACATGAGTTTTCTCTCAGACGATCCCATACAGCCAGTGCTAATGAGTAGGCAATGCCGTAAAGCAACAGCTGTCAGACAGTGAAGTTTCGAGCGGGAGGAGCATTGGAGACGTCAGGTAACCTGGCCGTCAGAACGGACTCATCATCTGCCTATCAGGACAAACAGCACGTGCCTTCAGATTCGAGTGTGAAGCGGGGCGGAGAAGACCCGCTGCTGCGGGGGAAGAAGGGGGGGAGGGGGTGGCTATACACAGTAATGTCGATGACAGCGACCCGGAGCGAGGGCGGTATCCTCTGTCAGACCACGTACTGGTGGTTGCTGCTGTGGTTTGCCGTGTAGGCCTGCCGGCTGTACTGAAAGTGGTCGGTGAGCACGTTGTTCCGGCTGTGCTGCTGCTCGGAGCCGTGGGAGAAAGGCACTGACCCGTTGGCCTGGATCTTCTCCAGCGCCGGGTTGTCGAAGGACATCAGGTCCTGCTTGGAGCTCGGCAGCAGCTTCTTCTGCTTGTTCGCGTCGTACTTGGCCTGATAGCAGAGGAGGAGAAGGGAGAATGGCATTTCAAATGAATGGGCGTCTCACTGTGGCTGCCACCCAAATAGCTCAGGTGGCGTAGGGATTTTCCCAAGAAGATAAATAATGTGCAACTTAACTAAAATTCTAATTAAACGGCAAAGAGCCACGAGTTGGACAGAGTGTGAGGAATATGGAAAGATATTTTAAGGCATTTTAAAGAAATTAAAACTACTGGAATGTAAATGAAGTAAAGCACTGATGAGGAAACAGACATTCATAAAGACATGATGTCTGTGTTTTTGAGCTTTAAGAAAAATATCTATTATTGGTTTTAGATTCAGGTTTCGACATTCAAGGAAATTTTTGCTAAATAGTCAATTATAAGTTTGTTTTGTTCAATATTTTTTTCACTTGTTTGTTAACCTGTCATTCCTGAATTGAACATCTAACTAGATTTATTGTGTTTGACTTTGACTATTTAACTATTGCGGTTCTGTATTTCCTCTCTAACTGTGTCTATCCGTTTATCGAATGCTCATTAAAATTAATTAAAAAAAATCATTACTGCAGTTACCTGCCTTTAAGACGTTGACTCTTTCTCCAATTTCAAGTCTCATCTCAAAACACATCTCTTTAAACTGGCATACTCCCATCACCCACATTCATCACATCTTAATGATTTTAAACACTGTCAATGTTCTTTTTTTATTCTGCCTTGTAAGGTGGCCTTGAGTGTTTTGAAAGATGTCTATAAATAAAATGTAATCAAAAAACATTCAGGTTTTTTAAGGACCTATGAGAACCCTGCCAGTGGTCGAGGGGGGGCTCACCTTGTTGTAGAGGAAGACCCCGACTATTGCCGTCATCATGCCCATGACGTTGGTGAGGGAGACTGGGTTGCGCAGCATCAGCAGTGAGATGCTGATGACCATGATCCTCTTGGTGGCGTTGGCAACGGCGTAGCTGAGCGGGCTGACGAGGTTGAGCACGCTGAAGGCGATTACGTTCTGCGCGAAGTTGCAGAAGCCGCTGATGAGCAGCAAGACAAAGGTGCCGGACCACTCAGAGACTTCCGACTGGGAGAAGAAAAAACCAACAGGTCAGGTAACTCTGGATTTTTAATTTAAATGAATGCAGCTGAATTCTGACCCTGGTGTTTGAACATCTTTTGGGATTCGGGCTGTTGGTCAGACAAAATAAAGGCATTGAATTTTCATGGGACAGTTTCTTTTTTGACATTTTGTGGAGGAAAGGATTAAGCTGAAATGATAAACACTTCAATTATTAGTCTCAGCTTTAGCACAAAATATGAAGATCAATATTGGTTTTATTCAAAGCAACAAAAGCCCTAAAAAATTATCGCTAATGTTGAAAGCTTTGGGGGTGTCTATTGCTTTATTCTGTCAAATAACTGTCGCACAAATTTGTGGAGCTTAATGAATGAATCTGTCGCCTTGCTGCACAGAAGAGCCCAATTTTTTCTTGCTATAATTTACCCAGTTAGATTGATCTACTTCACCATACAGTGTGCATGATAATGATGATATTTAGGAGCTGTAGTTGCGTCTCACCAGGTCTCCGTTTACAAGAAACACGGAGAGATCCACCAGGACCCAGGTGGGCAGCATGAAGAACACAGCATTAAAGCCCAGGATGTTGAGGAGCCTCAGGTGGTGGATCCGTGTGTCACGCAACACCTGAAAAAAAACAACATTTATTAATAAGAAGGTAGAGGGGAAAATATAGAACGGTGCCACAAAGATTGTGTAAAGTCTTGGGACCTTCCCTGTCAACACAACCACTTCTCCTTTCTGAGAGCACTTTCAAACACACACCAAATAGTGCAGCACAACAGGATATCAGTTTCACACCACAGAGAAGTGACTGTCAGCCTCCTCCCTCCTCAGAGCAGGGACCATGTGGCAGATACCAGCAGGAGGATGTTTATTTTACCTTTTTGGAGAAGATGTTCTGCAAAGAGAAGCAGAGCGTGGCAGCCAGAGCGCTGATTAATCCTGAAACATCAAAGGACAGCTCAGTCGCTGTGGCCAGCAGCACTCCACCGATGATGGGGATGAGCGATACATAAACCTGCGACAAAAAGACACAGAGTCAGCAAGAAAGAAAGAAAGACAATACAGTTGTGACAAAAAGTTAATTTACTGCATTAGAGATCTACAATATAATTTGCTGCTTCAGGCAACTATCTTACTTTGATCCCACGTTAGCATTAACCAATCTAAAATTATATATTGAGGCTTACTTTCAACCTATTTGGAGATGGAGTTTGTCATTGTCACATGTAACAATTTAATTTGAGAAGCTCAAACTAGTTTGGTGAGTTCGCTTAAAGAATTGTAATAACATGTTATAATAAACAGAAAAAATTACAAAAATCTTTGCAGAACTTTCTTTCAACTGAATAATCAATATGGACACAAACTCCCTTTCTTTTCAGTTACAGGTTTAAATGATGGGCAGAAAAGTATTACACAGTAACACAATGATGCCACAGTAAAGTTGACCCTTTGCCTTTTGGATGTAAAATGTAATCAATACATCCTGTTATCCAATTTGACATAAGTCTGAAAATCCTAATTGGCACATGAATTCTTCAGTCAGGGCCAAAAGGGTGTTTTGTGACATCAGAGAGACTTTGACCTTTGACCTTTAAAAACTTAAAAGGATTCCCTTGAATATCACGTTTATGTAAAATAGGATGGAGGGACAGTCTGACGACCTTAAACATAATGCTTCTGGCTACGGTTGCTTGTTCCTTTTTGTTGTTTCTATTTCGGCGGAGGCCTAGATCTCTGTCCCATTTCAGGTGTCCTGAATTATAGCGAAAATTCCTCCTGAAGGCTTTCTGCACTCAGAGGGAAGGTAATGTGCCAGAGGAGGGTACAGTTGAGTAATATGTACGAGTGCTTATAAAATAAAAGTCTAATTCTATTACAACCGTAGCAGCTACATGGAGTTCAGACATTTCATTTTTGTTTATTTACACCTTTGCGTTTCCTGCTGTCAAAATGGCTGCTGTGAAAAATGCCAATGAGATGTTCTGACGTTGTTTCACAGAACATACGTTTTTTTTCTCACTGCAGTACAGTACAGTGTGGCCAGCTCCTCCTCAAACAGGATCTCAACTCGCTCAGTAACATATTATCAACACCTACATTCTCCGTCTGCGTGGCTTGTCTCAATATTGAACCATTGGCTGCAAAGTAAACATGACGAGCTGATGTTAAACTCGAGAAGTTTCCTGCTCCCACTGCCAGTCAAGATTTTAGGTTTCCAATCTTGATTCTTAAATATCATCTAGAAGCGGACATCCTGAATCCTGGTTTGATTTTTTTTTTTCTGTCTCACAGCAATATTAGGAAAAGTAATTACATTGTAGTTTGTTAAGCCAATATGATTTAATAGTCTGACAGCTGATTAGAGTAGCTGTGGATGAAGAAAACACAGTCTACATTATACTTTCCCTTTAACAGTTTACTATATTACAGTGTTTTTTATTGAGTTTAACACCTATGAAAGGCTAACTTGGACTTTGTCTCATTTGATTTTCTATTTTTACTTCCGCCAAGGAGGTTATGTGAATGGTTTCCTTTGTCTGTTTTTTTTTTAAATTTGTTAGCAGTATTAATCAAAAGGTTATGGAGAGAGAGCTGAAGAGTTTGACTTGACTGAACACCTTAAGACATCACCTTCGAAATTGTGACTGACTGCTTTCTCCAATTCACACTAATTGTATTGTAAAATGTTTTACTTTGACTCAAGTTGGTCTGCCGATCCATCTAAAACAAATCCCTCCTGAAGTTTTTCCTAAATACTTAAGGGCTTAAATCAAAATATATCAAAAGCACCACATTATGCTTCCTGTAGTTCTCACATAACTCTGCCGTCAGGTCAGGCACCTGCACACTGCAAACTATTACACTATTCATGAAGCAAAACAGACACGCATAAACCCTGTTGGCTCCTAATATCAAAAGCAGGTTGTGTGTGAGTGTGTATGTGTGTGAATCTTGGGGATTTAAAAGTGGCCAGTTTGCGGAAATAAGAGTTAGTTTCCCCTCCCTTGACCTCCACCCGCCCACTGAGCGCCTGGTCAGAGTCGGGGACAAAAGCCCCCGCAGATGGCCGTAATATGAACTGCAGTACAGGCGCAGCACTGTGCCACATCACCACCGCCGAGTCTCTCACACTCGAGGACCAGGCTGCAATAGAGAGCAGGCCTCGTGTCCAGGTGGCTGCGTCGAACCTACTCACCCTTGTGGTTTGTTTCTCTCTCATGATGATTCTTGATAACAGCACGACCCATATTGGCATCGTGGCTTTGACTGTGAAAGAAAACACACGGGAGGTCAGTTTTTTGGTTTTCTTTTTTTCTTAAACAAACAATAACAACAGCAGCAATTACAGCTTAAAGGAATGAAGTTCTATGAAAGCCCCACGCCTCCGTCAAACACTCAACTTGTGTCACTCTGATCTTCACATGCCTTTGTTATATTATTTTTTAACTGACTGACGTACTAATACAACAGGTTCATCCCGGTGCGTCACTAACCATGACGGATCTTTACTCACCAGTCATGACAGCCTGATTATGTTTTCAAAAGATTAACAAATATTCATAAAAAACTATTTTAAAAGCATTACATGGCAAAATCAAATACAGTAATGTTTAAAGCTGCCATCCACACGGACCATCATAAACCTTCAGGAAGTTATTATGCATTAGACTTTGGAAGGAGAATGTGATTTTTAAATGACAGAAGGACTTTATCAGTTTATTGACATGGCTCTTAAATTGGGTCGATAGACCACCAGGGGTCTTAAAGTGGTGTCGATGAGGGGAGGAATCTTTTCGTTTCAACTTTGCTGATGTGATTGAAGTAAAGAGACTTCAGACTGGTTTCGCTTTGCTCTCAGTCGCCAGTTTATAAGCTAAAAACTAAATCACAATCTAATATAAAAAAATTGCCATAAATCCTACAGGTTTCTAAATCTGTTCTAAAAACACCACCGTGTTTGAAATAGTTTGAAAGAGGTTCAACTGACAGAAGACTGTTTCTTTTTCAAGGTGAGAGAGAGATTACTTGAAGTTAGGAGGAATATGTAACTCACAGGTTTTAATACAGAATCACCTGTCAGTCTAACAACTGCCCTGCAACAAAGCCTCCTTTCATGATGGTTACAAACGTTTCATGAAAACCCTTGAAAAGAAGTTTTGATTCAAGCGTATGTTCAATTGTGGAGCGTATCATCTGCGATGCTGTAGAGCTGCACTGCATTTTACTGAGATGGGTTTCCTGAAATTAAATCGTCCCTTTTTGATATAAATGGGGTGGAGGAAATTTTAGAAAGCTCACCACAAACTGAAGCCTCTCAAAAAAAAGCCAGAGAGCTGAATGAACTCCTTTATATACACGCCAATTTGAGGTACGTATACTACAACTGAATATTTCTTTTATAGGTTATTTTACTACTTTGCAAGTGAAATGTTGTATTTCTTACTCCACTACATTAATCTAACTGCCGTAGTTGTTACTTTAAAGATGTTTATTTGTAACTCAACATAGAATTAACATGAATCACGCTGTGTTATTATATATAAAGCAAGCTGGCAATAGGATTTGAAAAATTGCTGAAATTAGCTCAAGCAAATTAGATGCAACAATCAAACATTAAAGTATCGATAATCTAATGTAATACATATTATTTAACTACAACTGATAATAATGGCATTTACAGTTTACACGCCCTTGTCTTATTTAGCTTATTTTGCCTGACCAAAAACAAAGACGTCTAGTGTGCTGTCATTCGACAAGAAGTAATTATTATTTTTATTCTGTAAAATACTGTGTTACATTGTTTGTATGAAAAGCGCTGTACAAATAAGGTCTGAGTGATTGACTGACTGATTGAAAGTGGCAAATCATCACCTTTGACAATCTGACGTGAGAATATTTGTAATTTATATTGACATGGGCCAATTCTGTACATTGAGCACTTTTATTTTGGGACTAATAATACCCCTGCACTTGAAATTAAGTTTTTGAATATTTTTGCACTCCTGCTGTGCGTTGATACATGCATATACTGTATACACAGGCCTGTCACGATAAGTACTTTTTTGTTGCATGATATATTGTCCCTGAAATTATTGTGATAAACGATATTATCGTCCTCTTAAGACCATTTTAATTTTTGTTACTGAATTAATATGAGCTTGGGCGTTGCGATAGCAAGTCCTACACGATTTGTGTTGCTGCTGAGAGAAATGTTAGCCAACATTTTAAAGAAAAATACTAAGAAATCTATATTTTCTGACATTTTATAGACCAAAACGAGTAATTGATTAATCAGATGAGAGGACAGAAGCAGCGAGACTTTGCTGGACTGCTGTTGATGTTCATTCTTATGTCAACAAATACACAATGTAGACACAATGGCTGTTATTGAGGCTAATATTAAATTATTGATTTCATATTCATGTACCGGACGATAAGTCCATAATGTAAATTATCATGACATGCCTGTGTATACAACCATCTATTGTACTTATAAGTTATTACAAAACCCATTTCATATTAACATCAGCATCAACCCACAAGCAAGTACATGTTTGTGTCTTTAATCTTAATTCAACTGCATATTAAATTCTATTTTAATGTTCCCCTCCTGGCTTGTACATAAAGGGCACGTGTTAAAGTGTATATATCGGTTTTAAGCTTCCTGGTCCATACAGACTTCTTCTTCTTCTTCTTCTGCCACTAAAAACTAAAGATTTTCATTAATTAATTTCTCAGATGGTTACCTGAATATATTAACACCTTTTAAAAGAGAAATCACTAATAAGAGTGTCTGATGTGTGTCTGGCGGTCTGACGAGGAAAGTTTAGAGGAGAACACTGCAACAACACGGACCGGCTTCAGGGACGGACCCTCCCCCCTCATGTACTACGAGCGCTAATTAAGTTAGCTAGCTAGCTCGTAGCATCGGGGCAGTTCCGCTAAGGAAGGCAATTTAAAAAAAAGGGGGGGGGGGGGATGTGTCCTTGTGGGACCCGTGGTGAGTTGTTAAGTCCGCCTGGTCACGACGCCAACAGCACCCGGGGCCGCGCGGGTCGAGTTAACCGTCGGTGTCGCAGAGTAGTCCGGGCGTTAGCCACGAAGCTAACGTCAGCTGACGACGGACACATCACGGCGAGTCGCCGCGGCGGCGGTGGACCCGCTCCGGGTGGCCTCACGTCACCACACACACACGCAACAGAAATCACTCGTACTCACCCGTGTGCGCGTAGGAAACCGGTACTTTCCATATGCTGAAGTGAGCCGACACGGACGCGAAGTATTTGCCGAACGCCAGAGGCAAGATGTACCAGCGGTAGTACCTGCTCGGCAGTTCTGTTTTGGGGACTCCCCACGCCCGCAAGAGCGGCGGCAGGAACACGACGATGGAGATGATGTGGAACAGAGACACGGTGACCGGGTACGGGAATCCGTTCAGGATGATTTTGTTGACGATGTTGCCCCCCGAGCTGACGGTGTACCAGCACACGCACAGCGACGCTATCCGGATCCCTTCCCTCACCGGGACCGGCTCCACCGCAGCCATCTTCCAGCGCCGACTGACGAGTCACCGGCGGTGCGTGTGTCTGTCTGCACCGGGGGGGAAGGAAGGCGGCCCCTCTGCCCAAGTCACCGTCAATATACACACAACAACTGACACGTCGTTTCCGGTCGCAGCCTTCGAAATAAGAGTCACGCGCGCTCAATTGTGTTTATAAAAAAAAAAGAAGAAAAAAAGTCTCAACAGAGGAGTTGAGAAATGTTTCCATTGACGATGTCTTTTCACACCAAAGTACCACCAGTAACCATATTCTGGCTAATTAATGTAGATATTCTTCTTTAAAAGTGTCCGTTTCAATATCACACATTTATTTTTAAAATCCATTACAATTACAATTTTTTGTCCGTAAAACAAAACAAACTGACCGGTTGTAGCTTCCGGCTGAAAGAGTTGATGATTGAAGTGATTGAAAACTGAGTCTTCACTCGTGTACCCTGCAACAATAATCTATAATGTAAGAAACTCTTGGGCTAATAAAACCACTTAAGAATGCATTTCGGACTGTATTATTATTATAAGTTAAGTGTTGTGTATATAAAATGTCCCTAACAATTTCCTAAATGTCAACCAAATTGCCTATTTCGTCAGACAAAATAGTGAAAGGCATAACATATAAGACAAAGAAAAGCAGCAGAAGCTCTGAGAGGTTCAGACGGGAAAATGTTATATAATTTTTTCTGTGAAACTGACCTATCAAATCATTCAAAATTGCATTCACAGGAGGAGACATTTGTTTCCAAGAATGGCAATGTTGTCTTCAAAAGATATGGGTCTCCAGGAATTAATCAAAATTCAGCTGTGAGTGATGTGCAATAGATCCTGCACTGTGGAAACACATATGTCTGTTAGACTCATTGAAATTATTGCAAAAAATAAATCCCAAATCCCTAACAGAAGACAGAAAATAAATATCACAGTTCATTATTTTTTTATTAACACATATCCACATGTCCACTTATAGGACTAAGTAGCAAATATGTTCTCTTCTGCATTCGACTGAACACAAAAGGCTAATTTCTGTACATTCACTAAGGCTCTGTCTTTAGGGAAAACAAGATTTCCATAAGGCAAACAATATCTACAAAGGAATGATCTTAAGTACTTTATCCAGCATATCAATTTATCTTCAGTTCTTCCTGACAGTACAAAGACGCAAGCTTGTAGCATGAGCTGCTCTGCCATTTCAATACATATTTTACAACCTATACAGTAAAGGGAAAAGCCAAGTATAAAATAAAATGAGTTTGCATTATCAAAATTCAAAAGTCATTTTAGAGTTTACCTGTGTAACATAGCAGTAGGAAAGCCTGGAATGTCATTGCTGCATCACTGATCAAATTGAAATGAAAATGTAATGTAAATTTAAAATCAGTATTGTGCATGACAGCCACATTTCTCCTGTTTGTTTTGTTCTCACCTTTTTGAACAGCATTCAAAATAAGAAAATGTTTTAAAACTGAGGGGTTTTTCAGCTTTTCTTTCTGCTAAAAAAAATTGCATCATAAAGACACAATGGGGAAAAGGAGTTTGTGTCTTGAACAGCTGAAAAGCCTTGTTCAAGACACACGAGGAAGTGCAAACAAAAACCTCATTATAGGGTGTATTTGTTAAATATCTCCTCCAATTATGTATCTCGCCATGTCACAGTCGTTTTACTTAAAAAAGAACTTTTAAATGAACTAAATGTGATAAATAAAATTATCACATTGCACGAGGCGTGTGGATTGACATGAGACAAATAAAAATGTAGCTCTGTTGTTTTGTTCCTGTTTCTCCTCTCCCACACGGAGAACGGCAGGTTTTGACTTATTATGTACAGAACTCCAGAAACCATATGGGCAGATGACGATGCACAGCCTTTTTTTCTTAGTGCCGTCCTCAAACAATTTTCACAAACTCTGATTACATCTCCGGTTCTCCAACACACACACGCAAGCAGGCAGCATATTTAATTAAATTAATCAACAGTGCAAAACAGCAGCTTCCACTTACAGGAGTGCCTTCACACATCCATAGCTGCAACCCTGTATGGTAAGGTCACAAACCGGACCTCGGTTTCAATCCAGACAGACGTATGGCAGTATGTTCAACCTGTTTTCATCCCCATGCGGGTCTAAGGACATGCACTCCGTCCAGTCATACCAGTTACCCTTTGTGTCATAGCAGCCGTTAACCCCGGACCAGTGTTGTGCGTGCAATCTGCAGAGGTCTTCGTCGTTGATCTCTCGGCTAACTCCTGGTAAATCCTTGGCCGGTTGTTCTGGTGCCACCCTGTGAGTTTCCTTGGCGTCGTTGCTTCTGTGTTCCTCTTTTTTCAAGAACTCTGACATGAAAAAGTGTGCACCGGGAGTGTGGGTGCCTGACGACGTCAGAACATTGCTTTGTTGGCTAAGGTACGATTGGATGATATCGCTCCTTGACAGCTCTTTCCAGTCAGTCTGCTGGAAGGGACTGGGAGCAATTGGGGGATTCTGCTTCGGCTGTTCCGGCCACTGAGGTTCAGGTATGTGCCCCAGACTGGCCTCCTTCTCCTGGCAAGGTTCCTTATGGAAGGAGGGCTTGATCTGCCCCGTTACGGGGTCAAATGTCAGTCTTCTGTCTTTTAACCTGACTGGTTTAGTGCTGTCTCCCAAAGTCTGTCCATCTAAATTCACGGCACAGTCTTTAGGCCTGTATTTCTGTCTTTTCCTTTTCCCTGTAATGCCAAAAGCACCATCATCTTCAAAACTGACCCCGTCACTGAAGGAGGAGGGGGTTGAGCTGTGAAGAGATGTGTTGGGAGGCCTGCCTTGAAAGTCCAAATCTGCAGACAACGAACCATCAGTGTGCAAACCCTGAACGCAAACATTTGAAGGCTGAGGAGAAGGCCCCAACCCAAAGGTGTCCACAGACCCAGTCCTCACAGAGGGGCTAGAGAGATTAGCCCCACTCTGTGCTTGTGTGATTTGTTTGACAACAGCTTCCTGCTTTGGTTGAGGACTGTGCAATGAAAAGCGGGGGCTTTTGGGTCGATGCTGCCCCCCAGAGGCAAATTGCTCCTGTCTGGCTTGCTGCTGCAGAACTGATGCTTTTAGCAAAGAAGAAGCGCTAAGAGGTTTGCTGTATACTAGGGCACTTGGATGAGGTTTCACAGCGTTGACAGGGATTTTATGTAGCCTGTCATTGTCTGAGGGCTCGGAAATATCTTTGTCTAAAGGCTGACGTGTACGAGCATCTGTAAAAATTTCAGAGCTGCTGCCAATTCCATTGGTTGGCAGCTGTTTGGGGTTCTGTATTTTATCACCAAGAGTCGTTTTGGATATCTTGGCTGGTAAGAGCTGTCCCTCCTTCTGCTCACCCTTACGTTTCCTGTTTCCTGGTTTTTCCATCCTTGGGGAGTAGCAGTTGTTGAAGTCATTTCTGTTCTTCAACTCTTGGCCTGTTTTACCTGATGGTGTGGGGGCAGCTGTGGCAGAGATGCAGGGATGAGCACCACCACTGGAAGACCACGATGCACCTGTTCGCTCTTTGGACAACACCTCACCCTTCCCGGGCTCAATAAGCTTCTGCCAGGTTCGCAGCAGCTTCTTGGCTCTTTTTGCAAGGTCCTCATTCTTGGTTTGCTTCCGGACATCGTTGATGAGCTTGCCAAGACGGGTTTCCTTCAAGGAGACAAGATTGATGTGACACCGTGCCTGTGACTTCGGAATTCACGTGCATATTATTATGAAGGTACATACTGTAGGTCTGAATGTCACCTACCTCCAGTGCTTCTTTGGTGATGGGATATTTCTCCAAAAATGAGATCACCTCCATAACTACCACCATGTTGCTTATCTGCTAGAAAGACACATACGTTTGTATTTCACAATAATGTCGTCACCATTACAACAACAGCGTCCTCATCATGTTACAGTCTGTGATTCAAAATCCTACAGGCTACACATGCATGTTCTACAGAAAGAGAATAGGGGCTGTTAAAAGTTTGGGGCATAATTTGAATAGACTTTCAAACTTGCACCTGTTTGTCAAGAGAAGATGTACTCGTACTGGTTTCAGGCTCAATATGACAAACTGAGACTTCATGCAAATACAACTATTTTCAACCACAGGGAGACCAACTCAGATCTAAGCGAAGATATAAGAACTGCCGAATTTCTATGTTCTGTTCTCAGCCTGTAACCAGCTCTGCACCAACTACGGTTTAGTAATATGATGATATATCTATATACACCATGAAATTATATAAATCTGTCCATCATCAGAGTCTTGACCATATCATTATACTATGGTAGAAACCCCTTCATCATCTCTGGTTGCAGGTTGTTTTTAGAATCTTTTTCTCCCCCCACGACTTGTGAGTAGTTCATCTGATCAATGTTGTGATTTGAAATAACATGTCATAAGACAATTTTATCCACAAATCACCCAGCAACAAAACCTACAGAGACAGTCGTTTGTCTCCAGGGGGATTAGTCAAGCCATTAGTCGACTGAAGTAAATGACTGCAGTTTTTTTTTGATAAATTATTTTCAAAACATCTACTGGATGTCTCCAGGTTCTGAAAAGTAAGAATTTGCCATTTTATTGGTCTTGCATTATATTGAAGATTTTGTGGTTTGGATAGGGCTGCAACTAACGATTATTTTCATAATCGCTTAATTGGTCGATTATTTTTCGATTAATCGATTAGTTGTTTGGTTTATAAAACTGTGAAAAATGTTGATTGTGTTTCCCAAAACTCCAAGATGATGTTTTGTTTTGTCCACACACCAAAAGATATTCTGTTTACTGTCATAGAGGAGCAAAGAAACCAGAAAATGTTCACATTTAACAAGCTGAAATCAGAGAATATTTCCGTTTTTTCCCTTCATCAAAAAGGTTTTGAACCCTTTATTCGATTATCAAATTGTTGGCGATTCATTTAGTAATCGATTACTTATCGATTAACTGTTGCAGCTCTAGTTGTGATTTGAAATAACATGTCATATGACAATTTTATCCTCAATTCACCCAGCAAACAAAAGACCTACTGAGGCAGACGTTTGTCTCCAGGGGGATTAATCAAGCCATTAGTCGATTGAAGTAAATGAATCTGCAATTCTTTTTGATAAACCATTTTCAAAACATCTACTAGGATGTCTCTTGCATAAGAATCTTCACTGTCCTCTGAGGTTTTTAGACCAAATATTTACTTGGGGGGAGAGAAAGGCAGATAATTCAATAGTAACATAATAGTATGGCAATAAGGGGGGGGGGGGGGGGGGGGGGGGGGGGGTGTCACACTATACTCTCACTCACAGCACAGAAGGACCAGACATGTATCATCTGGGTGTTACAGTCCAGTTGGATTGTACCATGGAGGATCTCACCAGTCGTTACAAAGTGTCCTGAGCTAGTTGAAGCCCACATCAGAGAACACCTCTGTCCCTGCAGCTTCACACTGGACGCTTGGTTCGAGTTACAGCTCTTCTTATTGTGTATCTCAGTGTACAAATACATTAAAACCCAACGTGTACACATCGATATTAGCCAACAGCAGTGTGTGTGTGTGTGTGTGTGTTAGCCAGGCTCCTCTGTGTGTAGCTGGTTACGTCGGTTAACAGGCGATGTTAGTCGGCTAATTAGCAAGCACACAATATCTCTCCACACACACACACACACACACCGGCTGACTCCACCGTGTCTCCCGTCGAGCAGCGAACTGACGTCGGGCTTCTTTTTATTGTTCACCTTTCTTCGCGACTCGCTCTGGAGGAACCGGCGGACAGATACTCACGTTGCTCTGGCCGTCGATGGCCTGCAGCAGCCGGTCTCTCATCACCTGCGGAGTGGCTGGAGCCGCTGTCATCGCCTGGCGGTGTCGACGGTCGTTCGGTCGGTCGGGAAGGACTCTAGACAGCGGGGCTCCCCCCCCTCCCCTCCCCGCCACGCCACACCACCCACCGGAGAGACGAGGCGGCGGTGGGAAACCTACCGACACTCACAGGCCCGACGGGACTTCTTCTGAGGGAGCGGGCGACATGTTTTATCGTCTTCATTCACCACCGTCACCTTATTTCTTTGAATTGGTGGAACGGCAGCAGAAATTCCTTCCCGGGAATCGGCTACCCCCCTGGGCTGGTGGTGGTAGCCTCCTCCTCCTCACCGGAGCGCTCGCTCGTTCGTTCCCTCCCCCACACATAGCACGTAGACACCGCATTGGCCACTGGGTCCTACGTCACCGCCGCCGTCGCCATATTGGATCCGGCAAGACTTCCGCCCGCAAACGAATGACCGTGGTGCTGCCGAGGTTTAGAAGAACGTCTCGACGGAACCGACACAAAGCACCACACCGCTCACACGTCTTTTAATCATCGAAGTTATTTGTTAGGTTTATTCGTTCTCTCTCTTCTTTTTTCTTAATATTTTTAAATAACATTTTTGCACCTGATCCTTTATAATACTGTGAAGAATTTTGAGCCATATTGTTTGTTGATTTTGTTAGATAAAAAAATAATTTGAACCACAAAAAAACCGCTTTTAACTGATTTGAATAATTACGTTTTTATATTCAAGGATTTATGATCACATATCAGAGAGTTTACTTCCATTAAGTTTGCTGATGTAACTTGACTGATTTTTTTCCATTAAAAGAAATTGTGTGGTGTGATGGAATTTCCACGTAAAATCGCCATGTACTATGATCGCATAAATATGCCTGTTTTATTTTCAAAAAAATCAGGATCCATGTATTATTCCAAGAGAAATTGGTAAAAAAATCCCCCCCCCTTTGTCCAGATCCAGATAAAGGGGCAGATCCCAAAATTTAAAAGGTATTTTGCTCATGTCCCATCCTTCCACCAAGTTTCGCCGAAATACGATCAGTAGTTT
The DNA here is from genome assembly GCF_022379125.1 of Scophthalmus maximus. Classification (NCBI taxonomy): domain Eukaryota; kingdom Metazoa; phylum Chordata; class Actinopteri; order Pleuronectiformes; family Scophthalmidae; genus Scophthalmus; species Scophthalmus maximus. Next base: position 8,572,312 of record NC_061527.1, read on the forward strand.
TTCGTAATTTTGAGGACAAACAAACGACAAATAAACAAACAAAGAGGCGGGTGAAAACATAACCTCCTTGGCGGAGGTGAAATGTGAGGTCCATACTTCTACTACTTAATACAGCTGAATTAAAAGTAGTATTTTTCCTCAAAATTGTAGTGGAGTATAAACTAAAATTGCAAAATACTAATATCTGATCTCAAGATGCCGTATCACTGACTGACTCTTTGGGCAATTAAGTGACACAGGTATAAAATTATTGATATTTTATTAAGGAAACCAGTTTACACAAATATAAAAAACATAGGAACTATATTACTGCTTTGTGTTGTGATAGCTGGAACACAGAAACAGTGTGTGTGTGTCTGTTTTTAATGTTATTAATTTAGAAGTTGTCATTGTCGCTCTCCTCCAACAGAGGGGATCTCATGCCCCCCGTCGAGGTGCGAGCCGCCATGGACACCGGGCCCTCCAAACTGTCATCCTTGAAATCTTTGCTTTCCTCCTCCTCATCTTCCTCATCTTCTTCATCATCCTCGTCCACATCAATCTCGCTGTCCTCAGTCTGAAAGAGCAGGCCACATGATCACAAGTGTAACAAAATGCATTATAAGAACAGGATGACAATGTCAGTACACGCGGTGTGGAGCTACAACGGGATGTGCACATTTTCAATCCAGCTAAACACTAAATCAGCTAACTCTTTAACACAACCCGTGAGGGGCATCCAAACAGTCACTTTTTCAGCCTGAATGAAAACTGATTTTACAGTGAACTGTAAAACTGGAACATGTCCATCTGGAGCCAGACAACAACAGGGGCAACATAAACATTTTTCTAATTAAAAGAAAAAATCCTTCCAGTCCAAACCCCCAACCCCCAAAAAATAAATAAATTAGAATATATAGAATATATTTGATGTGTGTGTGTGTGTGTGTGTGTGTGTGTTAGTCTATGATCAACCACAATATCTGCGTGAACACTGTCAATTAGTATTGGTGAATATAAGCTACATATGGACAACGCCTTTAATGTCAGATCATTTGAGAATGGATTTTTCCTTTTACTATACACGAATGAGGAGAGAACTGGATCCTGGTCCTGCACAAACCTTGAGATTCCCTTGTTTTTTGGCAGAATGAATTGACTTTCTGGAAACAGCCGAGGGCTTTCAGGATAAAATTGACAGAGAAAGGTAAGATACTGAACGATAGAGGATGAAAACCAAAAGGGACATGAAACTGATTAGAGACGGTGCACAAGGCACAAAAAATAGAAAGACAATTAAAATTAAACCGAGAGAAACAGCTAAGACAGCACCATCAATCGCCACTATGAACAAGTCTTTAAGCAAACAGAATGAGAAGCAGGTCTAAGGAAGGAGTCATGTATAGAAGTTGCTTGACAGCACTGACCTCGTCGCTGTCAGCACCCTGCATGGTCCCGATGAAATGAGAACCTATTCCTAGTAAAAAAGCAGAAATGTTTGGATGGATCTAGTATCTATTTTTGAGAACTGCAGATATAAATCATACAAAGCAGAACATGACATTTTTTTGAAAGCTCAACTTCAGTTTTGACAAAGACATTTCATTTGTCTGACCTGACCATTTGTACCTGTCATGATGCCATTTCGTGCTGGGCGGGGCTTAGACGGTCGAGACTCTTCTATGTCACTGTCCGAGCCTTCATCGTCTGGGACCTCCATGTCTGAATCCTCATCTTTCACTGCAGAAAACATAAGGAAAAAAAGGGTGTGACAACATAGAAAAATAATTGAGATTATGGCATTACTTTTTGCATTTAGTTCATGTGTTTGTCTCACAGGAGCCTCTCATCAATTCTCTCTCCTCCTCTCTCAGTTTGTGTTGCATCATCCTCTGGGTGTTTTTAGCCTCCTGCATGGGTCACAAACAGATTTGACATTTGACACAAGTCTTCATACATTTGTCAAATTCAGAATCCAAGCTCATTAGCACATCTGAACATAAATTGCGTGGCCAATGCTTTTAAGCTGCATTTTCTTATTTCTCATCACCACAGGCCTGTGAATTACATTTTTACATAACAAGGAAGAGGAAGTGTACAACTCATTCATGCTCCTTTCAATTGTGCTTAGGTGGTTCATTGGATTTCCTCAGATTATTTAGAGATTGCCTTTAGTGTAGTAATCCAATGGTTTAGGCCAGATCAAAACATGAAAGAAGGTATTATTTATATAAAGTACAAGCAGATCCACTGGAGGGCGTTTTTTTAAACATACGGACACACCTCAAACCGCTCCAGCTCCAGTCCGTGGTATTCATCCAGCTGAGACTCCAGGAAGCAGAGGTTCCTGACCTTCTCCACAAAGGTTTCATATTGCTTTTGCAGATCTTCCTCGATCTTCTCATATTCATCCATGAAAGCTGGTCTAAAAATTGAGAAAGGAACAAAGACTGATGAACAAAAAAAATATTTTGCGAGCACGTACAACGTAGATGCTCTAACTTGTCAATTTTTTTGTTCAAATATTGTTCAAATTTGTTCAAAGCTGCAGAAAGAAAATAGGTGAAAATAATTACAATTAATGGTAAGGTCACACAGATAAACTGTATGATTTATGCATTTTAATTTAGCTGAGGCAATGGTAAAAAAACTCCTAACATTGTGCCCGTCTCCTGCCTGTCGGGTTATAAACTGACCGGACACTCTGCAGTGTCTGGAGCCTCTTCCGATTCCTCTCCAGCTCCTGCTTCTTCTTTTCGATCTTTGCGTCCAGACTGGTCTCATCAGACACAACATTAATCAGCATTTCTTTGTACTTCTCCACACTTTCCTTAAAAATAAACACAAACGCATGATGGCAGATTAAGTTGCCATTTCATGGATGAAATCATGTCTTGTTTGAATTTTTATCAATGAAGAATATCAGGATAAATACACACCAAAACCTCCTTGGTGGCAGCTCTCAGGGCCTTTTCAGTCTCATTGACCTCCAGAGGTCTGGCAATAGCAGCAGTTCTCATTTCCTGTCAGGACAAAAAAAAAAAGACATGTGGACTCAAGGTCAAGGAAGGTGGAAAGCAGTGTTTCTGTGTTTGTCCTTACCCTTAGGTCCACCTCTTTCCCCAGTAACTCATATAGAGATGCTCCTTTGGACGTGACCTCAGACGCCAGTTGTCGAGCCGCTTTAAGATCTGAAATCTACAGTGAAGAGAGAGTGAGACGTAATCAGCACAACAACACTGTTTTCTCTTGTACCTTAGATTTAATATAATATAAGTTAATGTATGAAACTATAAATACTATGGGTGTTGAGAAAAACTGTTGTACTGACATGGGGTCTGACTGGAAGTGACTAACTAGATGCTGGTTCAGGCCAAGTTATACAACAAAACCAACCTGAACACTCGGCACATTACAAAACTGCACAATATGTGGCTTTGTTCCCAAACACTGACAAAACTTAAATGTCACTTCATACTTCATACTGCTCAGACTCCCTACAGCTGACAGCTCTGTAAGCTTAGAAACAACTGAAGATGAAGAAACACGGATGTTAACATTGCACAGAGTAAAACCAGCATCTCACCCGTGGGACAAGGTCAAACTTGAACTTGTTGTTATCCTCCTCGATTCTCTCTCCCAGGGCCATCTGCTTGATCTTCATGGCACTGTACAGCACAAAGGTGATCTTCAGCATCTCTTTCACTGCGTAGCCATCGGCTTGGTAGAGACGTTTCGTGTTCAGTTTGATGTGAGCCTTCGTCGCCTGCAAAAAGGTGAGACACGGATTGAGACAGACGAACAGCAGCCCTTGAATATTGTCAGGTGATGAGCTGTATATTTGGACAATACGTAAGATAGGTGTCACCATGAACTGGGCCACAGCCTTGATGAAGAATATTCTGTCTGGCTCAGTATCCACATCTGTGGGAATATCCATGTGAGGCTCATATCTACATGTAATGGAATACAAGAGAGAGATGGGGAGCATGAGACAAAAATCTGGCTGATCTAAGTAAAATAAAGACATCTGATCCACACCAAGGGGCAGGCAAAAAAAACAACAACGACCATTTCAACCCCCCAAAATTCCCACAGATTTTTGGACCGCGGCCTGACTTTTTAAACGTGAAGAATGAGGGATGTGTTAAACTTAGACAAACCTCTTCAGAAGCCATATTAAGATTTCCGCCACCAAAGTGAAGTTTGGTGTTCTGAAGTTCTCCATAGATATCAGCCTGGAGTAGCCCAAGGCACTCATCATTTCAGTGAAGTCTGCCAAACAAGATGAAAATCCAGTTACCAACACTGTATGAACACAGATTAACAGCACTCAGTTTATTGCACACAAAGCAAATGGCGAGCATCACTTACTTCTTAAGTCTCTGAAAGACATTCTGACCTGGGATCACTGAGCACTGCTTCCTCCACTGGGAACAAACAAGTACAGATGTACGTTATTAACGTTTTTTTTTTATAAATGAGCCACACTGACTCGCACGAGGGACTTTATTTTATAACCAGACTGTGAAGTCATGGGAAATATAAAAACAAACAAACAGCTGATTTGACAGCACATGAAACACACGTTCATACATCACCACGGATTGTAGAACAATGGAAGCTATAAAATCATGTTGTGAAACAACAGGACAGCGATATCATTGTTACTGGAGGTGTTACCCCTCGATAGTGTGAAGGTAAAGTCGGTGTCAGTAGCTCTTTACATTAGCTAGCTGGTGGCTAGCTTGGGCTGAGAAGCAGAAGCTAACGCTCGGTGTCCGCCGCTGGTCCACAGCAGGTCACCCGGGGAAAGAGATGATCTATCTGACCGTCTTGGTCGAGGGGTGATACAAGCAATCGCAGTGTGTGCAGGCATCATAGCGACTTAGTTACCTGTTGCTGCTGCGTCTGAGCTAGCTTCGCCTCTATCGTCGGTGGTCTCTATGGAAACATGTTCGTGTCATACGGAAGCTCAGCGCGGCCAAACAGAAGCGGGGGCGAAGTCATTTGAATAATTTGACATTCGTTAGCTATCGCGGTTGTTGTCTCCCTGAGCTCCGCGTCTGAACCTCCACCTGTCACAGTTCTGGGATGTGTTGGAGAGCTCATTCAGGAAGGTGTTTCGCCGATTTGATCAAATCAAAATCGGCAAATATTATGATGCATGAGAGTGCAAGGTTTGAATGTCTGCCCGTTGTCAGGGTCGACCCATTTCAATCTTCAATAACTTTTTTGTTTAAAACACAGGAATGTCAAACCACTGCTTTTATACAGAATGACAGCCATTTAATTTTTTCACACCTGAGAGTAAAAAAAAACTTATTTCTCAATAGCTCACTCATTTATGAATTTTTTGATATCAAACCACCTCTCATGTGTCTGGGACATCCTCTCACAACTTTCACAACTTTTTAACTCTTCTATCTTTGGGATTCCAGGAGACGTGACAATATGCATGTGCAAGCGGTGAACCAATGAACGAGTTCATTCTAATCTTGTTGCTGGTATATAGTGTTATCAGACGTACCTCAGAAATTGTGCTCGTCTTTCCGGGTGGTGGCACGGCCCGCTTTTATATTTTTCAAATGTGGTCAAGCGTGTGTGACTTTGATCCTTTTGTCATTGCATCAACGGGGATGACATCACGTTTGCATCATAATGGAATGTTTTGACTTTATTTTGATATTTTACAACTGCACTGAATTTAAATCCCCCCCCCCCCCCCCCCCCCCCCCATCCCCCAGAGTAAGCAGACACACAAACTAAAGCAATTCACAGAAAATCACCATTTCTTCTCATTTACTGAAGTATTTATTATACTGATTCCTCGCAGTGGTGCGTTAGGTAGCTATAAATGACAACTGGACTTTTCAGACGTCTTCTCCACGCTAAAACTGTCCAGCAACCAAGACTTCCGGTTTTAATATAAAAATTATATGATTGGCTTATAAAATACATATACTTACCAATTGCAGACACCACCTCTGCATCGTGAGTGCCTTTTTTTATTCATGCTTTATTCTTCTTCTTCTGTTTTTTTGGCGCTTGGCAAACAACAAATTGGTGCATTACCGCCACCAACTGGTATGGAGTGTGTCTCTAAACGTAATAAACAAAACGAAAAACCTTATATCTTTCAATTACATTTGTTTGTCTGAGATACTGAAATATGACTTGATAACACTTGTTTGTGTTCTTTTGTAGTATATCTACTAGATTAAACTGTACTTTCTTTGAATCAGATGCCTTCTTCCTTGCTCATATGTTTGACAGTGCAGCATAACACGCTCTATTGTTTTTTCTTGGCTACAGTAGTCACATGCTGAATTATGTTTACATATTTTGAATGATATACTGTTTAGTTCAGTGTGTCCAAACCTAAGTCGTGATATTATTCTCTCTTGTCTCCTGTCCCTTCCTGCACACTTCATTTCTCCCACTTTCCTCTGAACTCTGTAAAACCATCGTCCTTTTCCCCCCTCTCATCCTCCCATTGCTTTTGCCACTTTCCCTTCTGTTTGATAATACTCTTGAGGTTCTGTCTTGCTTAGGTTCGCTACTAAGTCAAGTATTCTTTAAAGTGACATTGTGCTTGCAGGACTCTGACCTGTACATTTTGAAATTGTGGCCATTTCAGCCACTGTGCTTGATGGCGCACGGCGCCGCCACAGGGGGGCGCCACCTCTCAGCCGGCGCCGCAGCAGTTTTCACATGTACGGGCCGCACTCCTGACGCAGAGCATGATGGAGCCAACTAGTGAGCCACCTCACAACAACAACAGCAGCAGCAGCCCGACTGGAAATGCGCCTCCTGCCCACGGCCTCCACAGCAAGCGCCTGAAGGAGCTGGAGAATGCCGCTCTGCAGACCACGCTAATATCACAGATGGAGACGGAAGCCGGGGCGGACTCCTCCGGCAGCCGGACGGAGGAGGAGCAGCAGCAGCAGCAGCAGCAACAGCAGCCCGGGGAGGACGAGCAGTCCAACGGCGTGTCCTTGAGCCACCGGGCGGCCCCCGCGCAGCCCGGCGCGGACACCGAGGCGGGGGAAGAAGAGTCGGAGTCGAGCGTCGCCAAGGAGCGCGTCGAGGAGGAGCGCACCCTGACGGACCATTTAAACAAACGACTTCTGTCGTCGTTTCTGGAGAAGCTCAACGAGCGGGACCTGGCGCTGCCCGGCGTCCAGCGCCTGGACTGCGCCGTGGCCGACGAGGACTCGAACAGGGCCGCGGAGGAGTGGTGAGGCGCCGGGCTGACGTCCACACGAGCGGCGGCAGGAAGGAGCGCGGGAGGTGGGCGGAGGGATTCAGGACCAGCGTGCACGGAAGCACAATCCTGCTGCATTCAATAAGACAAGACTTTCCCTTTAGTCCTAGTGTCTAATTCTGCGAGACGGAGTGGCTGGGGATGTTCTGCTTTATTTTGTATGGCGAGAATGAGTGACAGATGAAGAAAAATGCAATAAATGACCATCACGTGATGTGAAGTGATTTGTACTTCCTGGTTTGTACACCTACCTGGCAGTTGTTGTGTCTGCCATGCGCACGTCTGGGTTTTTAAACGAGTGGCATTTAATCCACAAGAGATGTTACTCCATATGAAAATCGAGAGACAGCAAACTCAAATAGTGTGTGGTACTGGGAGAAGTTTATAGTCTGAAGTCGGTCATTAAGGTCTGGACGCCGGTTTCAGGAAGTGAAGTAGGCAGGTGTACCTGTAGTTACTGTACTCATAATATTTTTTTATTACTTGAGTCTACTGTAGTAATTTATTTTTCTAATGGGCTGTACAGTAAACTGGGATCGATTATTTATTTCAGTAATTCCACAGCATTATTATGGTCAAATACTTTGACTATTATTTCATTTCTATATTGACAGTGACATTTAGGTTGACATTTCCGGTCCCCTAAAGCCGGAAGGAATGTTCCTACCTGTCTTTTGTTGAGGTGGGACTAGGGCTGCAACTCACGTTTATTTTCATAATCGAATAAAACATGTCGATTATTTTCTCGTCCATCGTGTTTCCCAAAACTCCAAGACGATGTTTTGTTTTGTCCACAGACCAAAGATATTTAGTTTACTGTCCCAGAGGAGAAAAGAAACTTAAAAAATATTCTCATTTAAGAAGCTGAAATCAACCGATCAAAATAGTTGAAGATTAATTTGGTAACCGATTACTAATCGATTATCCGTTGCAGCTCTATGTGGGACCATTATGAGGGTAATAGAGTAGTTGTGCGCTTGTCGAGATGGGTGAGTGAATCTCTCGGAGGCTCTCGAAGAGCTCTGTCTGCCACATTGTTTTACAGTTAGCGGCAACAGCCAGTGACCAACCAAGACTATTAGCCTGTTATGTTTGAGGTCTATATCTGTTATTGGTCATCTGCATTTAACAGCAGCTGGGATGATGTTTATCAAGCTTTACATGATCTGGCCGTCTTACTGTGTCTCACAAACAACTGTGCTGTTGAGAATGACTGAACAAACAGAAAATAATTTACACACACACACACACACGCTGCAGTGGCGTTTCCTCTGCATCTTACATGACAGACACTCAACCCCAGGTCTTTTGTTTATAAAAGTTCTGTTAAATTCACGATCAAAAACTATTCACAGATTAAAATCCGAGTCAATGATTGTGTTTAGCTCAAGTATGGTTGATCCACAGACGGCGGTAGCTGCAGCCGAGGTCGGAAAAGCCACAGCTAACTGCCACAGCCACCATTGGAGCCAACCCCTTATTGTGAAAATATACTCTTAGCTTACACCTAGTTATACATAGACTATCTTCATACGGTTTCTTATTCTTAAGTTTCATCTGAAGGGGCCTTAAAATGACAACATACCTGAACCAACACGTACCAGTCTATCTTGATGAGCAGGCGTAATTGTGGAGGTTTCTCTGCGACACCTCCACAGGCCACAGAAAGGTTTTGACAAACTATCAATATCTCACTAGCCACCACTACTTTACTCTATTCTCAATTCACGGGAAATTATTTAAAATCCAGTATATTAACAATATAAACCACACATTTCCAGTACTAATAATAATAATCATAATATATACACACAATAATAATGAAGGTTATCAGACAGAGAAAGTTGTAACATAGATTATATTTTACTTTTTGTTTTAAATTACAATGAACATGCTCCATGAAACCTATTTAAAATACAGAAGTGCTTTAGGTGTGTACCTTTGATAAAAACAGTCTACTTTTGCTAAACAGGCAACAACCTGAAATAATGTGATTCATTAAAATACAGTGTAACAATAAACAGTAAAGTAAAAGTAGAGAAGAGCCATACAATCATTTCGGTTAGCAGCAAATCCCATGAGGGTACTGAACTGAGCAAGTGTTTTATTGGTCGAGAAGCTTTGTTATTATTTTAAAAATGGTTTGCTTCAATGTTACAAACCCTCCAGTGGAACCAGGGTCAACCAGTGACTTCACCAACAAATAGCATCAAACGGGGGCCAAGTCAATTCTGTTAAATCAATTCACTTAATTCACTACATTCATTTAACTCTTTCATCGGGACGTCTCACTCTGTTTGTTTCTTTGCTTTGTTTGTATTTTTGCTGCTATTCGTGGTGATGTTTGCTGTGTGGACTGGGAGCACAGTGACCTCTGACCTTTAGAAAATAAATGCCTCTTGAAGCTTCACTGTGTTTTCTGCTGTTCATATTTAAGTCATAACTGGTTCAGAGATCTCACACTTTACAGAAGCTACACTTGCAAGTATTTCTACCTGAGTCATAAAGAGGGTGCAAAGAGGTAACTTAAGGTCAATTTCAAAAACAGAATTAAGTTGAATTAGTGTCTGCACACACACACACACACACACACACACACACACACACACACACACACACACACACACACACACACTGATTGAAGTGCAGGGTGCAGGTGTGCTTTGTTACAGATATGGAGTCATACCAGAATGAATGACCTGATGACAGAGACTCTCAACGTTAAAGGAATTCAAATAACATATTTGATTACAGTCTATATCTCCCTCAGCACAATAATAAAGGGCTTCTTTCTTACTGTCAAGTTTTTTTTTTTAAAACAGTTCAAAGTACGGGGGGAGATGTAATAACCTAAATCCTTTAAAAGATACAGAACAGAAAAATAGACCAGTACTATAAATTATTACTGCTACTGGAGCTGAGAATGCCATTATCACACAAACTAATTTGGATGAAAGATCTTACATAATGCTCTGAGTGGTGATTCAATATTCCCATCAGCCCATCAACCCTTTTTCATTCACATCATCATCGGGCAGATTCCTCAAAGGCACGAGCTGTGGTTTATCTGTCACTTTGACTGCCTGCAAGAAAAGACCAAAATTCTCTTTTCAAGATGATTAAAACAAACAAAAAAAACCTTAAAATTGATGGACAAGATTTAAATTAAAATCTGAATCCTCAACATATTCCTCATTTGAAAGATGTGATACGTTACATGTGTGCTACATACACATGTTACGTACACCTTCTGTATATTACTTTACATTCATACCATTAGTAAGCTGCCAAATAACACAAATCACACACGTGATGATCATAACAAGTCCCCCGTTATCTCATTGGTTTTTAGTTCAAATTCATTTGTTTACCCTTCTATCCCTATTCAGACTTACTGGCGTCTGCGGCGTATCCCAGCATGTATCATCCATAAGACAGGGAAACATCCTGGACTTTGTTCCAGTCTTAGAAGAAACACAGACACATTCACATTTACACAAGCAGTGTTGATTACACATGATTGGTCATTGCTGGATATAGCAGACAAGTTCTTATTGAATATAAAAAGTGGAAATGTAATATTTTGGGGTTAAATCCTTCAGTAAGTCCATGTGAACTGCATGACTTACGACTGTGGAAGAGAGAACCTCCTCAAATAAACAGATTGATTTGAGAAATCCCCTTTTAAATTCATCCATTTATTCTACTTCCTCCAAAATAACGTAACACAATCAACATAAATCTGAGAACATAACTTTAACCAAACTTCTGTGTTGAAGAATCCCGCTTGATCAGCCTGGTGACACCCTCCACTGCTACTACTGCACTCCACAAGGTTTCAACATTTTTAGGTGTATCCAGAGTCCTAAGTTTTAAATATGGTTCTTACTCTGTGCTGTGAAGGAACCTCAACTTGCTTTTTATTTAGGTCCCACCACAGTAAACCCTCTTTAACATCCTTCCTCTTTGTTGGTCCTGTGTGGAAAGAAAAAAACAACACAGCTTGTTCATTGTTAATTATGAGGATATACAATTTCACTACGACTAATACCTCTAATTCTCTAATTACAAAAAATGGCTCTAATTCAAACAGCAGATATGAATAATATTTCATAGTGAATCAGCAGTTTTCACTTCAGCCAAACTCAACAGTTGCTCACCTGTTGCATAACTCACTATCAGCCCAACTAGTACAACCGAACTAGTCGCCATAGCACCGAAGTAGAGGTAGGACATTGAGTAGAAGTTATGCAGGCTGCTTGTTTTGGAAAAGGCAGAGTATAAAAAGACCATATCACTTTAATAATTAGAAAAATAAAATAAAAAGGGACGTTGTGTGCAAGCTGTTGAATTCACTGACCCCTGGTTTTCGGGGTGAAGCGGGGTGGAGATGGAGTGCTGGTCCTGGTTAGGGCCGACGCTCAGGGTGACGTTGCCAGATTGGCACTCGCCCGCGTAGCTGGGCAAGACACCCATGGTCTCTTCACTGGGTGGGTAAAAAGTTGAACCAACAGCCAGCCACAGAGAGACGCAGAAGCCCGACAACAATCCTGAGAGTGCCCCCTGGGAAAAAAAAGAATGTCATAATATTGCAACAATAAAGTTATAGTAAAAATAATTTTTCCCAACCACTTTCTCCTCCAAAAAGAAGCAACTTCCCCCAAGAAAGTTCCTCCTGCAGAATATTTGATGATATAAAATATATCTAATATATAAATATGAAGTATTTTGTATCTGTGAAACCTTTACAAAGTATGACTTAATGAGATTCTACACTTTTCCCATTTTAACGCAGGTGACAGACTGATCTTCTGATGTTTACCCTAAATAAAATTTCACGTCGCCAAAAATGACAAATTTATTCTTGAAATATTAGGACTTTATTCTCATTATCTCAGATCCCCCCCCCCCCCCCCCCCCCCCCCCCCCCCTCTATTTAAGTAGAGGTATTGAAATAAAGTGCACAGCGTGTTCGAGTGCTATTAAGCAGTTAAACAGAAAACATAACGTTCTCTTCCTGTCAGGGGATCGAACCCTGGTCGTCCGTGATATAGGCAGAGATGCTATTGGCTTAAGTCAATTCAAGTCTGACTGTGTGTCATCGTAAATGTTTTATCAATGGTTGGAGGGATCATTAAATGCATTTCTAAGAGGTTGTGTAATCCAACCATTCCACAGTGGTTGTGCTGATATTTCATTTGTTCTGAAGTGAGTGACGCCCCTAACCATTGCTGAGAATTGAATGTGTGTGCATTGTAAAAAACGTATATTACGTTTATTTGGAAAACTGAATCACCAGCCACTAACCAGCCTGTTTGTTGCCGGAACAAACATCCCCAAGATAAATACACCGAGTAACGGACCGCTGACCACACCCATGACGGTAAACGATCCCTTTGGGAAGACCATAAAGGAAAAATTAACAGTCAAATACACTGTTGAGATTCATCTTAAAAATACACAGTGAAAAATCTTGAAGTACAGTTAAATCTGAGCAGCTGATCATAAACCCAGAGGTCTGAAATTAAAAAGACAAAACAGACAAACCAAAGGTTTTTAACATTTCTTGCTGAACAACAATAGTTTAAGTTTGATTCATTTTCTTAAGTGGAGGGATTATGTTTTAACTAAATAAAACTAAAATACTAAAAACCTAGTTTATGTGTGAGTTTGTGTTTGATCTCAATAAATCATAGTAATGTTTTTATACCATTACAGTTCTAACAATGTCTAACATGTTTTTATTTTCATCATTCATATTCATAGTTTGCAGTTTATATTGTAAAATGGTAGTTGTGTTGTAGTATCAAAGTAGTTTTATGATTACAATTACAAGTACATGAGCACGGTATCGCCCCTGTTACCCGATACTGCTATCGGATACCCGATACCGGTTGCATGACGGATTGAAGGTGATATAATATGATAATATGTAAATATTATACCTGCAGAACTCCCCAGTCCAGTAGGGAGGAGAGAGCAGCCACGGTGATACAACCGACTCCATATAAGAGAGCTTACAGGAACAAAAGAGTTAACATTGTAGTTATGTAACTGAGCAAAATATCGCATGTGAATTATGAGATCAGATGAAGATAAAATGACAAAGGTTGCACTTGTGTAAATCAAGTGACAACTCACATCGTGATCATTGGCTTTAAAAGAAAATTGGTTTCAGTAATACATACTCATATTCACTTAGTAGTGTGAATCCACCTACACAGGCCTTTAGAAACAAGAATCTGTTTCTTCTGGCTCATGTGGACCAGACGAGGTCGCAGCAGATCCTCCATCGTCACCGCTGCCATGGCGTTGATGCTTGTGGAGACCGTGCTATTAAAAAACATTTTTTTTAATTCCATTTTCACATACTATCACGGCCATTAGACTGCTCAAACATGTGTCTTGACGTTCTTAGAATGCACAAAATGCTGCTTCAAAGGATCAGGGAAAAAGGGGAAAACCTGTCATGAGGTTGGTTTGGTTTAGAGAGAAAAAGAAAGATTGAAATACCTCAGAGTCCCGCTGTAGGCACAGGCGAGGAAGAGACCCGGGAAGCCTGGGTGACTTCTGAATATGTCGAATACAAAGTATGGCATGTACTTCATTTGATGGGTGAGAAGAAAAAAGTGAATATCAGTGTTTGAAAAATTAATAACTTTCTGTGGCTCCTCGTTAAATAAAAATAAAATCAATTCAAGAAATTACTGACTAAAATATTTATTTTCCTAACCTCAGTCCTCGTCAACAGACAGTAAAATATTTTATTTCCAGTTTGTAAAATACACTTCAGCTTATTCACACAGAAGCAGCTGTGAAAAAGTTGAGGTAAACATTTACTGTGAAGCAGTACATTATTTAGGCCGGTCACACATCATGATTTAAAATATGGATAGCAAAGAAAATCCAAGGCGCAGATATTTCTGTCAATCTTGACTAGAACATTTCCCACTGAAAACAAAATGAATGTTCCACCGAATAAAATCATCTAAACTTCACACTGCTTTAAAAACAAAGTGACTGTGTAAAAAAATGCTTACTGTAGCACCAAATAATATCAGTTTTCAAATTGACTTTCACACCGTGTGTCATTTGGATCATACACCGGTTCGTGGATCACTGTTGAATGAATAAAATGAATATTTCTCTTGGAGTGTCGTGAGTACCAGATCAGGAGTAGATATTCTCCCAGACTTCAGCGGATCACAGTTGGCGTAATGTGCAAACATGACGATGCCACACGTCACCGCGCTGCTCACGATGAGGCACAGACCCACTTGGTTCACGAGCAGCGCCCTGCGGTCAAAAACAGAGCTCCAGGCTTATTGTTGCCATGGTTTCCACAGTTTGGTCTCACCTGGCAGGTCGTCCGGTGCCACAACATTACGGATGACAGGCAGGTCTCCACTCACCACTGGGCGTCTCTCTCTGTTCTGCAGGAGATGTAGCGCTGCACTTGAGACTGGTTTACGCCGTACATGGACAGCCAGACCAGTGCACCCCCAACAGAGAGGCTCCAGAAGGTGTAGCGCCGCCGCGGGTCAACATCAAAACTGGTGCGAAACATTGTCGTACAAATACGTAAGTGACACTTAGCCACCAGAAGGTCACATATTCATTTTTTGGAAAACCAGTTCCCGAGACAGCTGAGATTAGGTGGCGGATAGTTCATTCTTTGCCCAAAAGAATAAATAAATAAAGTTTGATCAAATATATATACCTCGACTTACTAGCCTTTTCGGGACTTTTTGACCACACCTCACAGGTGCGTCTTTGAACAGGGATTGTGATTAATTCCCATGTAACAACCTCCTGTCATCACATGACCAGAGCTCCATTCAAACAGTGGGTCCCGTGAGGTCAACTCCAACTTGAGATGTGGTTGTAAGCTCAAGAAAAAACTGGTAAATTGACGAGTCTCCAGTTAAGATTATTTTGTGAATTTTCTGCTTCTTTGATCAAGAATTTGTGCTCAAATGAAAATGTAGTTGTGCAGACAGAAAAAGTGTTTTCTTGTTAATACTTCTTCATAAAAATGCCCCAATCAGAAATATAATGTAAATCATCATCAGAGAGTAGGTTATCTGATATTACTGTGAAGAAACTGTCACCAGGCTGTGGTAAGATCATATGGGGTCAGGGTTAGGGTCAAACAGCAATGTGTGATTGTCCAAATATTTATGTGTGGTCGAATCAAAAAATGTTTTTACTCATCAAAATTAATGCGCGACCCATTCCTGGCGATCTCCAGCACCGCAGCAGGACCGCCAGCCACAACTGTGCCATGGATGAAAATGGCCACAAAGCCGGAGAACATGACGATGATCTGGAAGACGTCGGTCCAGATCACAGCTTTCATTCCGCCCTGACACAAACAGACGACGGAGGGGGACACACAGTCAGGCAGACAACTGAGAAAATGTACAACACAGGAGTCTCGACAGAGGCCACTCCTGTCTGTTGATGATGTTCATGTGGTTCATGTTGTTTGGATTAGATGGAATAAAAACATTTATTTTTACCAGTGTGGTGTACAGGGTGCAAATGATCCCAGTAGAAAACAAAGACAACCACATGTTGAGTCCAGTAGCTGAAAAAAACCCAAAAACAGAGTTGTTCTTAGTCACAGGGACTATCCCTCGGGACATCACCTCACCTCTGCTTGCTTTGCTCCGTCCTGCAGCGGTTCCCTAAAAAGTGTTACTTAAACCTCTGTTATCTAATATATTTATAGAATTCTGGCAAGTATTTGATTGACCTAAAAATGTGGCTTTGGTGTGGTTGTTTATTTTGTTTGTCCTCTGGCATTTTGAGTAAATGCCAGAGGACAAAAAGTATCAAAGTAAAAATTTGCAGATCCTGTATGGGTTGTGGATGTTATTGATTAACATATTAGAAACATACAATTTAATCATCTTTGCTTGTAAAAATATATTTCTTAAATGTATTAACCCAAACATACTTTTATTGAGTCACAGTTTAATACAGAATAGAATGAATCATTTTCTTTTAGATCCCTCACGCCAAATTTTTAAAATCTATCTACACTATTCTACACCTCCACAGCACCCGAGGAAACAAAACTAAAGGAATGTCTTAAGAAAAACTAGAAAAGGCCATTTCTGAAGAAATGTGTAATTATTTACTAGAACAATCACAGTAAAAACATTGAATATTTCAGAAAGTATGAACATATGAAAATGTTTAATATTAAGCCGGAATGTCCTGATTGAGTGGAACATTTTTATTAGTTTGAATGAAAAGGAGAAGAGGGCCCCCCCCCACACACACACACACACACACACAAACACACACACAGAGATATTGACATAGAGTACGTGTTTTTTAAGCTATTGGCAAATACATCTCCCAATGATTTAAATACAGGCTCTAATAAAGATGCATATATTGTTAAGACACACAAAAAATGAAGGCTGACATTTTAACATATTTAAAGATTTGAAATTTAATCTATAAAGAATATCTTAGAGTAGCAGCCGCTTAACAAAATCTCAGACTTTATGGCAAAGCTAACACAGTAGCTAACCTGCTCAAATATCTCTGTTTAGTTGGATTATCGGAAATGTTAGTTTGCTCACTGTTTTGAATGTTATTATTAAAAATATGTCCCCAAGGTGTCAGTGTTGGTTTTCATATCACTGTCTCATTTTCATATTGGTATTGATTAGTCTATAGCTCATATGTCCCTTAAATTCACACATCCTGTTCTCCTCTTTTGTTTCCCTGTGTCCATAATGTTACCTTGTCAGGCCTCAGTGTTGGGCCGGGGAAGTTGTGAATTATTGTGTGGAATTATAAACCGAATTGACAAAAGAATGAGAAGATCCCATTAATCCGTGCAGAGGGGATCTGTCTTACCCTGGTTGAGGATCAAGGCCGGGGCATAGATGACGATCCCCGTGTAAAGCAGCTGAGGAAAAGGAAGACATGAGAAAAGTTAGCAAACAGACAGTGCAGAGTGAACAAGTTCAACTCTCTCGTCGTAAGTGGAAAATGAAAGCCAGTTTTTTTGCATATTAATAAACTAGCTGAGTCTGAGCCATTGCAAATATTGCATTAGAAAGGCAGTGGAAACTGTGGGAACCTCTTCGACAAAACTGAATGTGTAGAAGAGAACACAACAGCATGGTCTGTCTCACCGTCGCCACAAGAAACTGGACACTCCCCAGCAGCTGCATCCCTCTGCCGAATCTCATCTTCAGGTACTGTGACAGGCGGACGGCGGGAGTTACAACACATCACAGTATCTCTGCACACGCCCGCTCATCCGTCCTCACCTCTTGTATTCATCTCGTTGGATGACCAACAGGTGCACTTAAACATTTTGTCAGAGAATCCTGGTTCTACTTCAACACGATGATAGGTCAGAAAAAGTATTTTAATGATTAAAGCGGAAGTAAACAAACCTTTTGTTTTCGAAATTTTCATTATGATGACAAAATTGATTACACAGTGTAAACGACGACAGAAAATTGACACCAACCCGCTCTTGTATCGGTCCCCCATGAGCTTTGATTTCACCATGTTATTCTCTTGGCATCATAATGATTTGCTTCCTTACTTAAGTTTAGGGTCAGAAATATAGTTTTCTTGGTCATAAAAAATCTCATGACCAAACCGATCACATAACGTCTAAAAGGGATTCATAGGCTCACATTAGATAAAACATTTTTTAACAAGCATTAATTGAGTAAGCTTTGTCTTATAATGAAGACATTATATCAAATAATTTGAGTCATTAAAACAAACCATGAGAAATCATTATGTATCCACATCATTTCCGTAAAAAAATTCGGTGACACAAACTAGGAGCTCATAAAGACCTGATTGGTGCTGGTGATGCCCAGTCGGTAGAAAACAGGCAGGAACATGTACGCTGTGAGCAGTGAGTTGATGCTCTGTCCCAGGCACATGTAGAGGAATTTAAAGCCGTAGCGGGAAGCCTCAGCAGGGACACCCAGGACCTGGACGGCTGACATAAAACTGGCGCAGAGCGACAGCCCGACCGGCACCGCTGGCATGCTCCGACCACCGGTGAAGAACTCGTCGGCACTGGTGTTGTTCTTCCTCTTCTTCATGGCCTGAAAGAGTCCTATGGCCATGGACACCAGCAGCATGGTGGCAAAGACGGCGTAGTCGGCCGGGACGAAGCCTAATGTGACCGGTGCACTGGCGGACCGATCCCCCATCGGATGCCCAGCTCTGCCTCGTGGCACAGGTTCACAGGTGAATTCGGATGTTTGGTGGATCTGTCGGACTGAATCACAACCAGTTAACCACCACACCACCAACGGAGGCACATGAAGCAGATCCAGTCTACTGCGATAGCTGTAATATTTGAGACTAACATTTTCAATGGTCATATAATAACATGTGTAAAATCTCAAATCTGACTTACTAGTTAGTCTCAATTTGTGGTAGTGCTTCCAAAAACAAAGGGGTGATATCACTGTCTATCTGTAGTGGTCTGTTCCAGAGTATGTTAGGAGTGAGGTGAAAAGCTGGTCAGTGACACATCAGGCTCTTGCAGGTTCTTTCTTCTGAGGCTGAAAAGTGTGAGTAGTGAAATTTAGCTGCTGGATTTTTTCATTTATCGGTAAATTGAAAAAAAGTAACTCACCCCCGGCTTCTCGTTCAGTCCAGTTACAGGCACTAGGTGAAGGAGGAATGTGCTGACTGCCAGCAGCTCCTTAATGTAGCACCCAAGTGTGTACTCAGCACACACACACACACACACACACACACACACACACACACCCGGATGCTTCAATCAGGTTTGCAGTCGTGAAAACAACTTACAGAGCGTGGACACAGAGAAAAGGGTGTTTATTGTGTCGGCAATTGACACCTGGCACATAGGGTTAGGGATCGTTCTGTGTTTGTTTCATGTTAAATTGTGAATGTGTGTGTGTGTTTGTGTGTTTGCTTATGAAAGACGGAGAGATATTGAAGGGAGTCGGATGTAAGTGAGGGATATTACTCAGCAAGAATGTGTGTGATTTCTGCATGTGTGTGTGTGTTTGTTGAAAATATGACCAAGTATAGCACAGCAGGGAAACAACAATTCTTTTTATTTCTAATTAATCTGCTGATGGATTTTCATCGTCCTCAGATGAATACATGAAAGTTGAGACTTCTGAAGTCGTCTCCTGCATTGGTTTGTTGAAACCCGGCTGGGGAATTAGCTCCACTGACTCTTTATATTGTGGAACTAACTCCTAATATTTCTGCATAAAGGTGGTGGATGGAAATGCATAATAAGTTGCCTTCTGTTAATACATGGTCTACAAGTGGGTTAGACTTTGTTTTACACTACGATGAGAACCTGCCTAATGGTGAAGAAAACTAATACATAGGAAAGGCGAAAAAGGCCAAAACACAAATTTAACATGAAAGAAACTGCAAGACTCTACGAAAATGGAGGGAAATGAAATGAAAGGAGAACTTATTAAATGTTGCAATTCTTGGATCAAACAATCAACAAGGAAATTCCTTAGGTTTTACTTTAAGTTTTTGACTGCTAACTGAATCCTTGCCCATTTATAAATCTTGATCTTTTGTCATATATAAGGCAAGGAATCTCTGTCTGTCCGTCCGTCCGCCTGTCTGTCTGTATGTAGCTGTCAATGTCAATAAACTTTGAATAAATGGGCAAACAGCTCTTTCTCAATCAGCTCCTTTATACACATGAATCTCATTCACAACAGATCAATACAATGTTTTAAACATTTATGGACAACAATAAAACTCTTCTTTTGCCGCAGAATGCTTGACTCTATAATTGCAGTGGTTATGACAGATTGTGTGACTAATATTCCTATTTGGAAATTTGGGCACTGGACTACTTAGTTAAATGCAATGACTTTAATAATAACTATGACCTGGATGAATGAGAATCTCCACAGACGGTGTCTTTCTGTGTTTTACTGATGGTGTTTGGTGATCGGTCTCGATGGTCTGACTGTCACAGTGAAAGCTCAGGCATATTTTAATCCTGTTTGGATTCAATTTGGCAAATTGGTTGGGGGTAGGATCAGGACTAGCGCTATTAATGTTTTTTTCTTTTTTCTAATCCGTCAAAGGTCAAGGTCACAAATTGTATTAATACATATTTATGCATTTAATTGATATAACATAATTCAAATCTGTAAAAACACTAGAATCACATGTGCATACCTCTGCCAAGGCCCAACATTCCCCTTAAATTAAATTAAGCAGCACAACGTTGGACACACTGTTGGAACATTAAATATTAACTTAAAAACTGCAATGCTCCATCACAGGTCATCCTATTGAACATCCACAACTGGTTCATCATCACACTGCAGCCAGGATCCTTAAACTATTTACATAAACAGAACTGAGTGCAAATATCACCACATGCTGAAAATCCTTCCACTGGCCGATCACCAACTCTGTCATGGCACGATGGGTGTGGACATGTAATCAACGGTACCTCATCTTATTTCACCTGACATGATCCTGTTTGCCCCATGCAAACATAAGGAATTGCTCAATACTTTTGGGAAATATGCTTGAAAAAAAACCACAATTCACCAAGGTTTGGTGGCAGGCCAGTACCCACAAAACGACAATTAATGTGTCACTGTCCACCATCCATCAAGATATGGAAGTAAAAGCAGTTACAGTAAGATAACAATAATGTAAATCATAAAACTGAAACCTCATGACAGAGGTGGAAGATTAACAGATGACTGTTGTGGACACAGATATTCTCAAGCATGTAAAAGTTGACTCATGGCGATGTTATTTAAGTTTTGAAGATTTCCCTGTTGTACAGTTCTAAAGACCTGCGATTCAGTTTATTCAGAAAATCATGCAATGTTTTTGACTGTGATGGTTCATTTCCCCTTCCTCTCTCTCAGGCTGTTCATCACCTCAATAAACCATCAAACACCAATAATTGCAACTACAATGGCACCCAAAATTACGAAAATGGGTTCTTTCTTGGCTCACGTCCCATCTTTCCACCACGTTTCGTGAAAATCTGTACAGCAGTTTTTATGTAATACTGCTGACAAACAAACAAATGGCCCGGGTCAAAGGTCATAATCATCTCGAGGGCAGGACATTGACTAGTAGTATAAGTATAAAAATTGGAATAAAGGAATAAATATTCACGTTGAGTCACATTGAATTGTGTGCAGTTTCGATCAGGTGGATTTGTTACAGCTTGTGTAACAGGAAACTGATAGAAACCTGACTGTTGAACAGGGAAACCACAGCTGTCAGCTGCTTCTCTTTTCCTGTCAGGTGATTTGAGTTTGACACAGAACTGAATTTGCTTTCACCACAGGATGATCCACATTTCATGTGAATAGATGATTCACATTAAATGAAAAGTCTTCTTTCATGACCTTGACCACTGAATGTATTTCAGGACAGGTCAAGATTATACCGAACATTTTGCCAGATTCTTTTTTTTTTAAATGGTTAAAGAGGTTTTTTGTAGGAGGATTGGAGATTTCACTGTAATTTACAAATTGAAGTACAATCTGCACAAATAGAACTTCTGGACTGACTGTGGTGACCAAAACTTAATTCTCTGGGGACCATTAAAGTGGAAATAGAAAACTTTTTGCCGTAAACTTTGTGTCATTGTGATGTTAAGACTGATAGTTCTTGAAACACCTTGTCACGGACTAAAGCGTGGGTCACGGAGACGGTTTGATGAAATAACCGTGTAAGAAAAGGTTGAGGAATTAAAACTTTAGGAACCACAAGGTGAAATTTGTAAATCATTTCAAGCAATTGATGGGTCAATTTAGGTGAAAGTTTTTTCTTTGTGGCAACAATTGTGAGGTATTGTTTGTGTCACATTTTCAGTCAGCTGTTGAATTAAGTCCAGATATATTTGATCAAAGTTGACGTTGAAGTGCATACTGTGTTATAGCACAATATGTGAATTATTTTGTGAAACATTTTAATTTCAATCTGTTTGTACTATAACTGTGCATCAGTTCAGTCTGTGGGAGGAAAACTGTTGAGCGATGACGGGAAACTGTTGATGTTGTCGCATGCTCGTGCTAATCAGGAAATCCTATTGAACTTCCTGTCAATACACACACACACACACACACACACACACGCACACAAACCCAGAACAACGGCCTGGTTTACAGGAACAATTTATCGAGAGGACTTATTCAAATGTAAAGGTAAGAGCACAACCAACTAAAGTGCCTTTTTAATAACACATAATATTGATCTGTTGTTCTAAAAAGTCAGAGTTTCATTTTATATCCATACGACCCACAACACGATGTGGAGAACGTGTTGCCTTATGTCGTAGCTAATTTTTGGCATCCTTCCACCTGGATGTATTTTTCACCAGTTGTTTCCTAAAGGGTTTGTTAAACATTGCGATGGATTATAGTTATAATTCTTCATTCCAATTTGTTCCAATATGTAAATGATCATTTTCTAAGCCAAGGTAAACAATTTTTTTTACCAGAGGCAATAGAGCAAAGTATTTCAAAAACGGTCATGGAAATGTGAAACAGGATCGTGTGTTATATATTCAACTGACTGTGTTCCTGATTCAGAGACAGAAGAGTGCATTGAGCAGGTCTGTGTAACATAATGGAAATCCCGTCAAATCTGTCTGACATTTTAAAAAAAACATAATTTAGAGTCATGGTGGGAGTTTTGCTCAAATACAAACGTTCCTAAAATGTACACATTTCTATTCACCCTGGCATTTGTATTCTGGAAACATATGGTATGTAAAAGTAAGTGAACAATTTTGATGTGGGCTGTGTGTTAATTTGATTTTCTTGGCTTTTTTCCCCAACCAATAATCAATGGTTAGCATCCATTACATTACATTACATTCATTTAGCTGATGCTTTTTGTCCAAAGCGAAATACAATAGTACCTAAAAAATTTATCAAACAGGCAAAGCGGGTTCAAGTGCTCCGTTTTACATTTCTACTTTTCTGTTTAAATGATTCGTGCACTAAGGTGCAGTCTGAACAGGTGAGTTTTCGGTCTGCGAAGGAAAGTTTGACAGACGGGATTTTGTTGAACGGTGGCTGCCCGCCCCTTGCAGTGAGGGCGCAGCCAGCCGTTGAGTATTGTTTTTCTTTTGACCTCATAACTAGTTTATTATGCACTCACATCCATGCAATCACTGTTTTACATTCTATTTTAATGGTCCCAGGACCATATATCTTACAATGTAGCACTTACACACTGTAATTAGGTGAAGATGATAAAATCCTATAAAAATCCCATATACTTAGAATTATAATCTGATAACAGCACAATTTAAAATATACTGATGACATAAAGTTCTTACTGTGTACATGTATTTTATACTTTTTCTATAGTTAATTTGAAGCCAAAGAAAAAAGCCACAGTGGTGTAGGCTTCACATCACATACTTTACATTACATGTTTATTAAGCAACAGATCGAGAGTCATTATTATACTTTTGATCGTATATCACCCTGTAGTATCAGAATCATTCCTTTGTTGCAGTTGTTCATTCTGTTGATTTCATTCTCAGGGTTATTCCATGGATGTCAGCGAGGAGGACTCGGCACCTCTGATGATCAGAGACCGGGGAGGAAGCCAGGGCTCCAGTTCAAGCACTGGACCCAGTTTGCAAGTGCACCTCTACTTATTCCCCACCACAAAGGACCGAACGACAATTCACATTACATGTGGCCAAATCTCTGCCGAAAATGTCTGCATCCAGGCAGGAAAAAAATGTGGTAGGTTAATCGTGACCCTTACTGAAGGCTTCTCAAGGCCAGTACCTACGTTTGTGCTTACAACAAATGTATTTTATTTTTATACTCTAATTCTCTTCTAAATGTGTCCATTGCTGTAATTGATTTATTTTTCTTTCATCAGAACCTAGTTACTCTCAGTTAAGCAGGTCAGTGATTATAGGATGACTTTTATAATGTCTTCCTCAAGGAATCCTACCAGTGTACCTCAGTCTTTTTGGGTTGGCATCTTCTGATCTCTCCTTCTGGTATCCGCCATCGCATGTGTTCAACACAGATGAAAAACTGCAAGTCCACTTCAGAGTCAGGTAGGAGAAAATGATCTAAGGAATCATACATTTACTAATTTATTTCAGAAAGTATTGGACTATGAATTAACATCACAGGTCATCCTAGTCATACTTTACTGTAATAAATGTTAACATTGTCTTAACTGAGTCAGGATCACTTCCTTCTTGCACTTCCTACTCTTACAAAATGATCACTGTCTACTTAAGTTCAGAGTTTAACCAACAAATGTTGAGTTGTGTCACCATTGTGTTCAAACCAGTGTACAGACGTACACTCACACAATGCTTGGGGAAAAAAGTCAATCTGTGAATTCTGAGCAGTAAAGTTTTGTGTCATGCGATGGTGAATAATGGATTTCTATTTTGGGCATGCAGATTTTTATTTAGAAACTGGTTCGGACTTGGTTCAAGAACATCGTACCGCTACAGTCTGACCAGAGACAGACTCAGTCCAGTGCTCGACTGCAGTGTCATTGACTATCTCTTTGCTCAGGTAAAGTAGAAGATCTGAAATGTATTAAATATGAATTTCTGTGGTTATGATTGATAATGAGGAAGTGACGAAGGAGACATTCTTGTGACTCTTTGGGTAAACAATGAATAACATCTCTGACGCCCAGCGGGACCACACCTTCTCAGTTTCTCATAACAATCATTAGCAGTTTCTTCAATTTAGCTCAGTAGCAAATAATATATTTATTCATAAGATGGTTGAATAGAGTTTTATCTCATTATATCTGAAACACCAACATAATGTCCAAGTCGAGGACATGAACTGCTTTAATACTTAAAGGATGGTCACTTTAGGATGCAAAAGTAAAAATGTAAATGAAGCCTAAATTATCCCTGTTCCCACCGGCATCTTACATATTTACATTATCTGTAAATGTTTTACAATATTTCGTGTTTATGCCAATTTTTATTATTTAGTCCAAGTACGGATGCATATACATTATCCTTGTAAAATACAAGGTGGAAAATTGTCTATTGTTGCATGGTTTACAGCCATAAAAGTGTACATGCATTGTCCATACATTAAATACAGCATCAGTGACGGATTTCTTTTGTCTGACAGTTGCGAAGTGACTTCATTGCGAGTGAGGCGGGGGTTTCTCCACCTTTGAGCACTCAGGAGGAATGCCTCGGTCTTGCAGTATTGGACCTGTGGAGAATGGCCACAGAGCGCCACCAGAGCGTAAGGGAGCTCTGCAAGACTGTCAGGTGTGTATACTTGGATAACATTTCATTTTTTGGCTGGCATACGAGCTAGATTCATAAGTGTGATAGTAAAATTTCAGCAGCTTTTGAATGGCTTGCTCTTGTAATTTGCAATCGTTACAGCAGATCTAATACTCTTCCTCTTCAGCTACAAATCATGCCTGCCAAAGTCACATCGCCACGACATCCAGAAGAGAAATCGCCTGGATCGCTATCGAATCCGAAACACCCTCAAGCGTTTCTTAAAGAAGCTCGGAAACTGCTCGGTGGACGAGTGCAGCTTGAAACTCAAGTACCTGGTTGAGCTGGCTGGCATCGAGCCCTCGCTGGGGAGTGAAACCTTCAAAGTGGATCCTTCGGCCTCCCATTCAATTCATTCCACCTTCAGTCTCATGCGCGTGACTGGGGAATCTGGAATTCAAACAGGCAGAAGTTGTCCTGATAGTTCCCCGGTGAGAGAAAGATCAAGTTAAGGTTTCAGGAGTAGTTAGATTGTTTTTCACTCCCGTGTATCAGATGACTTGTCTTCAAGCTCCTACGAGAAATGACCTGGCCTGGCCGAGCGTCTTTTGTCTTTAATTGTCCTCATTATATTGAAATACACTACAGTGTTTTTCCTTGCCCCCATTGCATTCTCAGTCCTTTTTCAATTCAAATACAGGCCCCACTCTGGGGCAGCTGACTCGCCTTCATCTGTAGCAGCATAGAAATAGGTCTGCTAGGTCAAACTGCAATGAAGCATTGCACTGTTCTGCTTTGTGATTTAGTCTTGATTATCTAGATCTAGGTCACTTTGTCTTCTTAAGCTCATTGGGCCTCACATGTGTGATAACTTGACTTGACCACACCTGTCCTAAGGCAGAGTATAACTCTAAATGACCATAATCCCCATCCCTGAGGTATGAGGTTTTCATTAGATCATCAGTCTGTCTTGTGTGTGTAGGAGTGGCAGACCTTCTGTGATTTCCAAGAAATCATTGACATCAGTATAAAGCGGGTGTGTCATGAGCAGATTCCTCATGACAGCAGGATGGTGACGATAACCCGCAAAGATGACAAATACTTGGTAAAGGACACATTTAACACTTGCCTGTTAATTGACAATGTCATTTTATTCTGTTTGGATATTATTGTGTTGATCAGTTGCAAAGAACGCATGCCAATTTGACCTGATTTCCTGCGTTACAGGAAGCAAAGTTCCAGGGTCTAAAAGAAGCACTCTCGTTTGTGTCACTTGTTGATGGCTACTTCAGACTGACCACAGACTCTAGCCATTACTTTTGCCAAGACATTGCTCCTCCGAGTATTCTGGAGGCCATAAAAAACCATTGCCACGGCCCAATCACGTGAGTCATTGTGATCAATTCTGAAATCGAAAGCAAGCTTTCACATGCGTCTGTTTTTTTTATTGTTTATTTCATTTCTTGTTTCCTCAGATCTGAATTTGCAGTCAACAAATTGAAAAAATCAGGATTCAAAGGTGGCACATTCCTGGTCCGGCAGAGTCCGAAGAACTATGCCAGCTTCTTCCTCACAGTGTGCGTTCAGGTAAAAGTTAAGGTCACATAATTGATATAAAGACATAGATAAAGAGAGATTTTAAATGTACCTTAAAGTGTAGCCTAGAAATTACAGGCGAGGCAGACGATGCACTTATTTCAGAATAATTGAAAGAGCAAATGGAGACACCTTCACCCAACAAAGGTTAGGGGGGCTGGATCTTTAAAGAAAAAGAAATAGTGACTATGAGCGAAGCATCTACACTCATGCATGTTTGCAGAAGCCATTCCTTCATCACTCTGTGCCACTGCGTTGTTACAATTCTATTTCACGCAGCATTTATATTTCTGCAGACCCCACTCGGACTTGACTACAAAGACTGCCTCATTGTTAAGAATGAGCACTACAGTCTTCCAGGTGTCCAGAAATCATTTTCCAGCTTGAGAGAGCTCACCAACTATTACCACCACACCAAGCTGCTGCTGGCTGAAGTACCTGTCAAGTTGGCCCGCTGCTGTCCACCCCGACCCAAAGGTTTGATTCCCCAAGCAATTGATAAAGTGATACAACTGGATATACAGTGCTACACACATATACAGTAGTGCATGTACAGCTCCGTCAACCAACAAAGGAAAACAATAACAAACACAAAAAGATAGTATAAGAAGACAAGTTGGTCAGTACGTTTAAAAAAAATCATAAATAAATCACAAATAATCATAAATAATAATCCATTAACATGCTTTAATGCACATGTTGATTCGATTCAGATGTGCTGATAATATACAATCTGATTAATCAGACTTACCCTTCATAAGTCCATGATCCATTCTGTTGCTACTCTAATGCGCTGCTGCTCATAGGGATGATTGCAAAAAAAATGTGTATATAAATATATCTATAAGAATATTATATATCGATATAGAATTTTTTTTGCTCTGTAATATCGACATCGGTATCGGCCCCAAAAATCCAACATCGGTTTGGCTCCAGTTACAAGGACTGATGACACAATTGTATTTATTTTTGCTTTCATTGAGGTCACAATGCACCTCTGGAGCTGGTTTGGCAGATTGGATCAAAATCTGTTCTAAATGTGTCTTGCATGCATTTTCACCTGTACCTTCATTTTGGTCAAGCACTATTGAAACCCGATCACCCAAAGTGCATTTTAAAGTGGAAAGTGGAGTAATTTCTTGCTTGGACTGGATTATATGCTTTCATGTTTTCAACCTGTTTGACTGTATTACAGTAAACGTGGCTTTTGCTGTTCCCACAGAGCTCACAAATCTCATCATCATACGCAGCAGCAACTCTGTAGAAACTCAAGGGTCCCCGTCACCGGAAAGGAGCAAATTCAGTCATATCCAGTTCCACATCATCAAATATGAAGACCTGAAATGGGTGAGTGTGTAGACATGACTCCAACTGCACTTGCATGTCACATTTCAATTGCTATTGTTACTAATTCTGTCATTGCAACAAATGCGGCTACAACAACGGTGAAAATGTTGGAAATTATAGGTTTTTAAAAAAGGCAGTGTGTTCTTTTATGATGGGGGAATATGAAATGATGGTGTCTGTAATTTCCCTGTAAGGAGGTAAGCCTCGGACAGGGGTCCTTCACACGGATTTTCAAAGGCTACAAAACAGACATTCACGAGGGCGAGAAGCACGTGACGGAAGTCCTGCTGAAAGAGCTTGACGTGGCTCACAAGAACTGCTGGGAGGTTTGTTCCTTGAGATTGAAAATGCACAGAAAATGTTGAGAGTTTTGTTAGTTGTTCACACGTTTCCTTGTCCTGTCATTCCCTCAGTCGTTGTTCGAAGCCGCCAGCTTGATGAGTCAGATTTCACACAAACACCTCGTCCTTGTGTATGGTATCAGTGTCCATGGAGTACAAAGTAAGTTCAAACCAAACTGCCAAGCTGCCTCTTCTGCCTCTAATAGCTGGATGTGTTGTGCGCTGTTCCATGTGCGAAATAACTATGTCACCATGAAATCCTCATCTGACCCCGGCTCAGCGCTTGTTACGTGGGCGAGCCTCTCTGACTCCGAGCACGGTTTGAAGTGCAGCTGTTGAAACAAGCCTCACTGTGCCTCACAGACATCATGGTGCAGGAGTTCGTCAAGCACGGCGCCCTTGACCTCTACTTGAAGAGAGGGGGATCTGTGTCAGTGAGCTGGAAACTTGATGTAGCCAAACAGCTCGCATCTGTCCTCAACTTTCTGGTAAGAGACTTTCTAATGTGTAGTCACAAAAGTGACGATTACAACAGGACCGACAGCAGGATCCCCCGGCTAAACTTTGTTCACTTTTAAATTTCAAATGCATCTCCGCTGCCAAAGTGAGTGTTGGACAAAAACTTTCACGGTAACTTACGGAGATGCTTATTGCTGAGTAAACATTAACAACTAAGTGTCTCACAGGAACAGAAAAACATAGTTCATGGAAACATCTGTGCCAAAAACCTGCTGCTGGCCAGAGAAGGTGACCCGTCGCAGGGCACCTCTCCTTTCATCAAGCTGAGCGACCCGGGCGTCGGTGTGGCCATGTTGGGCGAAGACGGTAAAGAAAGACAGTTTTCTAATCTCCCCACAACAAGTCCATTTAAATCCACCCAGTGCACTGAAGTGAATTAATTGAATACAGCGCACAGTGGTCACTGTATTATTCCAAAACTATTTTACAAAACAAATAACACATCTATACCTGTTCACATTACATGAACGAAAAGGGAGCAGGAAGAAGAAAAATCTTATATTGCCTGCCCCTTTCATATGAATAACATAAATACAGATGGCCATTCCTTTTTTGAATTGCCTTTTTTGAAAGCTTATTCATATAAAAGATGTATTCATGTGACAGGACTAATTTTTTTCACATATTGAGATAGTAAGAGTTTTTTTTCCATTCATGTATGGTTATGAATGTCTGTGTGTCCGTTCAGTCATCCTGGACAGGATCCCCTGGGTGGCCCCTGAGGTGCTGAAGGCCCCAGACAACCTGACCCTGGAGTGTGATAAGTGGAGCTTTGGTGCCACTGTGTGGGAAATCTTCAACGACGGAAACGCTCCTCTGCGAGGCTGGGACCTGGAACTGGTATTTCCCACTTTCTCTCCTGAGAAACAAAACCATCTCGGGCCCCGTTTGGAGAATGCGGCTGGTTCGGAGAGCTGATTGTCATGTAGATCAATAAGTGCCACACACTTACAGCAGGTGGCGTGTTCTAACTTCAAAATTACCAGAATAAATCCGGTGGTAACCCACTTTCATTAGGAGGAGCATTTTTCAAGTTTAAAAAATCTTACAAACAAACACAAAAATGTAGCTAAGCTTCCTGTGAACCTGAGATTGGCAGGCGAACAACAAAATACAAAAGTTACAGTGAAGCCAACAGAGCAGGGGTGAGAATAAACCTGTTACAATCATTAATGTGTGTGTGTGTGTGTGTGTGTGTGTGTTCGTGTGACGGCCGTGTTTTCTGCAGAAGCGGCAGTTTTATGAGGGTTTCCAGCAGCTGCCTCCCTCCCAGTGGACGGAGCTGGCTGATCTGATCAGTCAGTGTATGGCCTACCAGGCGGCCTTCAGGCCCTCTTGTCGCAGTATTATCCGTCAACTCAACAGTCTGATCACTTCAGGTAATGATGGGTGTTGATAATACCTACTTAAAAAATGTCAAGTTCACATTTGCTGCATACTGTGGTTTAGTTCAGTGAGACATTTGACGCTGGCCTAGATGAATCATTTCTCATCGGTTTTGCTCCTCTTCTGTGAGTGAGAAGCAGATTACAGTAAAAAAAAGTAGGGAGGCAATCTTGGGTTCTACATATACATTCTGATGTCAACTGTGACCTCAACGTCGATCAGCCACAGTATTATTATTATTTTTTCATGCAGACACACCAGCCTTTACCACCAGCTCTTACTGAGCACGTTTTTCTTTGTTTCATGGCAGACTATGTAATCCTGCACGCCACTGAGCCCGTCACACAAGGCCCCGTTTGGAAAGCCCTCAGCCCTCAACAGGATCAGACAATGTTTGAGGAAAGACACCTACGCTATATCTCCCCTCTGGGAAAAGTAAGCAGGAGGCACAAGAACCGCTAGAGGACAACATCAGTACTACTATGATAAGCACTACAAATCTTTCACCCATTCCGTGTTGCGTGTGCTGCAGTGGCACAAATAAGATCGTATGGTATATTTACATACATTCTTTTTGGTGTCTACTCTACAGGGGAACTTTGGCAGTGTTGAACTTTGTCGCTATGACCCGCTGGGTGACAACACCGGCGAGTTGGTCGCTGTGAAGAAGCTGCAGCCCAACAATCAGTCGACCCAGGAGGACTTCCAGAAGGAGGTCAACACCCTCAGCGCTCTGCACTGCGACTACATCGTCAAATTCAAAGGAGTCTGCTACAGCATGGGTAATAAAAACACCCAACACAACCCACGTTGGAATCAACGTCACCAACAGGACAAAAGATCCAGGCTGCATAGATTTTTATTTTTCATTTTATGTGAATGTCTTCTGGCTGGCAAAGATCAGATTTCTGATCTGGTTTAATTTGTGTCTGTGATGAGCACACTGTAAAAATCTGAATTCATTGAAGTAAGTCCACTGAACCTTAACAATGAACTCGTGGTAATTAGATACGTCTGTCTGTTTCAGGGCCAGGTCAAGTTCAAATTTGGAGTTATAATATTTCAGAACACGTCCAACTCATCCTGACATGTTTAGCTCATCAGCATGTTACGTAGCTTTTACTGTATTCAGGTCAAACATGGTGGAGACCTCTCCTGACTTATCTAAAAGGATTGACATTGCTAACCTCTCGTGGCAGCATGTGAAAGCTGTGATTTTTATGATCAATCAATCCTATAATAACTCTTTAGATTTACACTAGAAGATTTAGCTCCAATTGATGCGCAGCAGCCTTGTCACATCTTTCTTGTGGCTGAACGATTGTCATGTTTCAACGTTTGCTTGTTCCCAGGTCGCCTCAGCATGAGCTTGGTGATGGAGTACCTGCCGTATGGCAGCCTCATCGGCTACCTGGAGAATAACCGACACAACGTCAACACCAGGCGGATGCTGCTCTTCGCGTCTCAGATCTGTAAGGTAGGAGGCAGAGATCTGACCACAACTCGTGCAAATGTTTGCCATTAGTAGTATGGAATGTAATTTGATTATTGTTTGACAAAAAATTCTCTAACCTTTACGCCAGTCGTCAACTTCAAGGACTGTGATGTTGCTTTGAATTTGCGTTTGTCCTTCGCAGCAACATCCTACACGAATCCTCCAGAAAAATTTAAAGGTCATTCCTCCTTGGAGAATTTGTGACAGATATTCCTGTAGAAATGTAATAATTGTTTACTCTGGAAACAATCCCGGAGGAATTCTGCAGGAACTGAACATTTTGCTTTCTGACTCCCTACATTACGCAGCTCTCGAAAGGAATCTGAACCACCTCCAGTGTATCACTGGCATTACAATTAAACCTTCAAAGGTCACAGCAAACAGTGCTAAAAGAATTCCTGCAGCAAAAAATTGTTTCATTTCCCTTATTTTGCTGTTTTTTTTTAATTCCCCAGGGGATGGAGTACCTGCAGACCCTGCGTTATGTGCACAGAGACCTGGCGGCCAGAAATGTCCTCGTGGCCAGTGAGGTGCTGGTGAAAATCGCAGATTTCGGGCTGACCAAGATTATTCCATTTGACAAGGACTACTACTGGGTCACACAGCCTGGCGAGAGCCCCATCTTCTGGTAGATTTCCCTCATTGGAATCTTTAATGTTTAGCTAAGCTAAGCTCACTGGCTGCTGACTGGGGTCTTTTGTTCGACAGACAGACATGAAAGAGAATAAAAATGCATTAATACCATGTTGCATCTTTTAAAACAAAGGCTTTTGGCTCATTCTCAATAAACGGAAGACCAGAGACTGAAGTAGTTTGGCTTTTTCCTCACAGCTCAGGCGTCAAAAAGAAGATTTACCCTGAAGTTTCGCTTTCACATCCTTTTAAATTATTATTTCAACCTTCTGGAGGTCTAACACTGTTCCTCTCATGCAGGTACGCCCCAGAGTGCATCAACGAGTCCAGATTCTCCAGCAAATCAGATGTCTGGAGTTTTGGAGTTGTTCTTCACGAGCTCTTCTCCTACTGTAACATGAAATGCAACCCTAAAAGAGTAAGAGGATTATTATATATATTATATATATATAAATTTCAATAGGCTTTTATGAATCATTTATACTCGTTTAATCCAGCTACTACTACTAAGTATTTTCTCCTTTTTAAATATTCGTGCCACTGTTCTTAGCTGTACATGCAGGAGATCGGACACACTGTGCAGGGTCCATCCATTTCAATGCATCTGGCAAATATTCTGAAGAGTAACTGGAGGTTGCCGGCTCCTCCGGACTGCCCACCCCAGGTATGTTAACTCTACTGTGTGTGTGGCTCATTGGGTGAAATGCAGTAGCCCTATTTTTTTGACAACCCTATTTGTTATGGCTGGTGAATGAAGCGAAGCTGCTTTAATAGAACACGTGATGAGGGACCAAGCTTACAGTCAAGCAGCCAGGCGACAGACGAGAGGTGGTCAAATACTGGTGTCACACACGGTGACAAGAACAAGCGAAGCCACACAGAGACTCGTGAAATGATCTGGCAACTAACAGGGAGAGAAGGGTTTGTATAAATCCAGGAGAGTGAATGATGGAAAGCAGACAGGTGACAGCGATAAGGATTTGGGAAACAGGTGGATCAGGTGGCATCAGGTAAAAGGATGAAGGTCCGAGGACCTCTGGTGGGTGAGTGGGATATGGCAGGAGGCAGAGTGGTGAATAAAAACATATAATCAAAAATATCTTATGGCTTCTCTACATTGACATATACATAACAACCATGCTGTGATGCTATGATGATTGTGCTGTCAGTCAGTGAGACCACTCAGGCAATGCACAGGGCCAACTTTCCACTATCTGCTGTTAGGTCTGGAAGAGACCGACAAACTTCTCAGCTAATGTCATGAAAGAATTGAAAAAAAAGTAAATGTCTGTTGTTGTTGTTGTACCATCATTCACGTTTGTTTTGTATTCTTCTGACTGTAACACCAGGTGTACGGCTTGATGAAGCAGTGCTGGACATACAACTACAACGAGCGGCCGTGTT
Organism: Scophthalmus maximus; assembly: GCF_022379125.1. Lineage (NCBI taxonomy): Eukaryota > Metazoa > Chordata > Actinopteri > Pleuronectiformes > Scophthalmidae > Scophthalmus > Scophthalmus maximus. The sequence continues at coordinate 8,606,526 of NC_061527.1, forward strand.
TCTACAGCCTGGGAAACCAAATTGAAACGATCCTGCAGGATGACAGAGAGAAGCCCAGAGGCCCGATAGAAATTCAGTTTTAATCTGGGTATTAGAAGAACGGTTAATATCTTATTGCTCATGTTGTTAAACACTGTTGTAAAATCATTGAAATGTATCAAAATTTATTATTGATAGAATGAAACTATGTTAAATTGTGTGAAGGGGAAAAATAAAATGCCGTTCACTGATTTTAATCAATTGTATTTCTGGAAGACATTGGATACACTAAGTAACAAGTGGTGTGAATCCACTGCTGAAAGCTGAACCAATGGCACAAATCAGTAACTTATCAGGAATCTGTGTACCAAGAACAGGTCTGGGTAATAACAAGGGTCATAAAGATCTACTTTCTTTGAGTGGTTTAAAAAAAAAAAAAAAAAGAAAGAAAAGAAAAGAGCCCTGCAATACGCTGGCGACCTTTCCTGGGTGAATCCCGCCTCTCGCCTGGCGTCGGCTGGGATTGGCTCCAGCCCCTCGCGTCCCTTAATGTTGATAATGGACGGATGGACAACAGGAATAATGGTGAAGGACTAGAACTGGAATATTGTATGTGATCAAAGCTATACAACCAGACAGGAGGAGAAGCACCCACCAGTAGGAGGGGGTAGGAATCTTTCTCCTGCACCTGAACTGGGACGTCAAGTCGGGTCAGATTTATTCATATAGCACATTAATTACAACAGAGGCCAAGTCAAAGTGCTTAACAAGCATTGAAATGACTTTTCAGGTAAGAATAAACATAGTAATTATTTTTGACTAATATCCCCTCCCATATTCATTTGTAAATAGTTGGTTGCATGGTGAGAAACAAAGTCTTTCCCTGAGTTCTTTTTGTATTTGTCGTTCTCTTTTTTTATGTTGTTTGCTGCTACCTCACAGTATAGTATTTCATGTGGCTTCTATGATGAAACTGGGCTGTTTTTTTTTTAACAGAATGGAAGCCTCCATCTTGGTGAACTTGCTTAGTTAACAAAAAGTTAAGTGCATATTTTTGTGATTTGTTTTTTTAAATTGTCAAATAAATCATTAAATATTGTGGTTTCATTGTAGGCCTAGAACTTGTAGAGTAATGAATTGATGGAAAGTGAGATTTTATGCATGACGTAGAGTAAAACCTGCTGTTAGTGTCACAACCTTGGACAGGGTTGGGCTTTACTGTTGGCCGATTGAGCCACTTCCCTCTGTTGAGCACCAAGAGGCTTGAACCAAATTTTGTGCGATGATGCCAGTAAGAAAACCATGCCTGCAGTCACAAGTTCAGAACAGGAAGTCAACAAGTGCAGTCACCACCAGTGACTTACAACTTCATGCTGCTAAAGGCATTTCTTTTTTTTAAGTTGACATTTCAGATTGGGTCATGTATTCTGTGCCACAAAAGATACATCTGGAATGGAAGGAATCTGTGTACTAATAAAATCTCTTTGTAAAAGCAAGGATCATGATAATCTACTTTTTGGGAGGGAATGTGCATCCCTGCAGTCCTCACACCTATATGTTGAACAGGACCTAGTCCTGCTTCGGCCGGACACATCCCCCATGTAAACGTTGTCAATAGGAAGAAAGGGGATGGAGTGGGACATGTTGTAGATGACCATAGCTGTATCGCCAGAAAGACAGTGCTCCAGAAACACACTGGCAAAGCTCGGAGTCGGGGGCAGGAGGCAGAGGTGTTTACCGTGGCAGAGAAGAGGCAGGGAGGTCGGGGTGAAGCAGGGTCGAAGCCGGGAAATCAGTCCAAACGCTGGAAAGTCTGTCATTGATGCAAAGAACAATCTGGCACTGAGTCTTCTTCTTCTTCTTCTTCTTCTTCTTCTTCTTCTTCTTCTTCTTCTTCTTCTTCTTCTCCTTCTTTGAGTTTTCTGGTGGGTTACAATACCAACTTTAAAAGTGCATGCCGCCACCTACTGAACCGGAGTATGTAGGACAGGATCTAGTTTTACATTAGATTAGATTATAGAATAATAATAATGAAAGAAAACAAAACAAACACAAAAAAACAAACACAATCAAACAAAACTAAACAAACAAAAAAAAGAAGAAAAAAAGCCCCTCAACCGCTAAATTCTGTAAAACAAACCAGCGTTACCTAGGAACTCTTTATCCCCTCTGCGTCTCCCACACCTTATCTCCCTCCGTTCCCAGTGTCCCTGCCCAATTCCAATCTCGTCCTGCCTTTCTCACCCTTTGTTGCAACCTTGCCCTTTCTTCGCTATATTTGACACAGTGCATAATTACATGTTCAGCATTTTTCTATTTCTATTACAAACTGTACAAACTTCTGAGTTTACTTTACTCACGTTGCTCCAGTTCAAGGAGTTTGTTCTGTCTCTCTCTTTTTCAAAACCAGAATCAGCTGTTCATGAGATGAAGACCCTCTGGATCCACACACCCTCAACCCAGGTGTTGCGCAGTACTTCTCTGCGTTCATAATTCATAGGGGAGCTTTTAATGACCAGTAGGGGGAAGACTTCTGCAGATTTATTAGCTCTTCCGCATTTGTCAGGAAGGTCCAGTGGCATGGGGAAATGTCGACAATGTCGAGAGTAGTGTTCTTTGTGGTTGCCTGCCTCATTTGACTGTCCTCCTGTCCAACATTATTGGGAATGCTGATGTTTTTGTGGTCACTAAAATCTTTACTGAGATAGAGGAACAAACAGACCGAGAGCTACCGTCAGCAACCCCTCTCTGGCCCTGATCCTTATCATCCTTGAAAGTCTGCAGTGATAAAACAAAACATTTTGTTTGAATCAACACATCTCAGTCAGACAATAAAATAATACAAAAATTGTATAACAATTTAAGTGACTAATTAGATATTAATTGCTCAGGTAAGGTTTGATCAAGGTTATCGGACCTGAACGCCCCTCAGCTGCTGGCACACTAGTTCTGTTTAACAAAAAGTACTGTAGTGTACTACGACTGGTATTGGACTTCCGTCCAAGGGTTGCCTACACTGATAAACTCATGTTGCTCAGTGTCTGCCCATGGTCGTATGCATTTGTCGGCTCTCGCGTTAGTCAGACCTGGATAGGATGATATAGTAAAGAGGGTTGTTGTTGATTCACAATATGAATTTGGTTTCACTATCTCAAACCAAGACAGTTTAAGCAAAGGAAAAAAAATATCTATAATGAACAACTAAAAGGTCAGCTGTCAGTTCTCTTTCTCTCCAAGTGTCAGCAACTGCTGTGTTGCTTTTTAAAGCCAGCTTGCAAATGTCATTCTTCCTGCCATGAATGTTCAGTTGTTATTTTACATGTCTGGCTGTTACAGGGCAACTTATTGTTCTATTTGGAGTTGTCCTATATTCCCTCTCATTTAGCTTTGTATTTGGTCTCGTCCCAACTCCTGGAATACAACTATATTTCACTTCTACAATACTTCCACCAGCTCATCACTAACCTTGTGGTCTGTGTGCTGTGGGGATGAACCAAAACAGTAAAGCAGAGACAAACCAAACAGGAGAGAGCGTTGATGGTTGCTTGAGGAACCTGCACATGCCATACTTTTATGAGGTGGGTGGTGAAAACAAGGCAAATGCTGTCATGTCTCCTCTCCGCCATGGGTGAAATACATTATGAGAGATGTCAGACATTCAGTCATTAAAAAAACTAATACTTTTACTGTGTAATGATGGAAAAAGTGACCTGGCTAGACCCAACATCGGCCCCACCCTGTCACTCAGCATGAGGAAATCATACAGCAAAACAGAAAACTGACTGACTGACTGACTGACTGACTGTCTAATATCTATTCAAATCTGCACTTCTGCTGTGGTATGTCCTGACAAGGAAACATCAGATCTGAAAGAGATTGTACCTATTGTTTGAATGTATGTTGTCAGGGCAGTCTGTTCTGTTTGTGTGGCACAAGGATATTGCTAATTTTATTCAAGTCCGCTCATCCTGTTTCTAAAAGGGGCAGTAACCGATTTTGGAGAGAGTTTGGGTGCAGTCGAAAATTATCTCTTCTATCTACTATTCCTCGACCTCAGTGGAAAACGTCATGAGGTCAAGGAAATGTGTAAAGAGGGGCTCATAGGACCATGGAAAAGCCGACAGCGGTGCTCAGACAATTCCAACTGGACTTTCACTATACCACGTCACGTGGGTTTGTCGTGGTGAAACAAATTCCGCGGCTTCATCCAGAGTGTTTAACCGCCGCGTGACATCAGATGTAAATTGTTCATATGCAATGGTAACTTACATGATGACTTGTGTTCCTTCTGGGTCATGTTCATACTCTTCTTCTTCTTCTACTTCGGATTGAATGCTTTACGTTTGTGCATGGCGCTTCACGTTAAATATCGCATTGGAGCTCCTTTCCTATGCGTTTAGAGAATGCAAACAGCTCTTATCATGGCTGCAAATACTTCCGGGTCACTTCAAGATTTAGGAACCTTCCTTAGCAAATCCCTCTCTGTCTTAGGCCCCACCACACCCTCGGTTTGGCTTTTGGCGAATTGACAGTGTGACGTAGACGAGAGTGAGGAGCTGAAGACCCGACGTTGCAATCTGATGGATATGATGCACCGGGTGACCAGGGCCCTTAACTTCTGATGAAGTTCATTCATTCATTCATTGTCTACCGCTTTATCCATTTAAGGGTCGCGGGGGGTCGCTGGAGCCAATCCCAGCTAACATTGGGCGAGAGGCGGGGTACACCCTGGACAGGTCGCCAGCCTATCACAGGGCAACATACAGAGATGGACAACCATTCACTCTCACATTCACACCTACGGTCAATTTAGAGTCCCCAATGAACCTCACCCCATTCTGCATGTCTTTGGACTGTGGGGGGAAGCCGGAGAACCCGGAGAGAACCCACGCATACACGGGGAGAACATGCAAACTCCACACAGAAAAAATAAAATGTATATTTCATGCAGAGCAGTAGTTGCCTTTGTAATTTTAGTCATAAACTGTTCAGTATATAAAGAAGTAAGTAGCAGGCCGTAGTAAGAAAGTGAAACCAATATGGAAGTGCCTAAACGCTCATATGTTCACTGCACATGTGATCACGCATGTCAGTATGAAATGGCATTTGTTGCTGTGATGGTAGCAACTCTTTGTTGACTCTGGGTATTTCTCTAAATAGTGCATTATCACCCCACACCATACATATGCCTGATAAAACTTCTGCGCCGTTGAGTTTTATCTGTATTTTACTCTGTATTCTCTCGAATCACCAGCAGTAAGCGACTCCACTGATGGCATTAAGAAGAGTGTATTACGCAGCAAAGAACCCCACTAACTAACGTTTAGTCTCTTATTGATATAGTGAAGTTGCAGCAATGATCGTTGATAAACCCGAGGTCGTCCCGGAGCTGAGTACAGTGCGGTGTTTCAAACAGACAGAGGAGAATATGTCACAGATTTTTTTTATCAAACAACTCATGTTTGCATGTGTGCTGTACTTACTTATGCTCAACTTTTAAATAAATTTATTGCACCTCGTCATCTTTGGCAGGTGACCGCGTACAGTACAATGAGGTAAGATCATCGTCCTACTAAGGGAACATTTACAATGTTACAGCAACAAGGAAGATTTATAATATAATAAATAGAAGTAATATGTACATTGTAAACCGAATAAATAAAATGTAAACAGATCTAGGACTTAATGAAAATGTGAACGGTCAGTAATATTGTTTATTGTGAAGTCAACTTGGATTTCAATACAAACTTATTTATGAGGCACATTTCACAAAGTAAATGCCTTCAAAAAACAACAACAGTTACAATCAATAAGGCAAGTTTTATTTGTATTGCACCAGTTAGACACAAGACAAATTCACAGTGCTTTAAAAAGCAAGAACATAAATGTTTATCATTATTATACCATGTAAGCATATTATGTGAGCACATGCTCATGCTTTTCTCCTTTCTGCCTTGGTCTCTCTGTCTCTTCAAAAATAATTTCTTCATCACTTGCCTATGTTACTTTATGCCCCCTACAACCGTGTGGCACTTCTTTTGGATTAAACCTCATTGGTGCATTGCTTTGGACAAAAGCTGCTGTCAAATAAATAAATGTACATGTTAACATTACACATTCGTCATTCTAATGATTATTTGGATTTTTATTCAGCGTTGTTATTCACATAGCACATTTAGCTCTACAATCACATCATTTGTCACAAAGATTCACAAGTTCATTGTTAATTCAATAGATTCATTTTTTTTTAAAAAGTCAGTGCAATAAACTTTTTTCATCGACAAATCCTTAAACTTGAGTCCTTTGTGCAGATCCACTGGCTTCGTTATTACTTGGATTACCTTGTTGTATCTGACAAATCTGGCAAAACAACTTTTTAATATGTTACTGTAACAGTGATTGACTATGATTGATCTAAAATGTCACTGAACATATTGCTCTAACAGATAGATAACAGCCTACATCGAAGGATAAATAAATATCACATATATGATTTTAAACTCAAGATAACATAACATAATAGCAATAGTCTAACAGTCTACGTCCATGTATATTTTTATATACAGTCTATGAGTCGGTATCATGGATCAAAACCCAGCCCTAGTTAAAAAACTATCACACTGACCAAGTGGACAGATATTTTATAAAAAAAAAATTTAAAAGCACTCTCCCACATGCAATAATCATTTAAAGAAAAATCCACCCACAGATTCAATGACGCAATCTGTGATCTTCAATCAAAACAGCTCCACCAACAGACTGAAAAACTCTTTCCTCCCCCTGGCCATAAGACTGTACAACAGCTCCTAGTAGAGGCAGGGAGGACAATAGGAAAGGACAATTTATTTCAACCTTCGTTTGCACATTTTCACGTTTTGCACTGTAGTAATAAGCTAGTTTTTATAGTTAGTTGAATATTTAATTAAATTTTGTATTTTTATTTTATGTAGGATTGATGTATGTTTAATGTATATATGCTAGTAAATGCTGCTGGATGCCTGAATTTCCCTCGGGATAAATAAAGTATCTACTAAAACTAAAACTAAACTAAACTAAATACTGTGCCAGAAACTGCTTTTTACGGTAATTATGACTGGACAAACCAATTGCAACAATATTAGTATAACGTAACCCAAAGTATGTTTCTTCATATTTTGTATGACAAGACATGTTCTACACCTTCCCAACTCTTTACAGTCAGGGCCAGACAACCTACAAATGTAATGGGCATAACCTCCTGTATGTGAACAAAATAAAAATAAATGCAAATAAGAGCACAAAATGACCTTTGGGTAGGGTGGGATTCATTTTTCTAGTTTAAGTGAAACCTGCAGCCGTATCATTAGACCACGTGCCATAGACCAGCCATCAACAGCCAGTTTGATGACACCTGCATGTTCCGCCCTGATGCTATCACAGGGGTATCTGCTTGTGTTTGCATTTCAGATAGGGGTCATGTAGTCTTTGCCACATTAGATACATGTTAGCTGGAAGGAATCTGTGTACCAATAAAATCTCTCTGTAAAAGCAAGGGTCATAATAATCTAGTTTGTTGGAGGGAATGTGCATCCCTGCAGTCCTCACACCTATATGGTGAACAGGACCTAGTCCTGCCTTGGCCAGACACATCCCCATGTAAACGTCATCAATAGGAAGGAAGGGGATGGAGTGGGACATGTTGTAGATGACCATAGCTGTATAGCCAGACAGAAGGAAGCCCCCACCACCACAATAAGGCGGATACGCCTCTGACTCCTGTACTTGAACTGGGACAAAATACTTGCTCCCGGATGATCTAATGGGCCCAACGTACTGGATCAAATGGCCGGTAAAGAGGTGCTTGCTTCCATCATTGTCCTTGAGGCCTTGGAGAAACTCGACCATGTTGTCTGTGTTTGCAAAAACATCATCGTCACCGTTTAGCAAGAAGCGAGCGTTGGGACAGTTTCTTTCCATCCACTCGAGGAAGAGTATCTGCTTCAAGGTGAGGTTGTAGAAGGAGTCTTGAAAGTCCCATTGGAGAATGTCATTGTACTCACGTTGCTCCAGTTCAAGGAGTTTGTTCTGTCTCTCTTTTTCAAAACCAGAACTTGCTGTTCCTGAGATGAAGATCCTCTGGATCCACACACCGTTTTGTAACCTCCCTTTAGCCCAGGTTTTGCGCAGTACTTCTCGGCGATCGTAGTTCTCAGGGGCGCTTTTAATGACCAGTAGGAGGAAGACTTCTGCAGATTGATCTGCTCCTCCGCATTTGTCGGGAAGGTCCAGTAGCATGGGGAAATGTCGACAGTGTTGAAAGTAGAGGAAGTTTTGTATATTACCAGGAAGAGAGCTGAAGCCTGTCACATTGGCAGCAGACACATTTTGTTGACACCTCGGCCAGGAGTATACATAGGATGTCTTTGTGGTGGCCTGCCTTGCTTGACTGTCCTCCTCACCCACATTTATTTGGAGGAAATTCGTTTTGTGGTCACTCAAATCTTTACAAATATAGAGGACCAGCAGACCAAAGGTTACCACCAACAAGATGGTTCTGGATTTGATCCTTCTCATTATTGAATCCCTGCAGTGACAAAAAAAACAAACGTTTCCATGTCAACACATTTCAGTCATGTTCGTTAGCATCGCTAACCTTACACATATGACGAATGCAACAGGAAATGTCTGAGTCAGATGCATTCACAACGACAGGATCATCTGTTTACAGGAACATCCTCAAATTCTATTTATCTCTATTTTTCTATGCATTCCTGAGCATGCTGGAGGCAGGAAATGATGATACTGACAGTGATCAACACGTGCAAGTGATTTTCTCAAATGGACTCACTATGACATTTTCCATAAATTTTACTAGTGGGCTGGCAGGACAAGTTTAAGTTATCACATAGAGCACCTCTGGAAAATGTCTGGAAAATGTGCAGACTTCAGTGCATGACTGAAAGCAGCTTAACACTTTCTGTTTGCTGTTTGGTTCTGAACAGGAAATGTGCAGTTATTGCTAAAAAAAAATAGCTGCAGCATGTCTGCAGATGCTGACAACCCAAAAAAACCTTCTTACAGGTGTGTTTCCATGAATTCCCACTAGTTCACCCTCAGCGACAGTGATCAACAGACACCGACAACGTTGATCAACAACAATTTTTTATGGCATAGATATTGACAAAGAGCTTATTATCATTAACCATTTAACACAAGGGTTATTACATGTATACTGTATGATCTGAGCATAAGAAGCCACAGGCAGTGAAAACTATGACTCGAAATGTGGAAGTAAACGTAATGAGCTCGTCTTGGCGTTATGCATTCAGCAAAGTACATAATTGTCACAACAAACCTAAAAAAACATTCCTCATGGGTTTAAATTCCTCTTTTTTGGCCCTAATGTTTTACTTTCACTTGCTTGAGGAGCTGATACCGAGTGTAACTCAAGATTAATTTCCTGCCGGCTCCGAGCCTGCTGGTGTACACGTATATCATATTTGAAGTTGACATGTGTTGAGTGTTCTTTAAGGAAACCACCTGTTTTATTCCCAGATTTCTAAATGACCTAGAATTAAAAGTCCTTGCTGCCAGTAAGACATGTAAAAAACACACACCATGTCCACTTATTCCTGTGAATTCTACACTTGAAGAAGACTCATATAGAGGAGGATATCTGACTGCTCAGGCTTTTTAAAGTTATTTTTCTTTCCTTTTCAAGGTCCGTGTACTTCAGATAACGGATAACAGCCACTCCCTTCTACAAAACTCAACGGACTAAGGTTTCGTTAACGCAGCACACACACACACACACACACTCTCACACACACTCTCTCACACACACACATACACGAGTCCAAATATCGAATTAAATGAACTGGTCCACAGACCATGGCGGAACTTCCATTACAGCATCGAAGTTGTTCATTTTCTTTTCATATAATAAATTCAACTGTATAATGGAATAATTCAAGATTCGAGGACATGTTCGTGCGATCACAAATGGACCTTGCTCTTCCTCCTGTATTTAATTCACATACAGGGACATGTGGTCTTTCAAAAGAGGTTTGAATCAAGTCAACGCGTTTCGTTCAATTCAAATAAATCTTCTGAAGCGCAGTTTTCTTTCTGGGTTTTTTTTTTACGAGCCTGAGCATTTGTTCCGGCACCTGCGTTTCTCGCCGGGGTCGACCGGAACAGAAACCTAATAAACCCACGTCCCGTCGCCCCGGCATCACTTCTGACCCTCTGAGTCACACGATGTGCAGTCAAACGAGTGTTTCTCACCGTCAACAGGAGCTCGGCCGCCTCGTCCGCCTCAGTGCAGGGATGGATGATTAATACGTGCGACGGCGCGTCTCCAGCGGGGCGGTGCCTCGTCTTATGAGCAACTGTGGCAAAACACAAATGCACCTCTGCACCTTCCTTCCTGTTGCCGTGCTCTTGTGCCCCATGCTTCTTTCACCTGCACTAATGTGAACATTCGCACTATCTTTTTCCCCATACATATATATATATATATATATATATATATAATATATATGTGTGTGTGTGTGTGTGTGTGTGTGTGTGTGTGTGTGTGTGTGAAAAGTAATAAGTAACAAGTCAGTGACAAATGAAAAGTGGGGCTGAAGTGGGTTTGACCTTTTGTGGAGGGGTGGGGCAGATCTGACAGTGCCAGCAACTGGCTGACTATTTAACTCTTTAACATGTTTAAATTGAATTAACTTTGTAGAAAAAAACAAACATATGCATGAATAAGTGAGCTCCCAAAAACTGGGGTTACATATTTTTCGGTTTCCACTTCAAATGAAAAGAAGGGCATGCCAGGAGCTTGTGGACATTCTATAGTTTCTCTAGACTACATCGCACAGTTCTCTCAGAAATCACAATTTGAGCGAGTGCCTGAGCGAGTGCTTCTCAGCCTCAACGTGCGCGCCACTTCAACACGAGGTGACACATTTTTCTCTCTCTCCAAGTACTGCACACACACCAACACGGGCAAACTGCTCACAGCCACCACGAGCAGCCGTTTGCAGTCACAGAGGAATATGCTGCAAACCCAAAGGAACTAGAGCTACACAGCTACACGGGATAAAAAAACATGACGATGCCTGAGATTGTGAGTTTTTTCGCATTGTCTTTAGAGAAACGCATAGCAACAGATACATCCACACGCACACAAATGCATGTGTTTCACGACGACTTGGAAACCTAATAACAGTGCCATGGTCTGCGGCTATAGAATTTTGGCCACGGGCCTGGCTGAGGACATTATGATGACATCACAATGATAAAGGCTAGGAAAATGTCTCGTCGAGCCCTATGAGTTATTATTTTCAGACCCACGAATCCGGTTGAGCTGAGCTCCATTGTTCTTTCAACCGTAACTCTGACTCACTTCTCTGTTAATGTCTGACATTGTATAGTGATCCCACTCATCGTAGTAGTCGCCCGCTGCACTTACCAACTTTTCACACCCAGTTTCTGTTTTCAAGATTTATGAGAATCTTGAAATACAGTTCCATCTTGACAATCCGGTCCATTTTGACAAGATGATGGATGATAACATTATTCAGATATGTCGTAGGGTAGGCATTTAAATGACTGACTGGTACACAGCGTGCTAAGAACACCTTCCCCAAACCAACCACTCATGACCCAGGGCAGGTTTGTTGCTGGGAACCAGCTTCACCGTCTCAGGCAAACGGTGACAAAATCCACAGACCAGCGACTCTAAACATCATCAATTACATCGTGCTTGTTTAATCTTTACACACACACCTAAGTGTAAAAATGACAGTTCACAAAGAATTGCAAATTACCATTACTTTTTCTACATATAAAACACGTGCAGTGTTTTAATAAAATTAGATAATTACATAAAATGTCACGTCGCAACTCCAAATATTATCAGTCGAATAAAAAATACTATTCTGTCTGCTCACAGACAGAAGGAGTGGCAGGTTTTCTGTGGCAGGACTTTCAAATAGTAGCGATTTACTCAAGAAACCTCAAGTGGGGTGTTTTCTACCAGATCATGACAAACCAGCAGTCAGATATCAGTGTTACCATGAGTTCATGTTTTATTACTTCATGTAAACAACAAGACAAAAAAAACAACAAGATAAAATGAACAAAACAGGCAAAGAACCCGCAATGAATTAAAGAAACTTTCAACCCAAACGGAAAAACAACATAAAAAAAATCCATATTTGAATGAAAACAATGAGAAGCAAGTTCCTTCTCATGCTCCAATACAGTACGTGATGAACTCAAATGTATTCTTGTTATCGGAGCGTTTCCTCACTGTCGACAGGCCATTCCCAAATGTTTGGATTTAGATTTGAAGTGTAACACCTTGTGATAGTGGATTTTGCTCACCGACAGACGTGCTGCAGCGGCGGCACGAGGAGCGGCTCACGGTGCAAAGTACACCAGTGATTCATACAACACTTCAAGTGTGCAAAGTCACAATTCTCCGTCAGCACAAATGCACAAACATCACTCAGGGATGTGACACCATATCTTCACTTGTGGTTGTACACTGGTGTTTCGGAGAGGTTCTCCCCTTGTTTTGAAGTGCTGTCCGGCACCGTGCAGACAGCAGACAAACTTGAAACAGCCGAGTTCAATTTCAGCATGTCATCAAGTTACTCACAGCTCTACAAATGAGAAGAATTGAATGTGAACAGAATGTTTTCTACGCTGCTTTGCTAGTCATCATTTGGTGTTGGAGTCTGTGTAGAGTGTCCGTCATGTTCACACACGCCATGGTCATCAACAATGCTTCTGTGCAAAGGGACCTCAACTTCCTCCTCCTGCGCTCCTTCTCACCCCACATCCTGCCTGGTTTCCCCTTCTGTTGTCTGAGTTTACCAAGCAACATGTCCACACCCACATGAACCATCACATCGTTTTTTAAAAGTCACTCGGCGTGGGCGCTCGCGGCGGCCCTGTCTTCGCCTGAGGGATGGAAACACATGTCCACTCTGTGTCGGAGGCGCCTCTTGAGCCGAAGGCGCCGCCTCACTGAGGTGGTGTTGTACTCCTCGGCCTTCAGCTTGCCATAGTAATCAGAGAACTTGGTAAAGAGGAAGGAGATAGGCATGCCATTCAGGATGATACCGAATGAAATGCAGCCAAAGGCCACGATTCGGCCCAGGACGGTGACGGGAACCACGTCGCCATAGCCCACAGTAGAGATGCTGACCTTGGAGAGAAAAATGAACAAATTTACTGTCCTGTCAGAAATGAGCCAAGTCGTCATCCGTCTATTGTGAGGTAGCCTGTTCTGGTTGTTGGCGGCAACCGAAGGAGGAAGTTAGGTATTGTAACAGCAATGAGGGAAAAAGAAATGGTTAGGAGGAGGTGGGGTTACAAAACACAGGACTTCCACACAGAAGACCACTTTCTGTTTCTTCTCTGAAAACAATAATCAAAGTGTATTTTTATCCATGGCCGCTCCACAACATTCACCACGTTAATTTAGTTCCTCCTTCTTCAGGAGGAACTAAATTGCCAGCGGCGCTGGCAGGGTTTTATCAGTACTTTCACGGGGAAGCCATGAGCACATACCTGTGTTCTGTGGTGAGGTTGGAAGAAAACTCATTTTATTTGTGAGCTTTTTAATCACTTTACTGTCTTGATTTACTTTTTGCGATCCACAATTACAGCTTACAGACATGGTGTTGCGCAGCCATGTTGCTGTGAGCAGACGGGGATGTGCTACCACGGGAGGGAATGTCCCACCCGTGCCTCCAGCTGGTGATAACAACATGTCTGCTGATGCCACGAACAAAGGAGTGTCACGCAGCTACAAGTTTCAAATGGGCCCAGTCATAATTCTTTGTTGCCGTGTGGTCCAATTCAGACTTATCGAGAAACATTTTCCTCCCTGAGGGTTTAAAATCCAGGCGAATGATTCATGTTGCTTGAGATTGCGCCCTGTTTTTCAGAAGGAACAGAAGGATTCGCTTGCATACAGTGAGTGGTTTTGAAGTGAAAGAAACATGCAAAGGTGGAGGGTTTCAAAATTGAGACTTGGTTTATGGCAGTGATTGCATTTCCTTACTCCTGGTGTAGTTTTATTCTGGGACATACGATGCACCGTTGGATGGGGAGTTTACCAGCAACATATCTGAACTGACTATCCGAAATTTTGACCCGTACACAGATGTTCACCTTCAAGTGGACAATACACAAATGCAGTGTTTTATAAACCTCTGGAATTCAAAGTCTAAAAGCGGGAGCAGGGAATTGAGTATGTTTAGCTACTGATACTCACTGCAGCCCACCACCAGGCATATGGGATACTGCTGATGGGAGATCCCTCAGTTTCCCTCTCGGCTGAATGCAGAAGGGCAGAGAAAGTGAAGATTCCCATGGCGATGAAGAGCAAAATGCAGGAGGCCTGCTGGTAGCACTGCCGCAGCGTGAACCCGAACGCTCTCATGCCGGTTGAGTGTCGCGCCAGCTTCAAAATTCGAAAGACCCTCATCAGCTTGACCACTTTGAGGACATGACTGAGCTCGCTGACCTGAGACATGGCTCCGAGGTCCCCCTGTGCACTCGCGTCCTCGCTGTGAGCAAAGGCTTCGAAGATGATCTGGAAGAAAAAAGGCATCACTGCCACCAGGTCCACAAAATTGAGTCCACTCTTCAAAAACATTGTGATGTCAGGAGTCGTTCCAAGGCGGATTGAATATTCAAAGGTGAAGAACACAATGGTGACGATCTCCACCCATTCCATGTGTGTTTTACCATTCACTGTATATATCTGAAGTTCCCCCACAGTGCTGAGAGCCATTGCCACGATAGAGAAGAGCACGGAAAGGTTGGAGAGCACATTGAAAGCCTTCGCCAGAGTCGAAGAGTACGGATCCTCCACCACGTTCCACAGAGTCCTCCTCACGTCCCCGCAGACCATGTCCTGGAAGGACTCGTCACTGTGCCTCCCCTCAATCTCGGCCATCAGCTCCCTCTCCACCTTCAGCTTGTCCTTCACCTCATCCACCTTCTCCTCGAACGCCATCCAGCAGCAGCGCTGAGTGTCCTTCAGGCTCAGGCCCCAGTACGCAATCTCCTCCTCAAAGTTGACGGGGCACATTTCCTGTACGACCCACAGAACGCCGCTTGTGTAGAAATGGCAGATGTGGTGGAAGAAGGCAGGGTCACGGTCAAAGAAGAACTCGCCCTTTCGTACGGAGTAATCGTCGCACAGTGTGAGAAGATTTGCCTGGTCCTTGCAGAGAGCCAGGGAGCCTATGCGGGTGTCGGGATATTTAACGGCACACCGTGTGGGAATATGAAAAACCTTCCCTCCAACATTAACGCTGATGCTCATCTGCCACTTAGGTCTTCCCTCAGCTTCAGGGTGCTCTGCTTTGATGCCAGGACTGTCGAGGTTCTCCAGCGAGCTCCACGCTTTGACTGTTTTCTCCTGAGAAAAAGGGAACGTTTTGTTGTCCTGCACACCCTTTGAGAGGCAATCGATGGTGGACCTGCGATTCTGCAAACATCGCTGAAGCCCAGCTTGCTCTGAAGCCATCTCGAATGTAGTTGGACGCAGGAAATCAGTGACGCTGCACAAAGAGAAAGCAAAATGTAAGAAACAGGAACAATAATCTAGCGACACATGGCATATTGCTGAATCAACAGAAAGATTGCATCAGGTCTCGCAGGAAGCGGTAGACCAGGACATGGCATGTCCTGTTTTGCTTGCTCAATTGTGGCCGAGGCTGAAGTCTGGGTCGAAGGAAAAGCCTCTCTCTGACTGCGACTGCAAAACGTGACAAAACGGATTCTTCAGACGAAGAGATCAAGCGCAGGCAACAGGGATTTCATCCATTTAATCTCACTGGTGCCCTTCCAAGTTTCCTTAAGCGGTTGTAAATATAGGAGGTTGTTTGTTTTTGTGTGTGTGTGTTTGTGTCTGTGTGCATTAGGAAACAAAGTTGATTCAAGGATTTTGAAGTGACAGGACAAAAAGGCACCTGGGGCCTTATGTTGTATCTTTTCTTCTTATTCCTCTTTTTAAAATTACCCCTTTTCCATTCTTCCGTCTTCTTTCATTTCATCATACTGTTCTCAAAAACACTTCTATGATTCTTTTGTGGTTTCCTAGCACCTGTGGTGATTGTTTTGCGAAATGTATTTCCAAATATGAATATATCATATTGCTCCACACAGTAGGGGTTGGCAGTTGAACTCAGTCATGGACCTTTTTTTTTAAGCATTGTTCAGTTCATGTAGTTTTACGCTGTGTCAAAAAAACGGCCTCTGTGATTTCACTGTGACATCAATAAAACAATCCTGTAAAAGCTCTTCTCTCATGTCTATGGATAATTAAAGTGCCTACTGTACATCCGCCATCCGTGTCTCTGTTTGTCTTTGTCACATCTCTTTCTGCGAATGTGACGCACAAAGACGTCACTGGTTATGGACACAAATATGCAAGAGAAGAAAAAACAAAAACATGAAATTATCCATTTAATTCATTTACAGCTTTTGACAGATTTACACATGGTGCAAACACACACTGACTGTAAAGCCGCACATAAAATAAATTCCTTAAGAATAAATATCAACCACAAAACTCACACAGTTTGAAGGTCACCCACACAATTGTCTCTCGACTAAGGAAAGCAGATTCTTATCAGTTCAACAAAATACATTTACTTGAGGCTATTGCAAAAAAAAAAGAACACTAATAACATGACTTGGTTCAACAAGGCAAGTCAATCATTTAAACAAAAAAACACTCACACGAACACTAGCCAGGCTTGAGGCACGAGGAAACAAGATAAACCAGGAATTTGTTCCCACTGTAGCATCAACGCTCTCAGAGGTATCAAAACTAAACCCTGTTACTCACACTCCTTACACTCACTACAGTACAGTATTATTGCCACTGAACAAGCTAGACTCGAATTTGCAAAGCATTGGGTCATTATTCTCTGTTGATCATTAATCCCCTTCAAGAAAAGAGATAAATCCACCACTTTCTCTCGTTGGTGATGGAGGCCAAAAGCAGCAGCAGCTCATAATTATATTCAGTAGTACTTGGAACGATTGTGGCAAACATAACAAACCCTGCTGTGATGGATGAATTCATCCAAAGGATGTTACTGTGCCGCTACTCCAGGGCAGGTAGTAGTAGAATTCAACCTTGTGATTTGATCTATCAATTGAACTTCAAAAGGCCACTTTATATTAACTTTAGCCTGCAAGACATAATGAATAGATGTGTCGATGTTGCATTAATCACTACAGCCAAGTTTTAAATTTTCAATAATCCACTGTGTTGTAGAAATGTAGAACATCGAGGACATGTGCGGGACAGACAGACAGTATCCGTATATTGGAATAAAACTCCCAAAATGTCAAAGGACTCAAAAGTTTCAACCCTAAAATCAAATTTAGCTTAATAACACATTGTAGGGGTTTTCTTTTTTCCATTTTCTTTTCAACTAACTCTCTGATTAGTCAACTTATCATTTCACCTCTTATCTTAACACATTATCTTTCCATCGGTAGTCTTAGGACACCTTCAGGCTGTAACACAACTGGCAACCTGCTGAGCAAAATGCTTGAAAACAGGGATTTAAAAATATTTAATCTGTAATCATATTCAAAACACAAAAAGAAATAGATTAAATGCTTGTTTACTGCTGTTCACAGCTTTCAGAAATAAATTGCACAATGGTCGTCGTCAACAACAAGCAGACATTGAGGTACCACGGCTAAATGTAATACTATTCCAGAAGTGAAAGTACAACAGCACCGTGTGTCCCAAGGCCCTCTTCCCTCCTCTGATCTCATTTATTTTCCACCAAGTCACCTCTTCGGAGATTGAACCTCCAGAGACACGATGGGGCGATCAGCTGGGTTTGTGTCGTCTCGTCGTTCTGTCGAGGGGTTTGAGATGCACCAGGTGAAGCTCCAGTCTGCTGGCAGTCTCTGTGTCACACTTTCTTCATTCCCCATCCAAGTCCAGCTTAAGCAGAGTTTCCTGGCAGGGGGGCGAAGAACAGGGCTTAGTCGACACACTGCACAGCTATAAGTCTTTAACCTGAAGACAGCTCACGGATTAGAATAGGGCTGCCACTAACTTTTATTTTCATAATTCATTTATTTGTTGATTATTCTCTCAATGAAACCAAACTAAACAAACAACAATCCCAGAAAATGCCCATCACAATATCCAAGAGAGAAAGGTGAAGTCATTGAACATCTCGTTTTTGTTTGGCCAACGGTCAACTGCAAAATAGTCAATTTAGAAGAAAAGGAAAAAAAAAAGGTGACATGTTAAAATGTCTTGTGTCGTCCAGAACCCCAAAATATTCAGTTCAAAAACAGAAAATATGAATCTAAAAGGCTAAGACACATTCGTTTTTGCATGAAAATGACTAATAAGCTGTTCATTTCATCCTTCACCTATGAATATATACTTCATCTCATCTCAATGCTTTGTTATTTCTGCGGTACAGTTTCTTGTTACTTATGTGCAGGCATACACACCTGTACTGATCACTTCATCACTGACACTTAACAGACATAAATTTCAAACAATGTGAATTGACTGGGAAAGATTTATCTCCTTTGTTAGTCTGAAACTTGAATTGCTGCAGCATCAAATGTTTCTCGTCCCCTCGAGGAGACAAAGGCAGGAAATGTGGTAAAAGGGGAGAGGAAATGACAGAACAGCAGGGGTCAGTTGGGAATGTTTCATCACTCAATTACCAAAAAAAGAAATACATGCACTACTGTACACATAGTCTTTATAGGTTGCTCGCAATTGTATGTGGGGCTGCTGCGTTTGAACGTATACAAAATTTGAAATCATGTTTTTAATGCGGATTTAATCAACTGTATTTTCTGGTTTAACCAACGTATTTTAAACAGAAAACGGCTCTTTCCAAGGCATTTTTGATGCTGTCAATGATATTTAAAATGTATGTCATAAATACAAATTATATTTATGTGTAGAGTGAATTTTGGCCACATGGATATAAAACAAACTGAACTATCAAACAAAACAAAGAGTGCAAGAGGCGGCTACTTATTTGGGGCTTTTGTGGAGCTCTGTTGATTTTCCATATTTGTATCTGGACTGGTGACATCACACATACGCATGATAAACACCTCGTTTGCGTCATTAAAAGAACTAGTATATCCCTTGTTCTCCCCAACTTGAATACACACAGATTGAAATTGAAATGAATGACACTAACAAAGAAAATTCCTCTCTGGTTCTGTTGAATTGACTCTGTGCAGCTCTTACACGGTAAGCTGGTCTGACCGTTGAACAATAAGTTCAAAACAAACATTCCTCTTGATAAGAAACGTGACGTGATTGTTAGGGATTTTTGTTGTTTACACCGACGGCTTTGTTTGCACATCATCATAGCAACTGTAGCCACAAACTCAAACTGTGTGGCAACTGAGACGCTGCGTTGTACAATCTGAGCACTTGCCTTAAAAGAATTTATTACTCCGAGGGTAAAAAAAAAAAATACACTGTCACGTCACCGATATGTGATAAAAGCCACACCTCAGAGGCAACTCCTTAACACAGCTTTGTACTACGCCCCACACAAGGGCAGCTGACCTGAGATTGATGATCATAACCAAGCTGGAGGCGGATTACAGAGGTGACAAAGGACCTTCTGAAAATCTGCTAGAAAATGTGAATGCAGCACTACAAACTATCCCTACTGGGACCATAACTGAGAGCAACAAGCTGATATACACTACAGCAACAGTGTCCAAGATGAACACCATCAGCAACAAGGAGAAGTATCCCCCCCCTGGAGGAGAAGGCCAAGAGGCCAAGATCAATGCAACAGGGAGAGAAGTGACACAGCTATCAGGCCAAGGGAAACCACAATGAGACCACAAGGAAGTCGCTCACAGCCAAAGGGTGCGTCTTGAAATATCTTGTTTTGTTTGAGGCCTAAACGCAAGTGTAAACTTTGGGTGAGATTTCTCTCAGCAGCGACACAAAACATGTAGGACTTGCAGCAGCAACAAGCGAGCTCACATGATTCAGTATCAAAAAAATGGTCTTAAAATGACGATAATATTGTTTATCTAGTTATTTCTGGGACAATATATTGTGCGACAACTGGAAAGGAGGCATCATAATAATTCCGATGCTCAGTGGCTAGTGGAGCTGAGAGCAGACTACAGCCACTTCTCAAAACAATACCCAGTGACCATCACGATGGCAGACATCCAAGAAATAGAGTCAAGGCATAGGCCTGAACCGCCTCGGTCAGATCATCACAAAGAGTGGCAACGGATACAGGTTCCGAAGTGGAGAAACCATCGGCCGCCCCCTCTACATGGATGACATCAAGCCGTCTGTCAGGATCGATCGAGACATCAACTCACCGATCCACATCACCAGGATCGACAGCAACCACATCGCTGATGTCATTCGAACTAGATAAGCGCAGTGGGACGGTATCAAAGAGAGAGAGGCAAGATGATCAGAACAACTGACGGGTTTGAACTACCAGAATGCAACAAAGCGGATGTTCACGTCAGCAACGAATACTTTTGGTTCCCGCAGGCAAATGGAAACCATGAAGACACCACAGCCAAGTACCTACGCAGAGTAAGGCAGGTCGTGAAAAGTCAGCTGAGTGGAGGGAACAAAGTGCGAGGCATCAACACATACGGTCATCAGATACCCCGCTGCTGTAATAAAGTCATGGAGGATCCTCTATCAGCTGAATGACTTTTTATCTCTGTCTGTCTGTGTCACACTTTCTTCATTCCCCATCCAAGTCCAGCTTAAGCAGAGTATCCTGGCAGGGGGCGAAAAACAGGGCTAAGTCGACACACCGCACAGCTATAAGTCTTTAACCTGAAGACAGCCGGTCAAGCTGTGGTCAAGCTGTGGTCAAGCTTTATCTGGGGAGCCACCAGAGTGCTTTCGTAGAAAAGCTGACCCCGCATTTAGAACCAAGGAGCCCAAATAAACAATACACAAGCCTGTTACTGGAGTTTCTTATATTAAATAATTAATAAATCATATAAATGTTTTATAACACTGTACTGACAAATATTACCTTCAGATACTGACACGAGTTTGGATCCACAGGTGGCCCCTGGACGATGAGCGGGTCCCGAGACTCTTTGAGGGAGAAACTCTGCACAGCGAGAGACCTGGATGGCCTGAAATCCTCTCTCCACCACCACACGGCCATTCCCACCAGCAGCAAACTGAGAAATACTGGAAAACAAACAATAAAACACACACTTGTGAAAAAAACAACCTGAAGACACACAGACTGGTCCTATTTTAACAACCTCAAATTAACATGATTTATTCAGCAAAGTTAGACACTTGGAACTCCTCACAGTGTGTTAGACACTTGGAACGCCTCACAGTGTGTAAGACACTTGAACGCCTCACAGTGTGTTAGACACTTGAACGCCTCACAGTGTGTTAGACACTTGAACGCCTCACAGTGTGTTAGACACTTGGAACTCCTCACAGTGTGTTGGACACTTGGAACTCCTCACAGCGTGTTGGACACTTGAACGCCTCACAGTGTGTTAGACACTTGGAACGCCTCACAGCGTGTTGGACACTTGAACGCCTCACAGTGTGTTAGACACTTGGAACTCCTCACAGTGTGTTGGACACTTGGAACTCCTCACAGTGTGTTAGACACTTGGAACGCCTCACAGTGTGTTGGACACTTGAACGCCTCACAGTGTGTTAGACACTTGGAACGCCTCACAGTGTGTTAGACACTTGGAACGCCTCACAGTGTGTTAGACACTTGAACGCCTCACAGTGTGTTAGACACTTGGAACGCCTCACAGTGTGTTAGACACTTGGAACGCCTCACAGTGTGTTAGACACTTGGAACGCCTCACAGTGTGTACAGCGCCTTCATCTCCGTGTGTGGAAACAGTTGCTCAACATCTGTTAACTAGTGTATAAATGACAGACCCTGAATGTTGCATGTTCATGAATCATCTGGGAGTGACCGGCTAGGATCAGCTAGAAAGCTGTAACAACATGAAATAAGCGGGAACAAAATGACATCCTTATTTATGAATACTTATCTGGCTTATCCTCATTAGAACCAATATTTAGTTATAAGTTTACGTCACAGGGCCTAAACGGGCCTGATGGAGATAATTACATTTACAATTGATAAATATTGTCATCTATAATTTAGATTTGCTACGGTTAAATTTGACGGGTGAGGAGATGCTTGCTCGTCGGTAAAAATTGTTTATACGTTTGTTGTTTATACCTTGTTCTTTTCTGTATACTGTTGATCTATTTATTCTTGGACTGCCCGATGGAGAAAACTGTTTTAAAGGAAGGAGGACTGTAGTGGGAGCACTGGGGTGTCAGGTTTCACTGTGTGGCGATGGCAAATGGTTTACATAGCTCTTGAGTCAGGTAATAGGGGGCCCCTGAGTGGTCTTTAACAGTAGTGTGCTATGTTGCCATTACTGAAGAAAGATAAACACAGAGGGTTTTATTTGTTGTAGGAAAAGAAGGTCTTACTGATCAGAGAGAGGACTCCAGCAAATGTAGGGTCGGACAAACTGGAAGCATGAACTGTGCGAGAGATAGCAGGAGTTTCTTGAGATTCATTTTGTCCCATTTCGGGAAAAATGCAGGTGAACTCTGGACTCTCGGACTGCAGGTGGACCGCGCACTCGTGCCGACACACCTCCCCAGGACGTCCGCACACTGACGGCCCTAAGATACCAGCAGAACGTAGTCAGTTGAGAGGAATCTGTGACTTTTGAGGTGGCGATTACCTTTTTTATTTATAGCACCTTCCATGAAGTACGTGCCTGATCACAAAGGTTTACCAATCAGCAACAGTTATCGTGAAGTCTGAGACGTAGCATGCGCAGAAAGGGGCTTTTTACCATTTGGTTGAAGGACAGGCTGAACGACGACCACTCCGCCCGGTGAGGTCAAATTCGTCAGCAGTGTTTGAAGTTGGCTGCCATTGTGCTTGTTTGCTCGGCAGATGGAGCGCGTAACTTCTTCACTCCAATATACAAAACCCTGAAATCGAAATGGAAAGAGACTTAGCAGGAGAAGCTTCGCAACAACATTGAGAAACGGGATTTTCAGTTTAAAGTTGAAATTAAAGGATGGTAACTGGTTATGTTTAGCGTTTCTCAACAAACTGCACCTTCTGTCCTTGAGGCCCAACAAACGTGCCGTGATCAATTCTCTTCCTTAAGGAAAACACTTAAAAAGAAGATTTTACAAAAAATATTTAATTCATTTTTTTCCCCCAACAGCAGTTTTTGTTTTCAATTATAATGTTACCTAATATTGTACTCAATTTTATTCTATTTTTAAAGCCTAATTTCTTCCATTCAGTCAATTTTTTTTCTCCAATTAAAGCACTTTGCGACTTTGTTCTGAAATGTGTTGTATGAATAAAGTTTTAATTGTATTTCTATCCATCTATTGAATGACAGTTCAAGTAAAGTGAACTCCCAGTTTTCCGCATGAGTTAAGGAAAAGAAAAGAAAAAGAGTTAATTTCCTCCTGGATTCCCGTCCATGTTAATCTTTGAACCCGGGCTTTATAGCACTCATTGTTATATCAGCAGTGAGGTAAAGGCTCTGGGAACATATCAAATTCACTGGAACATTTGTTCAGTATTGATTTATATAACAACAAATATACAAAGGGTGTCAAGAGATAGAGATATCCCATTTACCTTTTATTCAACAACGTTTAACCCTTTATTTCAGCTCATGGGAGATTTCAGACTGTCCCTGTATGCACATGGGTGAAAGTAATGTGGCACACCACAAGGATGTAATGTTGTCTCACCTCAAACAAAGCCAGTCCAAATGGTCGGTCCAGGTAGCCGTTTGACTCCACTACTGTTTTACGGTCACGACCTTCTAGATTTACTCTGGAGATGCTCCTCATTCCCTGGTCGACCCAGTACAGCAGCCGACGAGGTAAATCTGTATGGGGAGGGGGGAAATGTGAACACATTAATAGGCAAAATAAAAAGGTAATACTGAGGGACTCAGCAGTCCAAAAGCGCGCGCACACACACACATAGTGGGAAGCTATGTTCAACATCTTTGAACTTACTATACCAATTCATATTAGGAAAATATAGATCTGCAATTTCCACAGAGATTCAAAAGTTTCATATATATATGTATATGAGAACATACCCAAAGAGAGGGCAACCGGGCAGTGTATTGAGGAAGTGACCAGGGCAACTGTGTCTCTGCCGTCCAAGCCAGCTCTCTCGATCTTTGGAAAGCTGCCACATTGAGCCCAGAAGAGCAACCTGATGAAACAAAATGCAGCCACGCTGTGTGATGAGAGACTTTAAATCACCTATTTAATTGTTCTTTATTAAGTTTGTACTTCTTGCACATTGAAAACCAGACAGGAAAGTTATTGGAAGTATTTTGTTTCCCCTCAGAGTTGGCCCAAAAAAAGGAAGAAGCTTTTACAAAGAAAAAGCAGACAAATACAATAAATGAGCTAAAACCCTAACTGACATGGTTGAACCATATTGTGTTTGAGACAAAAGGGGCAGGTAGTATACAACAGAATGTGCACACACTCATCAGATGCATAAATGGCAATTTAACATCATGTGTAAAGGTATTGCTACAGTACGGTGTGTACTATGTAGCCTCTCCTGCTTCAATACATGATAATTGAGGAACTTGTGATTAAAACCTGTCCGGAGTCATGTTTTGTTTGCTCATACAAACCCAGGAAGAAGCCATTAAACAAACAATATCTGTCATTTTAAGACCATGGACCATGGGGCAACAATGATGTGCCATCAATAAGATTAAATATACATTCAGATGGTCTTATAACTACAGATACTGTTTGTCTTTAAGCCTCCTCCCACATAGTTTTCATGAGCCAACAAAACATGACTCAGGAGATGTTTCAAACACAAGGCAACACCTCACTTCTTGATTATGCCGTCCACTATTAATGGAAATCAAAAGTAAATTCCTGTGTCGTTCTACCCTTGAAGAGGCTCCACAGCCACAGCAGAAGGTTTGTCCAGCCCTGCGATGAGCCGACGCTGTGTCAGACCGTCCAGCGGGCCGACGTAAACAGAACCACTCTCCACACAGGTCCAGTAGAGGAGCTGGTGGATCCAGTCCACAGCCAAGCCCGACACAGAACCCTTCACTTTCAGCACTAACGTGGCGTCCTGTGGCTTTCCATCCATGGAGACCCTGAGAAAAACAGGCAGAACACACACGATCCATAAAATGAACACGGTGCTCAGAGTACAACTTTCAGATCTAACCAATCCTGAATGTGGCTTCTTTATCAGGTCCACTCATATTTTCCCATTATGAAAAAAAACATGGTGTTTATGAAAAAAAAAGCTGCAACTGAAGGATAAAGGTTTAGAGGAAGACGGACAGTTAAATCCAGCTTTACTGTTTACTGGATGAATTGCCATGAAATTTTGTATAGGCATTCATGCTCCCCAGAGGATTAATCCAATGGACTATGATGCGTTAACGTCTTTAATCTTCAGTCGTATGAATTATATCAACATGACCGTTCCCGTGACTTTTCATCCTCCAACCTCATCAGATCAAAGGTTCCGCCTTTTCCATGGTTTTGTTTATATTGAGGGTTCAGACAACAATATCACAAAAATTTTAAGTGGCATAAAAACAAAACTCAGTGGCCATAAAGAATGTTCTGAGGTGTAATTACTGCAGCATGAAGCTTAACTGGGTGAAATGTGAGATCAGAAAGACTTTCTTGGCAGGTAAATGCTAGGGAGTTGTCAGAAGAAGAATGTATGCAGTGCCAACGCAGGGCACTCAACAAGGACTGACAGTAAAACAGACATGGTGATCATAGAAAGTTTGTGTCTGGATCGGAGTGATCCAATCTAATGTTACTTTGCAAAACTGGCACAAAGTTAAAACCTAATCCTGGAAAGGAAAAACATGGAATGTCCAAATCCAAATCATTCTGCTCAACATTAAAGTTCTTGAACAAATGGGCCCTGGCTATGAATGTGTGTACAACATCTCCTGAAAATGAGCCATGTTGTTCATGGGGAAAAACAATTGTACATGAGCGAGCCAGTTGCCAAGAAGGGGTTTACTTTATCTGGATCGATAGTTTGTGGACCACCCCCCCCCTTCGGCTTTGGTAAAAGACGAGGTGTGTGATCGATGCAGAAGCTTCAGCTCCACTACCTGTAGATGGAGCCTCGTCCTTGTCGCGCCCAGTACAGTGTGTTGTTGGAGGCCAAGGCCGCCATGGGCCCCGGTCCTGATAAATGTGGGGCCAGTTCCCGGTACTCTGTGCCAGTGATACTCATCAGTTGCACTCCTTGAGAAGAAGTGAAACCGAGCTGGGCCTCGTCTCCTGGACAAAACAATAACAATAACAATTACAACAACACCAACCACAACAACCAAATAGATTTATAAAACACACCAGAGTGTATCATATGCCATCTCCCACATCTAAGTTGTTGCCAGGCTGATCTGACTGACTAGACAAAGTTTTCTTTCTAGCGACGAGGCGTGCTCTCCAAGATGTAGTATACTTTGTAACTGGAAGCAGAATAACCCGTCAGGGAATGATGATGAAAACCCGTCTGACAACAGAAGTTCCTTTGCGCATGATCGGACCACGTTGGAAAAAGTAGACTCCTGAGAACTATAAGAATCAAATCAATCTTTTTCTTTCAGAGGGTTCTGGTGAACTGATGTAAGTCGATATGTTTGGAATGAGCCAATGTTTGTACCAGAAAAATCCTAACTAAATGGGACGTACCACACATTAGGTTACGGACGTGAACAAACCTCTTACATGACACATGATAGAATACAAATGGTGGGAAAAGACATGGATACTGTACTTCAGGCTTGTACATGTGCACTCTGCCTCCTATCTAGTGCTTTCGGGGACAAGATCGCGGTTGAATCAGCGATGTGTCTGGAGCCAACACAGTGCTATGAATTTTGTCTGCCAGCGACACGCCTTACGAATGAATTAACTAATTCAAACCTGGGTGCTCTGCGTGATATTAAACATTTGCGTTGTCAGAGGCTATTTACCAGGTGCACACACACCCTCTGTTTCTCACCCCTGGCTTTGCACTCGCTGGTTGTCGGATTCACGCTGTAGCCCTCGTGACAGTCACAGGCAAGGCTGCCGTTCACAAGATCACACAGCTGGTCACACACATCTATCTCCAGGCATGCGTCAACCTCTAGATGAAAGAACAGATAACATAAAAGAGTTCCGGTGACTGTCACACACAAGTTTTATTTACGAAAAAAAAAGTGTACTGAACAAAAATCTAAAATAGGGTATATACACTTTCACAAAGATATTTAATAATACAACACTATAACGCCCTTGAAGAAATGTTTGACGTTTGAAGAGTGGGCAGATTTTTATAACTGGCCATGGTGTGAAAATCAACGTGGCAGGAGTCAAGATGCTCCACTCACCCTCACACTGACTGTCCCCGACCAGCCGCATGTTCTCAGGGCAGCGGCAGAGGAAACCCATCGGCTGGTCCTCGCAGCTATGAGAACAGCCTCCATTATTCACCCGACACTCGTTCTGATCTGCAGGAAAAAAAAAGGGACATCATCAGCGGTGTCATACAACAAAGCACCGTGCTATTTGTCAATACAGTATGACAGACGTAAGGCCCTTAAGTCCTGTGTAAACCACAACTTTTAAATCCGCATTTTCAATCCATATGTCAATAAGGATCATGCAATAAGATCAGCAGCTGCTGCACAGCACCTTGAGGCTAAATGTTCTCGATGTAAATGTGTGTTTGTACATATCCTCTCCTTTACAATAGCTGCAAAAAAAAAAATCCAACCTTACATCGAAATCTGTGTGTCTGGGCAACCCCTCAACTGAGGGTCACCGTTGCAGGGATTCATTCATTCAGACAGCAACGAAGAAAATCGATTAGTTGTTTGGTCCATAAACTATCATAAAAATGTCGAAAAATGACGATCGTGTTTCCAAACCTCCAACATGATGTTGTGTTCTGTCCAAACACCAAACATACTTAGTTTAATGTCACAGAGGAGGTAAGGAACCAGATAATATTCACATTTAAGAAGCTGAAATCAGAGAATTTGGACTTTTTTCATAAAAACTACTTTTTGACAATGAATGGATTATCAAAAAAGTTGGCAATTAATTAAGTAATCGATTACTAATCGATTATTCGATGTTGAAGCTCTAAAAAAAAAAAAGAAGGAAGAGTTTGATGAGATAAAATTATAAAGATACAATTATTAAAGCACTTGCTCGTGGCTTGCCCCACCGCTCGACAAAATCCCGCCTGTCTGCCGCCCTGGTTCAAGGACGGTGGAACGAGCTCCCCTTGGACATTGGGACAACACGGGAACCTTACAAACTTTATGTCGCAGACTGAAAACTCACCAGTCCAGTTTCAGACTGCTCTTTAGTCCATGAAGTGAAGCAATCAATGTGCTTCTAATCAAAGGAATGAAACCATCCCTTCTCCACCTTCATTCCAGGCTCACTTGAACATACAGTACATTGTTTTTTTATTGTTTTTGTGGTTGCTGTAAAAGACTTATGAATAGCACACCCAGTCTATTCTGTACAATACACGTCACACAATCAAAGGCATTGTCACTGCTGTCACAGCTTATTATCACAACCTACAAGTTTTAACCCCTTCAGCTCAACATCCCTAAGCACACTGATGCTTGTCATATGAACTGTGCTATATACATAAACTTGACCTGAATAATGGAAAGGCATACCCTTTGGTTTCTTCCACTCAGATGGCAAATAGCAGTTTAAAAACAAATGTTTTCTGAACTTGTGGTTAACCATAATTTATTAGTTTGAATCACAAGTGTTCTCTCTTAACTGATTGATGGGTTTGTATATTTCCCATCAGCCAGTTGGTGTTTAAACTGGACTGACGTCCACACTTTTTTCCAGACATTTTCTGGAGGGGCTTTATGTGATTATGTGATAATTTTCTGGAACGTTTCCTGCCAGCTCCCTTGGAAAATTTCCAGAAAATGTCAGAGTTCATGTCAACAAAAAAACGGTTTGGTGATGTTCATTTTCACTTCAGGACAGAAAAATAAATAAATAAATAAATATATATATATGATTTAAAATGAATCTATCTATCTATCATTTAACTAAATGTCTTTGAGAACTGCTTTCGGGACCCCACTTCATTAGAGTGCAAAGGGACCCCCTCAAATTTTTTTGTGTCCTAGAACCAGAGAATTGGCAGCATCTTTTCATTTATGACTAGAACAATTATTGGATTATCACAATAGTTTAAGTCCATAAAGGTTGACCGAGATCACCTTGTTGTGTTTCCTGCTGGTCACTGACAGAAGAAATAAACTAGTTCATGACCATGTTTAACACGGAGAGGAGCGTGTGGATGTGCCTACCGACCAAGACGCCCGCAGCGTTTCTGTAAATCCTCTGTGCAATAAGACAAGATACTATACTGCCCTCTGCTGGCTGCTCAGTGTGCATACAACTGAACATTAGGCCCATGAGTGTTTGCTCATTCAAAAACCCAAGGCATTGGACTTTTTCCCAGATTTTAGAACCCGGCTGCTCCGAACGAAGCCACAAGAGCATTTAGGCCTCGGTGACCTGAAGAGCTTGTATAAAAGCATCTGCCAAATAAATAAAGCACATTAACAGGATTAGTCAATTGTTGTTATGCACCATTTCTTTCATTTAGGCATTTTTAACATTTTCCCCCAGATACTGTAATATAAATATCACCCACCACAGTTGTCCTCATCGCTGCCGTCAGAGCAGTCGGGTGAGTGGTCACACCTCCAGGTCTGGCGGATGCACTGCCCGTTCCCACAGGGAAACTCAGCCGCTGCGCATTTTGGAAAAGTCTGGGGGCGCGGCCGGGTCAGCTCACACGACTCCTGGGTCTCGTCCCGCCCATCCTTGCAGTCCGTCCGTCCATCACAAAGCTTGTGTCTAGGCAGGCAAACGTCAAACGCGCCGCAGGAGAAGACCCCGGCGGTGCAGTTCTGGCAGGAATCTTCATCGCTCCCGTCGCCACAGTCGTCCACGCCGTTGCATACGAAACTTAAAGATATGCACCGCCTGCTGCTGCTGCAGGCAAATTCATCGTTCTTACACCACACATGACCTGTGAAGAGTGACGGTCACAGGATTAATTACATCTGTAGGAACCTCAAGAGCCCAAAACACTACACTACCGATACAACCCGAAATGACATTTTTATCTTGTGTTTACAGAACACACTTTGTGACGTTATGTCATATTATATTATAACGTTAGCTTTGTTTTTCCGACCACTCACATGAGCAGAAACATTAGGATACCACACATCGAGGGATAACTCAGTTTTATCTGCTTCATTTCTGATTTCTATTCAGAAATGCATTTCATTTTGTCTCATAAATCCAGTTTCAGAAAGAGCGGCATCAAAATCAGTAGTGAATATATTTTCTGAGGAAAGTGTGTGTGAGTGAATGCTGGGACATGCTAAAGCTGCTTCGTAGGGACTGAACATTACTCAAGGAGAAATGGAATTGCCCACAAAACTAAACAAATGAAATCGGAAAGTTGTTGACCAACTTATTTTCTGAACAGTAAGTCACAGGAACGTGCGTTTTCCTCAACCAGGGACTGAACTCCAACCTGCTGTTAACTGAACTGATCTAACACATGGAAACTCCAAGCAACAAAATGAATAATATTGTTTCCTCCGCCAAAGGAGGAAATGTTAACATTGCCGTTTGTAAGCAGGATTACTCAAGATCTACTGATTTCACTGAATCACATTTTTGAGTTCTTTATCATTTATTTGACTCCAGATGGGACCATAACGTACAAGATGAACATTGTGTTGTATAGAACAAGACTTGTAACGAGAGGTTGAGACCTCTAGCTTCTAGAGACCATAAACTTCTCAGGAAAATGTTTACTGATGTTAAATATCAAGTGAGAATTAGAATCATTTCTCATAGACCTCTATAGAAACGGATGTCTTTGTCGCCCTCTCTTGGTCATTTACGAGAATACAGGTTTCAGGCACTTCTGCATTGGCTTCACTCAGCGGACAGGGTGACAACGTCCATTTTCATTAACGGTCTATAATCTTGATGAAAAAAATCTGGGATATTTAGGGGACTAACATCTATAAGTGTGTGCAATTTGGTGCAGATCCAAATTAAAATTCTTGTCTAGCTGATTTAAGTGGTTCTAAAGAGAGGAATGTTGATCTAGTTCACTTGCTGCAGTTTCCTGGCAGAGAGTCGTCTGTCAGGTCCAGGTCTCATGTCTTTAAACTCAAAGCAACATTGCCATGATTCATACCTGCAGCTTTTAATCACGTCAACAATATTTATTTTTAACCTACAGATCATATTAAATCTCCTTGGCCTGCAGGGTTTTTCTTTTCCTGTGCAACTCACGGGTTTTCCTGAAAAGTAAGTCGCTTAGGAATTCAATATCAAAGATCCCAATGACCCTCAACAGGGTTATATAACAAAACTCTGCAGTGGCATTTTTCCCCACACAGTTGCAGAACATCAGATAATATCTTTGTAGCATAGACATTAAGGACAATATCCTATATGGCAAAAAAAAAAAATTATGAAATTAAGATGAAGATTTTTTCTATCATTAAAATTAATGTTTAACTCAACAAATCAGCAAATGTTTCATCTTTCAGGACTTTCTATTTCGAAAGATACCCGGGTTGTGGTCTTCTCTCTCTTCCAGAGTCTAGACTCAAAATCATCAGGGGTTAGGGTTCACTCCAGTGAACAGAACTGTACGTTGCATAAGGCGACAACTGTCAGTGAAAGGGGGCATATGAGCCCAGGAAAACGGTGTCTTAGTTCGGACGCCGTTCGACGGCTCAGAGCAGAGCAGGAACGGCGTTGTTGTCGTCGGTGTTGTCACCGTGGCACCTACTGCAGTGTCGTTCATCTGAACCGTCCTCACAGTCCGCACGTCCGTCACACGACCTCGGCCTCGGGATGCACGAGCCATCGCCGCACCTGAACTCCAGCTGCTCGTGGCAGGCGGGCAGATAGTGACCCGCAGCACCTGATACAGAACATACACGGCTCCCCGTCAGTGTGCAGGATGTCAGTGGATAGAAGGTAAACAATCAAAAGGCCTCACAAGAGAGACGATTAACAAAATGAGGGGACAGAAGAAGGAAAGTCAGAAAAACACGACAACGTGTGTAACTAAACTCTCTGGTTTTGCACTGTGATGACATGTGGAAAGGAGTCCAAGAGATAACTGTTATTTTGTTAAAGACGTTTGATATGTTGCATTCTCCAAAAAACAAACAAAAAGAGAGCATATTTCAGTTCAGTTGTTTGGTTTTGTAAGTCATGTGGTGCCATAGAGCCTGCAGCGTAAGGCCGAACATTTGTTTTCACTGCTGCTTTGCTCATGTTGCCTAACGTGGCACGCCTTAAAAACAATAATCACTTACTAATAACTAATTATGATAACAATTTATATTAATTGCACTCAACGAGACAACTCTAAACTGAGCCTTTCATACGTAATTTGAGCAATTGTATAACTGCACGGAAATTAAACAAGCACAGTGAAACTGTATGGAATGGAAGCATTCAAGCAGGCGACAGAGTTCGCTGCAGTTCGCACAGTAAACACACATTGAGCTCCGCTAAACCCTGAACATTAAACTCTGCCTCCTCCACACGCCGAGCACACCTCCACCCAACAACTCACCCGGACTGTGAACCGACACGAGCAGGAGAAAGAAACCTCCAAGGTGTCCCATGCTGTTTGTCCTCCACGGCGGCGGCGGCGGCTGCTGCTGCTGCTGCTGCTGCTGAGAGCCACGCGGTCGCGGAGAGATGACGCAATGAGCCGCGCCTCCCTGTCAACCTGCACATGTTATGAATGACAAAGCTTCAGAAATCAAGTAAAAGAGAACTTTGCAGCAGATAGACCCAGACAAAAAACCTACAAACACAAACACACACACACACGCACACAGACACGCACACACACGCGCGGGCACACACACTAGAGCGATTTAGAATGAATCTTACACAATAAGTGTTCTTGCAACCTTTTTCGAACTGGTTGATAAAACAATATATGTGATCTATTTATTTTAATCACTGTATGTAAACCTGGATGTTCTGGAATATTTTAAAATAAAAACAGGACAAACAATTCAGCTTCAGGATAAAAACATTTTTCTACGTTAAACAACTGATTTTTATTATTTCGAAAATTCCACATTGATGAGAAGAAATGGACAGAATCAAAAACCAAATTTTGGACTTAAAAAAATAATCAATATCTACATCAATATGGCAAGAACAAAAAGACACCTGACGTTATTCTGTTTGAAACTTCTTATGGACTGATGATACATAACTATGAAAATATGCCCTTTTTGTAATTTCTCATTCATTCATTCTTTCTTTGTTCTCTTCCTTTCTTCATTCTGATTTATCTTCAATAACTTTACAAGTGTTTCCCTGGCACTGGCATTTTTTGTGTGCGTATATACTGTAACTGTACTCTAACAAAGTTTGGCCGAAAAAACATATATTCATGAATGGAAAAATGTTACTACCTCATTTATTTGTCTATTATTGTCTAGAGTGGGTGTTGCAATGATGATGCTTTTGCAATAAACACATTTTCTCCTCCTAAACACTTTTTTTTTTTAATGATTGTGAGATTTTGTACCAAAATATTTTTTATATACAGTATAGTTTATTAGTTACCAAATTAAAAAAATCTGACAGTCTTCCTTTTGAAAGACATATTTCTATCAAGCTGGATATTGTAAAAATGTACAAGATGCCTCTGCATCAGGTGTTATTAAACTTGGTTTATGTCTTGTAGGTGAAGTGTTTGTCCTCTGAACTCTGAAATAGTGACAGACACAAAGACACTGTTGTTGTACCATGTACACAGTCCTGTTGACATCACTTAATAGTTGGAAGGGCTCTTTGTATTAATACTTCACTTTTTTTTTTTTACACATTGATAGAAATGATAGGTGAAGTACCTGCTGCGGCTCACAGTTAAGACTCAAGGTGTTCCAAAGAAGAAGAAAGAAGAGACTCCCTTCAGCCTGTGTTTAACTGTCTATGGCAAGTGTTGATGTGCTAGTGATTGGTTTTGGAGGATTTCCATATAAAAATCATCAAGAAGAAATCATTTATTGCAGGTCTGTTGTATTTTGGATTTGTTTTAAAAAGGTTTGTCTAAATTAATTGGCAGCAGTGTATACGTCATGAGTCATTGACATGTCAGTCACACGCACATTGTAGAAATAAGTCCGATCAGACTGACAGTTTGGAAGGAAAAGAAACATTTCCAAGGTTTCCAAAGATTCTTACTCATAAGACTATTTGCACAGTGGATACAGATTATTTTAAGTTCACTTTTCAAAAAGCAAACAAAGAAATTAAAAGGCATTGTATTTCTTTTGGCGGGGTTAAATTAAGGAACAACACCAATTTAAATTTACAAATGTGCAACTCTCTTTTGGCTTTCAAAACAATGGTTTGTAATTCTAGTTTTGAGTGTTACAAATGTGAATAATTTATTTCCTTGTTTCTTTTCTTTACTTATATCTTGGTTGCTTATTATTATTTATTATTTTTTGACTTTCAATAAAATGGTTGGTAATGCTATTTTTAAGGGTAACAAATGTGAATAATTTATTTCCTTGTTTCTTTACTTATATCTTGGTTGCTTTATTATTATTTTTGAATTAGTTTTTTTCTTTGAGGTGGGTGGATTTAATCGATAAGAAAATAGGATAGGCATATATATATAAGCTTTTGCTTCAGCCTAAGCCTTTTCAGTCACTATTTACTGTTTGAATTTAAACTGTGATATGTTTAAAATTATTGTTTTTTATGATGACTGAATAAACACCAAACAACAAAACAACAACATCCGTTACACATTTGTTCAGCACATAATGTGACCAGAATAACCAGTTGGACAAAAAAAAACATAAACATATTTTATTCACACGTTCTATTTGTACAGGATGCGACCTACACTTCGCTGTAGTACAGGCCTCTACAGCAGCACTGGATGGACAAATGAAGCGGTTGATGCTGGAGCGATTTGTCCTGCGTCTCAGAGGTCTGTGGACAGCGTCGGCTCTTTGTATACAGAACCCGGGGTAACTGGAAGCTTCGGGGCTTCAGCAACTTGGCTAAAAAGAGATCAAAACAAATATATAGACACTTAAAGATTCAGCTTAAAACTGCAAAAAGAAAAAGTCGGATATCAGGGAAACTATGGCAACACATTGTTTTAAGAAACTGCAAAGCAGCAGGAGGTTAATGCTCGTCTCTCTCGTCCTCCACGGTGAGATGTTCAGTGTGTTACAATCAGAGTAATATCCTTATACGGCTACAATCAAATTATTACTGTACATAGAAAAATACATTGACTGAGTCATTTACCCGCCGGCAGTGAGAGCCTTCTGTGAAGACATGACGACTGTGGCGGGGACCGACTCTCTGCGTCCGTCTCTGGTGAAATAGTAGTTGCCGGCGAACTTGTGGCTCGGGCCTAAGGGCATTTTGGGCGGTGGCTGCGTCCTTCAAAGAAAAAGAGCGTCAGTAGACAGAATTGATTTGTCTGCTTTAGGCTGTCCACAAAGTGACATTACCTAAAAGGGATATTTGTGCTAAGTATTTTTTTTAAACCACATACAGATTTACAGGGGGCTGCGGCGTGTGTGGGGACATGGATTTCTCAGGTACAGGTGAGATGATAAAACAGGATGCACGATGTTCAGTCTGAGTCACAGACTCGTGACTTTGAAGGCTTAATAGATGCACAGCTCACAGACTTAATTCATACGACTGGAGCTTGTTGAGGATTACGCTTGGTATTAAGGAAAGTTTGACGGCACATCCAGATCTGTGTGAGAGTTAACAGGCACTTTGGATTCTTATTAGGGCTTAACGATTAATCGCATTTGCGATTATATCGCGATATGATAAAACTATAAAGCGATTTTCTAATCGCAAGGGACGCGATTACACGCGTCACGTGATACGCGAGCGAGCTGAGCGCTCAGTGAAAGAAAAAACAGCAGTCAAGCACTTTAACCTGCTGCGCAATGGCCACAAACTTGTATTTTATTCTTCCTGTGGCTCAGCGTTAACAAGTAATTCTCTCGTGTGTTTTGACGGTATATAGTCGGAGTGAGATTGTTACAATTTTAAAGTATTGTTGTCATAGTGTGTACTGTAATGTGGTGGTAAATGTGGCGGAACCATCGAGAAAAACAGTCTTGATAAGTTTGTGTATTTCCTGAGAGGAGCCGAAGGTCACCAGTTGATTCAGGTGAACCCAAATCAAACTGTTCCCCTGAGGATGACATCATCTATCAATATGTGACGGACACCTGCAGCTTGTAGAGTCGTCGTGGCTCACGGTGATTATCGAGGACTCTCAGTTTTGAGACTTTTGCTGTGGTGAGATCGAATCCAGCTCAATGCGATCTTGCGAGAATTTTATTTTTTCACTTTTATTTTTCACGTAGGTGGCTGAAAATTGGTGCTTACTCATACAATCATATTCGTCGCAGCAGATATGAGATGCGGCCCGATGCGACGTGCAAATTGCCACTGATATGTTTGTGAAGGAGTGACGAATCTGCTGAAGCGGATAACATCTGCAGCTGCTAGGTACGGGAACCAGTTAAATCGAAAACCAGTTGGGCCGTAACACCGGTCTGTTCTCGGCGTGTGTGTGACCTGTGTGGTTCAAGTCTTACCTCTTGGCGACCTCCCCATATCGCAGCTGCAGTTTGGTTTGCAGTTCCCGCTGAAAAGGGAAAACAGAACCAGTGATTTAATGCACGAAGCAGACTGGATTACATGAACCCGTGAAGCTAGCTCAACTGGCTAACACCGACATGCTAACTATCGTTGACAGTTACTGCCCGTGGATTCAGCCACGTTCAAACGTTGTTTTTTTTTTTTCTTCCTCCGCTGATAAACTTGTTATATTCACAGTACGTCCTGGCGTCGGTTGAGCGACTGTCCGCGGTTCTGTTGCTTACCCCGGCCAAGAGGTTCCGCAGCCTCTGGATGATTTTAGTCGCAGTGGCCATGTTTGCTTGTTGTGAAGGACACAGCGCTTCTTCTGTGGTGTGGAGTGAAGTCTCTCCGCGCGTTGCTGCCCCCTAGCGACCAAAAGTAAAAGTTGTATTTTGGACTGGTAGAGTTACTTAATCATAATAACTCAGAGGCACAATTCAACGTGACAAACATTAACTGACTCTCAACCCTAGTGTTTTCTATTTTATCACACAAGTTACATCATATTGTTGGACCCATCCTAAGGAGGAGAACGCCACCTACAGGTCAATTGCAATGTGTCTTGTTCTAACAATTATTTTCATTGATTCATCTTTTGATTATGTGCTGTTTGGTCCATAAAATGGTGAAAAATGTCAATCGCGTTTTCCAAACCCTGAGATGTTTTCTTTTTGTCAAAGAAACTAGGAAATATTCAGTTAAATATCCATTTAAAATTTGAAATCAGAGAATTAAAAAAAAAAATTAATAAGAACTACTTAAACCGATTATCAAAATAGTTGGCAATTAATTTAGTATTCGATTACTAATCAATTAACTGTTGAAGCTCTAGTCTTGTAAACACACTGTATAAACCTCACTTGTCAGATGGTTGCAAGACAGAAGTGAGATGACAGAAGTCAAACAGGATGTGGCTGTTTCACATGGTTACACACCTTCTCAAACCCATTTCAGTATATAAGCCAATTATGTTCCAACACAGGGACTGTGTAAAAAAGAAAACACTCCTCAAGACCCTGTGTGGCAAACAAATTGCAGCATTCATAAAACGCAACAACAGTGGAGTTAAAGAGAAATACAAAGTTTTTATTTGTTGCACGAGAAAACACAGTACATGGCGACCACGCCGGTATACCATGCGATCAAGTTTTACAGATGTGTTCTTGTGTCATGCAGCATGCACTGAACAGAGGAGTCCACACAGGAGAACACATGCATGTGTACAACAGTCGGACCTGCCAGTTTTGCTCTGAGAAGACCAAGTTTAACAGCGGCTGAGTGTTGAGTGTGCCGCCCTCCAGTGGTTGAAGCTCTTGGCTCTCAGCCAGTGGAGACTGACAGAGCAACAGCAACATTTTACATTCACATAAGGACCCAGATTATTCAGAGAAATACAGTGCAACAATGTCTACATGCAGTTGGACAGTAATCAGGAACCTTATTTCAGAGGTAATACTGGGATGTTATATGTTATCTATTATTGTGCAGCCTTTTCAACAGTGTGTCCACTGGTCTGTCTGAAATCGGTTGTTCTAGCTTGTTTGACTTGCATCCAATTAATTTACGTACATGAATGCACATCTAGAGTGATGATATTTCTAAAGAGACACCATTCTCATTCAGATGTGCACATGTAAAAAAGCCACACATGCACTCAGTTTCTCCAGAGGAGCCAGATTTTTCCAATTGAGGAAAGAGTTTCTTTCTTTTCCAAAAAGCGGATGATAACCATGTTACTTAAGTGCATGTAAATCTGTTAAATGATTCTCAGCGCGGTGTTAAATCAACCCCTCAAGAACAGATATGTTACGTCTACGAGTGTAGGCCTTTTGTCAAGGTATCAAAGACAGCGGTTTCGTATCATATACAGCCAAAAGATATAAAATTTTCGTACAGTACAAAGCAAGTTTGTTCAATGTAAACAATTCTGTCAGACTGCAAAAATAACTGAACCATTCAGGGATCTGTCCATTTGGGTTCACTGACACAACAACGGGGGATTCAGGGACTAATTTGAGTAGGAAGTGAGGCTCAAGTAACACATCAACAGAACGGATGCGATATAAACCAAAGACCAGAGAGAAAGTCGGCAAACAGCCACTGACGAATAAGACGATTGACCTCAAAACTCAACTCTCTGTGGTGGAAAAATGTGACGATTTAGGCTGTAGTGGATGTGAAACACTGTTCTGATGCCAACAAGGTGTTTTGTTCAAAGGTTTCCTAAAGGCCGACTTCCCCAAAGTCCCAGCGCCACAAACTATCATCATCATTGTGCGTCATCACGTCCCTCTACTCATGGAATTATACACAATCCTTGTTATCAAAATATACATCGATATTTGTACAAAACAAACAAGTAAAACATTTGTTCAAAGAAGCCCTGGGATTGGAATTCAATGTAAATGTGTCCCCTCGTCAACATTCGGTTACAAAAAGTCATGTCAAAATACATTAGTGCACTTTCCCCCCCATTGTAAACATCACTACACAGAAAATTAGGAAGGAACAAGTCATTTCAGGCAGGGCGTTTCTCACATGCTTGTGAGGATAATCAAAGATGAACGCTAGGGTTCTGGGAAAAAATTATTCCAAAAATACACGAGGATGCAAAACTTTCCAGGTATAAAAAAGAAAGAAAAACATAAAAACCCAGATTTGGTTGCTCAGTTTTTTTTTTCCTGCAAGATGCATGCAAGTAAATACAGCAAGACGCAGGGTGGAGCAGCATCACTGTTCACACGTGTGAAAACGTGAGAAAGTAATTGGATTCTGTTCTTACACCAACTTCACACCGAGTGGCCATAAACATGAGCACATCATCTTCACACTGAACTTCATTTGATAAGAGATGTATTCAAGACTGTGACAATTACAGAAAGAAAGAAAAAAACAGAGACACTTAAAAGTCTTCATGTTGCTTTTGGGATTACAAGCAACACAAATGATTTAAGATGATATTTCGGTTGGATATGGCTTCGGGGACAACTGCACACATCATGGCAAAACAGACCTGTTTTTGAGATGGCTTCACAATGTCTTCATCACCCTGCACTGACTGGTGCCACATTTACCAAGAACAGTGCTACGACCATGAATTCACACTGCGGGGATCATGATCGTCGAGTCACTGGAAGTACCTTTATCTTATTTAACAAGTTGAGAAACATGGGCCACAAAAACAAAAACAAAAAAATATATTTTCATGGTTGCCCTCTGTCAGGCAACAATAAAGCTTCTTCCCCCCTCAAAATCCTTCATGGACAAATGCTTTAACAAGTGACAAATGGAAGAATTCCAGCGCTGCCAAGTTTCCCACGTTTTGTACAACTTTCAAACTTGTATTTTATTTGTACTGCAGCTTCATCAACACTTAGTTTATGTGTTAATGCTTATTCTGAAGGATGTAGTGCAATGGAAGGTTGAAGCAAAGCAGCACACATTTTGTTCGTTTTGTTGTTGTATATTGAAGATTTAACAACAGAGTCTAGTGGCCAGTTATCAAAAAGATAAGTTTCCCCAGAGTGTGAACTCAAGGTCATTGTTAGGTTTATGAATATCATGATCATACTGTAACAGTATTATGCTGCTTGAAGCTGCACAGTTCACATTTGAGAAACTGAGGAGGGGGGGGGGCACTTCACTTGTCGTACCTTTTGGTCCTGCAACAGTTATGCACGGCATTATCATTATCAAACCACTGTGCCAGAACAGCTTATTTAAAAAATAGACATTTATAGCAAAACAAATTAAAAGACATGAAGCCACATTTTATGGATACAAAAGTGTTGAGCTTCGCTACACAGCCAATGAAAAAGTTCCCTCATTCCTTGTTACTAATTCACCAAATGTAATAAATACAACCAGGATGCCTGCGAATCCTTGTGGCAAATATATATACAGAAAAAAAAATTCAAGTAAAATCTTCGCCCACTCTCTTTCAGCCAGACAGGTTTGTAAATGAGTTTACAGATTACAGTTCGTCTGGCTCAGACTAAAAAAACAAAAAACAAAAAACACCAACACCTGTGAGTTTCCCTTCAGTGGTGAGAAATGAGCAGCTGGAATTAAAGAACAGCGGTGAGCTGTCACTTTCTCTGACGCCCTTTTTGTGGAGTCTCCTCTCTGCACTCCGTCTTGCCTGGCGATGGCCCAACTACCGGACCACTGGAAGCAGATTCTGCTGCCTCACTGCAGCTCTTGTCACTCACAGGACGTCCTGCCTGCTGCTGCTGCTGCTGAGATGAAGTGACGGTGACATCAAGCTCAGGTTTCTCTGTGGTCTCCTCGCTGTCAGAACACGGCTCCCACTCGTCCTGCTCCTCGCTCTCTGTTGAGCCCTGCACGGCGATCTGGGGCACCAGGGTGAACCTCCTCACCACCGGCACTTCCAGCTCCACCTCCTCGCTTGTCTGGGGTCGAGTGACCATCCAGGCCGTCCTGTGCTGTTGCGGCTGCTGCTTAGCTTGTGTTTGCGTTCCTGGTGCTGTGGTGGTCACTGTGAGCGTGGTGCTGGTTTTCTCCTCCGGCTCGTCAAAGCTCACCTCCTGCACGGCCTCCTGCTTCTTGAAGGAGTCCCGCCGCTCGGATAGGTTGAGCTTTCTCATCACGACCAGCTGCTCAGATCGTTCCATCCCAGAGTCTCTCACCCTCTGGCTGCCGATGTAGCCGACCAGCCTGCTGTGATCGGCCCCAACGTAGGAGCCTCCGCAGGCTCCCTCTGCCTCAGAGTCACAGAGTAGGTCGGCCTCACCGTAAAACGGCACTTCCAGCGTGTGCCTGCGTGGGGCGTACGACTTCTTATCTGCATGATACACTCCAGACAGCTTCTCAGCTGACTGCACCCTCTTCAGCAGAGGAGATCTGGGCGGTTCAGCGCTGCGGGGACGCACAATGTGCCTGACAATGGTAGGTGGTGACAATGTTTTGCCGTGATAAGTGTGAAGGCTTTTAGCGAAGCCTGGCAGCGGGGAAGGAGATCGCTGCGGCGAGAGGGGCTGTGTGGAGGATGAGGAGTTGCAGGCCAGAGGTGAGGGGGGGATGTTGCTGGTCGACTTCCGGCGGCCCACCTTTGTGTAGCGCTGCGTGCTGAGTTTGGAGCCCAGGCCGTGGAGTGAACTGGGCCGGATGTGTGCGGCAGGAGAGCTGGGAGAGCTGGAGCAAGGAGACGTGCTCTGAGGAGAGATATTTTCTGGAGAGAAGTAACAAGTTGCACAATATGTCAATCATTATGTTCAACGAAGATTGTTAGTGCTAGTGCAAAGCATTACTGACCTTTCTACTTTTTCATCTACAATAAGCCTCAAGTCATGCTCAACTCACCAAAGGCCTGATGGTCGGGTGCTGGGCTCCGGCACGGTGTTGAGGGGCCGGGGGAGAGGCTGTGCGTCGGGGAGCCTGGAAGACTTTCGCTGGAGGAAACCGAATGATGGAGACCTGAAGAGAAGCTACGGCTGCTGTGCATAACTGTGCTCTGCTTGGACAGCTTCTTCAAGATGCTTCGTCTCCTTGGAGAGGAAGAGGAGTAGTCAGATATCTGATCCTGTGTAGTCCAGTGAATTAAGCGCTCGCATTGACACAAGGTTCAGGTGTATCCTCATCCTGTTCCCTCTAATGACTCAAGTATTAAGGGTATTGTTAATCCAGTTAGTTTCACAACATCAACATGCATTTTCCCAATGTTTATCCAGTTTCTTTTCACAGACACGCAGTCACATTATTTTTGAGCAATGACATGAAGTTGATGGAAAACATTCGCTGTTGCCTCGCAGTGAATCAAAGAACATTTTTACCAAGTTGCTACTTAATTTCCCTGAACAGCGAGTGAACACTAGAGGGAGACAGAGTTAGTTAAATTAGTTTGATTTTGAGTTTGATGACCAATTTCCAACCTCAAAGAGTTAACAGGAGATGAGTAACACTGCAGAGCTGCAGCGAGTGAGCGGAAACCAAATGCTCCAACTCTCACCTGTCGTAATTATCCCTCCTCTTGCTCTTCTTGCTGCGACGAGCCATCTTGCCTTTGTGCTTGGTCTTGCGAGCTGGACCGACTTTGATCGACGTGTTCTTGAGTTCAATGGTCTGAAGCGCCACCTTGCTGCCGCTCTGCCCGTTGCAAAGGAAAGATTTAATGATTAACTCGTGATTAGGAAAAACAATGCAACTCAAACTGAATCTCTGTCGTACCTTCAGTAGCAGTTCTATCATTTCAGGGTGGACCAGGCCTTGGACAGACTCTCCGTTCACATGGGTGATGAGGTCTCCAGTGCGGAGACCTGCCTTGTGTGCCGGGCTGCCCTCCTCCACACTCTGTTAGCAACAGAGAGTGAAGAAGTGTTTTATTTAAGCGTTACATAACCATCTTTTTTATACATTTCTCCCCTGGTTTTCATCAGAATAAAACCTCGGCACAACATTGAAAACACACCAAGACAAGATACAGGTGTTTGTCTGTGAGGCAGATTCGTTTTCTAAGTTTTGATGACACCCACCGACACCATGTGGTGCACTGTGTAGACGTCACTGTCGCCCATGTAGACCCGGATGGCCTGCAGGGTGAATCCGAACTTCTTCCCTGAGGTGTGGATGATGATGGGCGGCTTCAGGCTGCCGGGACTGAAGGAGAGGTCTCTACTTGGCGACGAGTCTCGGGATGAGGGGTTGGAGGACAGCGAGCGTGGGGAGATGGGACTGGGCTGGAGGCCACCTGGCGAGTCATCTACAACAAACACAAGATATGTTTAAATAGTTACAGATTCAAAAGCTCAACTTTTGCAATTCTAAGTGTACATATATAGTAAATATAGTTTACAAACAAGTTTTTGTCTGTTAATAAAAAGAATTGCTGATCATTCTGTACAAAGGCAGCTTTCTAATCTGTGTTTAGATATTTTTAATGATCGACGGTCATTGTCAAACTAATTCTATCATCTGCTGGACTCTGAGGTGATGACGACAGCCTTCCGAACCTGTAGTGATGATGAGAGACAGGGCTGAGACGGAGGCGGACTTGGGAACCTTCCCTCCGCAGGGAAGCCTCTGTCTGTCCGGTGTATCCAGCTGGTTACCAAAGCGCCGGGGGCCGGCAGGGTCCTTGGGGGATGAGTGCTTGGCCCCAGTGCTGTTACTGCGAATCCTGATCCTCCGAAGGTTTGACACGACCGCCTCGGCTGCAGGTCACATGGATTTAAGTACAAACAACACGTTTAAATATGCTCAGTGACACTTGTTGTGAACAGATGTGTAAAAAAACATGACATGTCTGGATTTACCTTCGTCATCAGTGGAGAGGGCAAAGCGGGGCATCGTCTCCAGGCTGTGGGTGCTGCTCATCACCAGA
Source organism: Scophthalmus maximus (assembly GCF_022379125.1). Taxonomy (NCBI): domain Eukaryota; kingdom Metazoa; phylum Chordata; class Actinopteri; order Pleuronectiformes; family Scophthalmidae; genus Scophthalmus; species Scophthalmus maximus. Next base: position 8,650,715 of record NC_061527.1, read on the forward strand.
GGGCTGGGGCTCCTCTCAGACTGGGAGGAGCTGGAGGAGGCTCGAGGGCGAAGGCTACAAACAGACCAGTTGGACAAGTAAATCAAGTGGTGCAAGAGTCCGAGTGATCACATCACACCAACACTTTGTTCTGACAGCTCGCTGCTTTTACACAGGTACAAGGAAATGATCCGAGGGCTTGTGAACTTTTCATTTCATAAATCTTTTTTGGCCGCATCTGAAATATTACAAAGTGCTGAACAAGAAAAAAACAGGTGGAAGTAAAAGTGATGAGATACAGTATGATCAAAACTTTTTTTCAATTTTACTTGTGCCTACCTGCCCATACGTGCTGTGTGTCTGCTGCCCTCTGCTGGGCTCGGGAAGAGACCAAGTCCTCCCATGTCCCTGCGGTCGTCCTTATCCTCACTGTGGCTACGGTCGGAGGAGAAACTAAGGTTGGAAGGAGTTGGCAGATGTTCTGTGCTGCTGTAAACCTGAGATGAAAAAACAAAATGGAGAGGTTGTGAAGTACATATTTCAAATGATTTCATGCATTGTCATTCATTGTACTTGTACTAATTTGACACGAATCATTTGTGCCAATTATTAATTTTCTGCCTCTTTCATTTCATGTCTCTGCGCTGAGCGCATCCACCTCCAGCTGCTGCAGAGACAGCGAAATGTGGTGCGGAGGAGACTTGGGTAAAGTGTATCTCTTGCCAGCTAGCCGCATGAAACCGCAGGGTTCCACTAGATCGTAAGTTTGAGGCAATCCGGTGCACAGGTCTCTGGATACTCAGCCTGCACTTGAACATGCAGGAGTAAATTACAATGTCTATGAAATTGCTGCTAGCAGACTGCAGATTAATTTGTTATCAGGAGGCTTAAGCTTCAAGTCATGCAATCTCATTTGACTGCCTGATTGAAACAACCACACACTGATCCTCGACTTAAAATGAATGTGGGACAGGGGCATGAAGTGGGCAGACCTGTGGCATGTAATCATCACATTTTTCACAAGTCTGTAACAGTAAAAAGAATAAATTTTGAGCATAACTTGTAAATATCCATAGACATATGGTCTCAAGTTTCTTTTGTGCCTGCTTTTTAAAGTGCTGACCACTTTGATGAAGTCCATACCTTGCTGAAGCGATGTGACCAGGAAGAAAACTGTCTGATTTCTAAAGAAGACTCTTCATCATTTGTTTCCTCATCCTCATCAGATGCCAAGTGATGGTAGCGTTCTGATCGAGCTGAGGACAGAGACAGAAGACAGCACATGAATCACTTTGAGATCTTTTTGAACAGCCACCACAAAATCCTGCATTTTTTTTGATTTGATTTGCTGATATAATCTCTCCTGTGACCTACTGTCAAAGTAACTGGTGTCATCTTCCGCCTCCAGCTGAGGGATGAATTCAGCTTTCTGCCGCAGGAGTCCATTCCAGTCCAAACCCAGGAAGAAGGGGTTGTGCTTGACTTCTGAGGCTCCGCCTGCAACCAAAGTTTACACAGCTGGTTGAACACTGGATAAAGTTCAGTGTAGCATTTAAAAAAAAAATATCCTATCATAGTTTTTTTCCCCCATTTGTGTTTCAACTTGATTTCCCAAATTTCATTAGATTAGATTTGACTTCTGTTAGTTTTAAATTGTGCTTTTCTGTTAGTACTTTATAATGTGTAATATAGGTCTGAATGTGTTTATTTTGATTTCCCTCCTGCTACAATAATCTTGCATTCCATTTTGATATTTGGGAGGAAATGCCCCACAGCAGTACCAGTTCCCAGTCGGTCTAGGGGACTCTGCCTCAGCAGGCGGGTGATCAGGTCCTGGGCATCATTGGGTAGAGCATCATCTCCATCAGGCCAAATGATCTCATCTGCAAATCCCAGAAGTACAGGCTGGTCAGAGGATCAGAAATTAGAACAGTAAATAACAATAACATCAATTCTGGAAGATATAAAAGGTGTTAAGAACAAGTCTCAGCAAACTTTTTGAGATCATGTTTGGAAATCCACCAACAATCTTGCCATAACTTCTTAGGATTTTTTTATTTGCCTTTTCTTAAAACATTTTCATATGGATGAGATTAAGTAAACAACCTTTGCTAGCATATGTATCATACAGAAATATCAAGTTTATTCTGTTACAATTGGAACATTTTATATTAGAAAAATGTCAATCTGCTCTCCTGTTTTTCTAAGTTTGGCATTACATTCCTACAGAGTTGAAAATGAATCTTCACAACTAATGACTAGTCTTTAAAAAAACCCGATGCATCCATTCCTTTTCATTGGTTCTCACCACTGACAACTTGACCAAAAAGTTCCTCTGGAGTGTCTCCAAAGAACGGGACACAGCCGACCAGGAATTCGTAGAGGATGACCCCCATTGCCCACCAGTCCACAGGCTTCCCGTAGCCCTGTCTGAGTATCACCTCCGGGGCAATGTACTCTGGAGTACCACAAACCTGCACAACCCAAATCAGCAGTGAGCAAGCAGGTGAGAAAGAGTAACAGCTGCTTCTATATATCTATAGATATATATAAGGAAGTGTTGTCTTTTACATCGTCTCACCTGTTTGTCTATAAACTCTCTTGTGTCCTTCTCCATGTGACCCTCATACAGGTTGGTGGTCATGTTCATTAGGCCAATTTTAGACAAGCCAAAGTCTGTCAGCTTGATGTGGCCCATGGATGTAATTAATAAACTGGTGGTTGAAGAAAGAAATAAAAAATAATAAAGGTCATCATCAACATAAGCAATTCATTTAAATGTGACCGGACTCTCTGTGTCTAATCATATATCAGACCATGTCTGTTTTGTCATTTAATAATGTTCAACTCATGAATTCTAATGAAAAGAAAAGATTCGAAGGAGAAATGCAAACGAAATGCAAAGAAATCTCAAAGGGGAGCGAAGTGGCAGTTTTGTGTTCTCACTTGTCAGGTTTGAGATCCCGATGCACGATGCCGTAGTTGTGCAGGTATTCCAGGGCCAGGACTGTTTCAGCAAAGTACAACCTTGTCATTTCTACAGGCAGTGGGCCCATGTTCTTGAGTAAGTTGGCACAATCTCCACCTTAATGAGGAAGAAAAAACAGTAAACCTTAAAACCATAGGCGCTACATTCATTTTTATTTACCACACCCCTAAATAGCTTCTGTTTCTGGCACAATTGACTGTCTAAACAACACACAACACTCAAAAGTAAATCACTCTTAGACTGAACTAAATGCTTTTGAAATGCCTCTCTTGATTTTACCTTCTACATACTCCATGACCATGCAGAGGTGACGTCGTGTTTCAAAGGAGCAGAACATGGAGACAACAAAGGGGTTCTCTGCAAAGGTAAGGATGTCCCTCTCTACGAATGCCTGCTGGATCTGGTTCCTCAGGACCAGGTTCTGACGATTTATCTTTTTCATGGCAAACCGTTGGCGGGTCTCCTTGTGGCGGACCAGATACACAGCCCTATCAAAAAACAACAACACATTAGACCTGCTATTATTAAGGGATATTCTCAATGAAAATATAGCCTGGTGGTTTTCACACTAGATTTTAAATTCCCTTTGCCTTATTCTAATTAAACTCTTTTCTCGGTCATGATCTGATCATGGAAACAATTTAAATCTAGAGAGGATATGAGGATGAAATTTTGGCACTTATTCTTATAGAGTCACTTTTGTCTCAAGACATGATGAGGGTAACTGCAGCGCTTTGTGAGCATCTTTCTTTTCTGACTGGTCCGAAGGAGTCATGAAACTCAGGCACCAATCTGTTGAGTAATTAGTTGAAAATGACCTTGGCAATCAAATAATTAGTTCCTGACAAGGTAATTATTCATGATGAATGGTTTTATGAAACACTGTAAGGTCACTGGGCAACAATTTGAATGTACAGCTGCTACGGTTTGCTAAAAAATGTCTCATGGAACTTCTGGCATGCAGTGAATTTTCAAGAAATACATTTCCAGCGAGGAACCCAAAGGTGCATTTGACTTCTTTTCAATCATTGAAGTTTGCGCGGCACCTAAATAAAATAAAAAAATGTCCTTTGTTAACCATTACAGACTGTTCTTCTTACCCATAAGCTCCGTTACTGATGAGTTTGATGGTCTCAAAATCTCTGTCAAGAGGTCTCCTTCGAGTTGGCGTCAGCGTCTGTGGGGCCTTATTCTGAAGAGAGGGAGCAGACACATGATGCTAGTGGCTGTTTATGGGCCAGTTAAGAAGTAAACACAGTAGAAACAATCAGTAGGATTATTACAGTAAAATGTTTGATCCAGGGCCAGTTCAGCAGGCTGCTATGTATATTAGGGGGAAAACTTGTAGAGCAAATCCTGTAGGCATGTAGTGTTGACATTTCATCCATGTGAATTTAAGCCACTGTATATGCAATATGTTTTTGTTTTGTTTTAGATCAAAGTACCTCCACATGAGCATCAGATTCCACTGACACTGAAGGACTGACATCATACTGTTCAAGCTGCACCATATCTAGAAATAGGAGAGAGACAGAGTTAAACATTTCAAGCTGCATTCAAAGGGTTAATGATGGTTCATGTTGTGTTCTTATGACATATGCACAGTGTGTCAATAATACAAAGACTTTAAACAAGGCTTGAATAATTTCCATTTCACTTTGTCTCCCTGCTTGTGTCTGGAAGAAAAACAGAAAAACTCCTTGGCATTGTCTCCACTGTTGAATCACACTTCTCTCCAAGCTGCCACGTACCAGGGCTGAAACGATTATCTCAGACAAATAATCTATGATTTTCTCATTGCCATGGCAATACTAACAAACTGCCATTTGTGTGTGTGATTACAAGCTGTGAGTAAGAAGAATTCCTCTTGATTCTGTTTTATAGCAAACAGCCATGACGTCCACATTGGTATAATAAATGACTCATGAAGTTTTTTGTCCCCTGTTTGTATTGATTACAAAGTTTTAAGTATTAAAGCGCCTGTGTGCGAACAATCACATTTGTGTGTTGCCATCTTCCCTCTCGCTTTTAGACTGCAACTCATACTACCAGTTTTCATATTCCTCACTGGTGCAGAGATAGGCGCTGATCTGATGTCTCTATATTCTTCATACCTCTCTCTCGACTTGTGCTGTAACAATGGGGCAGAATTGTCCTTTCGAAATGGTTTCTCGTTTGTCAACTATTTGAGCTACAAGTGTAAACACTCTTCCTCTGTACAGTTGGGTTGTCCTCTTCATCTACTTGCTTTAAGTTTGTTTCTTCGCTGGTTTATGGTACATTCCAAACGATGCCGGGACATATACAGACTGTGCAGGTCTTACAGAAATTGATGAGACCTGTGCCATTTTCGTCAACATCAAATTGATAAAGTACTATATTACCAGCATAATTACGGTAGATGAAAGTAAGAAAATAAATAAAATAACTATCAGCATGTGCCAGTGTTTTCAAATATTATAATATATAAATATATACTACCTTTAAAGTATGTCCTTTAAATGATATATGCAAATTTATAATTAATCAAAAATAATTGTCTAAATGACACTAAATTCTATGATTAGGCCAAAAGATTTCACATTCCATTCAATGCCAATTTAAAAAAAAATTTTTTAACAACCAATCACAACTTTTAAAAGAATGAGTCATACCTGTCATGCGTCATGGCAACCACACCTCCCCATTAAGATTCCTAGATCACTTCTAAGCTTTGGCTCGGTGCGAATAAAGTGCGAATGGACAATATGGCATTGGTGCACAGCAGGGACCCTTTACCTTGCAACGGGTCCCTCGTCAGACCAAGCTGGCTGATGATGTACCGCGGGATGTCCGTCTTGATTCCCTGGCCGACTTTGGCATGTCCCTCTGCCGCCTCGAGTAAGTGGTAAAACTCTTCTGGATCAAACTCCTGTCAACAGCATCCAAGTCTCATTAATGTGAACTGGCTGAGGCCAATTTCCCTACAGACTGAACTCAAAGCAGGAAACAGCAAAGTGTTTAATCTGTATCAGTGTTAGAAGTGTAAGGTAACTGTGAGCTTAAACACGTTCAGGCTCTCGCCCACGAGGCTTGATTCACTACTAGCAGTTATCCCATTAGCTGCATGACCTATAATTATCTTAACTGGAGCTGTATTCAGAGTTGATGATTTGAGATGACTGTTTGGTCTTTGTGATGTTTTGACATTCTCCCTCAATAGATCTTCAGCTTCATATTTTTGGTGACAGATGAATAAAGGTCAGAATCTTATTTTAGTCCCACTTTAACGTGATCCGACTTCTACCCATTTGAATCAAAGTAATCTCATTTTCAAATAGGACAAGATTTTCCTCTTCCTCAACTTACCAGACACTCGAGGAGGCGAGCCGGCCGAGAGATTATGATGAGGATCTTCCTCACCAGCTGGATGATGACGGTTACCTCCTCGCTTTCTGAGCGCTCGTAGGCCTGGTATACAGAGGGGGAGCAGGAGAAGAAGAAAAAAAGTGAAGTTCATATGCAGTGTGCAGTACTCATAATCAACTGACTCATTAGAAAAGAAAGCTTACAATTATATCAAACTAAAACTCTTAAAACAAAGTTGTAAATACAACTCATTTTGAGACATGCAATAGAAGATTTTCTTTGTTTGATGACAACACAATGTTTTTCAAATATATTACATATGTATGTGTATTTTCATCAAGCCAAAAATAGAAAAAAAATGGATGTGCAACAGGGATGTAAACCTTCTTTGTTAACAAAAGTGCACGCTTTGCTGCCTTAGAAAAACAATTCAAGCAGAAGCACTGCTTAGTACTGAAACAGGAAATATAGGTACATAAACACACTGTTTTCAAAGCAGGTGGGTATGACACAGAGAAATATGAAAACAGACGCTGCCTGACAGAACTGCGTCAGAGACAACATCACGTTAAAGCGGTAAAGAGTATTAGAATAATCACGGGGTGGATGTGAGGAGTCTGAATGAGTCATGCATGGTCTTTCTTCTAGACGACTGGCCTGACGGTCTCCACTAGTGACACAGTGGCTACATGGTATACTATGCATTTATGTTTGCATGTAGAGCCTGGGTCATTGATATTTCTCTCATCTGAATGTTGCATAAGCCGCCTGTTAGCTTAGCTTAGCATAAAGACCGCCTGACAGTCCAAAGATTACAAAATCAACCAAACGGAACCTCTAAAATGTCAAACTACTCCTTGAGTTATCGCAACTTGAGTCATTCTCAACTTGTGACACGTTTATGTGGGTTATTATATCTTCACCATCTGGTCTCGCCAGACCCACAATCCAATGCAAATGCTACAATGTGGCAGTGTGAGAAAGACAGGTCTTGTAGAAAGTCACAAGGCAAATTCCTCCGTTGACCGAGTGTCCTACTGAACTTTTTCAAACACACAATCCTCTCATGCTCACTTAGCATCACGTCAGTTTGGACAGGACCATGAGTCAATGTAATGTATTTTGAAATTCGGTTTTCAGTACTTTCATTTTACGTTAGTGTTTTTTTGTTTTTGATTTTTGTTATCTTGGACTTGGAGACCCTGACTCTTTATGTAGCTTGCTGTTGGTCTATAATTCCATGCTTGCTAAACATTTCCTGTAATCAAATGCTTTTAATCAAAGCTATTAGGGATGCACCGATACCGATCCCAGTATCGGGTCCGATAAAAACAAATTATAATAATATTTTTTAACAGAAGCTAGTCTTTCCGCAAAGATCAAATGGTAAGTGGACCTTATTTATATAGCGCTTTTCTAGTCATATAGACCACTCAAAATGCTTTACAGGAAAGTCGAATTCACCCATTCACACACATTCATACAGCGCTGCCATTCACCGCACTTTTTTCCAACACATTAATACACTGCCGGAAGAGCCGCCAGAGGGTTTAGGGTTAAGTATCTTGCCCAAGGACACATCGGCATGTGGACTGGCGGAAGCTGTGATCAAACAACAAACGACTTTACCTCCACCGATCAGAGGGCAAAACCCTTTTTTTTTTCAATCTTTGCCACCAAAAGCACAACATCTGTCACTCTCTGTACAGCAGAGGACACTCACAAGGCGAGAATAGTTGGCTTCCACTTTTTCAAAATTATTTACATAATTTCATCAAATCACATTTAAGTGCCTGAAAATGTCGCATTATTCCTCAAACTCAGTGTTTTTTAACAACGTGGCTTTGGCACACAACGCGCATGTATGAGTGTGTATTTGTTCCACTGTATGGGAACAGACTTATCAGTTCAGCTGGAGGTACAGCGAGTTGGCTGTGCCTTCGGTCTGACAGCATGCAGTGGAACAGAGGAAGAGGTTGCTATAGAAACTAACATTTTATCACAACACAGATGAGACCAAGCGACAAAACAACCTCTCAACTTCACTGACATTTCCCACCACAGTATCTATTGTGTGTGCCTTTGGCTATCAGACAGTTATTGAGTGACATGCACATGTGCCCCCTGCCTCGATCAATCCCTCTTTCATAACTTCGTCACATCCGAATGACCAGATTTGGATGATGGTGGATAAAGCTGCAACTATGAAGTCCGTTTTGACACCCAGCTTCCACATGAACCCTGCAGGACCCACATCATCTGCCTGGTTCCCTCACCTCGTGCAGCAGCTTCTCCAGCTTCTCCTGCAGCTCAGCAAAGTAGCGGGAGGTAACCAGGCCCGTCTGGGACTTGTCCAGACAGTCTCTGACCAGCTCCACCAACTGGTGCTGGATGAAGCCCAGGACCCCGTCAGCCAGCGGGAGATAGCTGTCTGGAGAGCAGTGGGATACAATCTCCAATAAACGCTCCTCCATCTGGGCTGTGGCCTGCAGGGGGGCACAAGTACAGAAACACACTGTTAAAGCATTTAAAGGACCAGTTATTATGACTTTTACTCTCCGCAGCACCTTATGTCCATAATATTTCTGTGGGTGGATTCATGTGGTTGTTGATCATTACAAGTGATTATTTTGCCACCTGCTGAGATGTTTGCCGTTCAAAACTCAAGCTCAGTTTCAGGTCTGTATTTTGTTTTGGATAAAAAAATAACTACATAATTTTGAAGAAACTCCTGATTCTCCTACATTTATGGCTTTATTAACAACCAAACGTGTGGACAAAAAAAACTGAACAAAAAGAATGTGTCTGCTGCACAAACACTGGCTTCAATAATAATTCATAAAAATAGAAAATTAGATATGAAGTACGTACCTTTGGAAAGCGTTCTTTGTAAACATGGTTCATCATGACTATCTCATTATCGAAAGAAACGTTTGATCGCCCGGGGCTGCAAAGGAAACAAAACAACCTTTAAGTATATTCTAATTGGTCAACAATTGGGTTTTTTTACATTAATCAATACTCGATCCCATTCAACTCTCCTCTGAGCCATTAAGTCGGGATAGGGTGTGAAAGTGGATATGTCACAGTTTTCCAGAAATGACCAACAGTCAATTCAGTTCAGTCCAACGAAACACACAAACTGTCAACTCATGGTCTGGTTTTGACTGAAGGTCAATAACCCAAGTGTCAATATCTATCCTTACACTGTTGATCTCAACCCACCACAAGCAATGTTATGAGCCAACATTGGATTTCAGCAACTCTTAAGCTGCTAAAGCTACACTGAGAGGGGGATTTCACTGTCAGGTGTTGATGTTTCCCTTTTATATATATTTCTGTGGAGACAGCTGAGCTTTCTTCTGGTCGAAATGTGTGAATCACCAACATCACTCAATTAGTCATTTACTGCAACTACACCCGTGTTTAACACTCTGAGACGGGGGTATTTTACAGACACATTTTGCTTAAGGAAGCTTAAAAGAGAACAGAAGGAGGGAAAACCTATCACATGCAAACAGGCTCCCTAGGCCATTTTTTCATCATTAACAGATGCCTCTGTTCGACTGGATGATTGCAGCCCGACACGCACTGTTGCAGCTCACTGTGGCTCTCTGCATCAAGCCCCCCCCATCCCCCTAAACCACCACCACCACCCTCGATTACAGTTCAGCAGCTACATCCCTGAGGCGCTGTTAGCTAACACGCCAACGCACAGCACACCGCGGTGCCAGAACACAGAGCGTTCCGGCATTGCACAAACAGTGCAGAGCAGAGCCAACAGACAAAAGTTGTCAAAACCACACACACACACACACACACACACACACACACACACACACACACACACACACACACACACACACACACACACACACACACACACACACACACACACACACACACACACACACACACACACACACACACACACACACACACACACAGAGCTCCACCTGCCTGCCAGCCAACAGGCATGTGCAATCAATGAGAGTCACGTCAGATGCCAAATGCTGTGTTTGCTTGTGATTTGCCTCGGTCACGTCGATGTACAGGCATCCTGACATCTGACAGTCTACCAGTACATAATGACACCAAAGACCACATGAACATTGCAATGCATGCCCGCGCTTTCAAAATCTAAAATGTTTTTTTCCCCCCAATGAGGTGGCAGTTAATCCTTTAGGAAGGATTACTGAATCTAATCTGTATGAAATATTTATTTCACTAACAAAAGAGTTTTGGGCTCGGTTCAGAATGTGTTGTAAAAGTTGAGTCTTTAATTAATCTCAGCAAAGCCTTCAAAATGAGGTGACATTGTTATTGTGGATAACAACATCTCTGCGCAGTTCATGTCTTTCTTTACCATTGCTTAGTAGAGAATTTATAAAAAACAATCGATGGAAAAAGAAATCCATTTGTCAACAAGACTCATTTGGATGCAATGTGACGTCAGGATCAGGTACCTGAGGCTCCGAGACCGAGGTCGCATGACAGTGGAGGGCCGGCCATCCTCGTCGGTCATGCTGTCCGTGCTGCGGAAGTGTTTGAAGAGGAAGTGCAGCTCATCTTGTGTCGGCTGGTACGGAAGCTGGTGAAGTCGCTCCTGGGAGGACGAGGAGGACTGCGGACACAAAGATGGATTCAAATTAACTTAATTTAATTTAATTGAGGCCTGCGTGTTTAGCTGGTGTCTGAATCTAGAACACTGAAATAAGAATTTGACACTTCCTTTACAATGATGGTGTTATCCATGATAAAGCCTACAGAGGAATTTACACAAAGAAATTATTATTCCATGTGCACTGAGGCACTGCGCAAAACTCTTTTTCACACTGAACAGGACGTGGTGCGCGTTGCTGGCAATCTGTTTCATTTTGCAGTGTTTCCTGGACAGAAGACGGCCAGAGGGACAGCATCTGTGAAGTCTCTTTTAATGAGTCAGTCTAAAGACGGCAGTGAAGAGCCGCTGAAGAGCCCTATTGTCCCCACTGACCTCTGGGCCTTTGCCCGGCTCTACCCAATAAACTTCCTTATAATAGCTGCAGATGGATGACAGCAGACTCGACTCGACTCAACACACACACACACACACACACACACACACACACACACACACACACACACACACACACACACACACACACACACACACACACACACACACACACACACACACACACACACACACACACACACACACACACACACACACACACACACACACACACACACACACACACTTTGTACCGCCATCATTCTATAAACCATTATAATTTCAGTTTTATTCATAAGTAAGATGTTTTTGTTCTGAAACTCTTGGATATTTACACCCTGTACACTTTCCCTCCTTAACTGTGTGAACATAAGTCTGCTGTGAATAGCTGCGTGTCTTGAAACTCCTGCTTTTACATTTTGATGAAATAAAAATTCTTGCGAGTGGCCTGGTCCGTCTAAATAACCAGTTTGATAAAATAACAGTAACTAAAGCATTTTTTCCGACTCCAGGTGAATGTTTTCTACACTGCATTGCTAATGATTTGTTAAAATGATTATAAGCATCAGCACTTAGTGAACTTGTACATCCCATCCCCATCATCAGAGTGTTTCACTGTACAGGTCGTCAAATCACAATTCCGTAGCCATCACCCCACCTTACCGAGAGTCTCTCTCTCTGTGGATCTGTGATTCCAAGTGATTCTAACCCCTCAACCCAACCGTCCAACCAACCCCTGGTTTTGCTCAAGGTTTATGTCTCTAAAATGCAGTGCTTTCCGACGAGACCCCTGAGATCAGAGAATCAAAGGTTATTAAAAGTCTCATGATCCAGGCTTAAAAGGGTGATCGTGCTTCGATGGTTTTAGCTCCTACTCTGTGGAACAATCTCCCCCTCAACATCAGATCAGCAGAATCTGTGCCTCAGTTTCGAAAGCGGTTTATCAGTTTATTCGTAGGATAAACCCCTTGTGATGAACCATTTCGTTTTCAAACATACATTAAACACAGTACATTAAACGAAACAACACATTGTTTTCACACATACACAGACTGAGGTTAAAACTCACCTGTATTGACAGACATTTTTTATAGTTGTTACTTTATTGTTTTAAGGTTGTTCTTTTATCTGTTTTGTTTTATTGCATTGCTGTGTATGAAGTTCAGGCTTTTCTATGCTTTGCAATTTTTGCACTAATTTTATTTTGTGAAGCATCTGGTATCTCTGGAGTACATCATTATAGGTTTATTGTTGGCAGGAAGTGTTGAGACTGTAAATAATATACTGTAGATAGATCTAGTAGATAGAGTTTGATCTACACCTACTCTCTATGATAAGAACAATGAGATAACCGGTTATGATTTGCTGCGATTGCAAGTTATTGTACATAGCATTTGTTATTGTTATTGTTTAGTATTTTATCTTAATTCGTTTAGATTGTTTGCTGCCAAATTGGAATTTCCCCTACAGAGGATCAATAAAAGTATATCTTATCTCTTTTCTTATGTTTTTATGTAAATACATTTGACATGACTTAAATTAACATAACAAACACACTGTAGGCCATATTCATAAAAAATGACAAATGTGATGTTGTGAAGCTTTGTTAAAAGACTGTCAAAAAATAATGTCACTCTAAACACACACGCACGTGCACACACAAATCCTGTGCATTACTTCGAACAGAGTTCCACAGACTGGGACACTGACTCATTCAAGCAGATGATGGAGGAAAACAATTAGTGGTTTGTCATCTCGGCTTTGGCATTTGCCGTCCCTCACTGCATGAACGAATTAGCTATTTGCAGCCGAGTGAGGTGCTAGAATTTCCTGGCCGCCGCGTCTCTACTGGGGGGGGGGGGGGCAGTGCAGTGATTTGGGGTGACTTACCGAGACAGTGGAGCTCGGCGGATTGGTTCCATAGCCAGACGAGGGGAGGGATGCCAGGGACCATCTCCGGCCCTCGGCTCTGAAAGAAAAAGGACACGTGAGTTACATAAGCCTCTGCAAAATAGGCATTAGATAGCATTTCATATGTGAAACTCCTTACATAACAGTTGACGTAGGAGATGTGTGCCTACGAGAGCATGAAATTAATGTCTTGTTTTCCTCCTCAAATCACATGCAACAGGGTTCTATGTGTCACTGAATTCATAGCAGCTCATTAGCATTTGGCTTTGTGCAGTGCTTTGGAAAATAAATCAATATCTTCACATAACAACACCCCTTTGTTCAAGAGAATTTTCTTTATGAAAACCTCAATGAATACCAATATAAGGCCGTAGTGGCAAAAGAACACAAAAATGAAAAACAAAAACAAATGGTGCAAGAATACTAAAATAACAACTACCTGTCAGCACGAGCCAAGTGACTGAGGCAACGACAGCAACAGAGAGAAAGAGAAAAGCGTTTTAGTGCGTTTTGGGGAATCTTGCACACGTGACCTGGTGACCCCTGGCATTCAGCTGAAGGATTGGTACTGACAATGTTTCCTTCGTTGCCAGTTTTCATCTGTCCAGATATAAGGGGAGGCTACCGACCTAAATTAATTTGAGGATATCGTTTACATAACAAAAACAAATCTTCCCTTAAAAGGCATTTCGGCAGTTTGGAATTTTTCAAGAGCGAAAAAATCATTATGAATGACAGAAAAAAAGAAGAAGAAAAAAGAAGAAGCTAGGTGTTATTGTTGTAAGTGACAAATTGTTTGCAAGCAGAGGAAACATGTACGTTTGATTTTCTACAAGAAAATGTCAGGTTGAATGAAAAGCATCCACAGTGCCACAACATACATATTTAAATATATTGACAGTGATAGTCTGAGTCAGAAGGCTTATACAGAGATGCTCCTCATGGAGAGATGTTACACCAGGACAGGTTCACAAATAACAGGAGGCGTGTTTACAGGCTGAAGCTGCAATTTCTTATTCTCTCTTCTCTTCTAATTTATTGAGAATGATTATCTGTTTTCTCGGATGTTAACTGATGAGTCAGTTAACACTGGAACAACTTCAGCTGAACTTCAAGCAGCAATGAACAGGCTGATCGACTGTTCGGGCTTTGAGTCTTATTAGTGCAGCACGACAGCTGATGGATGTCAGAAGAAGTGACTTGTGCCTGTGTGGAAATTCATCACTTCCCTCTGCATAACAGATTGATCGTGTACTAATACTGTTTGTAGAAGTAAATCTTGATTAATGGGGGCTATAATTTTGAACACTAAAACTTGCAAAATCTAAATATTTAAGGAATGAAGGTTGCAGTATTTCATACCAATTACGTTACAGTGATGCAAGCATTAACAACCTCAGGGCAGGTGTCATTTTTCATTCTTGTCTCCATTGTGTTTAAGGTTGAGGAACCTGCTCATGAGTTTTTAACGACTGTTCTTTGGTGTCACGAGGTGTCGCCTAACTTGTCGGCTGAATGATGGGGGGTACCCTCTATCTCACTGTGCTCATCTGCTGAGGAGGAATGGGCTGTAAGAAGTAAATAAATAGTAAATAAAAATCCTTCCGGTTTATGATATCCTCACTCTGTCACTTATAATTTATATTAAATTTATTGTTATAACATTTTTATTATTAATTATTACTAAATATTAAATAAACTTTTTTTTAAACAACGAGGAAATTACAGATAGAACTGTTCAAATGTTATACGAAGGCTGGTGGCATAATGAGGTTTCAACAAAACAGAGTATATTGACCAAATGTACTTGGATGATTCGTGTTGACATACCTCCGGGCGAATGGAAAGTTGAGGCAGGCGCTGGTCGACACATTTCGGGGGCTGTCTAGAGGGCTGCTTGCAGCTGAAAGGGCAAAGACAAAAGTTATTCCCCCGTACTTTTCACAACTGTAATAATAAACTTTTGAAAAAAGAGCAGAGACGACCGTATGGTTGCACTTTTCCAAAAAGGATGACTTCATTTCTATGCAGGAACTCTCAATCACTGCAAAACCCAGCAGCATTACCCAGGATCTCAGAAAGGTCTAATATATCATCTTGGTATTACATTTTTCCAAATACTACACCAAGCGCCTATCTATGAATAGTCTTCATTAAGGAGAAAGCTTCGTGCAGTTTGGTCTCACCGAGTGGTTGAGTAGCCAGTAAGATCCTGATAGCTCTCAGTGATTAGATAATCCCTCAGCTTGATTGAGTTCAAAAGGGAGCATGTCCACACACTGCTGGAACGAGGGGCTCTCGAGCAAAACTCTTTTCATAGAGTGCAGCTGCTTCATGGCATTAAGAGGTTCATGTCGCGTCATGAGTGTGCTATTGTTGATTCATAAAGCAGGAGGACGCCACCCATTAAGGAATTTCCCATTTTCTTCAATTATCTTA
The DNA here is from genome assembly GCF_022379125.1 of Scophthalmus maximus. Lineage (NCBI taxonomy): Eukaryota > Metazoa > Chordata > Actinopteri > Pleuronectiformes > Scophthalmidae > Scophthalmus > Scophthalmus maximus. The sequence goes on from NC_061527.1 coordinate 8,666,377, forward strand.
ACACTTTTCTGCACTTGTTGTTTGTATTTAGTCTGATGTTAATTCTTGACATCACGTTTAAAATCAAACCATAAAACATTCAAGTTGAGGTTAAAGAAGGAGTTTTCACAATGGTTGGTGGAGATATTTGAAAGGATGAGTGAGGATGGTGGAGCATATTTTGATATTCAATAAAACCAGTTCAGAGGTCATTTAGAAAAAACACTTTAGCCATTTCAAAGTTTGTCCAGCAGATAGCCCCGACATAATATTTTGTAACTGTTAAATGTATATTGGTCACAATAACAAACTCAAATATAGGGGATCCGTATTCTAAGATTCCTTGATATGGAACAATTTATACATTTGCCAATATATTCTAATTAGATTTTTTTCAAACTGCCAAATATCCAAATCAGTATCCACCTCAAAACTTCAGAATCAGTCGGCCTATGATCAGAATTTATAATATGTCATTAATGATTAGTCATGTCATTGCTTTTCCTTTGTATCTTATATCAAAAGTTCAGAGTGTCTCAAATAAAAACGCTGGTATCTTTTGGGCACTAGAAGCCATCTGGTGTTGAAGCGAAAACGCGTTTGTCTTGTTGAAAAATGAAAATGACGTGTTATGATCTCCATAATTTTCCCTCTCTGACAAAGTGAGAACTTGACGAAAACCCTGGGTCGTGTTACACCGATTCCTTTTTACCCCTCTTGTATGTTCGGCCCCCGGATGTCACTCTCCCTCCTCTGACCCTGACCAATCAACACCATTTAATTCTGCTCTGAAGCGCCAACCAGTCTTACTATTTTTAACTTCCCACCGTGTATTTTGTGCAATAATATCTATGTATTGGTGACTATTTGACTAACCCAGCGTGTTAGAATTTGAAAAACTCTGTTGAGAATTTGGTAAGTGGCTGTTGTTTGAAAACAGGAGTCCTACAGGTCACAGATATTCTGCAGCCAGGTTCTGTGGGGTGGTGCTGCTTACGAGTCAAGAGTTGATCAAGCTTAATCTTGTATCAGTGAGCGTGGGAGGGAAGCAACGTGCCCTACAGCTTCCAAACAATCATTTTAGAGGAACTGATGCTTTAGCAGCACGTAACATGAGAGACAGTAATGTGTTCTTTTGTAACTTTATTCAATGTCATTAATTATACATCAAAATGTGATTTTTTCATACCCCAAATCAATAGGTAACACTTCATTCACGTCACTGGCCTAATTTAAACATGTGTTTTCCTGGTGTATTTTATTTTTTTGCAGCGGTGTTCCTGTTGGAACGTGTTGGGGATTAAAGGTTATAAAACTTAAAAATGGATCTCACCAGTGTGGAACGAGAGCGGAGAAAGCGGCCGGGACAGCGTGGGAGACGGCGTCCCCACTCCGAGGCTCTTCCTGTTGCTACTGCGACAGCTGGAGCGTGGACAAGAGAAGTGAGAGAAGAAAAAAAAATGTCTGACAGCCTAAAAACACATTAGGGACCTGGATCTCTCAACACAATTTCTATTAAAATGTCTCTGTGCTAGTTTGCATATAAAGTGACTGTCACGACCTGTTGGCCAGTTGCAAGTGTCCTCAGTGGAATTTCACAATTAAAAAGCAGTAAGTAGGAAATAGTTCTGTCTTGACTTAACCAGCTCCTGATTCTACGCACTCATGGATAACTAAATCACCCATGAGTCAACAAAACTACAAATACAATGTGCTCCGAGCTTTGGCGTACACATTGTTGAGTGATGACAAATAACACCAATGCACCAAATTGAGAAGTCAAACCTCCTGTGGTTTGATTGTTGGAGGTATTAATCGTTACAAATTAGTGGAAATACATATATTGAAATTTTTTTTGAAAATGATTCCCAAGATGTCGTTATTAATCTTTATGACAACGACATTGAGACCTGATATTTTACAGTTCAATCATGCACTCAACTATAAATAATTGTAAATAAAAAAAACACACAAATAAAACCAAATATACAGAACTTGAATACCGAAAACAAACTTCAATTTTTTTTAACATAAAATGTAAACAAAACAAATTATTTATTAAGTAAAAAAACAAAACGCTGATACAAATAAGTCTGTGACATCTCAACTGATTTTATCGGTTGAGTGACAAATTGGTCAGGCTTTAGTATTAACAAATTGTGTGTTTGAAATATGGAATATAAGTAATTAAATGAACTAGATAAAGACAGATTTATCTTATGTAATATTATTATTATTTCAAGTCATCCTTTCAGCTGTGTTTTCAAGGTGAAAACTTCCTATTGGTCCCTTTGCTCAACTATGCTTGGCAGGTGTATTAGCCTCTTACTGACAGGGTCAATGAGTTGCACCTTCACGATCCTTGTGCACAATATTGCCTTATCCTCGTCATTGATATCTCAATGCATCATAAACTGTGACTTAGCACACGGAAGATGCTGAAACTGATTACTCTGGTGTTTCCTTTTATCACCAAACTGTAAACTAATGGTAGTGTATCCCTTTAAGTCGAGTATAGTCATTTTGGCCCTATAATTACAAGTTTGACTCATGCAATGTTTCGAGTTGTGTGTGTGACTTTGTGTGTGCGGAGCTGCAGTTTGAGGACACAAAGGACTTGTGGCAGTGTAACACTGGACAGATTAAGGAGACACTTGACCTCTAAAGAACCAGACTGTTTATCCATTAATCCCTGACAGTTGTAACTGAATGAATGAATCCAAACAACACAAACACACATCTGTGCTCGTGTGCAGAATGGAACTGGTTGGATATAAACTGGAAGAGTGGAAAATAGGCAGCAATATCTAGTTTTATTTATTTACTGAAAAAAAAAAATCATACTAATATATATACAAAGTATCAATTCTACTTGACTTCCTACAAGCCAAGTTTTTGAACACTTTCGTGTTATTTTAAATGTATATAGTTGGTTGGTAATTTTTTCTGCGCTATTTACTGTGCTGTTTCCTGACTAATTAAAATATTCGCTCATTTTAAAGTCAGGTATTCGACATAGCACAGATTTAACAAAAGGAGCTAAGAGAATAGAGAAAGGGAGAAATTAAGACAGCTTTATTCTTCTTTACTCATCTTAATATATTTTTCAAACTTGACTTTTTTTCTACACTGCTGCAAATGAGCATGGACACGGCTCCTCAAATGATTATTCTTACACTCGGAGTGCAAACCAGTTTGTCTTCAATTTAAGGCTGCAGATTTAACTGGTTTATACGCACCAGGTAAACAAGGGTGTGCATGGTGATCCTTAACGTCACACGTCTGACGATGCCAGACATGCTCGGCAGCACACTATACTGTGTTCTGAGTTGTTAACTCAAATTTCAAGGAACAATTAATTATTATTTTTCATTACCGTGTTTATCTCACAATACCAAACGGAAGGTCACCCCCAAATCCATAGTTACATTTGTGACAATCGAAATCGAAGTCATCGTATCCTTGAGCAATCGAGAGAGCGATGCATTCGTGTCAGTTAAGGAATTATCACCAGCAGTCTCTGCACTCGTCTAGTGCAGAGGAGGCTTGAGATTCTTAACTAGAAGAATCAAAAATCTCCTCGTCTCTGCCCGCTGAGATTTAACTCAACCGAAGAGATTATTTTCTGCCTTCGGCGCAGCTCTGTTTTTGAGAAATGTTTACGTAACTACAACGCTAATCTGCATGATGGCACACCAGCATGGCCATGTCAGATGAAGAGGGAAGACCGATGATGGTTAAAATACAAAGAGGAAGACTCCTGTCAACAGGCTCAAAGCCGAAGAGAGTGTGTCTGTGTGTGTGCACTGACAGCAACAGCAGGCCCAGCTTGAGCCACAGATGTCCACAACCCTGGTGTGTGTGTGTGTGTGTGTGTGTGTGTGTGTGTGTGTGTGTGTGTGTGTGTGCGTGTGCGTGCATGTGTGTAAGGGGGAGGGAGGGAGTCCTAAATAACCCCCTGGCCCTGAAAAGAAGCGGCAAACTTTGCCCATTAACATTCAAATTAGCAGATTTTGCAGTGACACCAGGGTGAACAGTTCACAATCGCTCAACAAAAAAGTGTTCTGAGGCCAAAATGACCAACATCTAATGGTTTCCTGCTTCTGAATCTCAAATGTGATAATTTGCCTTAAATCTCGTCTTACATTTTAGTAAAACAAATATCTGTGGGGCAACATGAAGAAATTATACTATACAACGAACATTGTCAGCAGTCGAGCGGCCGTTTCCAGACACTTGCAAGTGATGCTTTGCAGCTTTTCTCTGTTTTATATGACAGTAAATTGTCTGTTGAGCTGCTTTCAAGACGCACTGAAGTATGGAAATGTTCCTCAACTATTCTAGAGGGGCTGTATGTGAATGTGCGCAAATGCTGCCATCCCCCCTAGTGAAAGCTCATGTGAGAATACAGCAGGAAAATCTCCTGCTGAGCCCATCACATGTTTAAGTCCACCTCCAGGGAACATCTCCAGGCTCAATTTTCTAGACTTTTTCCAGAGTTAATGTCTAAAAAAAACAAAACAAAACAGGACACCATGGAAACTTCACTAAATCGCTGACAGATAAATTCTCAGCGACAATAACTGTTATGGCAGCTATAATCCACACTTGACAGACAGTTCAGTATCAGTCTGCATCAGCTGCAGGTCTTATCTCCAACATGACAGACCTCCAGTCTCCATCACACTACTAACTAACCATCAGCATAAGTGCAAATATCATTGCCTTCAAAAAATCTAAAACTCTGTGTGTATTTATGTCTAGAGACCGACCGATTTTGTACATAACTATTGATTTTTTAAATTTCTTCCTATATTCTTCTGTCCACTTTGCTGCTGTAAATAAATATAAATTGAAAAAAAGATATAAAAATACAATCAAATAAATAGACTTGAATTAAGAAAATAAACATTTATTTTAACCTTAGATGTAAAACATAAATGCACATTTAAAGGCTCATGTCTGTTGGCCGATCACATCGGTCGGGCTCTCAACATGTCGACGCCGACACCGATATGTCTGTGAAAGGCCGATGTCATCGAGCAACCGATTCACCGCGTAGCGTCCCGATCTCAACAAAGGAAACATTAGGCACATTTGTGGCCAGTGATTGGGTTAAGAATTCCACTTTTTACGGCAAATATTGCCCGCGAAGTGTGTTACTGTCTGTACAGAAGGCGGCGCTGACCAACACGGACCCCTGGTGACACACACACACGAACACACACACACACACACACATACACACATACACACACATACACACATACACACACACACACACACGAACACACACACACACACAAACACACACACGAACACACACAAACAAACAAACACACACATACATACACACACATACATACACACACAAACACACACACACGAACAAACAAATACACACACACAAACACACACAAACACGAACACACACAAACACGAACACATACATACACACAAACACACACACACACACGAACAAACAAACAAACACACACATACATACACACACAAACACACACACACACACACGAACAAACAAATACACACACACAAACACACACAAACACGAACACATACATACACACAAACACACACACATAAATACGTACACACATACATAAATACATACATACACACACACATACACACACACACGCGCGCGCGCGCGCGCGGGGGCTCCTGAGAGCAGCTAGCTTGTTTTAGTTTGAACATGAAGAAAACGACAGACGCTGGCGCCACACGAGGAGCAGCCGCGGCCCGTCTCAACTGCCACACGAAGCGGTTCGAGAGTGAGCCGAGCCTCGAGCTGCCCCGCGGTGGGTTGTGGGTCGGTACCTCTTGGAGCGCTTCAGCAACGCTCCGGGGACAAAGTGGGACTTGCTCGGACCCGGCGCCGCTGACCAGTGACTCGGATCCGACATGCTGGAGGAGTTGGCGGGGAAACAACCCTCCCTGGTTTCAAAGTTAAAGTTGAGTTCAGTAAACTGAAGCCTGGGTCGGTGTGAAAGCCTCTTCTCCTCCTCCTCCTCCTCCTCCTCTTCTTCCTCCTCTTCTTCCTTCTCTTCCTCCTCCTGCTGCAGCTCTCCCCACCATCGTCTCTCCGTCTCGGCGGTTCCTTTTGTTATTCACGCCGAGTACGTCCCGGCGGCTGCGGGGCCGCCCTCACACCGTGCAGGCCCCTCTCCGGCTGTAGCTATCATGCCCCCCGAAACACCACCTCCATGTCGGCGCGGCTGGTGGAGAAGCCCCGGTCACGTATCCGCGGTTCACTTCACAGTTCGTCCAGACAAGACTCCGCTCCGCCGGGTGCGCGTGTCCGCGTGCGAGGAAGCTGGAGCCCGGCGCTGCGTTCAAGTGCTGCTCGTTACCTCCGCTTTCGCACCGCTGCAAACAATCCGGTTTTAGGGCCACAGAACTACAATTTACGGATCATGCACCGAAATTAAAAAATTGTTGGCCGAAACCGAACGAAATGAAACACGTGTTTGAATATCGAATAACCGACCACGTTTTTAGTTTTTTTTTTTTTAGTTTTTTTTTTTTTTTACAGTTTTTCATTTATATTGCCATTTTTTCAGCATTGCATAAATTATCGCCTCGGTGTGAATTTTACTTTTTTTTTTTCAAAAATTACAATTTATAAATATTTATATAACATTTTTTACATTCCAGCAGACATTACACCCGAAACAACTTTTGTTGCTAAACATTCAGTGCATCCCTGCTACAATTTATTATTATCATTATTATTATTAGTGGTAGCAGTAGTAGTAGTATTTGTTGATGCTTGAAGTAATTGAAGATATTCAGTATCCAGTTAAGAAAAGCATACAATCTTTTAAATCTTTTAAAAAGCTTTTAAGAAGCTGAAACCAGAGAATTATGACCTTTTATTTCATAAAAACTACTTCAATGATTAATCAATGATCAAAATAATTGCAGGTTGATTTAATCACTAATCAATTTTATTGTAGCAGCTTTGCTAAGAATAAAAGAAAGCATCAATACTTCTGAATTCATACAACAACAAATACCAAGTATTGACCTGCACTTGCATGCGTAGGGGCATTTTTGAAGCAGGTGCTGTAAATTTCAGTTTGAACTTTATTTGAATACATTTTTTAGGGGTCCTTAAGTAATATATGATGAGAGCATTTTTTTTAACTTACACTGCAGAGTAAGGATATAGGCCATGTTTGTAGAACAACCACTGATATCGTGTTTTTGTTGTGGTGCAAGCCAGCAGACTATTTGGTCAATGTTTAAAAATAGTCAGAACCATTGCCATAGAAACATTCTTTCTCCTGCATTCATATTATATATTTGCTATTTCCTACAGACTTTGAATGCAGCGTAGGATGTAGTTGGGTTATACCATGAGAAGTCTGGTAAAGGTAGGATCCCAGGCACACTTGGTACATTCCAGTGCGTGTGTAGAGTATTTACACCCAGCATGTATATATGCATTTATATTTGAATATAATGTGGAACACTGAATCTATAACAGCTAACAAAATCTAAAGAAAATGTACTCCTGTATCTAGATTTGGATTCACAATTATTTCAACAGCTGTTAACAGTTGTAACTTGTTTGGCAAAGTCTCACTTTTTTGGGAATTTGCACAGACATATATTTTCAAGATTGTGAAAACCTAAAAAGAAAAGTAGAACGCATTATGCTCTCTGCCTACAGTATATATGATGTGTTTGCACGGTGAGTAGAACTTCTTCTTTTATGACAATCATGTCTTTAAAGGTAATGACATGATTTTAAAAAAAGTCGTTTTACATTTCACATCTGGTTTGGTCCTTTTTTGATGCACATGAGCTTTATTGGATGCGATCACCAATACTGCCATTGGTCTTGATTTGATCAAATGATCACTCCTCAATTTCAGACATGCAAATCAAACTTTACACTTTGATCTTTACCTTCCCCCGCCCCAGTAGGGGTTTGTGCCTCAGGCAGCCTGGCCCTCAAAAGTGACAGATTATGGAGTCTTCTTATCCTCGGGCACTTCTAACTCTAGAGGCTTCAGTATCACTTTCCACCAGGCCTTGGACTCTTGAGAAGCATTGTTAAGCGTTTGACTCACTCCTTTCCTGCTCACCTCCTGCTCACAGATTTAGAAACGATTACTCATCTGTTAACTCAGTCTCATTTAGTTAATTATATGTCCCTCTTGAAGCACTGTCCAAAAATGACTTCCTGTCAAATTGAGAATTCAGTTCCAAATTGGAACATTTTCATTCAACTGTCAGGTAACATCACAGTTACCTACTATTACTGTAGATCAATAGACCATGGCTCATTAGTCACACCTCACTGAGCCATGAGTCTAAAAGGGACTGTACTATTTTCATTGTGCTAAACTGTGGAACTCTTTTTTTTTTTTCCAAAACATTTATTTAGGTTTTTTTTCCCAGAGCAGATACTTTCCATATTAGTTGTATTGATATCTCTTCATCAGTGCCATCAAGACAGAACTCTTGTTCAGAGATTCCAGTCGCAGGTTGATGTAGGAGAGCAATTTACTTGAACAGAAGCTGACGCAAGAGAATGAACATATGTCTGGGTGGTGAAACAACAGGGTGGTGGTGGTGGTGGTGGGGGTCCTCCAATGCAGAATTCTGTGAGGAACGATGCCAGCAAATGTGCAGCCTGATATGCAGTGGCATTAAATAACTGCCGTGTGAAAACTGCGTTGAGGAATTGCTCATTTTTCAACAAAGCAAAGAGGTTCCATTACTGTACAGTGACAGCCTCGCACTTGCTCACACATCCAGGAACATGCTGGATGAAGCCGCCTCTGTTTGCAGTGTTGCCTTCCTCCACAGCACCCAGCACCGTTGCCAAGCAACCAACATAGACTTAGAGACAACTAATAAACGTTAGGTCTTCACCGGTGAAACGGAAGCCCCTTAAAAAAACACAAGTCAGACTTTGTGCATATTTCCTTTTTTTTGTCTCTGTGTTAATTCCATTAATATTTCACACTTTTTAATACAATAATCTGTGATTGCAAAGACACACAATACTTAGGTTGACTCTTAATTTCACTGTTATTTTTCAATCACAGTTTAGAAATGTGGCCAGCTTTCTCCAAATGATAACAGCTCAACACTTTTTTAATGCCATACCAATCTAACTTATAACTGTCTGGTGTGTGAAGTCTATCTAGCCTTGTTCATCATTAGTATCGTTCATCAACCTTTTAAAAATCATTTCTATGGATCAGAAGCACATTGTTAGAAGCGGATGGAGTTTACCGCAGCTGTAATGGAATTGTGGATGTTCAAATTATGAAAAAGATTGTGTTACACAATTGAAAGCAACAGAACAGCCACTAAATAGAATTGAAGACTGAACATTGAAGCTCAAATCTTTTTCCAAATCATGGAAAAGCAAAAAATGAATCAGCATAAGATTCACCCTGCCTGTGACTCTCAGCTGCAAAACACTTTTGTTTCAGCTGAAGATGTTAATCTTTAAAAACGGGTCACAATTACATATATTTTCATTTTTTTATATTCTTAAACATCTGGGCTCTGTAGTATTTCTATACTCTAGTATGTAACCTATATTTCTGGGACTATTGTCAGTCACAGATACATATTTACCGCTTTCTGGCACCAGCGGGTCAGTGAATGTGGGACTGAACAACTACATGTTCATGGTGATGAAGGGATTTGTCACACTGGGTTCACTGATTTGTTTTTTTCTGCACAACAATTGAGCTCTATGGCACAGGGGAATATGCTCTATCAGGCTTTGTCTACGCAGACAACACCTATTAGGTGGATCAGCTAATTATTAGTTCTGTGGTGATCTGACCCATTGATTGTTGCGTGTGACCTGTGTCTCTTACCTCCAGGGATGAAGGGTCTGTAATGGGCTGCACGGGCTGCAGGGGCTGCATGGGCTCAGGAGGGTTGGGCTTTGGCAAGTGGGCGACAAACTGTAAGGCAAGAAGTGTTCACATGGATCAGTACGATGAGTCAGCACCTCAGCGCGCAGCGTCTGTCAGCGGCAGAGCTTTTGTCGTGGGGTAGAGGTTGATGTCTGCCCCTCACTGGCTGACATCCCCGGCCAGCCGCCGGTGACAGACACTCGCTGTCCATCGGCTGGGTGATGCTGCTGCCTCTCTGTCTGCATTGTTTGTTGCAGGGTGGTTGGATGCAACTAATTGGGGAACATATGAACTCTCTTAAGCTATTACACCACAGGAAGTCGGCAGCTAGGCGTCAACACACCAGGCAGGAAGTTTCATCGTCCAGCACACATTTAATGAACACCTAATAATGACTGCAACCTCCACAGTGCACGCGACTCTCGGATATATGACGACATACCCTCATTCCCTTTAGTCAATCCGTTCAGGACAACACACTTTCATGGAGGACCGCAAGTGTCGCTGCAATATCAATAAAGCATTTGATTCATTAACAGATAGTTAATTCTATGATAAAAAATAGTCATTCATGAATTTGTTCACTAATTAATTCATCTATCTGTCACTATTTTAAAGTAACTCATTATTCGATGCGAGTAGGAAATTAAATTATGAATTTTAAGTATTAATCCCATCGGTAAATGGTTCAACATTTTTGGTGTGAGCACACATTCTTGAGAAGTTGAGTAAAAATAAGGTAGGTGCTGCTTTCTAACAAGTCAAAGAGCTAGTTACATCCCATGGCCAACCTGCATTGTTTTATCCTGTTTTACCAACGTGTCATGGAGAGGCTGAATGTCCAAGCAAATCAAACAGATGATGGGAAAAGAAGAAGCAGTGGGGAGATGGTACGGCAAATAAAATTGAAAGGAAAATGCTCCTTTAAATCCCTAATTAAAATCTCTACTCTTAATTCACGTGAATCCAGTTACTTCATTCGCCATTACAATTTTAAATCCCATAATTTATTCATGAATTGATTCATGTATTTTAAATGATGTACTTATTCACTGTTTTATTTGCCCATTAAAAAAAAAATCTAATAAAGAATTACATAGCAATTTAGTCTAATTGTTTATAGATTAAAGAAGTAATTTGTGAACAAAATTTGTTAATTACTATTTTTAGTTTACAATTCAGTGACACTTGTGGTCCTCCATACTATCAAATTCCTGAAACTTCTTTTTCAAAATAAACATTTCTACAATTTCACATCACAACGGATTTCCCTGCTCAAATCTAAGCTCTGCCTCGTGAGCACGACAGTGCTGCTATTGTCTCCACGCTGTAGAGGCTTCTCAATGCTAAACACAGCACTAATGAACGTGTTGTCATAGTAATGCATGAGAGGATGGCAGGGAAAACAATTCCTTTCCCATAGACCCCTCGTTCTGGAGTGTTGGCTCAGTATTACACAACAGGTCTAATCGCGTTGAATGCGTACGTTTACATTTTGACAGCTCCTCATGGACCCCCCCCCCCCCCGAGTGTAAATCTCAGACTGACTCATTGGTGACATTCATACGGAGTTTCTGATTTTCTCAGACGTTAAGGTCATTCACAGAGACATGCAGCAACCCTGCAAACACATCATAGCAGGAGGATTGTCGCTGCTGCAAAAACAACAGTCGTGTCAAGTATATTTATATTTTGTTCAAAATGATTGGCTTATTTCAAAATATTATTCTTCTTCACGGCGAGTTCACTTTCATATAGTCCTTGAAAATAAAAAAAGGACTTGCTGAAAACTTGCTTTAAGACACCTTGCCTCAGACTGTTCAGTATCTGACAGAATGTTTCTGCACAGAGGTTTGTTTATCTGAATACTTACTCATCATAATTATCGGCAATAAATAAATAATTGTCAATGAAAATAAAATGATGTTTTTCCAGTGCTGGCGGTTAAGGAGCCCATGTTAAACAGCCTCTGGTTAGATTGTCACAGGTTGTCTGGGCAGCCATCAACCCCTCCCCGCTGTGAGCAGCAGCAGCAGCAGCAGCAGCAAAGTGTCTAAAAAAAATGAAAACATGTGCACGTTTTGCAGAGATGATCCACGGCGGAGGCAGATGGACGGATGAGAGAATGGGCATGTGAGCAGGGAGCTCCTACGCCTTATGGATCAGCATCTAGTGGGCAGCAGGTACGTCCCCCTGCCTCGCCACGAAGAAGAAGAAGAAGACTACATTCCCTCTAGGGGATGAGTGGGCGGATTGAGACCTGAAACCATGTCCTTTGATGGAGAGAGGAATCACAGATTAGCAGTTATAAGGCCATTCTAAATGATTCGGCTCCTCTACAGACCGAAAGGCAATTTGTCTGTCTTGGTTTCGGGAGGGCGAGCATGTGATTCGTGCAGGAATCGTAGTGCAAGAACTTCGTGTGAGGTGAAAAATGAAATCAAATGAAAAAATGGAGGGACAATAGGGCTGGAGGAGCACAACGCATCATCGCGAACAGAATTCACACTGATGCACTGTTTTGATGCGCTGAGACATTTAGTGTCATTGGAGTCCAAAAAAAGTCTGCAACAGTCTCCAGGGGAGAAATAAAGCTGCGTATATTTTTGAACCTGCTGCCCGAAGCTTTAAACAGAATAACTCAAAGTCCCCGCCCTCACAAGTTCCCTGTTGTTTGGTTTTGTGAGTTTAACCGGCCACGAAATTGCACAAACGCACTGTTACCGTTCAAACACTGTTCACATTCAGAGGGGGACATTTTGTTTAAAGACTAAGAGGCAGGGAAACTGCCAATTCTTTGATAATGAGGGGGGATACTTTTGCATTTCGCAAGGAGCAGGCTTCTGATGAGACCCTTTGACAAGAGTAAACAGAAACTGTTGAACACAGACAAGGAAGCCTCAAGCAGCCCGGGAGACAACACGAGGGACTGTTTGCATTTCCCTCAGGCTCAGTTGGCAGGTCTGCTCTCAAAGCTCAGTGGTGATGGATCACAGTGGGTTTGAACAACATCCATTTTGTATGACTGGAAAAAAAAAACCCAGAAGAAGAAGATCTTTGTGTTGACACTAGTGGACACTGGGACATGCAGCCGAGACCACATCGATTACCTCTATTTGCCCTCTCGTCACAACTGTGAGAGAACAACTTCACGTGGCACAACTTGTTGTTTCACGATCTGCAGCAGAAGGTGAAAATGAGATAATACATTTTTATTTTTTCTTAAAAATGAGAAGCCAGAACTTACTCCAGGGTCAGAGAGGGGATCTTCAGCTTGTCTCGCCTCGACTTCATCCTCGCCGAGCACCAAGCGGGGTCTTCAGTCAGCACAGCGCCGCGGCCCCGCGCGGTCCCACGGCCGGCGACCACCCTCTCATCCCCGCGGCGGCGGCGCCGCTGCTGCTGCTGCTGCTGCTGGAGGAGCCGGGCGACTAAAAATAACCGTGTATCGTTTACCGGCGCAGCTTCAGCGGATTCCGTTGAGAGAAATTGTTTTCCCCAGGCTGTTAACAAGGCTATGCAACAACAATCAGTTGCAGGGGAGAAAAGGAAGAGAAAAAAAAAAAACCCAGGAGGAAAAAGAGCGACCGACGAGACGCAGCGGCGGCAGTTTCTGCGCCTTTTACGCTCCGCGTCCTCGTCCAAGGGCGCAAAGAGGAGCGAGTGGCACCGAGCCGAGGGAGCGGCGGGTCACTGCTCCCCTCCATGTGACTGGTGGGAGGAGGAGGAGGAGGAGGAGGAGGGGGGGGGGGGCTGGACTGGGGGGGCTGGCTCAACCAGTTTGGGGGTGGGTGACAGTCAACGGGGGTGAGTTTGGGTGAGGACGAGGCGGTTGGTGCGTCTTTTTTTGTGGTTTTGGTGAAATCACAAACTTACGCACTCGTCTGCTTCTGTGTCGTTTGGCCTTGTTCTTCTTTTTTCTTTCTGTAGATCTGTTTTGTTTTTGTTTTTTTAATTCATCCGCGTTGTGCCACGAAGACACGACGGCCAAAATGTCCACCCGTCATTGTCTCTAACGCGTCGTCCTGTGAATCCAGTCTTTTCTCTCCGTGTGCGCTGGAACCACAACGACGCTGTATCTACGTGGACAGCGGCAGGCGGCTGCTGGTGCGTGAAGAGGCCGGGGAATACCTCCGCTGTCAAACCGTGACAGCTGCCACGCAGGACGCGTCTCCCACCCTGCTGCTGCTGCTGCTGCTGCTGCACGTGTCCGTGCGTCCGGGCGATGTGGGGACCTCAATGTGTGTGTGTGTGTGTGTGTGTGCACGTGTGTGCACGTGTGTGTGCGTCCGGGCGATGTGGGGACCTCAGTGTGTGTGTGTGTGTGTGTGTGTGTGTGCGTCCGGGCGATGTGGGGACCTCAGTGTGTGTGTGTGTGTGTGTGTGTGTGTGCGCGCGTCCGGCAGACGTGGGGACCTCAGTGTGTGTGTGTGTGTGTGTGTGTGTGTGCGCGCGTGTGTGTGCGTGTGCGTCCGGGCGATGTGGGGACCTCAGTGTGTGTGTGTGTGTGTGCGTCCGGGTGATGTGGGGACCTCAATGTGTGTGTGTGTGTTAGTTCATGGATGAGCATGTTGGAAAAGTCAATTCACTTGTAGCCTTTATTTAAGGGTAGGTGTGTTTGTGTGTGTGTGTGTCTGTGAGGTATCTGATAATTGCATATACTTGAAAGTGAATTTGAACATCCAGTCTGTACAATGTGTTTTGTGTGTGTGCGTGTGTGTGTGTGTGTGAGCGGTGGGGAAGGGGTATTCGGTCACTATTTGCACCTCAGCTTAGTTTCTATGGAATCCCTGTATCTCCAATGGCAACCAATGACTGCAATGGCACCAGTGTCTTCCTAGTTGCTAGGGAGCTTATGATAGTTCTACAGTTATCAACCAGTGGAGTCACTCACACAAACACACACACACACACACACACACACACACAAAAAACCATTCCCACATTTCTGATAGTTTACTGTGGGAATCTTTAAATGCTTAAATGCCTCTACTATACTACACAACTATACTACTATATTCTTATCATTGACGGTAGCAGTAGCAGTAATAGTAGTTTGTCTGAGTTGGAAGTTTAAGTGTCATATAACTTTCTGAATTTCTTTGCCCTTGCAATTAAAAAAAAACTTTTTAGATAATACATTTTAATATTTTGTCTTTTAAAATTATTGACCGGCCTGAACAGATTCAGACCACTTGGGGGCGCTGGAAAGTTATGAAAATAACAACATATCACCACCTTTAAGGCTTTTTTTACACACCCAGCAGATATAGAGCAATATTTTCATTGATTTGGAGCCATTTTCAATATTCGTTGTTATTTGTTTGCTCTTTTTTTTCAGTCTGTTGAGCGTAAAATCTGGCTCTTTACCTGACAAATCTTTTTTAGGAGCTTTTTTGAAAACAGTTGCCTGCTGCACCAACGACCAAACATTATGAGAATAGTAAGAGTGAACCAATGGATTAAAATCTTAGAGGGGCCAGATCACAACAGTATGCACAAAAAAAAAAAATCATATTCAATCTTAGGGAAATAGAGCCTCCTCTGGGGGATTCCCATTCCTGATTGCTTGGCAATTGTTTTGTTTTTTTGGAGCAGCATTTAATAGGAGAGTCTGAATCTCAGTTACCATGGCAATAAGGGCTTTCCTCCTCTTCCCTTCCTTTCAGCCCGTGTACTTCCTTCATCTCTGCTGTGAGATGAGGCTTAGCTAAATGCTGTTTCAGCGTGTGTCCCTCTGCAAATGGCAGCCCAGTCAGATTTAATCCGCCATCATTTGAGCTGGACTGTCTTTAGTATTACGTCATGTTTTCTTCTATGCTGCACATAAAAATAACGAGTGAATTGCCGTATACTTTATTATAAACTGTGGAGATCAGTAAATGGTTGCAAAGTGATACTTTGTTTTTAATCATGTTGTATTTCTGATATTATAGTAACAGCTGGGGGAGCGATGTAGTAAAAATGCATGTATGCCACATCATACTAAATTATACTTTGAGTGGAATAACATAACTTCACATCATAGCATCTCTACAATGTCCCTGACATATTTTAAAGGCTTCAATAACAAGTGCGAGGGCTCAGGCAGGAATCACTGTGCACCAAAACATGAGAAATAGGAGGTGAAGCATTGCTTCGGTCCATGTTGCTGCATGAGAGGAGAGGAGGCTGTTTAACTGGAGTCTGACACTATACACAGTAGATGCGAGCCTCACAACTCACTGACATAACTATATGCAAAGAGTTAATGGAAATCAAAGGATGATAACAGCCCATGTGCAAATCATCATTTAGATCCTTTAACACATAAACATGAAACAGTCAAACCGTGCCATCCAATATTCCATTCAATGTCGTTTTATTCCACAGCCGAGCCTGTCACCTGCCTTGGAAAGCATGCTGTTTACACTGGCTGGTCAAACACAGGACTGTCTCTCAGTATTCTCCTTTACTGCCATACACATGATGCTCTCAGTCAGAAGAGCAGGGTTTCCACATGAGTAAATGTCTCTCGGCTATGACAGATAAACACACAAAGCAAAGTGAAGATGCTTCCGCTGATGACACTGACACTGAGGCAATCAAAGTGCACAACCTGAGAGCCTGATTTATTGACTAATGCTGACTAATACGAAACCACACAAAAACACTGTAAAGTGAACATGAACACAAATAGATGCCGCTTCAAAATGCCACTGGACTTGCACAGGGACCCTAACAACATACATAACATCACAGGGGAAATGAGCGACAATAAATGTGAGTATGTAAGTGTGTACTAGTGTGTTTCTGTTTCTGAGTGTGGGAGAGGAAAACGTGCGTGTGTGTGTGTGTGTGTGTGTGTGTGTGTGTGTGTAATCACGTGTCAGAGGCTTTGCAAGTGTTCTGCTTCATATACCTAAGTCCACAAGATGGCGTAGAAATGCAATGGTGCCAGTGGTATAATCACGTCAGGGCCTGTAAATACAGAAAAATATATTGATTGAAAATATTGAAATAGATTAGAAAGAGAAAGATGAAATGCTAAATGAGATGTGAAAAGTAGGAAGATCAGTCAAAGATAATAAACCACTTAAAGAGATGTGAAAAGGAAAAACATAGAATAATAAGACGCTAAAAGAGATGTGAAAAGGTAAAGATAAAATAAAGAAAAAAATCAAAAATGCTAGAAAAAGTGTAAGTAAGACCAGAGATAAGAAAATAGGGTATTAAAGGGGGAAAAATCAGAGAAGGTGAAACATTTAAAAGCACTAATAAGCATTCTGGTTGGACACGTTGACCCCTGATGGATGTTTGTGATCTGTGGTCCTCTGTTGTATTACATTATAGCAAATACACAGATAAAAACACTTTTCCTACAGTGTTGTCATTATAGAGCAAAACCAAGCGTATTCCTCAAACTACTCACTGTTATTTTAAATAAAAGGACAAGCAAATGGGAGTCTTCACTTATGATATGTCCCCAACAAGGGTCTGCACAAACGACAATAACACTGTTAACACACACGAGATATTGGCCAAAGTGTGTAGTTAGCCAATCAGAAGCATAGTAGGATTATTTTCAATGTGACTGCAGTATTTATATCATATTGAACAAAGGGGATGAAGGACTGAAAGAGATGAGATGCCAGTGAAAAGTAAACTCACCTGTACAAAAACATGCTGTACTCATTGTGAGACAATCGGCCTTTGGTCATTTTATGACAATGTGCTGTCGTGTTTGTCTCTTTGTGGTAATTTTTTTGGTTTCTTTACTGTCAGTTTTGTCCGCAGCCACAAGCTGTGTGGATTTAGAAAGATTTACATTTATCAGTTACTCAATATTGCTTTCATATGCAGCAGCTGTGTGCTGCATTTGAAAACACATTCAACTGTGTCCGCGCTTTACACACTCTGAAGGTCTCCAGCATGGCTGTGATTTAAAGAAGGGGCATTACATCACTTCCAATTGTAGGCCCCTTACACCTGAGTCATCTGCTTTTGTGGTTTAAGACGCAGGGTCTCCCTCTGCACAATCATGCTGAGTTTACAGTGGTGTTCCAGTGGGAAGACTGAGAGCAGGAGCTGCAAGGAAATGGCCGCTTCCATAAACCACTGAAACCACATCCAACCAACAAAATACCCCCTGAGCCATACACTGACGGTGTGTTTCTTTTAAAGCCCCCAACTTCCTCTGCTGTGGTGTGGTTAAAGTGTTGCTATGTGTGTGTGTGGTGTGTGTGTGTGTGTGTGTGATTTTTACCAATATTGAATCAACATCACAACAATTTATCTTACTTGTCCACAATCTGGATAGTTGCTAACAAGACAGTTTGCGAGGACAGACATTGATAAAATAATATCAACAAAAATGACTTTTATCGTATATAAATACGGGTTTATTCAAAAAGAGGGACTGATCTGCATGAGTCAGACCTGAAAAGCAATAAATGATAATCTGCAAAACTGCAGCTAATAAGATGTTGCCGCTTGAGCTCATCTGTGAGGAAACAGCCGTGCGTAACCCCGGACTAAAATGTTGGGCTCCCATCATTTATACCAGCTCATCATTTATAAGGTCGGAGCCAGTGCCAGCTCACTTTGGACTGGTTTCCAGTCTTTTGCAGGCCCGACATGGACAATAATTCACACTCACAATCACACATATAGTCAATTTGGCCTGGTAGCTCATGTCGTACAATGCAGTAGTGCTACAGAGGTGGCTGAATGGGAACACGGCTCTCTTTGTGCTTGGGGCAGAAGAAAAGTTACATAGTCAAAAGAGATCTGAAAAGCCTCAGCAGACAAAAACCGAAACTAGTCTAAGAATAGTAATGTAGGGGGTTTTTTCTTTTGCAATTCAAGTGAACTAAATCTTTAAAACAAAGTTGTTCACAGTCACTGACTGTACTGGTGAACTCCAGTATGATGGATAAAGAAAACAGCTTAAACGCCCCAGCTCAAAACTATTGACAGGGGGTTATTGGCAGCAGAAAGAAAATCCAACCCATAACCACTGTATGGTGAGCTTAGTTTTTCTCCTGTGGGTAAAGTGTTTGCTTTAAATTGGAAGGAAACGATTTGCTCCTGCTAAATTTGCAAGTACCGTGTGAGTGACAACACAGTTCCCCTCAGTCTGCACCACATGTCCATGAACCACTTTCTTCCGTGACAGGAGGTGCTTATGATGCTGTCGGTATAAATCGGGGTTTGTGCTGGTTCCTGTCGACAGTTTCCTCCTGTCAGGCACACAAACTGCTCTTTGGCAAGAAGAATTAAACGAAAGGATCCAACACACAGGGGGCAGCCCATAATCATTCAGCACGATCAGAGACTCCAGGGCCAATCTCGCCAGGCCTGTAAGCAAAGCATTTCTTCTACCATGGTTGCCAACATTGTCACAAAGTCACTCGGGTTGGTTTTGTTCGCCACAGCACACGTGGTTTTCAAAGGTAAGCGATCTTCTTCATTACCGACGTTTTACCCTGTGACATTTGACTGATTTTTGTATTTCTTTGTTCTTTCATGTCATAGTGCCTGTTTTTAAAAAGGTTTATCTTTTTTTTTTACAATTATACATCGTTTTGCCACAGTCACGGAAGTGAAACGGGACAAATGTATTTGCCGGGTTTGTGTTGTTGTTCGACCAAGTCCAGTTGCCCTGGATTCTACATTCCTTGGATGACCATGGCATGGATGACAAGGATGAATCTTCACAGACATTTCATCTCGTTAAAAAACACTTATTAATGCTCACTGAGACATTGAATGTGGAATCATCTAACACAAATGCATTTACTTTAAGGTGATTGTTTGAAATGACAGTGAAATGATCCCTGCAAAAATATCCAAATGAATTCAAATTTTAGCCTTAAATGTTTTAAGTAAAACAAAGTCTGCCTTGTATTATGTGTCCTAAAAACAGATGGGATACCCAGTTTGTGAAATGCCCTCAAGGTTTCATTAAAAGTTTGGTACATACTATGTACTATGTTCACATGCAGTGAAAACATGCTGACACTACACAAGTTGAGAAAAAGGCTTTAACATTTTCAGGCCAAAAATTGTGAAAGAAAGAAAGATTGTGCACTTAGCGCTGGAATACTCTTCGCGGGAAGATGAAATAATCTGTCAGCTGTTTTGTCTACTTAAAAGTGTGTTTTTGAAAGAAAATAAACTTCACTTTTACCATTTATGGTTCAAATTTCATAGGAATAAGCTGCAGGGTACTGCTTGGCGACATCTGTACATCCAGCCTACCTATATTTATACTAAATAAATAATTCTAGTTTTGTATTAATAATATCAATATGTGATTTAAATGTAGTATAATTACACCAAATCCCATACATTCTTATAAAGTAAAAAAACAGAAATGAATGTCCGGAAAACCCATTTTTTTGAACTACTTCCTCATTAAGCAAATATAGTAAGTGTAGTAAGTAGCAGTTTCAAGCACACAGAATAACAAAGTAGTAGTCGTAGTTCACTCAGAGAGCATTAACTACACAGCCACAGCACAGTTACTGTGGGCCGCTTTTTTGCCTTTACAGTAAGTAGTGATGATTGTATCCTCCCACTCATGCACATCTCTTGTTTTATCCTCACACAGGCCTGAGGCAAGCAGAGGTCACTGGGATCCTTGGCACCAACGTCACCCTTCATTTTACATTTGACGACACCGTCATCAATAATAACAGTCATTTTGCAGTTTATAGACCAGGAATGAAAAAGATTGCGGAATGCTCAAAGAACAAAGGTTGCTCTGGGGGAGTCGTTTTGGACATTCACCAGAATAGTTCTGTACAGTACCACATCACTAAACTCCAACAAGATCACTGTGGAATTTATTGGGCCAGCTTGTTCATAAACTCAGGACCACCCAAAGAAAGTAACAAGGTTCAGGTGTTTGTCCAAAAAGAGAACAGCAGCAACACAGGTAAAGTCCCACTTCATCATTATATGCTACACCTACAAGAAATGACACAAATATAAAGCAAATATATAAATTCATACACTATAAATACATCAAGGTTTTACAACCTGAATTTCGTTGATCCATTCAGCTGTATTTTATACATATTTGAGATGAATAACACTGTATTCATTTTACTGCAGTAAAATCAATAGCATGCCAACAATATTGTTACATTGCCATTTTGCAATCCTGCTCATTAATTTGCTTATATTCAGGTCTGCTACAACCACAATTATTAAAAAGCTAGATACCATGGTATGAGGTAAATATTTAGTTGTCTCGTTTCATATTGTCAAAGCATTGCTGCAAGAATATCCCACTAAAGTCAGAGGGTAGCATGGATATTTGAACCAAATTTCCATGAATGGTTTTGAGTTTTGAGCTCATGAAGGCACTAGAGAAAAAGAAAAAAAAAATCAGCGGTTCACCAAATTCTCAAGGACACATCCTCTCAACACCTTGGGTGTCTGAACCACATTTCAGGCCAATCTGTCCATTAGTTGTTGAGATATGTTAGTCTGTACGAAAGCCCAGACTGAAATATCTCTACAGCCAAATATCTAATCCTCCTCAGATGTAGGTTATATATATATATATATAGTGACCTTTTTAAAAGATTTCATTAACTTTCAAAGGAAAGACTGGAATTAGTGAGAGACAGGGTGTTGAGTCACACGTGAGATACTGTTGGCCAATCCAGTGCTACATCTCTCCTTGCCATAGCACAACTCGTTAAGGACATCGAAAAGATATTTTCTGTTTTGTTTTTTTCGGCAAAGCGATGAGAGTACATATTTTCATAATTTCCCTTTGACTCCCACAGTTTCTCCACTGCAAACCAACATCACAACACTCACAAAAGACAGTGGGAGTTCCAGTTTCTCCTTCTATCACATCATCACTATCCTTGTGGTCGTGCTACTGGCTGCAGTACTTCTCTTGCTGATCTGGTGTCTCGTGAGAGACAAAGGTAAAAAAAAAAAGAAAAAGAAAAGAAAAGATCTTCTTATTTGTGTTTGTTTTACTTGTCTGGCATTGCTGACAAATCCGGGTTCTCTGGGTTTTTGTGTTGTGTCATTTGTTGGGATATGCCTCTCGATGTTGACTTACACCACCTGTTGGTTGCATGTAATTTCGGTGAGTTAAGTCTGTATGCAGTACACAAGTGACAGCCGAGCTCTTAAAATCAAAAATACAAAGTGTTAATCTTTGACCTGATAATTCAGCCAAATCAAATCCAAGGTTGTAGTGGGACTTGTAGTGAGACTACCTATTCGGGGCTACGGCGAGGGGAACTTTCTAAAAGATTTCTTTCAAGCGAGCATTGTTATTCAGTGGAAAATATGTGCAGTTGTGTGGTAAGATGCTCAAAAATGCAAACCAGATTACAGTTTCACATCCTTTTTGATGATTCACAGCTTTTGAAACAAAGTCCTCCCTCAGAGCACTATCACTGGAGGGTGTAAAGGGAAAAAAAAAAGAAGCTTGCATTATTTGCTCACTATCATGGCCTAGTTTGAGTAGGAACATTGCAGCTTAAAAATATCTGACAGCCCCAGTTAACCGCAGAGACCACATTTGATGATTTTCCCGTATGTATATACAAATGCAGGCTTTCGCTGACGGTGCGCTCCTGTGTATGCTCACTTTGTCCGACGCCGTCCACAGATAGCACCGCTCTGAGTCTTCGACTGAGACAATATCACAACTCAGCAAACTGACAGATGGTGGAGATAGACTCTCCTGCCATGTCGAGCTCATTTGCACTGCCAGAGCACAAGAGGATAACGCCGTTACAAGCTCATGCAAGTGGCGTAGTCGTGTACGAGAGCTACACGTCAGACTTAGTCAGACTGCAGCGGGATGAACACGTTAATGTCTGCACAATTCAACAAAAAACATGTCCGCTGGGTGTCGTGACACGCTCATGTCCGTGCGTCAAGAATGGAATTTGGCAGCTCATTACCGTACCTTAGCTTAAGAATGAAAGCAGGGGGGGGGGGGGGGGGGGGGGGGGGGGGGGGGGGGGGAGAGCTTGTCAGGCTCACACAAAAACAGAAACGCAGACAATAACAGTTTCTCATCCAATGTTTTTTCACAAGGCCTTCGGTGCAGCGTCTCCAGCTAGGTTTCCAGATATGGTCACCGAGCAATGGTATTCGCAGATATATTTGTACATCAGTTGTGAGATGGTGCCGAATCTGGGAGAGAGGGCATTTTGATGACAAAACCATACAACTCACAGCAAGACAATTACTAAGCTTATTTGCAAAGAGTTCCAACTATTCCTCCAAGGAGACGAACTGAACGATTTCTGACGCTGACTGACATTTCACCCCTTGTGCTCCTCATGCAGACAAAGAACAACCACAACAACAGAACTCTAATCCCACTGTGCAGGTAAGAAGACCTCTCGTTGTTTCCCACTTTTGAAGCCTGACAACACGTCAAAGTCAATACTTGCAGAACTTCTTCAGCTTTCCTCTAACCGTCTTTGCAGGGAAGAGTTGAGGGGTCCTACAGCGCGGCGCCACCCTCACTCATTTACAGCGTCCTGGACTTTGCCCAAAGACCGTCTGCCGTGTTGGACATCGACCCAAATGACACCGAGTACGCGAATGTCAGCTATCTCCCGGAGAAGAGATAAATGTGATGCTCGGCTGAATGTGAACCGTTCTTGGTCTGAGCAATGGTTTGGCCGATGACTTACATACTGTTGACAGAATCTAGAAATGTATCGCTCGTAAGAGTGGCAGTTGCTTCTTTTTGTAATTGAGTCATGGAAACTCCCGGCGTGTAATAAATCACAAACAATGGAGCTCTGAGGGGAAAGCAAACCCAAGACTTCATGCCAGAGGGTCATTATTATGTTAGGTCCCACTTAGTTTTTTGGTGTTTGCTAGATTAAATGTAGACAGTTGCCGCGGCAACCCAAGAGCCGGCACAGACACAGTGTGTGTCACGATAATACACCAACGGTTTGGTTTGATTTGGTTTGGTATTGTTTGCACTTTATTCGTTCTGGACGCATCCGGCCCCCAGACTCTCGAAGGGCTCGTGTGGCGAAATTCTATATTTCTTTAACTGATCCCATAACAAGTGTCTCCATTGTTACGACCAAATTTAATGAAAACTTCGGCGTCAAATTTCTTTAGAAGAATCTGAGCCTTTTTGACCTGCATTCTAAAAATGAAACTGCATATTTCGGCTGCGTTTCAAAACATTTAGATCGTTCGGACTGATGCGTGTTCAGTCTTCAGAACTAACTGACAAAATGAAAATCTGTCTCTCTTTGGCTTTTGCCCGCAGATTAAATTTGGACCACAGTGTTGAACTTCAACGAAGTGACATATCTGACTTGATTATTAATACTTTTTATTTGTTAGTGAGGAGGTGGGATGCCTTTGCCTGCTCCCTTTGGTTTTCAGGTTTCAGATTCCATTCTGTCAATGTATTCATCACAGTTTTGAGTGATCAGCTTTCCTTCATTTTTCAGGTTTTTAAAATGAACAAAAACTAAATGAAACAGAGACATGGTGAAATTTCAATTGCAAATAATGAGCTGGTTGTAGCTCAACGGTACTGTATGTTCACGAATCACTTGTGTGATTTTCCCTTGACACTGTCCCACCAGTTTCACACGCACAACAACTATCGGACACTATCTCGGCACCATTTTCCACTGCATGGCATCGGAAGTACGTTTTTGGTAGATCTGTCTGTCGAATTGTTGATTTAGTTGTGTCATCGAGTTTTGAAGTGTGTTAAAGTCACTCAACGCATCTGTCAGTGTCGGACAAGTAAGTTGTTTATTCACATCACATGTTGGTTGTTATTCGAGAAGGGAAATAACCCTCTGAGACAGTTAATTAAGACAGTGGTTTTTCAAACGGTTGGTCACAGTGACATGAAACCAAACACACACTGCTCGGAAAAGCGGAAAAGAAAAGAAAATTTGAAACCTACCATGGTACCAAGTTTAATATTTTTTATATCGCTAAACTGTTTCTTCCTTGAGTGCGAACATTATTTGCACTCATTTGAATGTCTAAAAATAATAAACCTTTATTTTTTTGGTACTTGTGTTCATTGGTGTTTCATTCCTGCATGCAGGGCCCCATGTGGCAAATGTTAGGTCAGTTCAACATGATGACAACAAGCTGAACAAAGCTGATTTTTTTTCTTTTCTTACTAAAATACCTTTATTCACTCAGTTTCATTTCACAGTAATGGAAATTCTTATTTAAATGGGCGGCCTTTTTTTTTTTGAAGTGCGTAAACCCCAGATATTTCACCCTTTTTCTTTTATATACTTATTTTTGAGTCTTTTGATAGTGAAAAGAAAACATTTTACATGATCTACATTAAAGGCATGTAGATTCTTTGATTATTGATTCACTTAACTGGTGCATATTTCTTTACAAATTTATGTTTATTCAAATCACTACACACAACAAACCTCAAGTGAAAAAATTGTTGCATCTGTTGGGGTCGAGGTAAAACACAATGATTCTCCTATTTTTTTCTGTACAGTACTGTAAATCATTTGAAATGAATGTAATGTAACTTTAAAATGTTTCACCGTTGTCTTAAACATGCGATTTAAGTCAACATAGGTTGAATGTTGTCTTGTGAGTTTTGCAAAATTAAAACCAATTGATTTAGGAATTAAGAACTTAAGTTTGATTTACAGCTGTTCAGTCACAGTGTCGATCATTAGACAGGTTTGCTTTTCCATATGACTTATCTTCATAACTATGAGACAAAGACAAACAGGAAGTTAAGATCAGATCTGTGTTTCCTCTAGCTAAAAAAGTATAGTTTCAATTCTTAAACAATGCTGCAAAATCTGCCAGCATAAAAAAGACTTCAAAACAACTCATGCATATCATTTCTGAAGCAGTCTGAATAACAAAAAAACTAGAAATGTAACTTTAATTTTTTGCAAATTGTTTAATTTGCATACTGGCCAGCCAGCATTAAAACTAGCCTTATCAGACTAAATACATACAGATACATCATTCTGCTAAGTGATGTTCAATCAGCCAACCCCCCCCCCCCCGCCCCCCCCTCTACACACACACACACACACACACACACACACACACAAATATTGGAATCAGTTCAGTATTTGTGGGTAAAGAAAGTGATACGAAACCTGACTTCATTGCATTTTTTGGTGAGCTTATTTGCTGCCATGCTCATACTTGTTGCAATGTCACAAGCAAATACCGTGCCTGCACTTTGCACAGTGTAACACCCACCTCCCCTGTGCCGAGGTTTCTCATAAACCAGCCAAACCTCATTTTTCCATAAGAGTGCTGCTTTATCTTTTGCATCAATCTAGCAACATTTAAATTTGTCATTGACAAACAATGCAGGTGATGGCAATGTGTATTTTGTTTCTGGTAACACGTCTACTTCCCCTGAAGGGCACTATGTCTACCACATTGACGGCTAGTCCATGACATTCATCCTCATCAAAGGTCCACTAGAATCATAAAGAGCCATATACTCATTTGCCTAAAAACACTTTAAATATAAATAGACAACTCATGTACAATTATTTCAAAATCAAATTACAGAAATGAATGCTGCCTGCCACAAGGAGACGTTTCTCAACGTGTTGATTGTTTAGTTATGGTTATGAAGATGTTAGTATGATTACAGGGTTGGTAATGGGAGGAGTAAAATACAATGTATTGGCAATACAACACCATTGTATTTAATCTGGGCTCAATCCGAGCGATTATTTGTATTATTTCATTAGTTATTCTTTCTTCCAAGTCAGACATACAGCATTAGATAATGACCTGGTGAAAGCATCCAGTATTTGTGTAAAATACAAAAAAATTTGTATTGCTATTTTCATCTTGCAACCCCCCAGATTTATTTGTGGAGCCCTTGGCTCAGTAACTCGGGCATAGAAATCCAGCCTGGTTGTTTCTGATTCTCTCGCCTGCTCTGTTATGACCCATTGCCTAACTTTTATTTAACTTCATCACATACGTTTTCCCGCTTTGCCCTCACTTGGTTGCCTTTTGATTGCCTGCTTGTGAAAGCCTGATTTGAATAATGGCCCAGTCAATTTTTCTTTGACCGACTTCACAAAGTATTCCACTGAATCTGATTCAGTCAGTAAACAATGGCCACATTTATGCATAGCTGAAAATGTGTTACGACATTCTTTGTTTATTATTTCATAAGATTTTTTCCCCTTTGTTATGATATTGTCATTTGTCAAAAGTATTAGTTGCAAGATATAAGAAATATAATTAACTCTGACCTTGGTTGAGACCTGGGTGTTCTGTGGGGGGAAACTTGCAGAGCTTTTGATCTGTAGGTGTGGGGTTAACATAGATCTTGTTTTCCACTTGACATCAGCAGAAAGAGTAGCATCCTCTCGTCTGAATGTAAAAAAAAGAAGGTTTCACAAGTCAGCAATGCATCTTATCTGGTCAGAGCCAAATTTCATCTTTAGAGAATGCTCAAATGCAACTACCTCACTATGCAATAAAGCATCCAAACTCCCTTTCTGCTTCTAAACCCTCATAGTGGATGAAGATCCAGCCGGGGTGATAACTTGCACATTTCCGATTTCGCCTTTAAATTATACTAAGCGCTGTTTGAGATATCTGCAGGAGAGATTTTAAACTGCAAAATACAATTTTCTTAATATTGTACTTACATACAGTCCATTAATCTCTACACTCTCACTTCTCCACATCCCTTGGATCACTGGTCACTCCTCTACAACACTGTCCCAACTGTCTTGATGAGAGAAAAAGGACAGTTTAATGCATTTTTTGAGAAAGTGCATGACATATCAGTTTCAAGCCAGCTCTCAAAAAACTGAAATGATGTAAATATTTTTCTGTATATACAAATTTGAATGTAGGGTATGTGAAAAGAGTTTATTTCTTGTGATTTGGTTAACACTGGGCTCAACTGAAAAGTCAGAGAAATGCCTTCCTCCTTTGGCCAAACTTGCAGCTGAGACTGCCCTCTGGTGGCAGTGAGTCACACTGCTGGAACCACAGATGAAATTCAATCTGAACCTCACCTGTTCTTTGAGGCACATATTTTTTTATGGCCCAAAATGTCCTCACTTGCCCAAAATGACCTCACTCCGTAAGGTCTATACATAAATGTTCCTCTCACAGATATAAGTACAAGTAAAAACACAAACACACACACACACGCACACACACACACACAGGCATGCTTCAATAATATACAGTAGTTATCCCACAATCATTCATCCTTTATAAAAAATGTATATATACTGAACAAGGCTATAGGTTTTTTTTATACGCACAGTGATACCACTCTGGCTAATAATAAGCCAGTTTCCAGAAGCCTTTAGGAAATGATAAGTCTGACTCTAAAATTGCCAATGCTAGAGAGTTATCTCTACTACCATCTGTTGGACAACTCGTGGTACAATATGTAACCATTGAAATATTACAGTGTTGGCTGATTACAGACACAAAAAAATTATTAGAAATATTGCAAACACATACACACATACACACACACACACACACACACACACACACACACACACACACACACACACACACACAAACACACACACTGTCTTCTTTATTTACCTGTACAAGTATAAGGATGAAGGCTGTGTGTAAAAACAAAAACAAACAATAAAGTAATGTAAAATTTAATATTTAAATTTTACATATTTATAATAACCTTATAAACACATTCATTGAGTTTAACAAACTTAACAATTATGTTCTTAAACTTTTACCAAGCTGTTTGTTGATTTATTGAGATTTACACATCCTTTATTATGTATTTTATTTAGGAGTTAACTATGTTTTTTGTTGCTACCGGATAGTGCCTTTACACCAAAAAAAGGGGGGAAAAAGTAAAATACTACAGTACAAAATCTGACAAGCCATTATCAACTATGTACAAATATAAATGCTGAGATGTGTAATTGTATCTCTATCCATGTGATCCTAACCCTGAAAAAAAATCTCTCAATGTACAGGATGTGTATTCATAGACAATGTGTAAGTAATACGATTTTGTAAATGTTTGTTACTTTGTTTTGCGCCTAGAGTTGGAAATGGGTTTTTTCTTCCGATGGAAGTCCAGAGTTGTGACATGGGGAGTTGTGTACTCAGAAGGCTGGTATACAGGAGGTCAAGTTGTGAGAACAGCACTGCCAGGCAATGGCAACATGGATGCTAATATTAACATTACTGTCGGCATTTAGAAGTCATAGAGGCTCACCAATTACCAAACTAGCAGGCAGGGGTAATTTAATACAGGAAATGCAAAGGCCTAATGCCAGAAGGGAAACATGAGGCCACATAGAAAATTTCTTTAGACAGAAGAAAAATAACTAAAAGTAAACACGTAACAACCTGTTACCTCAGAGCTTTCATTGCTCCAAAATTTCTGAATGGGAATGATATATTTCAGATTAATTTCACACACCTGATCATAGCTGCCACGAGGACATCAGACATATAACCATTCAAACTCAATACTTCAACAGTTCAAAATAAATCTAGGCTTCAGAAGTGCCAATATCAAAGCATGTTCTCAGCTCACTTTTGTGATATGCACATATGTGAGTGAACAGGAGTCACCTTTGCAAAATGAAAGTGCAAGTGATTTGACAATGAAACTGTAATTTATATAAATGGGAATTGGGGATAAAAATGAGGATGTAAGATGAGGAGGAGTTTGATGGGAATTAATCACAACTCTAGCTGGGAGGGCAGTTGTCTTTTAGATATTACAGTTCGGTTGCTGAACATTTTTTTTAGTAGTAGTAGCAGGAGTAAACAGGAGGAGTGAGAGGTCCTGTTTTCAGTGTAAAATCGTTGTTTTTTTCCGACCAGTCGACAACACAGCGTCTGATTGGTACAAGTCTGTAACAAAGCCTCTGATTCGTCAAATGTATCCAAGATGGACAGCTAGAAGTCCGCTAACAACGACAGTAGCCTTTTACGTCTTGAAAAACGGGATAAAGATGATCATCAAAGTCATTCAATGTTGGATTTATCATCGTGCACATGTTGTAACAAAGTATCCGAAAAGACACTGAAGTTCCAGGCCGCACTACAAATCTTCTAAAAGGGCCACGGCCGCACGGAAGCCCTGCCTGGAACGGCGCAAGTGTTAGCTTCCTGTCAAATCAGACCGTGAGTTGCATCAACTGATCAAATGTTATGATCATACGACAGGTTCGGGCTCAGACAGTTAAAACCAATATCCCGGCCTGACTCAGACTTGCCCTGCCTTTTCAGCCACCCGACCCCTCCCCACACACCAACTCACTGCATTGAAGAAGACTTGAAAGTCGAGATGAAGACCATTAACTCCTCAGGAAAGTGTTTAACTGTCTGTTGTTGTAATCAAGTGAGAAGAAGGGTCGTTTTCTCAGAGGTCTACAGAAACAAACTTCTTTTGGGAACCAGCTGAGTTGCCCTCTGCTGGTCATTCGTGAGAATACAGGTTTGAGGCACTTATACATTTTCTTCGCTTTCTGGACCCAGTGACTTTGTCCATTTGATATATAGTCTATACTCATTCTCCATTTAGGACGTAAATGGGGAATAAGTATAGACTATATATCAAAATGGACAAAGTCACTTTGCGCAATCATTGTCGCTCACTGCTTTTGTCTGTCGAGCCTAAATAACTTTGAAATATGTATAATATTTGTTGCTGTGAGTAGTGCGTTTTGACTCCTTCCAATTCTGAAACAGTGGAGAAGTCGCCAGTGAAGTGGTTTTGAATCACCTTCCCAAATCACAACAAGACTGGGTCAAAACCTACAATGTGGTTGGAATGTCAGTCAATGTGCAAAATTGAGGATGTGGGAACCACCACAGACATTTTCCACAGCAGACATTTTGACATGTAGTAGTAGGAAAAGAATGAGTGAAATTTGTAATGACTAAATTGAATTAATAAATTATTCTCCGGCCAATAACTATGTTCATGACAACACGACCAAATCCAAAAAAAAAGCTGAAAAATGCATTCATGCAACACACACACATAGACAAAAACATGCTGTGAATACCCACAACACACCTAATTACAGAAATGTACTTCAAGTAGCACAGATTCACAGAAGTGTGACCAGGGAACAGAAAAAAAGTGATATTAAACATATTAAAAAGTCCAAACTGTAGTTTCAGTAGGCTGGGTGTCATAGAAATACTTGATCCTCCTCCTTCAAACCTCCCGATTGACCCCAATCTAATATCATGATCACCTGCATGCTGCTGACAGAGTTTAGTGTGTGTACTCTGCTGCTGTAATTGTTGAGTTTCATCTATTTTGTCTTTGACTGGGAGCCTGATGAGAACTAGACCAATTGTAGGGAGAAAACCCCCCACAGAAAACAGGGTAATAAAATCAACGGAACGACTTCAAAGAGTTGTCACTTTCAGAAAGGTTGTTGTGTCTGAACCAAACGCATCCTCCCCCCCCGCCCCTGACTACGTTGTTTTGCTGCAACACATCTAACCTGCTTATGAAACTGCTGTGACATTTCTGAGAAAGAAAACGAGTTACATGAAGGAAGAGTCACTCAGACAACTCTTACTCACGTAAGGAGGCTCAACTTTCTAGACTTTCCACTATACCTGATGGAAACCTTGAAACACTGGAGTTCACTACATGGATATATTGTGTTTATGCTTCTTACAACTGTCGGCACAGGTAACTGAACACGTAATCTCTTTATTTTCACCTTTTCTTTTCTTAAATGACCTTACCATGGCTTTTCGTTTACTTACTAATATCAGACAAATATGAGACATATATCAAAACACAATGCTTGATGCTTATCAGACTTGAAATTGAACTTCTAGACAGTAAAAGTGCAATATCCGCCACAACATGTTGGTTACCTCCTGTGGTTTCCACTATCAGATGGCAACTGCACTGCGTTGCTCCGCGCAGCCTTGGGTGTCAGCTTCTTTAATTTTGCGTGAACTTACATTTTACACAGTCAAGTTATCTTTATATGGGTAGTATGTTTTTTTTTTTTTTATTAGTTTGGACTCACAGTACTTGGAAATTTAGTCTTCTAACCTTATCAGAATGGCAAAATCGATGTTATATATAGTTAATCACAAAGTGCTTTTCAGTAACAGGTCACGATGAGAGGGGAGGTAGATGTAAAGTAAGATAGCAGTTAAAATGAGATCCCTGCAGCTGCTGCCTTCTCTATAGATGATTGCTGCGGGTTTGTGGCTGATCCCTAAAAATGTAAATATATTTTTTTAAATTTCTGGATCAACCCAGTAAAATAAAGCGCAAAATCAATTGGATAAGAAATGGGGTATTTTTAAAAATGCTGTTTCTCCAAAGGTTCAGCATGTGAAGCTCCTTCGAGTCCTGAGTGCTTCAGGGAAAGCGATGACGGATCAGTTTACACGTGCGAGTGGAGCACGAACAACACCGCTGATAGCAACGTGACATTTGACCTTTTCTTTAAGTGAGTATGCTTAAAGTGTTTGAGCTGCAATATTTCAACATAGTGATGTGTGCTCCACCAATAAATTGTCCTTGGGGATTTTCCCTCTATGTGTTATGTGAACGTATCAAACTATTGTTCAAACTTTGCGAAAACCATGAACGCATTTACATTTTTTTATTGCAAAGTTTCTAAATTCACGTAGTCTCACACATCAAATAAGTTGAATGAAGTTGTTGGAACAAGACCATAGAGTGTATGAGACAATGTATGATATAGAATATAGTATGTATATTGAAACATGATTTTAAAGGAATAGTTTGACATTTTGATAAATATGCTAATGCTGTCTTTCCGACAGTCCGTAGATTGATGGCGCTCGCATGTCTTTACAGTAAATATGGAAGGAGGCAGTTATCTTAGTGAGCTAAGCATGACAAACTCTTTCTTACGTTAGTGAGCTCTAGAAGTGCTGGTAGGTTGGTTTTGTTCATTTTTTCCCGGTGTTTCCCGGTGAATTTAA
Source organism: Scophthalmus maximus (assembly GCF_022379125.1). NCBI lineage: Eukaryota > Metazoa > Chordata > Actinopteri > Pleuronectiformes > Scophthalmidae > Scophthalmus > Scophthalmus maximus. The sequence goes on from NC_061527.1 coordinate 8,699,223, forward strand.
CATTGGCATCTGCAAGTGGGACAGACTGAAAACTGTGAATAGCTTGGAGCCTGGCAATATGCTACTTCTCTTGCAAGAAGTCCAGCTGCCTGGCAAGGTTACCAGCTTTTCACTCCGCCTTTGAGTCTTTAGGTCGGACAATACATCACAACTACTCCACTCAAGTGCATGCTCTTGACAAGTGAAGACAGTGAATCCATGAATTTGCCCAAAATGTCAAACTGTCTCTTCAACAATGTTAAACTCGACAGAAAAATCTGGATTGTAGGGGTCAATATAAACCTCCAGTCAAGTGGCTGACGTCTTGTGAGATGCTCTCATTGTTTCTGCTCATACCTGCCCGTCGATCTGTAGTGAAACAAAATTTGGGGGCATTAAGACGACCAGGCATCACATCATTGAGGAACTGCTGATTCGATATCGAGCTGTTTACATTTGGGTGGAAGCTCATGTGGGGAACTCCAGCTGCACGTCGCCCAGGAGGTCTGTTGAACTCGAACACATAGGTAATTTATACTTATATCCTGCAGTATGGGCGATCAAAGCAGTGGGGCCTCATTCACCAAGATCTTCCTAAGTTTTTATTCTTCAATTTCTTCCCCGCACAATTGTTGGCACATGTGGTTTCAGTGATGAAGCTCATTGTCCATTGTCGGTTCAAAGCATGTGCCAGTTCAGTTCATGCCAATCCCCATGAAATGGCAGGAAAAAAAAAAACCCCAAGATGCTTGGGATGCCATCACTCTACAAGTACATATGAATAGATCTTAAAGAGAGACTCCTTCTGAAGAATGTTTGGTAAATGAGACCCACTGTTTTGCGACGTGATGAGTAACATTAAAAGAGGTGGGGGGGAAAAACCTCACACACATTTTCTTTGCTTCTCCTCAACAGTTAAGTTTGATGCACCACAAAATATTTCCATGTTTTGGTCAGAAAACAACCTCACCTTGATGTGGAAGAATCCAGGGAAGCATCCGGCTTTAGCCGAGGTCTGGTTTCGCCGAGACGGACCGGCCACAGAATCATGGGAGAAAGTGAGGCCCGCCAAACCTATTGTATCTGAATCCAACACTAAATGCCACAAATTGCCACACTAAATAACAATTTTACCTGCAATGCTTTTTACAGAGATTAACAAACACCACCGTATGTAAGTACCTAAATGTTCTTTCAGGATCATTTCATGTTTTCTAATTCTTTGTATGCTTGATGTGGCTATATATACGCCTAGAAGCATGGAGGGCCACTGAATGTTTCCTGGGCTTTATTTCTCCCTTCCTCAGTGACTGCTCACAGCTCTCGAAAGATCCTGACTTCAATGTGTCCGACTCTAAAAGAAGAGGTGACTTCTGAATGTACGTTCTGTTTACCTGGGTCTGACATTTGAAGGCTTTCCAAGCTCGCGCAACATTTAAATTAGACAACTTTGGACTCGTCTGGAGTCGCATTTCTCCTCTTTTGGTTGAGGCCATACCGTCTAACCTGTAACTCAACCCTATGTATGATGTATAACTTTGACCAGATGCTCGGTTTGACCGCGAACAAGCCCCCCCCCCCCCCCCCCCCCCCCCCAAATGTAAAAGCTCCTGAGCATTGCTGGGATTTTACTGGAAAAGTTAAACAGCACATTACTAAGTGATCTATGACCTTACACTGTAAATCATAGAGTGTCTTTTTTTTTGGTAATTTAGATATGAGGACTTGCAACATGTAAGAGGAAAACAATAATCTACCAGAATTTGAAGTGTCAAGAAAATCAAAACATGTCTGTTTTCCTTTTTTATCTGTACAGACCAGGCGGCTGTTGTGAATCTCTTGAAGCGTTCAGCTTACCAGGTTCAGATCAGACATCGGTCCACTCAGGTTAAAACCCCGCTGTGGAGCAAATGGTCTCCAGTTGTGGTTGTTCCTGCAGGTGAACTCATGTTGGCTCAAAAAACTACCGGATGTATCACAGCTTTGATGGTTTATTTAATGCGGTAGCGCTTTGGACTTCAAATTCATTATTCTGCTTTTAAAGATAATTTGTATGTGATGATTTATGTCATTCGACACAAGTTAAGCCGCTCTAGATATGACAGGAAAGTCTTCTCAATTTACATGAATGAATCACAAAGGAGCACTGCAACAGTGACGAGTATCAAATCCCCCCCTGACTGTTTCGGGCATGATTCGACATGTGTCACCACTCCCACCCAAAACTTACATCATTTGCATTTTTTTTATTAAAATTTTCCTCAAAATTTACACAGGGGTGGCAAACTGCGAACAGATGCAGCTCTACCGAAAAGTTCAGATGTAAAAAAAAAATCAGATGACGAGGAATTTTATCTATTTACTTACACAGACTGCTCGCTATTATTTTCTCATTCTGTTGCAGAGCTTGAACATGAGCCTGAAGTCACCATGACAACAAAACATTTGAAAGGCTTTCGAGAAGTGACGCTGTCCTGGAAGGTAAACCAGTGAAGGGGAAACGACACGAAAGCATCCACACACATCCAACCATTTCAAACAAAATTGCTGCATATAGAATGAAGACACACATTTGAGACATAGAGGAGATGGAATCGCAGACAGAATGGTGACATGCTGTGTGAAATGTCCACCGGAACATTTTGCAGAATATTTTTTTTATCACAGTCGCCATCATTTGTCCCGTTCACTGGTGGAACTTCTTATGTAACAGACAAAAATATGCCTTTAAATTCTTTAAATTCTACTGGGTTTTTTTAAGAAAATCAGTTGCATATAATTTTGAGTTCTATTGGTTATTCTGTACAACTAATCAAGAATTTTAGCATCGGGTGTCTTTGAAATTTGAATGTGTGTTATAATTTGTTTTAGATTCATGTTTCTCCTTTTCACTGAGTTGGTTCAACAGTATGTGAACTGTGGCGTTGTTGAGTTGGTGCTGTTTCCTGTGTTTGACTGGCGGACTCTTCTGCTCTTCAGCCGATGCCACGTGCAGCAGCGGCGGCAGCAGCAGGAGTGAACTACACTGTGGCGGACACACAGTCTTCTCATGGATGTCCTTGTGCGAGGAGGACAATTGACATCAACACAAACAAATACACTATCAATGTGACGTACTCTGCCGTCAACATCTCTGTTATCGCCAGAAATGCAGCGGGGTGTTCTCCTTCAGCCGTCATTCAAGTACCGGCTGAACCTATGGCAAATTTAGAAAGTAGGCACACGTGCTTGTGTGTTTCTTGAGTGCGACAAATATTATTTACTATTGGGCAGAAGTTGAAGGCTGTTCTTTTCTTTTCTCCCTGGCAGCTTGTGACAAACCGTTGGTTGACAAACTCAACAGGAAAACTTGCAAGCAGTGGTACGAGCGTCAAGAAGAAACTTCAAAGCCAGAAAATATCATAACTTTAGCGAGTAAAAAAAAACAAGAAAGGAAGACAGAACGAAAGAGTAATTACATTCTATTGCTATTGATATAGACTATAGGGATTTCTGTTTAGTTTTCAATTGTGAAATTTCAACTTTCAACTTTTCTAACAAATATCCGCCACAATTTATCTTTGGCCAAACTTTTCACCAGATTCCATTCACAGTTGCACGACATCCAAAACCCCCCATCATTTTTTGCTGTTAGTTTACTGACATATAGGCCACGCAAACCAGAACCAAAACCAGTGGAATTTCCGCTGCCTTTTTACAAAAAACACCACATCAACTTTTCTCTTGTTCATATTCTGTTGTGGCGAACTTGCCCTGGGATAATGCTCTCTGCTACAAATCAGTTTCATGCGCTGCTCTGTTCTCTGTTCTGTTACAGGAGGCGTGGCTCTGTTAAAGGAGTATGTTGGCTATCTTTACTTTGAACACGTATGTGATGGTGGGAATCCACGGACCGTTAAAGCGTGCCTCTATTACATTAGAGAGGGTGGTAAGTGTCTGTAAACGCAGAAACCATGCACCAATCCCACCGTTCCCAACACTGAATCAAAAACCTACATTCAGCATCACTGGATGGAACTGTGACTATGAGCATTCGTTTACTTACAAATGTATAATATTTCTACAATGTTTGATACTTCACATTTAGGTGACAGACTTTAACTTATTGTATGTGAGAAAATGAAACTCGCCAATCAATCAATCAACCAATCAATCAATCAACCAATCAATCGATCAATCAATCAATCAATCAACCAATCAACCAATCAATCAATCAATCAATCAATCAACCAATCAATCAATCAACCAATCAATCAATCAACCAATCAATCAATCAATCAATCAACCAATCAATCAATCAACCAATCAATCAATCAATCAATCAATCAACCAATCAATCAATCAACCAATCAATCAATCAATCAATCAACCAATCAACCAATCCACCAATCAATCAATCAACCAATCAATCAATCAACCAATCAATCAATCAACCAATCAATCAATCAACCAATCAATCAATCAACCAATCAATCAATTCATCACCTTCCATACAGGTTAGTGCAGATCAAACTGCTTGAAAAATTGATGAAACAAATTAAAAGGCTGACAATTAAATACTGTTTAAAAGATTTTAGAAAATTCCAATACCAATAAGATGTAAAAAAGCTGATATGCTGATAATAAATACCATGAAAACACTTTTAAAAGACAATGACAAACAATGAGATAATACTTAAAAAGGAAATAGAAACACGATAAATGCCGATAATTAAACACTGTGAAACTGATTTTAAAAGACGACAAGAAACACTTTTAAAAAGATCAATGCTATAAATGAAATATCATAAAGAAGACAGTAAAAAAAACAATATAGAACCCATTTATTATTATTATTATTATTAGTAGTAGTAGTATTATTATGGGGTGGGGTTGCTTTTACCCTAATGTCTTCTTTTCCTTGTCAGAACCACGCGCAGCACCTGAGGATTTCACTGCTCCGAGTAAAACACACAGTTCTGTTACCCTTTCCTGGAAAGCGATCGCCTCTGTGGACCGGCGAGGCGTCCTCACACACTACAGGCTGTGCACCGTGAAGCTCGGCTCGCAGGATGAGCAAAGAGGTGTGAAAGCTCCCTCTGGTATTTGTTTAGTTACAAATGTATCACATTTCAGTACATCACATTGAATTGTCGGCCCTGTTTCATTAGAGTGCCATAATGTATCAGCCTCCCTGACAAAATTACATCTGGAAAAGTTGACACCGGGAGCAAAATACAACATCAGCCTGGCCGCAGTGACGCGAGTGGGAACGGGACCCGCGGCCACAGTGATTGTCAGCACACTGCAGGCGAAAACTGTGAATGGTATTGGACTTTTAGAATCAGCTGTCGTGTGGAAGCAACTTTGCTGTTTTTCCGCGTGTGGATGCTAACTCATTTTCCTTTTACTCTCCCCAAATCAGCGTGGTTGAGTTTCGGCCTGCTCTTTGTGTTCTTCTTAGGCTCAACGATGTGCACCGTTGTCCTGAAGAGGTAGGTGACCTCCATACTTTAAATATGCTACACTTTTGGATGTAAACATTAATAGTCATGCGAACTACACTGTGGTGCTCTCGTTGTGGGGAGATTGTTGAAGCTTTCTGACTTTTTTTCTAAAAGTCAAACCACGTGACTTTTATAAACGACTCACGCACAGGAAGATGTCCAAATTTCTTTCATCTTCTAAGATGCTCTTCGTTTGTCTGGTTTTACTTTTGTGATGAAAGCGACTGTTGTGCCAAAATGCTTCTGTGTACATATTATAGTACCGGTAGCACAAATAGAGCAAATTAACCGACTTGGTCACATCTAAATTTAAGCATTTAGCATTTTACCATACCAGTCAACCCAAGAGAGTAATGAATTGAGTAAGGGTGCATTTTATTGTTCATGAATTCAACATTTCATTTCTTCATATTCTTTTTGGAATTATAGAGTGTCATTTTGGTATTTCGTTGATGTTTTTGTCCCCTATGAAAAAGAAACCACCTCGGTGAACATTAGCACAGTTCATGTGTTGTATTCATTCATGTACGTGGTGGCAGCTTTTTTAAAGGTGTTTGGATTATTTAAACAATTTCTACTACTTCCAATACTCAGAATCAAAAACAGGATCTTTCCTCCCGTGCCGACACCTGTTATTCCAGATTTCTCCTCCAATCAGCCGGAGCATCAGGTGAATCTCTCACACAGACTGCTCTTTATCTGGGCTCAGAACTGTTTATCATTAGGGAACTTTTTACTCTTTCTGAAACCCTGACAGCCTGTCACCTGTATTCATTTATTCAATATAATTTGATCAGACAGCAGATATAATTTCCTCAGACATGGTAAAGAGTGTGTTAGGTAAACCAGTGCCATCTATATTCAGTATATCTATTCAAAGGACGTGTTTTTGTGATTAAAAAGATAACTCACAACTGAAACTATGCAAATCTGCGTCTTCTTTAGTTATAGGGATGATAAAAAACAAACCCTGAATCACGGGGTAAATTAAAAAAAAAAAACAGCACGACTGACGAGACAAAAAGTCTTTCTCCAGTCTTTAAATGTTAAAGTAGATTACAACTTCTATGATTCAGCCACAATTAAGTTACAAATTCTAGCAAAAGTGTCGTTGAAAATAAAATCGTATGCTCACTTTATGGTGAGTAAGGTGAATTTTTAAGTGGTTAGATATGTTTTAATAGTTATTGTTTTAATATTTTCCACCTCTATTGTGCTTTCTGCACTGCTTTATTTGAGTTTTTGAGACATTAGAGCGATTTCTTAGCAAGAACAGAAAAAAGCAGTGACCTGTTCCTTTGATCATTTGTATTGTATACAGTAGACGGTAATCAGACAAAAGCTAAGCAAAGAAGTTTCAAGCAACAGTGAAGTTTGTTCTCCTTTGACTATTGAATCTTCGGTTTCATGTACTGACGTGTGACCTACATCAGGGGATGCTGGAGGGGAAAGAGGAGTTGCATGATGAGCTGATGCTGCTCCAGCTGCATCCGGAGGGGAAGTCTGTGCCCGAGGACACAGAGGAATCCACGGCCCTCCGAGAAGCGTGGGACGCTGGGAGCGACACGGACGTGAAGAAGACCGAGAGGGGCGATTCAAGGTCGTCAGGAGGGAGCGGCGATGACAGTCCTGACTCGGCAGGTCAGGCACCGAGGAGCTCCAGAGAGGGAAAGACGACAGATCTGGACCAGGTGGACAATGAGCTCGCCATGCTGATATACAGGAATGGCTTGGTCTTTGATGTGAAGACAGATTCACCTTAAAATGGATGAAGTCCCGATGCACTAAATGTGTCGCAGCACTAAATTACACAAAGTGTCGACGCATTTCTTCACTTATACGAAAGACTCGATTATCGAATTTTGTTTTGAGAGTCTTTAACTTTTTGAAGATTATATATCAGCAAATCTTGTTACTAAGAATTTATTGGTTTGTGTATTCCTTTTTTAAAACGTTTCCATAAAGAGGCCACTATAAGAGAGCAGGAGGGTTGACCAGTCACACGCTTTGTCAATGCAAGTTTGTTAAAAAACATTTTTTAATTCTAAACTGTGGTAAAGCTTTGTTCAGACAATTTTTTTTCTTTTTGTTTGTTTTTCCCAGACAATAAAATTGTGATGACATACATATTTATTTGACCTGTTCTGCTTATCAAGTCTCCTTGACTAAACTTTCTGCTATACATCAAAAACCTACAACATCTAGATCACATTTATTGATGACATATTATAAAACACAATCAAACCTTCAAACAGATCAGATACACTAAAATTAACATTCTTGTGTTCTGTAACAACAATAAATTGTACACAAGAAGAAAAAAAAGCTTTACTTAAAGTTCAGTGGCCTATTGTTGGTCAGTGAAAAAAGGAATCTGAGACAAAGAAGCGATGGGTGTGAAGGCTGAGCAGCGAAAATGTGAAGCGGTAATCACGTGACAGGAAGTGGTCACAACAGAGAAACGATGGCCTTTAGAATAAAAAGGTGGCTGACGCAAGGTGAACGATTAGATTAGTCATAACCAAAGAGAACTCTGTGGGTTTCAATCGACCTTGTTAAAACTAGAACGTGTCATGTTGATTTGCTAGAAGTGATGGCAGACTTACTGCAATTCCCACAGCACTGCACTTTATTAATTTCTCAGCAGAGAAACGTTCATTTCCCCATGTAGTGTGAAGCCTGCTTCAAGAGAGTAAAATCATTGATAACTTCCCTTTGTACGGCGTCACGTATTTTCTCTCTCACCACACTGAGATCAATATCAGCTATACCGACCACAGGCGGTAGGCTAACACCTGATAAATGTGATTTGTGGTTAAAATACTATCAAACAATACTACTGTGTGCATAAAGACAGTACAGACATTTATGTTCCACACGTGTGGACTTGAGATTGCAAAATGAGTCTGTGTAAGACTTACATGTATCAGCATGCATACTGTGTGGTTAAACTCAGGGGTGTAGGTTTGGTGTGGTTGTTTGTCAGTATGGGCGTGAGTGTTTGTGTGTGTGTTTGTGTGTGTGTGTGTGTCTGTGTGTATGTGTGTGTGTGTGTCTGTGTGTATGTGTATGTGTGTGTGAGTGTGTGTGTGTGTGTGTGTGTGTGTGCGTGTACAGTTGCACTATGACACTTGTTTCTTCAATGTACACACTCTTAATTAAATATGTATTTACACATATATCTTGCCTTAAACAAGACTCAAGACTTATGTATCAAAAAGTGTATATGTAACAGATTTTCACCATTAACCTTACAATAAATAAATGGATAATAACTGGTGGATACTTTCTTTGCATAGTCTGCTAATATGGGCAACACAACTCAAGAGTTTATAAAGTTGGAAGACAACTGATGAATCTGGATTTCCATTGAATTCATGGACGCCGCCACCAGAGCAGGAAACTGCGAAAGGATGTACAACGGAAGTAAACAGGAGTAGCAAGATGGCATGCGCATCAATTACCTGCGAGCATTTGTTCTTTCTTTTATTGCTGATTTTTTTTCTTTTTTTAACTTAAAAAAACGAGCATGGACACAATAGCAGACGTAGAAGACGTCATACCAAGTTTTCTTGGTATGTAAAACAACAACAACAACAACATGGCCACAATGTCATCATGGTTCACACTGAATTACCTGCATGTTGTTGAGCCTGTTCCCTGCTGGTGTTAAAGGGGTAATTAATAAATCGAGAAAATAATCGACAGATTAATCGATTAGTAATCGATTACTTGATGAATCGCCAACTATTTTGTTTATCGATTAATCGGTTTCTATGTATTTTTATGAAAAAAAATCTAAATTATCTGATTTCAGCTTCTTAAATGTGAATATGTTCTGGTTTCTTTGCTCCTCTGTGACAGTGAACTGATTATCTTTGGTGTGTGGACAAATCAAATCATCATCTTGAGGTTTTGGGAAAACACGATCGACAACCATTTTATGACATTTTCTGGATCAAACAACTAATCGATTAATCGAGAAAATAATCAACAGATTAATCGATTATGAAAATAATCGTTAAAAATGACATGAACCCATTTCTATAGACTTGCTTTTATGTGATGACGTCTTTTTATATCGTCTTTTTAAATCTTTTTTTATACAGATATGTGACCTGAAAACCGTATTATGCTGATTTTAATTGTCTATGATTTGTATGTTTTTTTGAAAGCACCATTATTATTAATAGATGGAAGAAAAAACTTCACTGAGTCCTGGCTGGATGCAAGTGTCAGATTGATGTTTGTTATCAGCATGTACCCAATATGTATCTACATGTGAAAATGTGAACAGTCTTTAGATCTCCTGGACTCTGTATGAACTGCCTGGAAAAAATAAGAAAAAAAAGAAAGAAATAAAATAATCGTTATTAGCAGCCCTACAGCACATCCATGATGGGAACCAGTACAGACCCAGGGGCCAACACTGAGGGTGAGAAATGAAGCCTATGCGGAAGTGCTATAAACTGCAGTTCACTAAATGCCCGCTTGAGGCTGGTTCCAGAAAGGAGCAAATCCCCATAGAGCCTCATGTTAAAATGCCCGACTTTACAGCAGAATTAAACATGTTTACAGCCTGGTACAAAAAACGGGTTTGGTCCCAATGGTTAGTTCCCCCCCCCCCCCCCCCCCCCCCCCCCCCCCTTGTGACAACTGTGGGGCCCAACCCAAAACCGGCCTGGAGAAAACATCGGATGACGTCACGGACGCTACGTGTTGATGTAACATGGCGCCTCCCGGTGGCCAGACGCTGTCAGTGCAGGGGGGCGGACAGGTGGCGGACAGCCAGGGGGAGGAGGAGGAGGAGGAGGAGGAGAGGTCGTCACCGTCTGGACCACAGTCCGGGAGAGAGACGGCTGCTGCTGCTGCTTCTGCTGCTGCTCTCCGTCCGCGGCCTGGGCGACAGGCTTGTTCCCGCACGGTCACTAACGCCATGAGCAGGGGGACAACGGCGCTGTTGACCTCGTCCCGCCGCTCCTGAAAACATGACCCATGCGAGCGGCTCTGTGCGAGAAGATGGCGGAGACGGACGGAGCGGACTGTGCCGCGAAACACTCGCAGAGCAGGTGAGAGGAAGCGGGGCGGAGGAGGATGTTGTGTGTGTGTGTGTGTGTGTGTGTGTGTGTGTGTGTGTGTGTGTGTGTGTGTGTGTGTGAGAGTGTGTTTTTGGTTCGTACTCGTCTCCCGGCGTTATATATCGTGGACGAAGTCTCCACTGCTCCGGGGACTGCAGCCCAGTCCGAGACCGCTGCAACGTGCCGGCGCCGCGGCTTGACTTTGAAGAATCGCCGAGGCGCTGCCTGGGGCCTCCGGGGCCTCCGGGGCCCCCGGGGCCTCCGGGGCTGATGGATCAGCTGTGGAGAAGAGGGACGTGTCCGGTTAGAGGAGTTGACACAACATTCCCGGTCTGTTGTGTCGGTACAGCTCAACTTCTGGTCCAATATTTATATTTCAGTTTTTGAGGCTTTTCTTCAGCTTCTTACCTCTCATGTTAAAAAGTCTTGTTTGCATTGGATTAAGGTAACGTCTGAGTAAGTTTCCTGTAGGTACAAGTGTGGATTTCTTGATGGAAATGTCATTATTGTTATAAGTAATTGTATTTCCTTTATTGAACAATACAAATATACTATCATGGATTAGACAGTAGTTTGTGTACTTTGTTGGCAGTGTTGATGCCCTGTAAAGTTCAATGAACCAGCTTGAGGATGCAACTAATGATTACTTATTGTTGATTGATCAATCAATCTATCATCCACAAAAGTGTTACTCTCAGTTTCTCAGATCCCAAGGTAATGTTTGCTTATTTTGTCCTAATCGAACTCAAAACCTATTCAGTTTACAATCAAAGCAGCAAGTATACTCAAATAAGAGAAGCTTACGTTTGTCTGGAAGTTTTTTTTCTTCTATTGATCAAGGGACTCGGTTTGTTTTCATCAATATTCAAAATAGTAGCCAATTGCTTGTTTTTTGTCAGTTGACTGATCGTTGCAGCTAAATCAACCAAGCACAACGAAGCAACGTACTACTGGATTCTTGGGACTGATCATACTGATATCAATTTTTGACAATCTAACAAATCAAATTGAGAAATATCAACAGATAGTGTTTTTTTATATGCGGGTGTTCCGTTACACAATGTTGTTGATTACCGCGTCACTTGAATATGCCACTCTTATCAGTAACTAACACCTGTAGTTTTTCCCACAAAGTAAAAAATATATCTGCTGCGAAAAGGGAGCACTGTGGCCAAGACGTGGGGCATGTTCTAGTTCAAAAACAAGAGCGTAGAGCGCAGACCTCCGCCAAGGTTAAGCAATCCTCCACCCATATGCTGAGAAATTTCTGGATCCAGATCCTCCTTATATTAAATTATCATGCAAATCCGCCCATAACTTTCTGAGTAAACATGCGAAAAGACAAACAGACAGATGATAGACATGTTACCATGTTGCCGTAAATATAAAGAGAATCAATTCCCTTTTTCAACAACAGTTTTTTTTGACGATGAAGCCATTATTTTCTATGGCAGAGAGAATTTCACAATCTCTCATTTTGAGCCTCTTCGCCATTATTTTCTCGCTCCTCAGGAAATTGTTTCCTTTGTGCCGCCAGCAACACATTACAAAAAACGTTCCAAACGTCCTTTTTGTGCAGTCAACCCTGAAACCCTTTTAGGACTAACTTACATTTAATGTTACAGGCTCACTGGACCAGCGCCCGCTCTATGTTGTCGGATGTTCTTTGATCCGTGTAAACACAGGCCTAAATGCTTTAGTGCTTCCGTCCTCCCATGTATTGATGTGTGCATCTGTAATCCGCCTGGTTGGAGAAATTTTTCACTTGTGGCCGTAATCCTCTTCTGTAGACCTGCATATAATGGCTCAGAGCAAACATTGAATGTAAAAGTTCATTGAAGAATTTAAGTACTGGTAATTGTTTTTATGTAAGATCCTTTGATTCGCTGCTTGTGACCAGGTCTTTCTTTCTCTCTTCCAGTATGGCTAACAAGAATAGCACCCTGCGCTGTACCTTCTCAGCCCCGAGCCACAGTGCCGTACTCCTTCAGGGCTTGGCGGCCTTGCGGGCTCAGGGCCAACTACTTGACGTCGTGCTGGCCATCAACGAGGAGCGTTTCCAGGTCCACAGAGCTGTGCTGGCTGCCTGTAGTGATTACTTCCGGTTAGTGAAATCATAAAACTTATCCCTTGCATATTTGCATTTTTAAAGTCAAAGCACTTAGCGGATGCTCTTACCTTTGTACTGAGTGCACTGTCAGAGCAAGCGGCAGTTCACAGATCGACTGTATTCAAAGCAATTTAGCTGTGGAACATAAGAGCGGAGGCTGTCAATACTCCACAGATTTTAGTTCCTGCTCATTATATGTTGTCGAAAGATCTATTCCAGACATGGAATCTGTGAATTTTAAAATTCTGATTTATTAAAACATAAATGAAACCCAAATGTTTGACATAAAAATGTACTTTTAATTTTGTTGTGCACCTTTTTTTCTTTGAACAGTAGTTTTCAGTTCATGTGCAATGGAAATAAAATAGGTAACTTGGTTGTGGAAATTACTGCCCTGCATTTAGAATTATCAAATTTTATGGAATTATAAAAAACGTCTTGTCTTGTTTTTGTGCTTCAGAGCAATGTTTACTGGCGGCATGAGGGAGTCAAATCAAGACACCATTGAGCTGCGGGGTTTGTCTGCCCGTGGGCTGAAACATATTATCGACTTTGCCTACAGTGCAGAAGTCACATTAGACCTGGACTGTATTCAGGATGTCCTCGGAGCAGCGGTGTTTCTTCAGATGGTCCCAGTCGTAGAGCTCTGCGAGGAGTTCCTCAAGTCGGCGATGAGCGTGGAGACCTGCCTTCACATCGGCCAGATGGCCACCACCTTCAGCCTGTCCTCCCTGAAGGAGTCGGTGGACACCTTCACATTTCGTCACTTCCTCCAGATTGCCGAGGAGGAGGACTTCCTGCACATTCCCATGGATCGCCTTGTCTTCTTCCTGCAGAGCAACAAACTGAAGAACTGTTGCGAGATCGATCTATTCCACGCCGCCATCAGGTGGCTCCGGTATGACAAGTGTCGCCGGGCTCAAGCCAGCAGTGTCCTCTGCCACGTCCGCTTCCCGCTAATGCGCTCCTCGGAGCTGGTGGACAGTGTTCAGACAGTGGACATCATGGTGGAGGACGTGCTGTGCCGGCAGTATCTCCTCGAGGCATTCAATTACCAGATCCTTCCCTTCCGACAACATGAGATGCGCTCCTCGCGTACGCTCACTCGTTCTGACGTCTTGTCACTCATCACCTTCGGCGGGACGCCTTACACCGACAACGACCGCACAGTGAGCACCAAGGTGTACTATCTCCCCGACATCACCTCCCGCCAGTTCAAAGAGCTGACAGAGATGGAGACCGGCTGCAGCCACGCTTGTGTTGCTGTACTTGATAACTTTGTGTATATTGTCGGTGGACAGCACTTACAGTACCGTAGTGGCGAGGGCGCGGTGGAAAGCTGCTTCCGCTACGACCCTCACCTCAGCCAGTGGCTGCGCATCCAGCCCATGCAGGAGGCTCGTATCCAGTTTCAGCTCAACGTGCTGCATGGACAGCTGTATGCCACCGGGGGGCGCAATCGATCCGGCAGTCTGTCATCTGTGGAGTGTTATTGCCCAAAGAAGAATGAGTGGACCTATGTGGAACCATTAAAGCGCAGGATTTGGGGTCACGCAGGAAGTCCCTGTGGAGAAAAGCTGTACGTTTCAGGGGGCTACGGCGTCTCGCTGGATGACAAGAAAACGCTTCACTGCTATGATCCAGCATCAGACCAGTGGGACTTTAGAGCTCCCATGAACGAACCCAGAGTGCTGCACGCCATGATCAGCATTGGGGATCGGGTTTACGCTCTGGGCGGTCGCATGGACCACGTGGACCGTTGTTTTGATGTGCTGGCAGCGGAGTATTACGTTCCAGAGCACGACCAGTGGACCACTGTCAGCCCCATGAGAGCCGGGCAGTCTGAGGCAGGCTGCTGCCTACTGGACAGGAAGATCTACGTCGTGGGTGGATACAACTGGCACCTGAACAACGTCACAAGCATCGTGCAGGTGTACAACACCGAGACGGATGAGTGGGAGAGGGATTTGCACTTCCCAGATTCTTTTGCTGGCATCGCCTGTACACAGATTATACTTCCACAAAACACCACACCACACTAAACTGCGACTGTGAAGATTTTTATTCCATGTGCTATTTCTGCCGATCTTGTGTTGTCACAAGGTGTGAAACTAATGTTAGCTGTGTGTGTGTGTGTGTGTGTGTGTGTGTGTGTGTGTGTGTGTGTGTGTGTGTGTGTGTGTGTGTGTGTGTGTGTGTGTGTGTGTGTGTGTGTGTGTGTGTGTGTGTGTGTGTGTGTGTGTGTGTGTGTGTGTGTGTGTGTGTGTGTGAACGAATGGATTTTTACGTTGGGACACTTTGGGAAGCTTTTGAAAGATAGATTTTGACAGTCTGTCAGTGTTCACCAACACATTTTTGCAAGTTGGCAACAGTGGAAAAGCCTTTAGCATGATGATGAGCACTTTTTCTGTTTGAATTCAATAACAAAGTGATTGGTTTATTATTACCAGTCAGATTTAAGTATCATAATATGATATATAAGTGGTATGTTTTAATAATATCTTAACAGTCTTTGATTATTGTACACTTGCCCTCGGGCACATTTACTGGAAATATGTATAGTCTCTCTTCCAAAATTCCAAAATAGTGACATTTATAACACTTTATACCACAGAAATATTGATTGATAATTATATCAACCAATCAACTGTAAAAGTTTCAGAAGGCACAAATACGACTTTTTGATTTTATCCTCGTTTTATCGGAGTATATGTGACTTGGAAATCTCATTTTTGATCAAAAGTCTTGAGTTAAAATTTGCTGTGCAAACACTCAACTTTTATAATGTCGGACATTTTGATTGTACAATTGTGATTTTTTTCAAATTTGAATTTATTGTTTTTATTATTCAAGCAAACAAGATAGCTTATAATCTTACTGTTTTTACTCATCTTTTCAAATGTACTAATCACCAAACCACATATTAACGCACAGAATCGATTGCAAAAGTATTGTGTAAGTATTTGTCTCAACTGAATTACTCTACATTATTTTGTTAATGTTTTTTGTTTTTGTTTGTTTGTCTTGAATAACTACTGCTACTCATGATTCCTGAGATAAACTACCCCCCATCCCCCGACACACTTATCACCTAATGTCACAAACTATAGTAGGCAGCTACATAAATCATTAATGTGTGTCCATTGGAATGTCAGTGTGTGCTGGTTTTGTGTTACATGTTGTAGGATAACTCTCTTTTAGCACCTGAGCTGTTTCCCAAACAAGCACAAATGTCTACTTTTCACGCTCAAACTATCCATTTGTCGCTGCTGATTCCGGCTTTTGTTTTTGTTTGCATTGTTGCACTTTTCAGAGCAGTATTTATACAGTATTTATACAACGGTTGATTTTGATGTGTATAAGGAAGAAGCAAGCTTAAAGTTCTTGTTTCCTTTTAATCGTGACTATCGGTATGATGGCGAGTGTCTCCTGTTTGCCTTAGTGTGTCTTGTTCTGTACCAATAAAAGCACATTATATTGTTCAAGTGCAATATAAAGAAAACTGCTGTAATCAAAGGGGAATGTAGACATCTGTGTAGCTTTATCTGCATTCTTTATTAAAGGAATATTGCTTTTTGGTGCTTTGTCTTTCTCTATTTTGATAAGCTGATGAACTTCCGCAACACTGCTCTGCCTTGCATTATTAAAGTTCCAATGTTTGTGTCTACACATTCCCACATACACCCAAACAGCGCCTTTATTTATATCTAAAAAATAAATATATATTTCTTTTCATTAGGGCTACAACTAACCATTATTTTTCCTTGATTTACAATTTATTTGAAATAAAGAAAAATTAAAAAACCTGCTACAATTCCCAAATGTACCAAATTTAACGTAACAACAGTTTACAGTTTTCAACTTTTAATCACTGTTACTTACCTACAAATGCAGTGGATCATTAAGTTGCAGTGACATTATGGTTCATAATACATTATTCAAACCCACAAACAGCATTAAAAAAATTACACCGTTAATTAAAGACATCTATTATTCTTCACGAAATTACTTTCGCCCATGGTCTCTACATACAATACACTCTGTCCAATGTGTCACCTGTGATGAAAATGAATTACCTGCTTGTACTATATCACCAGCACTGGAGTTTGATCAGTGGATCGACGTGAAATGTGTGGTTTTCCAAAAAGCAATATCATGTAAGGGCAAGAAGACTACAGTGACGTAGAAAATCATCTGTCAGGTATACGCCATCTTTTGGTCCTGATCTTGTTGAGGTGTCAAAATCTAATTTTCAAGGTGTTCACTTATATTTGTGGTAAAGCAACACTAGGTTTTTATCAAAATACATAAAAAAAAATTGTAAAGAAATTAACACCGAAATGGTACAAAGGACATAAATTATTATTACATCCTAGAGGTATAAGTCTTTAATTAACAAATATTTTGATCATCAAAACGTCTGACTATATATATATATATATATATATGTGTGTGTGTGTGTATAATATAGATGTGTTTATATATTGTTTGTTTATTACTATTCTTACTGGTCGGTCAAAAACCCAAAGATAAAAGAAAACGGGGGAAACTAGCACATATTCACGTATTTCTGCTTTTAAAATGAATTGAACAATGAATAATTAATACATTCTCAAAATTATTTTCATTCTACCAACCCACTATGGAACCAGCTGATCATTTGTGCTCCACGGCACCGGCCGGTGTCGGGATCATGTCGGGATGTGTCTGATGAACGGTGGTGGCCGCAGCTCCTCGGTGACCTGGCAACCACAACAGCTGTAGAAGCGAGAAAAGGGCAAACAAAAACACACACGAACAACAACAACAACAACAACAACAACAACAACAATAACCAGGGCAGAAAACCGCTGTCCGTCCGTGCGTGATGACGTCACCGCGAGGGTCTCTGGCGTAGACGAGCGTAACGTAACATTCCATTGAGAAGAAGAGAGGGGGAAAGATGGCGTCCTCGAACAATCCTCGCAAATTCAGCGAAAAGATCGCTCTGCATAACCAGAAGCAGGCGGAGGAGACCGCGGCGTTCGAAGAGGTGATGAAGGACCTGAACATCACCAGAGCTGCTCGGGTAAGACCACCGCCGCCGCCCCCCCCCCCCACACACACACACACACATACACACACCCCTTTCTCCCCGCGGATGTGTACGTTTTGTTGCATCGCTTCTTTTCATTTATTTATTTTCTTCCTGCCGCCAACGAACTGCTGCGGAGATTGAAAGAAAAAAAAAAACCTCAAACAACGGAGCAGTCGGGATGCTACAGTGGCTAAAGTCCATGTTGACGTTAGCATCGATGTGCTCGTTTATTCTACAGCGGGCGCTGTGTGTTCATTCCGAACAACGTGTGTCTGACATGTCATGAGCAAGCACACGTCGGCTGACACGTCCAACCACTGCAGCACGAACATGCTAGCAGAGCCAAAGCCAAGCTGCCGGAAGAGCCGAGCAGCGGCGGCACGTTAGCATCTCTGACGGGGACCAGATGCTGCAACCGGTGATTCACCGCCTCCCCGGCTCGGCGAGTGTCCTCCGTTAGCTCCCCGCTAACCGTTAGCTTGTTTGTCAACAGCTAGCTAGCAGCCGGACTTACGATGACATTTTCTTTTGCCGTTTTAGCCCCCGACAGTTACGTTTTGTTCGTGTAGATTATAGGCCAGTGTGACTTTGACAACTTTCTGTCAACTGTGGTTAAATGGAGCTGCAACAGTTAACCGATTGGCAATCGACTGCTAAATTGATCGCCTACTATTTTGCTACTCGATTAATCGGTTCGCGTGGTTTTTATGGAGAGAAAACGAAGTCAAAAATCTCTGAGTCCATCTTCTTAAATATGAATGTGTTCTGTAAACTGAATATCATTTATCATACATTTTTCACTATTTTATGAACCAAACAACTAATCGATTAGGCGAGAAAATGATCGAAAGATTAATCGATTATGATAATAATCGTTAGTTGCAGCCCTAGTGGTAAACATCAGGGTTGCAGTGTTATTCCATTTTTTTTATGAGTGTATAAAATGTTAGAAAATTGCGAATAGCCTGTTATATTTCTTTCCACAGTCCGACACGATGTCTTCAAATATCTGGTTTTGTCCCAACAACAGTCCAAAACACAAAGATATTCCGTTTACTGTGATGTGTGACAAATTAAAAACATTGTCTTTTGCCACAGAAAAAAAGGGACTGATACAATTATTGGGTTATCAAAATGGCTACCAATGAATTCCTGTCTAATGTTCAAGCTGGATTATAGATCAACCTGATGATTATCATCCCGAGCAATTTAGTGAATTTAGAGCTGAAACCATTAGTTGTTCAGACAATTATTCCACTCATAGGGAGTAATTATTATCATTTTTTTTTTTACCATTAAATGATAATTGAAACAATTTACATGCTATTAAGCCAAACTTTTTTTTGCATTGGTTCCATCTTAAGTGAATAACCGGGACTACAAGCAATTGTTTCAGCTTAATTTACCACAAAAGATGGATCATGTTGTTACCAGGAAATGTTTGGGCCAATTGTCGTCGGCCCTGTTGCTGGAAATGATGCCCGCTAACCACGCACTGCTTCTGTGTCAAGCTGAGCTGTACTGTCATTTGCTGCATGGAGAAGAATTCAATTAACTTCTCAGATTTGTGGTGTCTGCCAGATTTTCTTTGTGTCGTCATCCGAACATCAATCCATTGCATCCGTTCAGATCAACCCCACCGCAGTTCATCCTTGGCACAGGAGGCCTTCCATCACAGTGTTTTTTGTAACAGCATACATGACTTTTGTGAGTGATCTTTGTATTCAGACGTGCGGCCGATGTAATGGCCAGATGTGTGTTACATGGAAAGTCTGATTGTAATTACACTCAGTCAGCTGTCATTCACATCAGCTGATTGACATCTGCCTCTTGATTGCTCATGAAATAGCCTGTCTCATCATTGCAATTGTCATCATGTCACATGTCACCTAACGGATTCATTAATCGTTCATCTCACCACTGTGGACTGACAGGCGTCATTCATTTTTTGGCATCACTTCTTTTGTGAATCAGATCGGTCATTCACTCATGCTTTCATGCAATTTTACTTTGCACAGTTGCAGTTACAGAAGACCCAGTATTTGCAACTAGGGCAGAATCGTGGACAGTACTATGGAGGCTCACTGCCCAATGTCAATCAGATTGGAAATGGCAACATTGACCTGCCTTTTCAGGTGAGCCCTTAGCCTCTCGGCTGGTAAATCAAAGGTTTGTTCTTGACCAGTGTACCTTTCTTAGCTGTTGGCGATAATGTTGGACA
Organism: Scophthalmus maximus; assembly: GCF_022379125.1. Lineage (NCBI taxonomy): Eukaryota > Metazoa > Chordata > Actinopteri > Pleuronectiformes > Scophthalmidae > Scophthalmus > Scophthalmus maximus. Next base: position 8,719,174 of record NC_061527.1, read on the forward strand.
CACTAAGGTTGCAGTTAAGTGTAGTATTGGTGACAGATTGGCTAAAAACAGTTAATCCTTTATAAAGCAATTTAAGAAAGTCTGCAGGATCAGTTTAGGAAAGTAAAAGTGTTCAAGGTCCGACCAGGTTTTGTCTTGGTTCAGGAACGAAAAGATATATAGGTATATACCAGTTCTACCCTGAGGAGTAATTTGGTTCCTAAATTTTTAAAGTATATCATTGCTTGTCATGGCTTTCCATCTTTAAATACATTTGCCAACTCGAGCACCAGTATGGGGGGCCCATGGCTTGACTCATTTTGAAATGAACACATTTGCACCATTTAATCCTAAGACATTATCTTAAGACGTAGTTTTGTTGTGTAGCTAAGTGGGTTTTCCCAGCCTCATTCACCTGGTGTGTTCACTCTAGAACTCGGTGCTGGATACCAGCCGGACAACCAGGCACCATGGGCTGGTGGAGCGGGTTTACCGCGACCGGAACCGCATCACATCTCCTCACCGCCGGCCGCTGTCAGTCGACAAACATGGACGCCAAATATCCTTTGTTTGAAAAGGCACTGGTAATGAGGATGTTGTGTTGTTTTTTGTAATTGCTTTCTGCATCCAGAGGCGGCTTCATCACAGTGGGATTTACACCCTCATCTTGTTGTGGCCTGTCTTTGGTAATAGACACTTGGGGACACTGAGCCGTGCAAATTAAGTTGTTTTATTTATCCATTCCTGGAAGACTTGACGTTATCCGAGTTTGTTTCAAATGTGAACAGTTAGTGTCTGATCTACTTGTCCTGATACACTGTTGCTATCACTAGTCAGAACCCACAATGTTCACAGACACAAATACAATGACATTTTATTTCAGCCGTATGATATTATAGTTGGAATGACAGATATACTTGAAGCGAAACTACGAAATGGGAATGATCTGCCCACATCTTTAAGCTGTGGCTTTTTGTTTCTGGTTGTCCGATAGATGAGACTTGATTAGCGTGGCTCAGCTAACAGAAGCAAGTAAGGAGTGTAATTGACGAGTAACACTGGAATTATTAAGTTCACAGGCTTCTAATGGTTTCTGAGGAATGTTAAAAAACAAGGAATGAAGCCGTGGATACTTGCCTGATTCATTTAGAGTGATTTCTCTTCTATATATTTAGGCCTAACACATGACAAAACCTCCAGATGTGGTTAAGAGTGTGATATTGAATGATACAATACTGAGACAGTGTGTCGTTTCTCTCCCGTTGACAGGATTATTATTAGAAATATGTTCCGCCATTAGCTAACAAGAACCAGACTGAAGCCTTTTTCAAAGTAATTGGATCCCTTAAACACGTACTGTGTATCTATCACTTCTATTAGGTTGAATCAGCCAACAGGCACGAAAGTACGACCGAGCTCCGATTCATTTTTCATCCCGTCTGCTTCATTAGCCTTAACTAAATTCACATTGACAGCTGTCCTTACAGCTCAGTTTACCTCTCCCCGCCGCCAGACACTAGCTGGAGAAGGTAAGCAACTTGTCATTTTGCTCAAATTGACAGCAAGTTCACAAAACTGCACACAGCTAAACTTCACTCTGTGCATCGGTCTTGATCTGAAACTTCCAAACTCGACCTAAACAAAGAAGGGCCACACATTTGCCGCATGATGGTAACAAGTGATTATTGACGTGTACGTTGCCGTAGAATTGGCTTGGAGTTTTTGCTGACGTCTCGTCTTTCTACCGCATGCAGGACAAATTCGGACTCTGCCTTACACCAGAGCGCCATGAATCCGAAGCCCCAGGAGGTGTTTGCAGGGGGATCACAGGAGCTGCAGCCTAAACGAGGTAACGCAAGATCCAGTGACTAAGACACAGAACTGCTATTACTTATTAATCTGTGAACCCGGTGACACAAAAGGGTTGATGTCACACAGAAAAGAATAATCTCCACTCCGAGTGAAATATTTATAGAGTAAATGGATACTGATCGCTGGCAAAGAACTGCCTCAGCATGCAGCCTAGTGTACAGTACGCAGCTGGCTGTAGAGTAAAGTAACATCTGAATGAAGCTGACTCATGATGATCTAGAAAGGAGGATCAATACTTCTCTGATTATCCATGGATTATGTCTTTTTATGTGTGATGCTCTGCTATAATGAAGCCAAGATTGCATGGCATCCACTCAAACTGTCTGATGGTCACCTTGCTATTTTCAGAGACTCAGGAATCGAGTGCACAGCACTTTATTCTGCACGGCTGTGCGGGATATCGATGACTCATTTCTTGCACCAATTTTTAATTGTTATGTATTTTGTCCTAGCAAGCAACTGTGTCTTGCTGTTTCACTAATTAGTACTGCTGCTAACAGTGCCTGGGATGGAGGACTCAGAATCGGATGCAGATAAGGATGCGCAGGATCAAATGTGGAATGATAAGGTACTGGTGGGAGAGGGAAGGGCTGCAAGGTTCACACTTTATGAGACAAGATTTGTTGTTTCAAGATTCAATTTTCTCCCCAGGATGACGTATCAAACCCCAACACGTGCGATGTCCCGGGAATCAAGTGAGTGGCACAAGTTAATTGTGCTCTTCTTCTTTACAGTGAAACAGTACCGGAGTATTGCAGCAGTCACACAGCCATAAATAAGTCATGCTGTGAGTGCACTGATACAAGACGGCTGGTCTGAGTACACTGGAAACATGCCGCAATGACTCTTGAACATGTTGCCTCAAGTTCAACAGGAAATGGCCATGATGGTGATATATCACCACTGATCCCAGTGAAATGCAGGGCCTGACCTGTGTGTTGCATCAATGTTTTCTAGATGGGAAATTATAATTTAGGGAGCTGCAATTATTGCTCTTAATATAATTTTGAGTCAACTGTTGTTATATTTCAGCATTGCTAAAATTGAAGGTAAAATAAATAATCTCTGCAATCTCAGAAATGTCATTCCCAAATCAATGAATACACAGACTGTAGTTTTTCTGGCGCTGTTATAGTTTCTTCACATCGGTAATGTCTGTCACACGGGCCTAACTTTTCGATTCTGCTCAAACTTCATGGATCTTTTAAGCTGTTTTCAAACATGAACTCTGACATTTTCTGGAAATTTTAGTGGGGGACTGACAGGATAAGTTCACGGAAATGTCCAGAGCAACATTTTTGGATATTTACCTTCTCACATCTGGAAAATTTAAGGAAGGTTTCAGCGTATTTCTTAAAAATGCTCTAGTTTTCCTTGCTGTGGCAAGTCACCATAGATTCATTTTCTGCTAACCTTGATAGAGTTCTATTTGTCTGACTCTAGTTATCCTTTTTCTTTTCTTTTTTATAAAAATTAAAAGGCTTTTTGATCTTGAAAGAAAGCATCAGTTTCTTTATATTTTTTAATAACGGCATCATTGTTTGGTGAAAATGTAGTCCTTGCATTTTTGTTATTGTAAAACAATAGACATTTCTTGTGATTGATGAATCTTGTGGTTTTTTATTTTTTAGTATATTCCCATCACCAGACCAGGAATTAAATCCGTCCGTGCTCCCAGCTGCACACAACACTGGCGGTTCGCTGCCTGATCTGACCAACATGCAGTTCCCTCCTCCGCTGTCCACCCCGCTGGACCCCGAGGACACTGTGGCCTTCCCCTCCCTCAGCTCGTCCAACAGCACGGGCAGCCTGACCACCAACCTCACCCACCTGGGCATCAGCGTTGCCAGCCACGGTAACTAACCACCGATAATGTCGGGAGGTTGAGGAAAAAATACTGACATTCACTTTGAACTTAACAAGACTTTTTCAACACTTTTTTCAGTTTTTTTTTTAATTTTATGTAAGTCAAAGTGGATATAATGCAAATTGTATTTGCTTGAAGCAGCTACAAAAGTGAAAAAGTAGAAGATATCCATACTAAGAGTCTGTAACTATTCACTGGCTTTGTTTTTTTAAGTCTTTTTATTTTATAGAGATTTGTGAATAAATCAAGCTCAATGCTATGCCAGTAATATTCTCAAAATGCCAAAAAAGTAAACAGGATGCTCTTCTTCGCTCATATCTGCCACCTGTAGTGAAAGCACATGCTGTGTTGGCATGATTGCCGAGTCTGGATCAGCAATTGGCTGCCTCTTCAGTTTGGTATCAATTAGTTACAGTCTCTCATAATATAAAACTCAATGTGTTTGAGAGGCAGACTGCATTTTCACACAGTCTTAGCAATTTACATTGTGACTGCAAGTTTTCACCAATTCTTATTTTGTATTTTGACTCTAGCTGCAACAATTACTTGACTAATCAATTAATTAAGCTGCTGTTTTTAAAGAATTAAATAATTTTCGTGTATTTAAACTTTTTCTTTGTCATAGTTGACATTAAATTACATCTTTGGACCGCTGGTATAATATATGACTATTCATGTGAAGATGTCACATTGAGATCGAAGAGATGTGATGACATTCTTCACCATTTTCTGATATTTTATAGCCCAAAAGACAAATTGATTGTGAAAATGAAGAACAGATTAATCATGATGATCATAACGAAAATAATCACAATGCAGCCTTAAATCTGACCATAATCCAGTTTCCTCTTTGGGCACACAGACAAAGAAAGTGTCATATTTTCATGTTGCTTTTGTATTTTTTCAGAAATGTTTAATCAATATCAAACAGTTAGTGTTTTCAACAAGACTAGCATTCAAGGACAGAACAGAGTTTAATATTTATTTCTGAACTAATGCGTTAATGATACCATATGCAGCTGGTATGGCACAGTTGGTTACACCACTGGCTTTGTTACAGAAGGTCAGGGTTCAATTCTCAATCCAGTGTGGGCCCTTAGGCAAGGCCCTTAATGCCCCCTGCCTACCTCTGATATCAGTCAAACATTGATGGGCGTAATGTAATGTAACAAAGCAAAATTCATATTTTCACTTGTCTTATTATTATTGATAATTGTTGCTTTTTGTTTTGTGTTTTTCATACAAATGAGTTCGTCGTTTCGAGTTGAGTTGCGTTCAGAGACGGTAATCATTTATACATGATGTATTTATTTTCCTTCGCAGGTATTCCCACCTCCTCTCAGCCCACCATGACTGTAACGGCACAGCGCCGGCAACCTCCTGTGGTGCCGCTCACCCTCACCTCTGACCTCCACCTCCAACAGTCGCCACAACAGTTCTCACCCACCCTGTCTTCACCTGTCAACATCACACAGGTGAGGATCTGCAGGGCTGCCTGGCTTGGGTGGCGTTTTTACGACAAAAAAAGTGTACAACACACGTTGTTGGACAATGTTAAACAAGAGTCCGTATGTGTCTTTTCTCAGGCCGAATCGTTGACGCTGGAGCAGCAGCTTTCCCAGTACCCGCTGTTCAGCCAGTTGACGGCTCAGGCCCAGGCCCAGCTGCTCAGTGACCTGCAGAAGCAGCAGCAAGCCCTGTCGCAGGGCATCCAGCTCATCAGTTTCCCAACTCCAGCCTCCACTGGAACAGCCAGCAGCCCCTCCCCAGACAGCCAGAGCCAGACGACCGCCAGCATCAGCATCAGCTCGGTAAGACGTCAGCAAGTGGAAGCAGCAGAGATGGCGGTTAGCCTGATGAAATGACTGGCACCCTTTTGCTTATTCTTAAGCTTCTATTCATTTTGTCACTCTATTGCTCAACCCAGAATCCAATATCTTCACATCTTTTGATGCTACTGGTCAATTCTTAGATAACTCACCGTCTCAGGAGAAACACATCAGTTTATTCTATTAGCTGTGTGATTTTCAGGCAGATGCGTATTTGTCCTAAACCTGATACATTTTTCTCACCATTGGGGACTTAATATCGTTTTCTCAGCTTTTGTGTGGGTTGAGGCATTTTTCTAGATGTAGTAGATTGAATTTGTGTTTACTGTTAAAGCCAAAAAATATTGGCTAATATAAAGCTCATAAGAAACACAATCACACCTTTGACCACTCACTTTATCATTTAACGAGAGTGGGATCCACAGATGTGACTATGCTACAGTGTCATTTTCCACAGCGAGTCACACGTATACACACACACTATACAAACCGAGCAGATCCTTGTCGGATGCCCTCTCACAGCCTGTCCTTTGAGATTTGTGTGTGACAGGACATGAAGCGTAGTGCTAGCTAACCCTCTTCCCTCCAACAGTATCGCAATCAGACTGGCTCACCAGCCACTCAGTCTCCAACCTCCCCAGTCTCCAATCAAGGCTTCTCCCCCGGCGGCTCGCCTCAAGTAAGGGCCCACCCACCGAGCTAGCTGCTGTTTGGGGAAGGGCTTTGCACCTGGGGGGGGAAGCTATCTGTAGATGAGTTAGGCTGCTTTTCGTTCTCTGTATCAGCAGTTAACCACTCATGTTGGTGTCAGCCGCTGCATAACTCACCTTCACATCAGCACTGTCACTGTTCACTGTGTGCATGACAACGTGGCCGTGGTTTGTTGATGGAGGCCCCCGACCATCTGTCACTGTGCATATGTTCATGTTACCAAACTCGAAAGGTTCTAGTGATGAGCTGCATTTTTAGAACAGTGGTTCTGAGATCTGTTGGGAAGAGACAGTTATACATTCAACCTTTCGAAAAGGTTTCCCTTCATCATCGAAGCTTTTACTCTTGTATAAGGGAAACATAGAATGCAGTACAATATAAAACGCACACCATCAGTCACATATTCGCACTTTCAGTGGTAAAATCGGCTCCTAATTTGATCTTGGTGCTCATAACGTTAGAGTGCAACTGTCATAAGTGTTAAGTCAATATACTTCTTACATTCTTAGTTAGAAGGTCAAAGTTAGTGCCTGCACACTAACTATGTGTGAGGGTGTGTTCCTGCATACGCTCGCTCACGGATATGCACACTGGTGTTGACTTGGTGCTGTTATTTAAATTCGTCTTTCTGGGATTTTTTTCCCTGTAATGTTAAAATTATTAGGTGTGTTGTTAACACTGAAAATTATTAAAGTACATCACTTCCTTTAAAAAAAAACTTTCATTCACCTCTTCTTGACTCTCGGCCATTACAGCTCTAGTCCAGAAAACCATTTGCTTTGGTCAATGATCAGTCCGACAGTTGTGCTACTCTGTTGGGCTTTATTTTTTTTCGCTTGTGTTTTCAGTTCTTCCATCGCTGCAAGTTCTGCTTGTGGGCCTAGATGACCTACCCCGGGGATAATTTTGCTTTTGGTGTGTGTGAGTGTGTTTTAGTCGTAGCTGCTTTCTTCCCAGTTCTAAATTCCCTGGCGTACTTCTTTCCTCCAGCACATCCCTGTGGTGGGCAGCATATTTGGCGACTCCTTCTATGATCAGCAGTTGGCATCGAGGCAGACCAATGCACTTTCTCACCAGGTGACACAGAACACCCAGACAATAAGCCGATTGAATGTTTCCCTCCGATGGTTCCTGACTTTGCAGCTCGGTGGACTTCTCTTTGTTTCTAGCTGGAGCAGTTCAACATGATCGAGAACCCCATCAGCTCCACCAGCCTTTACAACCAGTGCTCCACCCTCAACTACACGCAGGCGGCCATGATGGGCCTCACTGGGAGCAGCCTACAGGACTCTCAGCAGCTCGGCTACAGTAGCCACGGCAACATCCCCAACATCATCCTTACAGGTAGCCACAGCAGTCAGGCCATTATTTCCACTTTGACCTCATTCCAACCTGTGTAAAAATCTTAAAGTCCCCATCCACTCAAAAAAGTGTTTTTCTTCTGTTTCTGTCCCCTAAAATGTCTGACATTGTCTATAGGGACTTGTATCAGAGCAAATGTTGTTTTTACATTCCTCTCCTGGAGGAGGAGATTTATGTCCCTTCTCTGAAATTTGAAATTCAAACGAATCCTGGCAAGCCAGATTGTAGGCAAGGAAAACCGGAAACTTCCAGTGCGCGCAGAGGCCGCGCATCCATGAGAGGACGACAGGTGTGTCAGCAGACAGTTAGCTTTAGCATTAGCAGTTCGTGAAATTTGAATGGCTGGATCTCACAGAGGTTGCCGCTAGCCATCTTGTTGTGCACATTCTTTCACCCGTAAACCTGGCGCGAGCAGCTGTGGTGGTCAGTGGCGTGTTGCCTGTGTTTATTTGCATATCATGAATATTCATAGTCTCAGGATTCCAAAATGAGGGCGAGTGGATGGTTCCAGCCCCATTTCAGAGGGTTTTTTTAAAACCTTTTTTGGGTGAACAATATTAAACAAAGTATTAGGCATAGCAGATTATTTTTATATACTTTATATACTTATATAAATGTGACAGGAGGGGTTCTTTAACATATAACTTGTCAAACCTCCCTCATCTTTCTACAATGTCTCAGTCACAGGTGAGTCTCCTCCGAGTCTCTCCAAAGAGCTGACCAACTCTCTGGCCGGTGTCGGCGACGTCAGCTTCGACGCAGACTCTCAGTTTCCTCTGGACGAGCTGAAGATCGACCCGCTCACCCTGGACGGCCTGCACATGCTCAACGACCCCGACATGGTGCTCGCCGACCCCGCCACCGAGGACACGTTCAGGATGGACAGGCTGTGACATTAGAGGATGGCTGTGGCCAAAAAGGAAACAAAAGAAAAGAAAATCACTCCTAACTTGTGAACGGAGAGAATCAAAGGGCAGGAAGAAACCTCTCCCTCGTTGCATGGCTGTCCGGCTGTCCGACCTCGCCCCTTATCTCCGTGAAGTCCTTTTGAAACGACGCGCCAACAAAAGACAGCAGGGAACAAGACGTCCAGTGGCTTGCTGGGGAACGGCCTCGCTGTCCATTTGAATGAGCTCGGTCACTCAGCGCTTTCGCTAGCCTGCTGTGTTTACAGTGTACCATTACATGCCACTTATATTCCAAAAAACGCACATTTGACAATTTTTTTTTCTCCCCCCTTGTCATATCCAGTTTATGTTTTGTTTTTGTTTATATTTGCTCGTAGCAGGAAGCTGCTCGGACATTGGGCAAAACTGTTTCCCGTTATAACGACAAAAACAGAAGAAGAAACATCCCACATCCGGTTTGCTTGTACCTGGCGATCAGGTAAATTGGTTTTGCCATCATGCTGTAACGGCTTTCTATTTCACACTCAAAGCTTTATTTTTTGACAACCAAAAGTTATTTTCATCATGTAGTATATGTTTTGATGCTTTGTGTATTTATATGTTCTATTTATTTATTTGGTTAAAGATTTTTTATATTCTATTTCATAATTTAAATTTGATGCCAAAATGCTCTCTGTAAGCATAGTGTACTATTGCACTGATGTGATTTATGTCTATTTATTTATTACTAACATATTTATATATGTGTTTGTTTAAGCTACTTGGTTTAATGAAGGAGTGCAAAACCTCCCCATAGTTGCTCTTTGGTGTTCGATGTGCCATTCTCAGATGTAGGGACATGGTAGACGATGCCGTTGCTGCAAACAAACGGTCAAATTCCAAAAAATGGGTTCGTTTTCACACCACTTAAGAAAATACTTTTTTTTTTCTGAGAAAACAATCAGGTATTTCTATTCAACTAGAAAGCAAGAAAAAACGCGTCCAAATTGATTTTCTGCCAGTGAAAAGCCAACGCGCACTCAGACCGACGCCGTCTGTCTGTGAACAAGAGAACACTAAAATGTCAAATCTTTTTAAGTCGCCACTGTGAAATCACCTGATTTTGCCTTACATGAGTGTTCCACTGTTCTACTTAAGTGTCTGACGTGACAACGTATTTTCGTAACTTATTGTAAAAAAAAAAAAAATCTTGTATTTGAGAAGGAACTTTAACTTTTGATCGGTGATACTTGTGGTTATGTTGTGTAAGGTTTTGACAAATCATTGTACTGTATTTTGTAGCGGTACAGTTTATAGCCAAATTGTCAATGTTTTTTAAAGTGAGGGAAAAACAAAACTTTGAAAAAAAGGAAACTAAAAAACGTCACAGGATGGGTTTAAAGTATTTGAGAAGCGGTGCAATTATGGGAAGGCTTTTCGCTCCTTGACGGGGAAGCTCTAACAAAAACGCTGCTGACCTTCGCCACAGGGGTCATCGATAGCAAAAGTACTAATACAGCGCATTAGAGATTTTACTGGTGGATTGTGGGATATTTAACAGTATCAATCAAAGCCCTCAAATGGTCGGACCTGTAAGATGCAATCTTGCAGTTTCAGAGTTTTATGAATATAAGGATATTTTTATTATATTTAGTAAACATAATGGAGTACATAAAGGCTAAAGAGAGGTTCATTTTAAGAAAGAATATGAGCATATTTATATATTTAAAGTACTTTATGCAATTGTCTGCCAGCGACAAGATCGGCCTCATTCTATTCAGGGTTGTAAACAACTCAAAACGGTCACAACGACAACAGAGGATGTGGTAGAGACTTAAATTGTTGCTTCAAGTGTTCACACACACAAGTTCCATCTGAAACGGTTTATACTCTCATCACCTCTTAACTACATCCATGACACACAAGTCTCTTCTGCCAAAAATGTGTCCAAAACCAATTGTTTCAAATTGAATCGTTCACGCCAGATTTCAGTGTGCGTCGGCCTTTTGTCAGAGTTTCCCTGAGAAGTCGTGTGTGTGTGTGTGGGCCTGTGGGATCATGTTTGGTATATTGTAATGTTTTGTGTACAGACGTGCTGAACATTTACTCACCTGAAGCGCTGTTGGGAAGCGTTCCCAACCTCTCTCTCCTCCTCCTCCTCCTCCTCCTCCACCCTCTTCCCAGAAAAGGAATCACGTTTGGTTTTCACTACACACCTCTAAAGTTGTACAACTAAGTTTGAGTCAGGGTGTTTCCTTGTCTGCTGTACTCCTCCCATCAAAGGTTTTGTTTGCCTTCAACAGATCTGTGATTCCTATGCAAATGAGACACACAAAAAAGAAGAAAAAAAATCTGCGTCATTATGTTTTATGGTTTAACACTCTCCAGGAGCTGAGCTGGATTCATACTTCTGAAATGGTTTGGTGATGGAGACACAGAGGCTTTGGTCCATCTCAAGAATGTACCTTACACATTAGAGCTGCAGCTTGTTTTCTCTCTGACGCGGTGCCACGGCGGTAGGAATTGTTGATATCGAGGACAACAAGGTGAAACCTTGGAAGAAAGATTCAGTAATGTTTGGAAATACCTTTTTATTGTGATCCAGAGAAGCCGTTTCCAACTGTTAACTCTCTCCGTCGTCGTCGTCGTGCACTATAAGGAAAACCTGGAAGACGGAGCAGTATTTTGTGATATCTCTGTTTTATCTAAATTGTTACTTGTTTGCTCACCGAAGGATTTCAAGGGCTCTGTAGACTTTGAAATGATGACTTTCACCAAACGATGACTTCACGGCTCAGTTCTCGTGTCTTCTCTTCTTCGGCCGCTGGGACAAATGTGTGTTTTGAGATGAAGCTGCAGCTCCTTTGTTTATCTGAAGTTAATTATTAAAAAAAAAGACGCAGACTCGATTAGTCGGAGGAGACGACGCGTAATGAATCGCAGGATGAGAAGTTTTACAGTGGTGCTATGACAATCAAATCTCTGTACCGGAGAACTATAAATCCAGCTTTACTCACCTGGCCAGCGAATCACTCACCTGGCCTTTTCTGTCTCATCACTGGTTGATAAGCCCCTACGTGTTTCACTATCCCCCTCCACCTGAACACATTCTGCATCTTTACCTCTTCTACAGGTTCCTCTGTGTGACTGTTCAGCATCAATGCAAAAAAAATAAATAAAAAAAAAATAGCTGTTTGAGAAAAGAAGAATCCTTTCTCTCTGATCGTAAAGAGACGAAGGCCAAACTTGAAACTACGCTTAATATTTCCGATCGATTAAAAAAAACATGTTACTGTAGCTGCTGAAAATATCACTTTAACAGAAGCAGATTATCTTTTGTCTGAAGTCCCCCCCCCACCCCCCCCCTCAAAGGTTTTTATTCCCAAAACAGAAAAATGTGACTGTTGCATCGTCAACCATGCCGGTGCTCTGAGCTTCTCCCGTCATCCCTGTTCTCTCATCCTGCCGATATAACAGTCGCTCACGCCGACCTTGTACATAAACGCTGCAGCCGAAACTAAATGCATGACTATACCGACGGTCAAGGCCTCTGAGCCAAGAGCGGCCTCTGCTGCTCCGCAGGTTGGATTTGTGCAACGTGGCGACGCCGTCACAAAGTCTGAAGGGATGCATGTGTGGGGCTTTTCCTCTCCTCCAACTCTGTATCATGGTACTTTCACGAATGATGAAAAGAATGTATTCTCCGTGGCAGTGTCCTCGTTGCAGCCTGTTGCCGAACGACTCGACCTCTCAGAGTTCTTCGTCCCTGGCGACTTCTCTCTCTCTCTCTCTCTCTCTCTCTCTCTCTCTCTCTGTCTCTCTCTCTGTCCAGTCTTCACTTGCTTGTTCAACTCTCTCTCTCCCCACTGTAGCATCTCACTGTACTAAAGGAGCTCGCTGTCGATCCCGGCTCCTCCTCCTCCTCCTCCTCCTCCTCCTCCTCCTCACTACCTTTTGACTTTCTTGGGAAAAAATGGAAGCAGATGGCAGAGGCACGGGCACTGGTCGTTCGCATAAACGTTGACTTGAATATTCTGACGCTTCTTGCATCACGCTGTCAACTGCATGACATGATAGACCCATTGAGCTGATTCCTCATCCCGTGTACAGGCCTCGGATCTCGCCGTGCCGAGTGTGTCCTATGACATCAGATTAATTTGTTTTATGTTGTTGCCTATCATGTCAGGTTGTGGACTGGGTAAAGTGTAATTCTGTGTTTTTGTTTTCTTCCCTTTCTATTTCTGTGCAATGGTTTGTCCACTAGTTGCTTGGCACTTTATTTGTGGCTTCCTGGCTCCTGAGCAGGGACTGTTCTGCCCGATGTGAATGCTGACTCTTTCACTATACAGATGTAAATTCATCCGGAGATATTTTTCATGTCAAAGAAGAAAAGATGAATTCTCTATTTTCCTTTGTAAACTATATTTTGGCTTGTCTTGTTTATTTGTTATTGGGTTGTTGTTGTTTTTTTGGTTTTGTTTTTTTTGTTTTTTTTATCTGTGAAGATTTTAGGAGATGCAACTTTAGAAAGGGCTTACTCCAGTGCAGCTCTCGTGTTGGGATAGGAACGGCGCTACGAATGTATTTCTCTGTTGGTCATTTCCCCCCCCTCAAATTAAAACAGCGGTGAGTCTTGAGCGAGTCGCGCATTAGATCGACCTCAGTTCAGGAGTTTGTCTCAGCCTCAATAAGACTCGAGTGAAGCAGTTTGCGTCTCGACTTCGTCCACACATACTGCGACTGACCACACCAACACACTCTCACTTCTTGAAGTCTGCCCGACTGAAATGCAGGTTGTGTGTTTTGGACATAAGGAATATGTGAGTCCATCAAAAGTAAAAAAAACAAATCCGGCTCAGTTCTTCTCCAGGACACTTTGCTCTACCAGATGTTTGCAGCTGCTTGGTCGATAGAGCATGGTGAGCTGCACGATGTCTTAAAGTCTCCAAAGTAAGAATTGAAGAATTATGAGACGAGGGTGCTCATTTGAAGATGCCATTTGTTTGTCACACAGTGGAAAGCAGAGGTGAGAGTTGGATTCAGGCAGCTAACACAATTTGGATCAAAGTTAGTGAGTCTGAGTCTATACAGGGAAATATGGAAAAAGAACTTTTCAGGCCAGTGAACAAAAACCGAAGATTCCATTTTTTTTTCAAACGAGAGAGAAAGATCACGTCAAAGAACATTCTCTCAACGGTTGACTTTTGACTCATCTGCTCGATTTAGTTTAAGACTCTTCTTCTCTTCTTGGCACGGCACATTTTTTAATGTTGTGCTAAAAAGCAGAAAGTGGAATCTGGTCCCGAAACCGAAAAAGCAGATGAGCGAAGCTCAAACAGGCGTCATGGGTTTAAAGGCGAATCCTCGAAAGGAAGGAGTTGCTGCTTGTTCCCAGAGATTTCCTTTTTTCTTTTTTCTCGGTCTGACTAATATGTCCCTTTAATGACTTGGGTTTTTTCTAAACGACTACACTTCATAGAAACATGTAAAAGGCTCTGGAAAAAACACGGTTTGAGTTCCACTTAAAGCTTAATAGTGAGAATAGCATTATATCACTGTTGTCCTGTAAGTCGTAGTAAAAGATCTGTAGTTATTTATTTGTTGCCATGTGATTCTCCTTAAGTGACCATTTGTTTATAAGAAGAAAGAAACATGTCAATTAAACTGAATGTTGAAAACAGATTTTTTTTTCCCCCCTCTGCACATAGTCTTGATTTGCAGAATAATGCTGATTTAAAAAAGCAACAAAAAAAAAACCTTTACAACATCGCAGCGTGTTGCTGTGGACATGCATGACGTTTTGATCCTGTTGTATATTGTCTTTGCTATTGTTTCTATTTTGTAATCTGTATTTCCAAATGCAAAATTTAAAAAAGATTATTTTGGATATGTGCATGCCTGTGAAATGTTCAGAATGTTGATTTCCACTAAAAGCTGTTGAGTTTGAAAAGAAAAAATCACGTCTGTTACTTATAGTCAAATGTTTTAGCTCGTTTGTAGAGCTAACATGATGGGAATTTATTTATATTTAATAATTTATAAAAGCCTGATATATAATGCACCTGTAGATACTCAAATATGCTTTATATGCAAAATACATTATTCCCAGCATTTTTTTTTACAAGATACCTTCCATTATCCCCATTGATCCTTAAAAAAATCGAATATTTCACAATTTCTTTTTGGCAAATATTCTTTCATTATTGACTGGAGAGATTAAGGTATATTTAATCGAAAACAATCACAAGTGCAGCAGTAAGAAATTGTCACATCACAGTAAGAAGAGTTTATATTAATTGAGATACAGCACATGATTTACAAAAACACCCCCACTTTTATTTGTTAGTGATAGTTTTAATCCTTGCATTCGCTCTTCCGTCAGAAAGTATACATTGAAAGTTATAAAAACTATAGTTGATGCTATTTTGTTGCAGCATTATTTCAGACCGATTTCATTGGAAAACTGATGGATTCTCTGTTGAACGTTTCATTTTACGTCCAGTTCCTCCTGAAGAGTTTTTACAGCTTGTGGAGTTTCCTCTCGAGTTTTTTGGGCACAGTCAATCTTTTCACCTCACTCCGGAGACGCGTCTTGGACTTTTTCATTAAACGTTGTTTCTTTCTTTCTGAGGCGCAGGTGTGCATTGGAAGGTCTTCCCTGATTTGCCCTCGGGCTCGTCTGTTGTCCCCCGTTTCCCTCAGGCCGCCAGCTGGACCTGCTGAGCTCTGTAGGTGTCAAAGTCCTCGGGAAGAGTGTCTGAAACAAGACACGGCATTAAATTTACTTTACGGTTTGAGCAGCTGACGGGAAAATACTGATGGCATATTTGGATGCATTCACATTGGTCTCCATTTCATTTATATGTAGTTTTCTCTTGCAAGTATACATTTGCCTTTGTGTTCCGATGCCTCCGTCAATACTTTTAGTTCGTACTTTTCATATTTGCAAAAACCTGAAATTCTCTTTGAATTGAAACGGAATTGGCGAACCTTTGGCTTAAACTTGTCATGATGATGTTAAAACTGATTGCACAGTTTAACGGGGATAGAAAGCGACACCATTGGTCCCCTATAAGCCTCGCTTTCACCGTGTCATTTTCTTGTATGATACCAGCATGCTGTTTTCCCGGAAAAAAACATGTTTACGTAGCCATTGGCATAAAAAAAAGAGAAAAAAAAAGGGAATAACGTTCTGCCAGTATCTATCCCCAGTGACGGAAATGGCGGTGGACCAGCTGGATTTACGAGAAACAACTCAACCTCGCAAGAGAAAAAGAATCCCGTTGATGAAGGAGAGCGAGACAACGAGATCCCCGGGACTTGAGAGGCTTCAAAACATGACACGTACATCCTGTTTGTCTTCGTCCTACTGGATCAGTAAGTATCACAACCAGCCAAACAATAATAATACCAACTGGACCCACTAGGGGCACCAAAGTGGTCCGGTGCCTCTTTAACTTCTCGAGTTATTGAAACACGCAAAGCCCAAAGCATGTAAACACGTAAAAGAAGAAAGTGGCAATGTAAGAATAAAGTGTGCTCGTTTTCTGCAAAAAGGTGAACAAGACACAAGATAACAGGAGGGGAAGAGAAGTTTCTGGCCCACATCCAGTGGCGCTCGACTCACCGTTGCAGCGATAGCGCAGGTTGGCCCAGATGATGTTCTCCTGGGAGAAGCAGAAGACCCCCAGTCGGCCTCCTCTCATCGTGGCGTCGATGATCACGCCGGTGTCCGCCACCATCTGAGGACCCTCGAAGAAACGCACTCTGCACGGCGACGGAAGAATCAACGTCACAACATCGCGCAGCAAAGAACCTCCATTTTACATTCGTTATTTTTGTCCGGGAACAATTTCGATTTGTTCTCTTCTGGTAGCAGTTAGCAGTTTGTATTTGTGCTAAGTTAATGAGCTCAATCAACCCCGAAATCTCTTCTCTGAGTCAGCACCTGATGTAGCCGTCAGCAGGCCGGTGTTGGAGGAACCAGCGATACGAAGTCTTGTCCTTCCAGCCGACGTTGCGGGCGTCCTTCCACAGGAGTTTCACCTGGTCGCTGGTGTCGCCCGTGTGCCACAGGGCGTTCCTCAGGTTCTCGCCTGGTCCCGTGTTTGACTTCACGGCCTTTTCAAAACCACCACATGACAAAGTCTGAGTCTCCGGACGAACTGGCGCCCTCGGCCCTTTGAGTGCAGCAGAGCACTCAGGTTATAGATCCGATCTTAAGCCATTAAAAACAACCTTTTTGGTTTACCTGCGAGGATTTATCCATTAGTCAATTGACAGAAATTTAATCGCTAACTGTTTTAATAATCACAATGGTTTTGTTGGTTTCCTTCTTTTGAAATATGAGTATTTGAGACATTTGCCACATAAGATCCAAAAAACACAAAATCCACAATGTATTAAGAGACTCTGACTTTCTGCGACTGAACCCACCTTCAGCTGGATGCCGGGTTCTGCCACCGCTCTGAACGGGTTCGCCTGCCAGTAGATCTGCTCCACTTGCTTCCACATCACCACGTAGAAGCTGGAGCTGTCCTGGTAGCCGAAGATAAACCCGGCGTAGTCGTCGTCCGTGACCGTATTGACATGAAACGTCCCTTCGAAGTCCACGCCGCTGAAGGCAGTGTAGCCTGTGAGGGGAAATGTTGCACGAATGAGCGACGAGGTGTCTCCATGGACTGTGAGTCAGGTGCGTTCACAGGAGCAGGGACATTTCTGGAACAGTCACGCTTGTTTGGAATTTTACTCGGGAGCCGTCCAGAGAAACATTTGCGGACATTCGCCCTCTCTCACTTGCATGTCTTGACCTCAGTGCATGTCTGAAAGCAGCTGAACAAACATGGAGCAACTTCCTGTTATGGTCAACATGCAAAAACTCAAGAGCCATGAGTCTTAAAAAACCACTTGCTCACATAAGGTGCTATCTAGCATTATCTAATATGACATTCCACATTTCAGTATAAATGCCCAAACTTCAAAGGTCATTTACACAAAATTTCTGAAAAGAATATACCGATATAATGCGCTTACCAACAGCCAACCCAGGATCGCTGTTCATGGTCTGGACTATCTCTCTTCCCTGCACAAACCATAACATTGATTTAATAGAGATTTCATGAGATTATGGAAAAGTTTGGGAGACGAAAGATACAACAAAAGTGTGGGGCGGGGGGGGGGGACCAACCACTTCACCTGGTTCAGCACCACCCAGTTGGGGTCGATCTGTGCGTCTCCCTCCGGATCTAAAACAACCGTCTGGTACTCTCTGAAGTCCGTGAGGGTCACCTCGGCATTTTCTGGACAGACGTCGATGGTGTCGACAATGGTGTCGTTGTCGAAATCCTTTTCGCATACATTACCGACACCATTGCCTGGGGAAGATGAATTTTAAAAAAAGACTTGTATACTGACTCGCTTTATTTGTTGTTTACAAGATGTAACACCTACGGAAGGGCTTCCTACCATCAGAGTCCTCCTGCAGGGGGTTGGGGATCAGGCGGCAGTTATCAGGACCCGGCGGCAGCAGGTCCGGGATGCCGTCGTTGTCATCGTCGTCGTCGCACTCGTCCCCCTTGCCATCTTTGTCTGTGTCGAGCTGAGAGCTGTTGATGACAGCCGGGCAGTTGTCCCGAGAGTCCTGGTGACCATCGCCGTCACTGGACGGGGGAAAGTTGGATTTCATTGGCACCTGTGGATTTGTATTTCTTGTCACCAAGAGACATATCTGTGATGCGATGGTACCTGTCCTTGTTGGTGTCGCAGGGGTCGCCAATCAAGTCGTTATCCACATCCGTCTGAGAAAGACAATCTGAGTTATTGTTCAGGTGAAAGTGAAAAAGCTCCATGTGACCTTTGACCAAACCGAGCAGGAAGTAGCAAGGCAATGAACCGTAAGCAGAAGGTTTGCAAAAACAATAACTTAGTTGTTCTTAGCTTTTTTCTGAAGCCAAAAATTGAGTTTTAGTATGTAAGAAGCATCGTACAATGAGTACTATGTTACCAAAAGTGAAAAAGAGCAGGTCTGACCTGTTCGGGGTTGGGAACATAAGGACAACTGTCGCAGGCGTCTCCCACTTTGTCTCCATCTCGATCTTTCTGGTCGGCGTTGGGAACCCTTTTGCAGTTATCCAGATGATTGGGGATTCCTGAAATTGAAATAGTCTTCAGTAAATGTTCAAAGTTTAGCCCTGATTCATAATTCATCAACTATACAATCATATCTCAAATTACAGGCCTCTGGTATGTAACTGTTTGCAAATATTGCAATGACAAATGGACTCACCTCATTCACAAGTAAGTTTAATGATGGATTAGCTGTTTTATAATGTTCATGTCTCAAAATATCAATGCTTAATATAATCTATATATAAATATTCCTATTCCAACCATTAAAGGTTTGGTCTCTCAAAGGCTAACTCACCGTCTCCATCAATGTCTTCATCACACTCGTCGCCAAATTTGTCCACATCGGTGTCTTTCTGGTCGTTGTTTTTCACTGCACGGCAGTTGTCGCAAGCGTCGCCAAAGTCGTCCTCGTCGATGTTCCCCTGATCCACGTTGGGCACCAGCACACAGTTGTCCTGCAAGGAAGCTGTTTCAGTCTGTGCAGGTGAGGTGACTTGAAAAAACACATGCAGGATGTAAAGCTACTCTTTAAACCAGGTCCTCTCTTAAAGCGTTGTCAATTTTTCTGCCACATTCTTCTGCGCATGAACCTGCATGTTGAGGATCCCGTCTCCATCGGCATCCTCATCGCAGGCGTCTCCGATTCCATCTCTGTCTGCGTCTTCTTGACCCGAGTTGGGAACAGTGAGACAATTATCCTGGGAAGAAATGTCTTCATTATTAATCGAAGAAGAATACAAAAAAAAAAAAGGCCAACAAAAATCAGGTACAATATAGAAAGAGAGATGACAGACAAAATGTATAAGTAAACCTCATCTTTTCCAACAGCGAAGTGTTTGATATTCAGTGTTGTGGACAAGTTTCTTCTACCACGAAGAACATGCCTCAATTCAAGAGCGACTAAAACTAAAGTAAGTTAGTTTTAGTTTAGAAATGTAGTAGCTCTTGATGGTATGATTATTCTTTCTAGTGCAATTCAAACCGTGGCCTTAAAACTTATTATATACAGTATAAATTTATTGTAAATGGTGTGAATTTTATTTCACTTTATCTTATTTTATTCTATTTTATTTTATATTATTCTATATTCTTTTGCTAATTCTGTGTATATATGTTGACTGCTACATGCACCTTAATAACACCAACAAAAAAATCCTCATACGTAACCTGTTACTTACCTGGCAATAAAACTGAGTCTGATTCTGATTCTGATTCTGATATATATGTGCACATGTTTTTCTTTGCAGATGACTAAATTGTGAGCTGTTTTTGTGTCATGATATGAGAGAGGCTCACCTTACTACAGCTCATCTCGGGACAGTCCAGTTTCTCATCGGGGACACCGTCGATGTCGATGTCAGGACCACAGAGGTAGCCATTGCCGGCCCATCCGACTCCACACTGTGAGGATGGGAAATGTTTAATGAGCTTCACAGACTGTTTGCTCTGGCCCTGTTGTGCACTGCATACACCATCAGATGAGCTTAAGTCTTCAAACAGGCCTGTGATTTAACGATATCCGGCACGAGAGCTCACCTCAACTGATACTTCTGTACATTTAAAGCTCTGAGACACACGTTCTAAAAGTTCAATTCGTTGACCTGACACTCGATTTTTCCCTCCCGGTGGACGATGCACTCGGCGCTGGCGTGGCAGGGGTTGGGCTGGCCGTTCCCACAGGCTCTTTCAGGCTTGCAGCCGCGTCGCTGGTCGCCAACGTAACCCGTTTTACAGGGTCCACACCTGAAGGAGCCCTGATGACACACAAAGGTACTGACTCCATCAGCATCGGTGCTCAAAGTTTTTGACCAGTGCCCAACCAGATTCAGTCGTAAAGACAGGGTCAGAAATCGTAGATTGGGATTTCAGCCCGGTGTAGCCGGTTGTAGAGCGTCCACTCGCTCTACAGCCGTGAATTTTCCAGCGATTTCCCTTGAACATGACAGTTTTCAAATCCGTAGTGTTCATACTCACAGGTGTGTTCATACAGACAGAGTTTTCCACACAGCCTCCATTGTTGGGCCCTTCACACTCATTGACGTCCTTGCACACCTTGATGGGACAAACGGGCAGAAGGAACATCAGACAACTTGACGTCAGGACTGGAATAAGAGGCGGATGAAAGGAGTGTAGTGAGGGGGAGTCGGCCTTGTTTTGAGGATTAAGGTTTTGCAGAGACATCCCAGCGCGGTCTTTTTTTTGACATACCGTATGTACAGATGAGTGTTGTTGATGGATGTTGAAAGGAGCTGGTGAAAGGGATTAGACAAATATGTTGTGGTGCAGAGGGAAAAATGAATCCGCCTCTGCATTTTTGTATATAATATTGTGAAGGGATATTTTGTGTGTTAAATATTTCATTATTTAAGCATCTTGATATTTTTTGACAATTTCCTTTTTAAATGTCTAATTGAGTAGGCGACCGAATCTCGAGTAGTAAGTGATACGTCTCTATCTTTTTCTTAATTCACTTCCGAACATTTTATTTGTTTAATATTGATAAGACATTGTTGATTTTTTAAGCAATACTAGTCATAGTATTAATACCACACGGCTATTACTGCAACTGAAACCGACATTACTTAAGCATCTGTGCAGCCATAAAACTTGATATGGACCACTTGCTTCAGCAAAATAACTTTAAGAAGGTCGTGCAATTGTCAAATTGGTTTTCATGTTATGACTTTTGTCCATGGTGATTGCTCAGTAAGTTATCAGTCTTGGTTACTTTGTTCTCTTCCTCAGTTGTGACAGCGACAGTGGATTTAGTAGTTCAAAGGAGATTGACAGTGTTCGTGTGTTGGTTCGTCCGTGTTCTTCATTGCCGACCTGTTTGTTGGCGGTGGCGTAGGCGAGGCCGACGCCCTGGACCTGGGGGCCCGTGTATCCAGCGGGACAGGAGCCGCAGCGGAAACCCGGCGAGGTGTTGATGCAGCGCACGCCCATGTGACACGGCATCACTGAACACTACCGACAACAGAGATACAGAGGCAGCACACACATCAGGATGCTGTCAGGGACCCATGGCTGGCTCTGCTACACTAATGCGTTTAGACTTTAAAAGGCCTTGCACCACACACTCAAACACACACACACACACACGTTAATGTATTATTTTCTATCACAAATGTGACGTATGTTCATACCATACCTCGTCCACGTCAGTGCAGTGGGTCCCGTTTCCATCCATGCCTTCAGGACAGGGTCCACACTTTACACCCTGAGGTGTCTCCATGCACGCCACCCCCGGGTGGCAGGGGTTGGGCACACAGGAGGGACGAGGCTGCATTCCTCCCATCCCTGAGGACGAACCAGTTCAAGATCGTCTATTCCGGTTCAATGACTCGTCTCTTGACCAATTTCTTATCTCATCCAATCTGTTCTGTTGGATGCTGTGCTTCATCGGCTCGATAAGATGAAATGTCCGCCAACGCAGATAGATATTGCATCTTGTCATGGTTTTATTCTTGTGTATTTGTTTG
The DNA here is from genome assembly GCF_022379125.1 of Scophthalmus maximus. Taxonomy (NCBI): domain Eukaryota; kingdom Metazoa; phylum Chordata; class Actinopteri; order Pleuronectiformes; family Scophthalmidae; genus Scophthalmus; species Scophthalmus maximus. The sequence goes on from NC_061527.1 coordinate 8,741,291, forward strand.
CGATACACGTTTTCAAGATTTTGAACAGCTATGGAAACAGTGATGACAGTAATAATGAGGATTTCTGTTTGGAAGGTGGACTCACCGCAGGCCTCACACTCCATCACTGTGTTCTTCAGGAACACGATCTCTTTTATCTGAAAAAACACACCATGGCTCAGTGGATTACTGTACCTACAGTGTGTATGATTCCACAACACAACAGGCTCATAAGAGCAATGGTGGCAAACTCTTCTGAATGTTATTTGTGGGCCTAAATTATTTGTGATTCACAAACACTAGGAAGATTTAAAAAAAACGTTGCATGAACTTTGAGAGAAGTGAGACGATTTGACTTTTAACTATTTCTGTTGAAAACGAGCCGTACGCTTGGTGTTGGTTCCAGTGCGAGCGACTAGCTGAAGCCGAGACACTGAGGATTGGCTGATACGTGTACGATACGATACGATACAGAATTGTGAACACACACGATCTCGCGAGCCGTGAGTCATGAGTGGACGGAGCCGTGTGAGTGTCAGTGAAGGGGAAGGTTTTACCTGTTGTTTCAGAAGCTCCTTGATCTCAGCCAGTGCAATGTTGGACAGTTTGATCTGACTGATAATTTCTCCATCTGCATTTGACAAAACAAAACATTTGATGGGACTGGCATCCATACAGAGATAACTGTGTGTGAGATACAGATCCTTTCAATACACGGTGTCCAAACTGTGAGGGCTCAAAAGTAACTGGACCCTTAGCTACTAAGGTCAACTCAAAAGACTGTCTCTCAGAGTTCATCGAGGGTTGTCATTGAGGTGGAAATCTTTAAAATCACAAAGGTTAGGCTGCAGTTTTCGAAAAGAAAAATGGTGGAGCTGCAGAAACTGGTCAAACAAAGTGATGGAGAGAGTAGAGAAAAAAAGGAACAGCTCATCTCATCGTTACATGCACCTTCTATCTTATCTTATCTTATGACCCGGAGCCACCACCTCCTCTTGTGACTCAGGCCTTCTATGACATCAGGTACGTAGAGATCCATGATATCTCATCATTCAGCGGGACAAAGATCCTGAACAGTCGACCCGACGTGCTCGACCGGGCCGGGCGAACATCACTCGCCCCTCCTTGACAAGATGATCCTCACTGCCTGTCTAATACCGAAGCCTTAGAATACCTGACATTCCTCAGTCACCACAGAGCTCGTCTGGGTCCGCAGCCCACACATTCACTGGAGTCTCGGACCTTTTGATCGCAGCTGCACAATCGATTTTCTAGATATGGAATCATAGGAGGATTTGTTTTTCAACCTGAAAAAAAAGGCTTCACAGGAACTAAACTCCAGGGATGTCCTTGTGTTTCTACAGTATTAAATTATATATATGAAAAACATAAATCTTAAATCAGACCTGAATATTTTTGTGGGTGTTCACTCTCTTGTAGCTGTTTTTCATCTTTTCTAAATCGACCTAAAAGTCCCACATGGTTTGCAACCATGTCTGCCAAAAACAGTTATGTGCCAGTGGTGATTTTTCAGTTTTGTTGTTTTTATTATTATTATAATAAAACAACTGATTATACCCGTTTTAAATTCCCCCTTTAATTCCATCAAAATGAAAAACATCCTCAGTTTACAGATCCTGTGATGTCAGATTCATAAATCCCCAATCAAGGTGGGAAAAAAACGTGTTCGGGTGATTGTCAGGCGATGGACCACCGACTGCTTGTACTAACTGACCCAAAGACCCCCAACATCCCCTCCTTCAATCACCACCGCTTCCCCGGGAGGAGCCGCATCGAGGGCAGAAACCTCAGGAGCTCCGGAAATGTGTTCTTCTCATTAGCAGCAACTCTGTTTACTGAATGAATTCCACACACTGGAAATAAATCCCTCGCCTATATAAAGGTTGGTGGGATCTTCTCTCACATGTAATCCAAACAAAAGTAAGATACTCGGTGAGGACGTTATGAGGTTCTATTAAAACCTGTTTTGTTGAATTTTAAAGCACCAATCGAGCCTGGATGTCGTTTTCCAGGCTCGATTGGTCAGCTGTTATTTGAAGGTTTCCCAACTCAATCCTTGTGTTCATGCTTTTCTAATCATCCTCTTCATTGATGTGCCTCTGTCTCTATCTGCAGTCATCAACTGTCTTCCTTGAAGACAGGGCTCCCTCGAAACAAGAGAGCGTGTGTAATCTCAATGGGACTCACCTGGTAACATAAAGGTAAAAGAAATTCAAAGAAATCTTCCAATGTCATCCCTCTTTTCATGTGTTTGTTAACGCCGTGTGATGAAATGAGGAGAATAGAGTTCCTAGCTCGCAAAACCTTTGAAAATATAATAACAATTAAAAATGTGAAGCAGACGAGTGTGTCCCACCTCTCTGTCCTTGTGTGACGTGTCCTCCCATGGAGAGGACACAGGTCAGGACCAGGAACCACAGCATGGCTTCGCCTCTGCCAATCTTCAGGCACAGCAGCGTCGCCTCGTCTCGTCTCTCCTTCCTTGAGCTCGGCGTCAGTGCTCCTCGTCCAAACCTGGTCCCAGCATAGTTTTAGTCTTTCCTCCCCTGCTTTGGTATTTATACCAGCTCCCCCCGATCCACACATCCCTCGCCCCCCTCCCCCACTCCCTGCCTTACATCCCCAACCCCAGTCCTGCAAATCACTTGGCTGAAAGGTCCAGGAGACAAGGACAGGGGGTTTCGATCGCACAACAAGCAACATGTCCATTGTTTTCTACCACATAACCCCGTGCACCTACTTGTCTTGGCGTCATGGCCGCCCTGCCTCGACAGCGGGATGGGTTTTGACGCTCCGATTGCGAACAGACCCACCGCTCCACCAAGTCCCCGTTTCTCTCTTCACTGTGGGTTCACGCGACACCGAGCCTCAGGGGGATCTACCACAGAGTTTTCTAGGCAACATAGTAAGGTATTTTTATCAGACACATTTCCTCTGAATTTCCCTCTGAGCCTCTGATTGTTTTCTTTGGGTGCTGGACTCATCCAGATGTTCTAAACCGACACCTTCAAACCTGCAGAGAAGTTCTTCAACTTGCAGGGATATTTCAGTGGACACGCTTTATTTTTCTCATATATTTTGACTCTTTCCTTTGGACATTTGCTTTTGAGAAAAAAGAACGGACCAGTCCATCTGCTAAATACCGTACCTCACTGTACCTATGTCGAAAGGTTTGATTTAATGGGGCTCAGTATATAACCAAAGTGGCTCGGGGGGTCCGACGCTCGCTCTGAGGGTCTGATGCTGTGGGTGTAATCCTCAGGGGCTTCCTGAAGTCCGACACCCACGCGAAGCTTTTCCAATTTTGCTCTGGCCAAATATCTCGGCATGTCAGGGGGACTTCTTGGAACTTCTCAGGATGTGGGTTCAATATTTACGAGGCTCCGCGTGTTGCTCAGGTCCAACATCCAAAGTGAGAATCCAGAGACGTTCGACTGAGCAGACGTCTCAGTGTTGTGGGGCAGATTGGAGGGTTGAGCTTGTGAGTTCAGTCCTTGTTCGGCTCAGTGCAGAGTCGCACCGCTCCCCCCTCTCTGATTGACACGGATCACGGGCGCGCGCGGAAACCTTTTGTCAAGAGAAAATCACAAAGGCAATTTTGCACTTTAATCAAGAAAGAAGACCTTAAAAAGTAGAACTCGTGGTCCGACAGTCCGAATGTATGCGTGTTTGTATTTTTTTGTATTCGTCAGTAATGGGATGGGCAGATGTCGGTTACATTCCTTACAGTGAAGGTTTTCGGGGGATTCGGTCCAGATCACTCTGACAAGTTCTCACCACCGCCACTCTCTCTGCCCGCCTGCTGCCTTGCCCAAAGGAGCAGGGAAGGTCTCACTGCGGGCCTCGCTGGAAGAACTAATAGCGCGACACCTCGTTTCTGTCACCGTGCTGGAGAACTGCGCACTTCACTTTGTGTGGAGTAAAAGAAATGACGCAACATCTCCGAGATCGTTCTCCTCACCTTTAAACTATCATCAACTGGAAATTGCTTGTACAGGAAGCACCACGGGAACTTTTCAGCGGACAGATCTTCTTTACCTCGCCCATCTTCTGTGCCGCTGTGAGGAATGCTGAGGTCAAAGGTCGAGTGTAACGACCTCCTGCAAAGTTCATTAGTGATGCTTTTTATTGCCCGAGCCATAAGAGTTTGTCAACACAGCAGGACACTTCCGAGTTTCTCAGCACGTGACCTCAGGCTGACCTCGGGCCTCGGGGGTTACATAACACAGAGGGTCTATGAAGACGTGCTCCAGATTAACACCAGACGCTCAGTCTTATATGTCAGTAGTAAAACCTGTATTATTTCGACAGTGACATCCTAAGTGTTCTAAAAGAATTCACAGTGATTCTCTGAAGGCGTTTTTATTTTGGAGGAAAAGATGTTTTGGAAATGAATAATGCCAAGATCATCTAAAGATACAAGGTCTGCCACAATACCCACACATGCATGAACATTAAAAAAGTTAATGGTTGGTCAAATGTCACTGAGTCAGTTTGCTGAATTATACTTAAGTTGCTTGTACTTAATCTGAGTGTTTCCAGGTTATGCTGCTTTAATTTCCCTTATTCAAACGTGTCGCACAAATGTAAATTTTTTTTTTTTTTTTTATTGAGAATATTTCAACCTTTTTCTGTCAATTCTTTCGGAATCAACTTTCATACATAAAGCAGCGGTGGTTCCATATTCTGTCTTGTTTCAAGATGCATACAGTAGTTGTGTGCTTCTTTTACTAAAGCACCTTAAAAACTTCTTTTCATCGTGGGTATAGATATTCGACTAGTCAGATTTGTGAACTTTTTTGCTCATAACTCCCAAGAACATTTTCCCAAAAGTTACTTTAAGGCAAATATATATATTCGAGCTTTCTTTGCAGAAACATAAAAGTTTTTTCCGAGTTATTTTTCTTTGATTAAACATCTAAGCTTTTGTACAATGTACAAAATACATTTTGCTGAATCTAAGACTGGAACTAAAGTAAATCTACAACACTGGCTTTACATATTTATTCATTCATGAAAATGAATGTCAATAAGAGAAGCAAATTAAAAACCCACCAAGACACAATGTTTCTCTTGATTTTATTCAAAGACGTGAATTTGTCTTTGTCTCAATGTAAAAAGCAGCAATGTTCTTTCACGTATTGCTTCATTTGCATTTTGCATTTGTGATTCAGAGTCCGATTCATTTGCAGATTTCTATTCTTTGAATAAAATAAGGTTTGGTGGACTTAACTGAAACCACTGACACCTGGCGACACAACTACTGATGTGGAAAAAAAAGAAAAGACGTTCCTAAAATGACCCTGTGGCTCCTACACACATGGATCACCGCACAGTGTTGGGCACCGATGTTCACAGACACATGAATAAATAGCCTTAAAATGTCCAGGTTGGGTTGAAGTGTGAAACAGTTGCTGTGGTGTTCACAGAGTCCTCATGCCACATAAAATGCTGAAAGTACCATTTTTGCTCTAACAGAAAGGGCCTCATCTGGTGAAACGTCAAACCGCCCCTCTCCCTAGAAAAGGAATGGGAAGTCCCATCACGTGGCGCCCACCCGGGCGAGTCAGATGCAGCTTCATCGGCGTAGTGCGACGTGCTACTCGGCTTTCTTGGCCTTCCTCTTGCGGGTGCCATCGCCCAGCTCCTCCTTGGTCTTGAGGGGTGAAGACGAAGGGGCGGGGGGATGGTGGTGGTCCTCCTCGGGGCCCCCCAGGGCGGAGCCGAACAGCAGGTGGCACACCCAGGACTCAATGAGGGCGAAGGGGGAGCCGTGGGAGTGTCGGGCGGTCATCACCACCTGGAGGCAGAGGGTGACAGTCAGAAGAGTTCAGTCTCATCGTAGTGAAATCAGTTATATCATTTCACACCGTCTCCCGTCGTTCCGAGAGAACTTTCTGGTGGACAAACCCTGATGACCTTTGTGACGTGGTAACAAAATCCGACCACGAGTTTCATCATGGGAATCGTAGGATCCAGTCATTGGTGCTTGACTAGTGCAAGGGGAACTATTTATCAAATGAAATGTGTGTCTGTTTATTTATGTCTAGCACTGCACTGTCACTGCACTCTGAGTTTTACTTTCTCACGAAGATCTATTGAATACTATGTAATCATGTTAAAATTCTTTTCATGTTGTCTTGTTTTTCTTTTATCTGTTCATGGCTGTTTTTTTTTAAACATGTTCCAGACCCCACAGCAGGAAACGGTCCGAGTCAGAGGCGTTCAATATCCGGGAACATTCAGAGGATGAGTGACGCCTCGGTAGAGCGCCCACTCCCTCTGTGAATCTTACAGATATTTTCCGGCTATATTCCTACATGGGGCTACTCAGACATTCAAACCAGGGGGGCTCGCAGGAGAAGTTCCAGAAAATGTCAAGGAACATCTCCGGACTTCAGTGCATGTCTGAAAACAGCTCACTTCCTTTTTTTTAACTTGCACTCTGAATTTCCTTGCTGTTGAAATAGGCAGTAATTATAACTACCTTATAATTACCTTTAATGAAAAGAGCTAAACAAAAATGTGCATAGCCTGCCGATGCGTCAGAGTTTCAGACTTAAAATAAGAATAAAAAATCTGATCTGTCATCTACATTCAACTCAGCAGCACCTTGCTTGTGGCCATGAAGAGGGTGAAGGCGAGGATGAGGGTGCTCTTGGACACCGGCAGCCATTGAGCCTCCTGCAGGGTGAAGAGGATCGCTCCGTACAGACTGGCTTTGGTCGGGCTGCGGGGACCAAGAGACAAACGGTCAGCAAAACATCTGTTCATCATATTTACCGGGACTGAAATCACAGAGGGACTAGAGGATAAAAGCGCCTCAACTCATTTTATAGGCACAGAGTTCAGTTCATCACTTTAGTACACGTATATACAGTAAACCTTTATGACACAGTATGAAGGTTTCCTTTTTTTGTCAGTTTCATTGAAATTGAAATGTCAGATGTTTCTATTAGTGGTGTGTACACAAAGATTTACTTATTTGAAAAATAATGAGTAATTTACCATTAACACACATTTTAAAATGAGTTAGACCTGATAATGAAATAACCTGTTAGTGTAATAATTTATCACATTATTGGTACAGCGATTATTAGATCTTTGGTTAAGACATTTTATTATCAGTAAGGTTATTGCATTATAAGGTTTTATAAAATTTTTGATGGAGTGATGTGGAGATTTCCATGACATTATTGGTAGTTATTACATTTAGTTGGGGCTCCCTAGGGTAAGGTTTCACAAATCATGTTTAGTTTCTTTTATACAGGAATGAGGAATAAGTTGTATAAGGAAAGTGACCTTAAATGACTTCTGCTTGGCATTATTATGGCAAAAAATGAAAAAAGAAGACTTTTCAGGGGGGGCGGGGCTCCCTTTGGAGGGGGCGCCACATCTAAGGCTTGAATAAACTATCTTAAGGTTATCTAATAAAGTAGAAAATACATTTATGATAAAAACCATACAGTCTTCCTTCTTTCGTCTGACAGAGACAGTGCTGTCTGACAGAGGGTCTCTTTGAGATGCTACCACTAGAGGACGCCAACATCAAGAACGTCTACGAGCAGAGGCTTCAGCAAAGGTGTCGTGTGTTTCTAACAGGTTAACTGTGGTTTGTGGGCGACTGTGATGACATTTATCTTTAAGTGCTAGTTTTGTGTCTGGGTTTTGGAAACGCTGTGATTTAAAACCTGGCTGATTTGCCCATCAGCGGCCGCGGAGCGGGAGACAGACTTACAATGACATGCTGAGGATCTCGTTGGTCTCGGGCCTCCACACGCCGCGCAGCAGCTGCTCAAAATTGGAAATGAGAGCCACTCCAGACCCTGAGAAGATAAAAATAGAAAGAGGAAAAAAATGAGGACCAAAAAAAAAAAAAGGTCTGTGTCTCGTGTCACTGCTCGGACTTCAGCTTTTCTCCCCCCTTATTTTTTTATTTTCTCGCCTGAAGGGCCTCACTACTGCAGCAGGGACGGGAGGGAACTCAATCAAGTTGGCACACAACTTAGAGAGGAAGAACAATTCGTCTTGCTCATAATATGTTGAAATAAATACTGCATATGATCCTGACGAATCTGGAAAACTAACTATTGTGGCCCATACTGTATGGACACTAGTCACTGTGGGGGAAAAAACACGGACCTTTGACGTAGCCCACGATGACCATGATGAAGAAGCCGTGGTGGTAGGCGTGGTGGGCGTGGTGAACGCCGGCGGCGATCTTGCGCGTGCGGACGACTTCCTTCAGCGCGACCAGCACGAGCTTGACGGGCAGGAAAGCCACGCATTTGTAGAAGAGGTTCATTGGGCAGTAGAAGAGGAGGTACCTGTGTTCGGATTGGACACGGCGGAGGGAAAAATAAGATGTCAGAGTCTCGAGTCAAAGTCGCCCCATGAATGATGTTTCCAAGTTGTGTATACGATGAAATTGAACCATTTATTTTTTTGCATTGACATTTGGCAGGTGCTTTTATCCAAATCAAATTATGACTCAAGGACAAAACAAAAGATTCAGTATCGTAAGAGACCTTGAAGGGAATACTAAGCGCTGAATCTGTTCAATAAGACAAAGTGCAGGAGATCAGGTAAAGAAGTTAGATATTAGATATGTTTAGGTGTTCTGTGTAAGGAGAGGAGTTGAATGAAATAAGTCATGAAGAGATTGGTAGAGAAGGACGCCTGACGCTCTGATGGTGTTACACAATGTTCCACAAGTGGGGAACCACAAACGAGAACAGTCTGAGATGGAGGAGATGGATGTCCAGAGAGCCAGAGGTCACTCTTTAGTGACTTGAATTTGATTCTGTATCATAAGTGTACCTGTGAGGACGAGCTGAGGTGCGTGGATTATCCCACGTGACTCGGGGATAGTTTCTTTCAAGATTTCTTACGTTTGACTTTGTTTAATTCTTTAAAAGAAACCTTAGAAACATGTAGATGTACAGTTAGATACCATTGGTTATAATTGGGGAAACATACTTTTTGTGTTTTTTGGGACTGACACACGAAAATCTGAAAATAAATTAACCATTTTATCCTATGACCAGCTCACAAGCCACGTGACATAAATTGCCAGCAATTTTTTTTATTTCATGGAACAGCCTCCAAACAATGTCCGACAGGGGACAGCTGTATCACATATACAGTCTTAAAAGTCGGATAAAAAAGCCTAAATCTCAAAGAAGCAGATCTGCGTCTGCACGTGTGACCTTGAAACAGAATCCCCCCCCCCCCCCCCCCCCCCCCCCCCCCCCCCCCCCCCCGTGAGGGGGTGAAGTCGCCGTGAGGATTTTCTCACCAGACAGCTGAGGCCAGCAGGATGTGGCTGTTGTATTGGAAATAGTCGATGGGGCTGCCTCCGAGCATGACGTCTGCCAGGATGTAACTACCAAAGCAGTAGAGCATGGCGCAGAGCCAGGAGGCCACGGGACTCCGGCGAGAAACCTCCACAGAACCTGAAACACAAGAGGAGCAGCCGTCAGGGACATTCTGCCAACAACCTGTGTGAAAATGAAAATATATAATAGGAATCCAATCCAGTTCCTGTACAAGTTAGTTCAGGGGTCGGGGAAGATGGTGGAGTTTTGTCTTGCTTGTGTCAGTGTGTGTGTAGAATAAGGTAAGAGTATGTCCGGCCTTCATTGAATATCAGATGTCAAAGCTTCATCAGCGATTCACGACCACAGCTTTTATATTCATTGTTCCATTTATTATACTAGATCCATTGAAGGAAATGATTGATACCCATTGGTGAAACTGATTTATGGAAAAGAAGAAAAACTAGGTGAGACATTTCAAAGATTTTATAATCGATAATAATTGATTCCGTCAGCAGCAGATTTCAGCGCATGCCAGAAATCATCTTTCCATAATTTGAATTTTAAAAATGATAAAGATGTATTAATCACTAAATGTTATTATAAGATGTTGGATTACTTATTCTAAAGCCTATTTGCAAAGAAAACTTTGATTTCATCATATTCTTTTCCATATTTATCAAATAATAAGTATCAGTTGTGATTAATAAACACAAACGTCTAAATATGTTTCTAGAAGCTTTTGTGCTCCGACCTAAAGAAAGTTCTGTGGTAATCTTTGTTCTTCTTATTGGAAAATCACAAGCATCAGATTGAAAACTTAAATTTTAAATTTAAAAAAACTTTCTGTTTGTCCTTGGAGTGCAAAACTGTTGGTGATGACCTTCACAAGTCATTATCTGTGGATCCCTCGTGTGTCTGTCTGCTGGTCCACGCCCTGTCCACCATTTTCTGTGCACGCCCTGATAATATGGCTCATTATCATAATCTAATATTGACTCAGGACCTGAGCTGTCGAGGAGTCGACAGCTCAACAAATGCCTCAGTCTTTATAAACTTGAGCAGAACAGCCAGCTCTGTTTGAATAGAGACTCTGTGTTTTATATTTAGTTTTGTACATACGACACGCTTTGAAGTAAAACTACCCACTGTATGTGACGCTGAATATTTTACACCACCAGACTTTGAAATTGCTGGTGTCTGATTGGATGGCAGGTTTCCACTGACACTGTCTACAAGGACGCGTCCATTACATCTCCACTCAACAGTTTGACCACATTTGACCATGGCAGTTGTAGACATGCAATTTTACATGTATTCAGATACTTCAATTAAGCAAATCTACAACAGGAAAATTCTCCATCACACTGTCATATATTATTGCATATTGAATATAATAATATTGAACATGTAAGCTGTACTTAAAAGCAAGATCATGTAACTTCTGAAGGATTCAAGTACATTATTTCTTTCCTCTTGTATGTATAAAGTTGATTTATCAGCTTACTTCTATATTTCGCTGCTAAAGCCTGACTTGTTATGCCACGACACGTAGCGTATGGTTGTCATGATTTTGCGCCTGTGAACTCTTCAACACCTCTTGAACTCTTAAAAGACTTTTTATTTTTTATGTGGCCTTAGTTTATGTATGTTTTTTTCGTTGTTGTTGTGGATTCCTGTTTTGTTTTGATATTCACTTCCTGTTCCCCTGTCTCGTTTTGCCTCATGTTACTTTTTGAGTATTGTATTTCCTGTTTCACTTTGTCGTCACTTTCCTCGTGTCTCTCCACTTCCTGTCGTTGTGTGGTTCCCGCTCCTGTGATAGTCCGCCCCGCCCTAATGTGTTCCACCTCCACTCCTCTTGGGTATATAATAAGATGCTTGGTCTCTGTGCTTCCTTTTGTCTTTGTCGAATCACCTGTTCAGTTTCTTCCTCGTGTTTTTGCTCCTTTTGTTCTCCCCTCATGGATCACCTCAGTTGGATTTTGCTATTTTGTTTGTCCCTTTTATTTAATCCTCACAATGGTGGCTGATATTGGTTAATGGTCACTGACTCTTCCCCACTTGGGCTACTGTTACATTAACATTCAGCCAAAGTTACATAGTCTCACTCAAGTCTTGTCAGTTGGCAGGGTGGAATTTCCTAATCTATAAAATGGTAACTAAAAATAGTTGAGAAATACAGTGGACAGTAAAAATAATGTACTTAAAATCAAAATGAATATAAGAAACTACTTTCCATCACTGCCCATGTATCCTGATACTGTATACACCCCCCCCCCCAATTTTCACTCTTATACTGCTGTATGGAATCTATATGATCACATGAACTTCATACATCACATATGACATATATGCTGTGATTTCAACAACGTGTATGTTTTCAAAGGAGAAAAGACGAGAGTTACATTGTTTAAGACGTACGGTGAGTCGAGATGTGGGCAAAAATCTCCAACAACAGGTGGGCGAGGGTGTCGTGGTGCGACTGGTGCTCGGTTTGAGAGCAACCTGATCCCGAGAAATGCCGCCCTATTAATACACTCGGCTCAACTTCTTCTCCTGCCTTGCAACTGTCGGGCCCGTCTTAACCTCTGACCCCTCCTCCAGTGCTGACTCCCACACCTCATTCATGTGCTCCTCTAACTTGTGTTGTGTGAACTGTGACTACTCAGAAATGTGGGGGGAACATATATATATATATATATATATATATATATATATATATGTATATATATATATATATATTTATATATATAAGGTGATCATGCAAATGTTGGCAGCCGGATTCATTTGACTGTGAAATATTCTGCAGTATGAAATGAGATAAAGTTACAGTCACAAAACCAGGAGACACTTATTAGTTCACCTGAGGTCTTACATTATAATAAATTTTAACTTTAAAACACATGTTAATGCCTTTACCTGCATGACTGTTGAAGTTTATTTTTAAAGAGCACTACCACAGTGTTCTTGTTTATAATTTAAAAGACAACAAATATGTAAATAGGACAATTAGCCCATCGCCTTCACCTCAACTGCTATGATGAATGTGACCAGCATCACAGTGTTGTATCAGCTTTTTTTTAAATCAGTCAATCAAATTGTATTTGTATAGCCCATATTCACAAATCACAATTTGTCTCATGGGGCTTAAAAGTTAAGTAATGCCAGACTGTTTGTGCTGATAAGGTCAATCTGACTGACTTCACTATGTACCTACAAAACCTCCTCTGATGGCTGTAAAACGTTGAGTACAGTAATAACACAGTTTATTATAACTTCACACTCACTAGATTAAAATAACTGGCATATGCTCGTGCACCATTAAGAGTGAAATGTATCTGATCACGATTTTAAAGCGTCTTGAGGGTTGTTCTTAAAACTGGGTTTGGATGAAGTCTCGAGCTACAGGCCTCAGTGGCTCATAGAGGTCTTCTTCCTAACTCAACATGCCGACAGTCTTCCCACCCAAATAGTGACGGTGACTCAAGTGACATCACTTATAAGGCAAATCGTCCTGTTCCATGCAGCTTCTTTAGAGCCACAAAATACAGAGTCGTACTCCCCCGAGGTCCGTGAACAGACTTGGATCTGACGATTAATCTGAAGGTCGTCTCTTGTAAACTACATCTGGTGGATTTCGTAATTCATTCATTTTTGTCTGAATTTGATTTGAAACACAAAAAAGGTCAACAATATAGATAACCCTCACAAACTACAACAGTTGACAGTCAATGTGTTTTAGTTCATCGGCTACACGCCTCCCAAGGGTCAACAAGGTCAAGCTGTGCTTCTTGCTCAACACCTTATTTCATGTTTAACACTTAGTGTAAATAACACACACTCATCTCAAACGCAGCCGTACAAGTGTGCAGCAGTGTAGCTGCTGGGGCCCACCGACTACCTGTCTATTTCAGGATCTTCTATTTATTGCCCCAAGTCGCTGGTATGCACAGGCCCATTCTCTCGGGTTTCATCCCCTCGTGACCCTCTGTTGCTCAAAGGAGTTAAATCTTGGGGGAAAAAACAGCGGGCTTCGACTCAAAGCTGAGTGGTTTAATCTACTCCAGTGGTTTCCCACAGTGTGAACGAGGTCAGGCCGCTGCTGCTGCTGCTGCTGCAACAGACATTCCCTCACAGCAAGTAAGCAGAGCTGTGGTGCTCCTGCTCCAGTTTATGTAACAGGTCATGCTTTATATGGATATGGTACTATGGAGATAACAGCAACACAAAAGCCCATATTGGGATATCAGAGCGATGAGTAGTGGTACCACAGGAAAACTAAGGACAATTAAATTTACCTTGTTGTTATTAAATGCACGTTTAATTTCTGTGACAAACATTCGTTTCTAATGTCATTCATTGCTTATATATATATTCTTAAAGGTATATATTTCCATTTATGTTAGAAATGTGTTATTCTACATGTTTCTTCTTTTTTTAACCTTTTTGTTGTTGTAAATAAGTGCTGCTAAGTCTGCTTAGGGGGAAGCTGGTACAGAGGCTGCACCTGCCAAACAGTTTGCAGAGTAAGACACACTTATTAATTTAATAATGAACCCACACCTTTAATCTGCAAAAGCAAACGCTAACACAGAGCAAACAGAGGAGTGTGAAACACACTTACCTGGCTCATACTTGAGGTAGAGGATGGACACGATGTAATAAGCGAGATCGAACACAGGAAACATTCCCATTTTGGAGAAAACTTGGGCAATGTCGCCCAAATTAAGAACTGACAGCACCTCCATGTTGCGTCTCTGACAACAATCCCTCTTTTTATTTTTTGTCTTATGATATAATTATATATATATTTTTATTCCAAGTGCGTAGTCTGGATCGGAAGCCCCCCCAACCCGGTCCACCGATTCACCACCAAGCCCCCCAGTCACGACAGTGAACGCCTGGGACACTCAAGCCCTCCTATTAATACCACTCATCTCCACAGCCTCGGCATCATCATCATCATCATCATCGTCGTCGTCGTCTGCGCTCCGCTGCCAGCTGCTCCGCGTTCTATGCGACAGGAGGTTTACATGTCAGCTGCCGAAGAATGATCACGACGAACAACTCCTGCCTTCATCAGCATTAGTTCATCCTCTACCACAGGACGCAGTCAGTGAGGGCTTTGTCTGCAGCCAGGAGCCAGGACGCACAACCGCCCGAGACAATGGTCCTCCTCGCTTAGTACGAGCAAAGACTGGTTCCCGTCAAAAACATCACCAACTCCGAGGTCGACTCGGAGCCAAATGACCGACTGTGATCTCGCACAGCTCCACAACGTGCGGCGATATCACCGCTTGTTTACATTTTTCCACGCAGACAATAAAGAGATTAAAGTAATTAAAGGCGCAGTGCCGCGAAACCCACACATGAGCGCGCGCGCGCGCACACACACACAAACACACGCACACGCACACACACACACGAATGTACATAAGTGGGTTTTTTTAAGTTAATTTGATAGTTTTTTCAATTTGGGGGGGGCTTTTAATTCTTGAGAACAATAATCAGAGCAACGACCTCCGTCACCACCAGGGGGCCCCCAAACCACAAAACTGAACCAGTTGTTGACATTATTACCTAGAGGTTTTATTGTAAAAAAAAAATGATTATCTCAACCAAAAAAAGGAGCGTATAGCGGATCTTTAAACTTCATCTAGGAGGTGCTTCAAAGAAAGTAATTAATGATTCTTGTAAAAAAACAATATATCTTTCACTGATTCCATTTTTACCACGTTAGTAACTACAAGTTACTTTACAAAATAAGCTTTTACACACAAACCATCATATTAGCTTTTTAAAAATATTGTCAATTGATTTGAGCTTCCCAGCAGTGTTTGAAATAGTACAATTAATTGAATGCAGTTTCTTTCTTGTTTATTTTTTTAATATATTCACAATTGTAAATTGTTGCTGCTGTTACTTCTCTTGCCTGAGGATGGCGCTCGTTGCCAAGTGTAGAGCCTGCCGGCAGAAACTGAAAGAGACGTGGGTAACTTGTCCCTGAGTTTAGTCTTTAAAGTAGAACTTCTTGATAGTGCCCGTTCTGTTTTCGTCCCCCCTCCTCTTCCTTTTCCATCCCCTCCTCTTCATCCTCCTCCTCGTCCTGCGTCATCACTTTTAACCACAGTTTCAATTGCCACCCATGGTTTAGGAAACCAATCGTCGTTGTGATGAATGGAGACCTGCCTGACAAGTCAAGAGAAAGGTCCCAAATACCGCCGCCCTACGTCACGTCGGACACTGAAAGCTCACTGGTCACATTCCTGATTGCGTGGCCCCCGAAGGCGGAAGCGAGGCGTCTCTGTGATGTGACGAGAGCAAGATGATCGCGGATCTGTTGATATTCGGGTAATTTGTTCAATGTCCGACGTGATTGTGTTCAGAGACAGTTGTTTGATTTAACTGACTCGTTCCTCGTGTGTGTCACTCTACACGCTGGCCTCAGTTAGGTGACGGTGTACCAAGCTAACTAGCTCCGCGCTAATGCCAGCTCAGCAGCTAACGTTAGCCCCGCAGGTAAACAGCCTCACCTGTAAACAAACACTCTTGTGTCTCTCTGCTCTCCAGGACCTTGCTGGTGAACGCAGGGGCTGTGCTGAATTTCAAACTGTGAGTATAGAGTATAAGTATTATCCTCTCAATAATATACACGGAGTACAAGAAGTTGCCAGGAAACTGAATTACTGGAAAGACAGACACAAAGACAATGTATGTGTGAAATTCTCCAGTGACAATCAAAGCATAGATTCTTACAATAGAACAGTAGATATAGACAACTTACAGTTTGACTTCATGTATATATTTCTAATTATCACTGTACATGTGCCAGTGTTAGTCTGCTGATTTCACCCACATTCCTTCAGATGTTCTGAAGTTTACATGCGTCAGACAGAAAACAATAACAAAATAATAATTTTCAAGACAATGTAGATCCCATGCAGAGCAACAGGAAACAGCAAAAACATTAGTACAATAACACAGCAGTGTCATTATCCTTTATTCATTCAAACAACATGAATAATGGCAATATTGACAAGAAATAATCAATAATTCAAATAAATAATAATCATAATGTCAATGTTTACAAAATGTGAAAAGAGGCCGTTATGAATAAAAACTAAATTCCCAGTAAAGTAATCAAATAAAGCGACTGGAGTCTGACTGTGGATGTTTTGCAGCAAAAGGAAAGAGACCCAGGGATTTGGAGATGACTCCAGAGCACCAACAACAGGTGTGTGTGACTGTTCAAGACAGAGATGGAGACACAATTCAGAAAATGTGTGTGTCACAGATTCATGAAACAAACCATCATTCTATTTTTTCAGGTGACAACATCAGAGAGTTTCTACTCAGCCTGCGATACTTTCGAATTTTCATCGCTCTGTGGAACATCTTCATCATGTTCTGCATGATTGTGTAAGTAATAATGCTGTTGGCCAAATGCTGCTCTTATATCTTAAAATAGGCGCAAAGTTGAATGTGCTGCTCTCTCATCAGGTGGCCATTATTTCTGTTTATTCTTGTGACTTTGAAGAAAAGGAGTGACAATATTCTATATTTTTGATATCAGCAATTTCAAGGAAAGGAGACCTAAACCAACAATAAATAGATAATCAACCGGTGCTACTAATAACTATTGTCTTATAACCCTGCACCAAAGAGCTTTATTGTTCAAAATAATAAACACACATCAATGAGCCACACCGTTACACTGGAATATATGTTTCTTAATTGACACTGTACTTTATTCTGACTCAATCCCACGTGCAGTCCAGTGCCATGTACACTTACTATCTCAACACAAGTTTATCATTTATGGAGGAAAACAATCCCCGATAATCAGCTGTTTTTTTGAAATTACCGAGCCCTTTTACAAATGACCTGTTATTCAAGATTTAATTTAGTAGTAGCCAGTGGGTTTGGGTTTGAGTGTCACAGATTGAATAAGGAAGTCAGAGAGTAATTCATTGGGTTTTGTTGACAGTATGAAAAATACATAAATTATGCTTAAAAAAACGTTGAGTTTCTGCTGCTCTAGATAGTAAAGACGTGGCACAGTTAAAGCTTTAATCCAAATATAATTAAAAAGTTGATATCGCTCTCAGATTGATTGACGGCTCTTGCAATACAGGGACACTACGCAACTATGGCGTTCATGTTTTCTAAGGCAGTTAAAATTTATTTTACATCAAACTCATTGCATGCTTGTGGCACAGGGTTGAAATAGGCCTCCAACTAAAATCTGTTTAATAAACACAACATTTATTTTATTTATATATTTAGTCACAGCTTTCAAGAAAGAATATTAATACTTAGCAATGTGAGGTTTCCGGTTCACATAAGCAAACCCAGTTTTCCCTCCTCCATCCTGCATCAACTATACTTCTACATTTTCAAAAATACCTTTTGACAAAACATCGTTTAATTGTGGTGTGACCTTGTTTATCATCTAACTGTCTGAATGTCTTCAATCCTCACAGGTTGTTTGGATCATGATCCACATTTTGCAGGGACCAGAATCCCTCCTTTTTCAAGATGGACACTCTGAACTTCTCCTTGCTAGAACTTCTCCTTGATAGAACTTGTCTGTTGCTTTGGCCATTTAAACATTTAGCTCCATTTTCTTCAGCACCTCAAATTCAAAATCTCCTTCTGGCTGTACAGGAATTTATAAATCGCTGTATTTATTTTGTCTCATAGAAGATGTCACTTTTCTTTTTTCTGTTTAAGCTGTAACTATAGGAACAACCCTGCCCTCTGCTGGACATGTGACGTAATGTGCCCTCTTGCTTCAGAACAGAACATGGGACGTTTTCTTCTTTACAGTGATGGGCAGCCTTCAATAACAGGATAGAAAATGTTTTTCACTTGAGGATCCCATTCTGTCCTAAAACCTCACATTCATCTACTGTAGAGCTGGTGGAGAACCATTGACCTCAATGATAATTTTCCTAAATTTTTTCCCCCCTTACCTTCTAAGGCAGGCAGATATCGGCTGGATCCAACATACAAGTCACAATGATCTCAGCCGCTGTATGATATGATATGATAAATGGCTCTAACATCATCAAATTTACCTGCTGTTATGTGCAGCCTCTCAGATAAACAATGTAATCTCCTTTTGTTCTGGGTCACCTGTGCTGTAAGTAAAAGTATCTGCACTATAATGTAAATGTGTCCTTATTCTTAACAATTAAAATACAGTTTCTTATCCAGGCGTCTGTTCATTGACTTGAATATTATGACTGAATATGATGACCATATATTTGAGCAGGGAATGAGTCAAACTGGCTTTTGCCGCTAGTTGTGGCTGTTCGGGAGCCACTGACCCGCTCCTACCGCTGATTTATTCTATTCTTTTTCACCTGTATTCTTTGGGCTGCTGTTATAACCAAACTTAACATATTAAGTTATAATAATAATTATAATACATGATATTTATATAGTGCCTTTCAGGGAACTCAAAGCGCTTTAGGAGAGACTGAAAGGTGGTGACGGACTCGGGGGTGGCAGATCTCTCGGGGGAGGGAGTTCCACAGCCTGGGAGCTACCCTGGAGAAGGCTCGGTCCACAAAAGTGCGGAGGTTGGTTTTATGGGTGGAGAAGAAACCGGCAGAGGTGGATCTCAGGGACCATGGGGGTTGGTAGGGGGAGAGGAGGTCAGTGAGATATTCAAGACAATGGAGGGGTGTGAAGGTGAGGACCAGGATTATGATGGTAATCCAGTGAAGTTCTTTTAGGACTGTGGTGATGTTGTGCCAGGATTTGGTGTGAGTGATAAGCCGGGCGGCTGCCTTCTGGACCAGTTGGAGTCTACTGATGGAGCTGGAGCTGATGCCATGGAGGAGGGAGTTGCAATAATCGAGACGGAAAAGCAACTTACAATAATTGCATTCAACCATGAAGATACTACCCCAAAAGTACAAGAATCAAGAGAGTACATTAACATTTATCAAACAGGCAAAAAAACAGCTTCAAGTGCTCCATTAAAAAAAAAAGCTTTCTTTTTCAGGCTGTGATGGAAACATTTGGGTTTTCTGCTGTCCTGACTAGTTGTAAACTAATTTTAATTACACAAATTACTGGTTCCCATATTTTTGCCATTTTAACTGCGCTCTGTGTAACTGGCGAGATGCCGCGGGTTGCCAGGTTTCGAGAGATTTCTGCAAAAATGTTGGTATTACAATAATAGAAAATGAAAGTAAGTGAGTTTTTTTTTCTCTCCCCCCCCCATAACCTTTATTCAAATGAACAATACAAACACAGGTACAACACATTTTAAAGTAAGCGAGTTCAAATGACTCAACGAGAGTCGCCGCCGTTACGTATTACGGCGGCGACGCTGACGTACGATCCCGCGGCCAGTGCGGCGTCTGACGTCATCGTCGGCGTCTATGGCAGACGCATCCTCGAAACAGCAGTCGCCCAGCTACGACCTGTTCTTTCCCTCTCGTACTGGTATGAAACCACGTCGGTTACTCCGCCGCGGTCGTGTCGTGATCGTTCCCATCTTAGCGGGAATTGGGCGTCGTCAAACGGGGCAATATCCGGTTCGTTGCCGAGCCTCTCTTGTACCAGGCTAACACCACCTAGCTAAAGCTAACTGGCCCCACTAACAAAGCGAGTGTGTAGTTTGTCGGGGATCTAGGTTCATTCAGTGTTTTCCTTTTAGGGCCATTCTGTCAATGTACGTGCTGGAAAACTCACACGTTCACACCGGTGGTTGGTCGTGGCTGCTTCGTAGCCAGAATGATGCGCTTCCGTTACTTCATTCACATGTTCGACCAAATGGCTTTAGGTTGTTTTACTTATCTCGTCATCTGTGCTGTCAAAACAACAACCGGTGCTCACAACCGGGGAGCTTTTCAAAACATAGACGAGAGACACCTAGAAGAAAAGCCAATGCCACCTTTACACGTTTAAAGTAGGTCATTTGAACAACAGGTTCATTTCATAATCATTATTGTTATGTTTTATACAATATAGTGTCTGGTATTTGAAACGTAAAAAAAGATTGGGATTAAACGCCAATCACATCTTTGCAGAGCCTGAAGTGACATCGGCAAATTACTTGTTTCTATCAAGCCTCCAAAACCCTACGGTTTTAGTTTTATATTTATATATATGATAAAGAGAAGAGCAAACCCTGCCATTTGAGAATCAGGAACCTGGGAATGTTTTGGGTTTTATGTTCACAAAATGTGCCCTTATTTTCCTGTCAAATGATTTAACTCTGGCCATATTAGTATTGAGCAAATCAGTCGGTCATCCTCTTCCTCTCACACTTGATTTTCCCGTGTCGCTTTGCAGCTGAGGAGCAGCTGCTGGGATGCCAAAGAAGTTCCAGGGCGAGAACTCCAAGGCGGTCACAGCCAGAGCCCGCAAGGCCGAGGCCAAGGCAGTGGCAGACGCCCGCAAGAAGAAGGAAGAGGAGGATGCTTTGTGGCAGGAAACGGACAAACATGTACTGAAAAAAGAGCAGAGAAAGGTGAGCCATCTCTCCAGCTTGCAGCGTGCTCAAAGATTAAATTACAAAATATTTAGGTGTGACAAAGGAATAAACACGACAGTGAGGCTGACATAACTTTCACAGTAGAAAATGGGGACTGGGCTTGGGTCTGCGTTTGTTTAACACACACACACACACACACACACACACACACACATCAACATGTCTAAAGTCTAGAGAGCGTTAGGTCTTGATTAGCAACTCGTCACAAAACAGCACAAACACACAATAAAAAAAGAACACATTTCTTTCGCTTAACTTAATCAGCATTTAAGTAATTAGGGGGCCAGAAATCTTAAATATCTTAATGTACATAGTGTGCAAAGAGCTTAATACAGCTACATTAACTGTAGTGAGAGGAAGACGCAGAAAAATGATCTTACTTCATGGATTTAATGTACGTATAACTGTCCCAGAAAGGCTGAGCAATGGACTTTGGTCTTAACTGGGGATTTATTTTAACCTGTCTTTATTAACATGGGAGACTGTGTATACTGTAAGTATTTCGTTATATAATTGTTTTTTCTCTATGATCTTGGACAAACATCGGCTAGGAGATTGCAGATGTGGTATGGCCAAACGACTTATAGCAGAAATATCACATCATCTTATTTAGATGGATTAAATGCACAAATTCTTGCTACACTATCTATACATGTAACAGTTTTGAAGAATCGTCTAAGAGGAGGTATTTTGTTTTGAAGCAATGTGTTTGGTCTGTAAGAGAATGAATATCTGCAGAGTTTCGTCAGCAGAAACGCTCTCCCAGCCTAATAAGACGGCTCGCTGCATTTGCAGGATGACAAGGAGAAGAAGAGGATGGAACTCCTGGAGAGGAAAAAGGAAAACCAGCGTCTTCTGGATGAGGAGAGTGCCAGGATTAAAGGCAAAGCCTTAAGGGAGGCTGCAGCCGGAGGGAAAATGACTCGTGCCCAGATTGAGGAGACTCTTCTGAACGAGGAGCAGGACCAGCAGCTCGACCCGAAAGGTAAAGACTCAGGTTGAAGGTGTTGGTAAATGTGTGATGGTTAAAATAATGATGAAGCTCGAGTGGGGGATCAGATCAAATCAAACAGCAGTGGCTGTTTCGGGATCAAACCCAGGAGTAGATTTTGTTTAACCGTTGTCGTGTCTAAAATTAAATTCACAGAAAAGAACCACCTGGAGACTCCACTAGAGGAGAACGTGAACAGAATTATCCCAGAAGAAGGAACAGAGGAAGCCAGAACAATAGAAGATGCCATCGCAGTGCTTAGGTACATTTACGGTTTTTACTATCTGTGACATCCTGTAATTTCTGCATGTTCAATTAATTCAAAGTGTATAGGCATGTAAATTGACTGTGACCCTTGAATGTGAACAACTCGTTATCACTCACCCTGTCCTACCTACTCCCAGCACGGGGCCTGAGGACCTGGACCGCCACCCAGAGCGGAGGCTGAAAGCAGCGTTTCTCGCCTATGAGGAGGCCAACATGTCCCGCCTAAAAAATGAGAACCCCAACATGAGATTGTCGCAGCTGAAGCAACAGTTGAAGAAGGAGTGGATGAAGGCACCAGAGAATCCCCTGAACCAGCGCTTTTCCACGTACAACTCAAAGTGAATGCACTCCTTCCGCCGGTAATGCCATTTGAAAACTGCACATCGGAGAGTTTCATTTAAAAAACGAGTGCTGCTGACGAGAACATCGGCACTTCCTGCTCAGAAACAGTATCTCCGGCACCAGAGGACTCTTCTTTGTTGTTCCACTCACTTGCAAGGAGACGCTCACCCCCCACCTCATCAACGTCACAACTGATCATCGTGTGTGTGTGTGCACGTGGCCCTTTAATGAGGAATCTCAGCATCTAATAAATTTAATTTCATCTCTTTTTTTTTTAAAGCACTTCTGGGAAGCTGGGGAAGATGTCTTCAGAGTAACTTATTAAAGTTCACCATTCAAATAATCAACATATGCTGTTTCTTGTAAATGGTCTTTCTTGAAGAACCACACTGTCTGACGTCAAACATTTTTTGGCAGCTGCTGCAGCTTTTTAAGAAGAGAAGATAATGGAAATGCAGAGATCAAACTTTACCTAACATTCAAGGAGAAAGTAGACAATATCTGATCAGGCACAGTTTATAGTTCATTTAAAATAGTTGAATGAGTTTAGGTTTTGGATACTTAGGGTTAGGGAATTAAGGGACCAGTTTCTTGTTTCTATGGCAGAACAGTTGGCCTTGAGAATCAAGGCCACTGTCCCCAGTGGATAAAGAGTGTTTCTCTGAATATACACTGATACGAAGTTCATTTCCTACCAGGCTACCAATATATCCTCACCGTGTTTTAGGCAACTTAAGCTGTTTTTAGAGACATGAACTGTCCGCACCCAATTTTCCGGACATTTTCTGTAGTTTGCTGTTAACTTTGCCGAACACGTCTGTCTGGGTCAGACATGTTCACACCAGCGGGCATTTCAGAGTCTGTTGAATGCAGCAAATGTCAAATGAACCTTGTGTGTGCTGTGACTCTTGACTGCGGAGTTGGTGCGAAGCTAATGGTTAAAGGGCTGAGGTATGAGTTTTGACTAGTGAGATTTCCTCACAGCCTTACACACGTACCTGACGTAATGCTGCTGATGCCCCTATTTTCAAGGCACTGACCTCAGCTCGGCTTGATATAATATTGCCATGGGCAGAGTTGAGGTATACATTTGGCCTCATATCTTGTCAGAGCCCTGGTGTGCCTTCTTTTAAGTGAAGTCGCTCGATTGTGTTAACCCACCTGTACCAACTAGAACTTTAACGTCCTTACAGCATTACCAAAATGAGACATTCGTCTTTAAAAAAACAAAACAACCCTCTCTGGATCTCAGTAGGTGACTGGCCTCTCTGTCTGCTGTACTCCTTTGCTTTAGCTAAAGCTATGACTTTGAATTCCTAGCCTTCAAGATAATGTTGGGATGGTGAAATCTCAGTTGAAAACCTCAGCTGTTCTGCTGCTGTGTTACTGTGTCACCGATCACGAATCACCGTTTAATTTTAATGAGCCATATAAAGATCACAACAGGATCGTTCGCTACTGTGTGGAGAGACGTCTCTGGAAGAAACAAAACGATACAACAACAAACTGAATTTATCGTGGAATTACTTTTTAAAAATGTGTTTTGTGACCAGTGCCTCTGTTGGTCACAAAGGATTTCTCCAGCGCAGCAACATTCAAATACTGAGCTGCTGAGGCAGCAGGCTGCAGGCTTTGTAGGTTTGTCTGATGCCAGGTGAAGAGACAGAAAGCACAATCGCAGAGCGGAATATATCTATTTAGGCTTATTTATTTATGTGTATATATAGCCTTATAAGTAACACCAAGAAGTCACGAAAAATTAAGTAAAGTGAAACAAGTAACTCAAATATAGTTCACCAGCGGTTTTATCTGGGAAGTTGGGTTTAAAGAACAACAAGGCTCTTACACAACTCAAGCCATTTACAGGTTTTAAATAATTGGGAAAGGCAAAAAATAATTTTAAAAAGCTACAGCCCTAAATAAAGCAATAAGTACTTGCCGAGCCACAATACTTGGCTATAAGTCCAGCAAGCACATTTGTTGAACACATTTTTTTTTTATTTGACCTGTACAACACATTGAGAGGCATCAGATCTCTCGTTTGTCCAAAGAGCAAAACAAAAACAAAAAAACCACTGAAGTAATAAGTAGTTAGTTGAGCAAGAAGGCATCACTCCTGCTGACTGAATCTAGATTTTAAACATATGTATGGGGTGGTGTTAACATTGAGCAAAATTGCTGCAGCAGTTGCCTTCGTTAGATCTTCCAGGACACGCAGCGAGGCCTTGTACTCACTGGCTTGATTCATTTGAGGCAGATTTATAAATGGACACTTTTGTCCAGCAGGGCTCTTGTGGCGGAGGAGATAAGAGACCCTGTGAAGACCTTTGAAATATACGGCTTTAATGACAAGTTCAACTGACCTTTTATTTTCCATTTTGCATTGAAAGCAACCAATTGCTTTTTTCTTTCCCTTAGCAACCAATCAGTCCACTCCAATTCAGACGGATTTCTTTGAGCTTGTGTACGTGTGATGTTCCGCCTGATCACTCTGGTCTGATGTTACCAGCTTTTTGTTTTTCTGCATCCGAACCTGTTGCTTCTCCCGTCGCCCTCCCACTCCCCGTTTATTTGCATGTCGACCGACCCTGCACGAGGCCAGCTGTTGCTGCCCTTTTATTTCTTCCCACTCAATTCTAATCATTACTTTCAAAGGAAAGTGTCTCTGAAGCTCTTTATCAACTGGGAGGAGGCAATCCGCTGTCCGACACCACTCAGGCTGCCCTTCTTACCACTTCTGTTCTGCACACTGGGAACACTCCCTAATTGTAACCTGCGTCTTTAAGTCTGGAGGAAACAAGACATGGAAGAATAAGGTAATGATCACCTGTGGGGATTTGTTCATAGATTCATTCTATATATTTTAAGGAGAAATTCATAAGAAATGTATATGTTCAAAGGCAACCATTATTTGGATCAATTCATTTCCTTCAAAAATGATTAGTGGTATCCAGTGATACTATAAATGAAATGTATTATTATTATTATTATTATTATTACAAGTTAAGATAAACTATTAAGGTTGTCACTATGCTTGTGTATTTATATTTTCTTGTGGCTCATTATTTTTACGTGGAGGTCGGTGATTAACCAACCATTTGGGCAGAGCTTTAGAAGTTAATCATTTATATACATAAATTGGAATCAGTCCTCATCACATTAGGTTGACATCCTTTATGAAAATAAAAGGATGGATTAGTTATTTTCTAAAAATGTGACAATTTACAAGTTACAGTGTTTGAATGATAGTCCCTGGAAGAGGACTTTAATGGACTGTACATGATCATATCATCTTGGGGGAATCTGTGGATATCTTTTTTTTTTAGAATATACAGTTTGTAATAGCACAGTTAAAAGAAATAAACTTATAAAGCTATTATGTCTGTTACAAAATGTTTATTCTACTCTGCTTCCTAAACAATTTTAGATAAAGACTTCAGCACATTGACACTCCAATGACAATAATCCCACATTAAGAATTTATTTCCGCTAAAATACCTGAATGTTGTGTGAAACTGATCTGTTTAATTTTCTGAGCCTTTATGATTTCCATGCACAGTAGACTAACACGAGAGGTGGGTCACATCTGCTTTTGACAGAATGTTTCTCATTCTTAACCAGCTGAACATACAATCTGAGGCTCAGTAATTCCTTGCGAGGATTACCCCTTGAATAAAAGATACTCACTTAAGATAGTGAATTGTTAGTCAAATGATTTTTTTGATTGACAAATATTCTGACAATTTTTGATGGTGAGCTAAGGCCATTATAGAGGAGAAGAAAGACGAAAAAACGCCACGCCACTTTTAAAATACTTTATTTCTCAGGGAAAATAACATTTGCTTAATGTTTCTTTAGTTTCTATGTGAAATCATTATTTTTTCTCATTTTCAAAATTTGTCCAAATTTTTAGAAAAGTTACTTCCCTTTTCCAGTTTCTTCTGCTATTCCGAAATTGGGTCACAGAGGCAGCTGGCTAAGCAGGGTGTTCCAGACATCCCTTTGCCCAGCCACGCTTTCCTGCTCCTCCTGAGGGATCCCGAGGTGTTCCCAGGCCCTGCAGCAAGTTTGGTGGTCTACCCGTGGGTCCAAACTCCTCACCCTATCTCTAAGACCCAGCAACCATACGGAGCAAACTCATTTAGGCCCCTTATATTCGCAAACTTATCGTTTCGGTCACGACCCAGAGCTAATGACCATAGGCGAGGGTCTGAACGTAGATTGAGCGGTAAATTGACAACTTTTCGTCTTCACCACAACAGTCCAGTACAACACCCACATAACTGCTGACAGTGCACTGATCTGCCTGACCATCTTCTGTATCATCTTCCCTGGAGAAAAAAAACCCATCGATTAAGCGTAATATGTTCGTTCAAATATATTTCAGGAACTTTTTTTGCTTGTCATTTTCATCTGTCTCATTTCTCCTCTCTGTTTCCAGTGACAGTGACAGATCTCATTTCATCTCTACAGTGATGCCATGAGGTTGATTTTGGTTAAACCCACCAATGCAACGCGACGTCTTGACTCAACAGGTGAAGTCTTCCACAACGGGGACCATGAGCATTGCACCTCAGGGGGCCCACCCCCTCAGACAAAAGTACCTGAGGGGAAGTGTGATCAACACTCCGGGGCCTCAGTTGGAGCATCGTCGTCCCCGCAGGAGACAAGCCTGTGCTGTGTTCCACGCCATGAAATGTCTAATGGAATCAATCCTCCGAGAGTTCCAGCCCAGATGTCGCCGCTGAAAACCCAAAACTTAACCTTATCCCAGCTAAGCAATCAGGAGTGGCTGCTTCTTTGTGGCCAGGTTAGCAGCGTAGCGGATGATTCGCCCTCAGCAGAAAGAGTAGTGACCGGCGTGGGGCATCCAAACCACAATGACAAATGTGGTTGTTCCTGTCCTGATGCACATCAGCATTCAGACACTTCCACTTTTCAAGCACCATCAACACACAGCACACTCCAAGACTGCCTCTCCAGAGTTGCAAATAAGAGGAGCTTTTCATCTTCTCTGCAAGCCCAGTCTTTCTCTCAAAGCAGCCAATGTTCAGCCACTTGCCAGGTTTTACCACAGCAAACAAACCAAAAGGATCTTTTGAAACCCGCAGCAAACCATCCGCACCATAATTTCATGCCTCAGTGCAGTGACCAAGAAGGTCGAGACGAGCTTTTACAGCAGCACCCTTGCAATCATTTTAACCTCAAAGACAGCAGCCAGCCAACTTGTCCAAATATGTTCAACATTCCTCTAAACTCTGTCGAGAGTTTGGAAACAAATCAGAAACTTCACCAACGGCCTGAGCCAGCTGTTGCTGCAGACCTCAACTGGAGAGAGCTTTTTGGTAAAGAACCACTGTTAGTTCAACAACGTCAAAAGCATAACTCTCACGGCTTGACAACTGGCGATCAAACCTGTAAACCAGCTGGGGATCCCTCCATTTTCCTCAAATGCCGTCATCTCCCTAAGAACCTACTGACTGGTACTCAGTCACAGTTGAAGAGGTCATCAACACCAGCCAGTGAAAAAAGTGTTCAATCCTTCTCCATCAGCCAGTATAGTTCACTAGAGAACCAGGATTCAGTGGAGGGAAGAGCTCGATATGGACAAAGTCAGGTACAGGATTTCTCTCAATATTGTATTTTCTTTTAAGGCAGTCCTATTTCTCTTGATATACTGTTAACAGTTTCTCCCAGATTTGTTGTCTGATGAGTAACATTCCCTGTTCCGACTGTCTCCCCTGCAGACGACCTCTCAGCAACTCAGTGGATCCAAACTCTCCCTCCCTAAACATACTCCCCCACCAGCTGACAACTTAGACACTGGTGGTTCAGTTAACGGGGATGCCGTGCGGCCGCTGAGCAGCCATGGCACTTTAAGATCCAGTCTTGCAGATCTTCACTCAGGCCAGCAGCCTCTTCAGCTTCTTCACAGTGGCGTCCTGGAGGACGCCTTCTCCAGAGTCATCAGGGACGACTCCAGTAAGGCCAACAGTGAAAACCTGACCAATGACGAAGGCAGCGCACCACAGAAGAGGACTAAGGACATTAGCTACCGCCTGGGGCAAAGAAGAGCTCTCTTTGGGAAGCGCAAACAATTGAGTGACTACGCCTTGGTCTGCGGGATGTTTGGCATTATTGTCATGGTGATTGAGACAGAGCTTTCCAGGGGATTTTACAGCAAGGTAATCCTCTTCCGACTCATGTATTCATGCATTCATTCATATTGATATCTGATACCATTGAGCAATGCAGCCAAGAAAAGCTCATTGCTTACTGACAGAAGACTGACTCAAACATGAAACTGATATCAGCATAGCACCTCTGTCATAGTTTATTCGTTCTGGTGACATTCTTTGCCTCTTTTGCCTTTTTTTGTCTCCATTGTTGACAGGAATCCATATATTCATATGTTCTGAAAGGCCTTATCAGCCTTTCTACAGTTATTCTTCTTGGACTCATTGTGATGTACCATGCAAGGGAAATCCAGGTAAATACTATTAGATAATTGTAATTAAAAAAAACAAACATTTAATTTGGCTAATTATGTGATAAACACTCAAACCTCAATGCTCACTTATTTTGCTATTTCCGAAGCCTTCTTTTGTATTCTAAGGAATCTGCTCTGATGTCATCATGTAAGCCCATGTCATCGAGTACAAGACCGAAGTCTACTAGAAGTTTTAATATATTGATCTTTTTAATTGTTTTCACAGCCAAATCATTGTTGAGGGTAACTTAGTTGGAAGGTAGGCTACTCTTTGTACCCAAGATGGACCTCTCGACAAAAATAGCTTTAAAATTTAAGAGCAGACGCACATCGGTGCCAATAGTATTAACTTAGAGAGTAATTTGGCTATTATCCCCAAATTCCTAGATTTATCAATCATAGGAATAAAACATTGAATGGAAAACTACAATCCAAACAAATCTGTTTATCATAGATGATTCTCTATATTTGGGTTATTTGATTATTAATTGCTCTTATTCTCCTCCTCTCCTGGACTACAGCTGTTCATGGTGGACAATGGGGCAGATGATTGGAGGATAGCTATCACCCTCGAGCGGATTATCTTTGTTGTGTTTGAGCTTCTTGTCTGTGCCATCCATCCAATCCCGGGCCAGTATGTGTTGACCTGGATGGCTCGACTGGCCTTCAGTCACACCACATCAGTCGGGGACACTGATGTGGACATCCTCCTCTCTGTGCCGATGTTCCTGCGCCTCTACCTGATTGGTCGGGTCATGCTGCTTCACAGCAAACTGTTCACCGACGCTTCCTCCCGCAGCATCGGGGCGCTCAACAAGATCAACTTTGACACTCGTTTTGTGATGAAGACGCTGATGACCATTTGCCCCGGCACAGTCCTGCTGGTGTTCAGTGTGTCCTGTTGGATCATCGCAGCATGGACCGTGCGCCTCTGTGAGAGGTATCTGGAAAACATTTCTGAACTGCTCACTCTTTCCTTTTTTTACCTTTAGTAAACAGTTGTATTACCAAGTATCATCAAAAATTTTGTGTATTTTTTTCCCGCAGTATTCAAATGTTTGATGTTAATTTAAGAAATCCAAATCAGTGGTAGTCTACTTTAAAACATCAACCTTGACATTACACAGCACAGCTCTTCGGTTTTTACATCAACTGCTGTTGCAGTTAGGTTTCATGTCTTAACAGGTATCATGATGCGCAGGAGGTAACTGGTACCTTCCTTGGAGCAATGTGGCTGATATCCATCACCTTCCTGTCGATCGGCTACGGAGACATGGTCCCTCACACCTACTGTGGAAAAGGGGTTTGCCTATTAACAGGAATTATGGTGAGACTCATATACAGATACCGTAGAACCAGACATGTAACCCAATCAAAAAACTGTATGCAAACCAACAAGCCAAATTACAAACTATGAGTATAGCAAAAACATTTTGGCCTTGAATTTATAGTCAACATAATCTGGAAATGTATTTGTATCATTTGTATAAAACTGATGAAAATCATATGCAGGAATATATCAAAGGACAGTTGTAAATGGTTTTCATTAAAGACTTTTATTCATATTTGCTCGTAAGCCTAATGCCAATGTGTCACTAACCCCTGCTTTTCTCCTCAGGGAGCGGGCTGCACGGCTTTAGTTGTTGCTGTTGTTGCAAGGAAGTCAGAACTCACCCGAGCTGAAAAGCATGTCCATAATTTCATGATGGATACTCAACTCTACAAAAAGGTTATTTCAATATCAGATATGCAAATTTATTGTGCATTATTGTAGATTATTTAAGATATTATGACTTAAACTCAATCGGAACAGACTGGTCAGTTTAAGTTTTGTCTGGTTTATGTCTCAAGAGCTTTACAATGGAAACTCATCAGCAATGGACACACACTTTACTTTAATGTTTTATGTGAATTACTGTAAATGCTGCTCTGCTAGTTTGTGAATGCTATTTCAACTCTGATGTTTCATCTGTATGATATTCCTTCCTCAGATAAAAAACACAGCGGCCAACGTGTTGAGAGAGACGTGGCTCATCTACAAAAACACTAAGCTGGTCAAGAAGATTGATCATTCCAGAGTACGCCACCATCAGCGTAAATTCCTGCAAGCCATCCACCAGTAGGAATGCCTTTGAATAACATGTATAAATATTGCAGGAAAAATTTAAATGTTGAATACTGTTATCTTGGTTATGACCTCTGTTGTTGTCAAGACAAACTGTTTTCCTCATTTATACTTGGCACAAAAGTGACTGTTTTGATTTTCAACCGTAGACTGCGAAGAGTCAAAATGGAGCAAAGGAAATTAACTGACCAGGCCAATACAGTTGCTGACCTTGCCAAGGTCTGTATATGTAGTATTTTTCACAACAACAACAAAAAATTATTAGAGGAGAACTTTTTACTGGCTCATACTGTGAAGTTATTCCTCCTTAACTTAATTTTGTAATCTCTATCTGAAAATACGCTGAGTGACACTTATTCAAAGTGGCCACAGCATGCTGTAAAGTCAGATGTGTGATCTGTCCACCCTGATGCTTTCAGACTCAGAACATAATGTACGATCTGGTGTTGGAGCTGCAGCATCGAAGCGAGGAGCTGGAAAGGAGGATCGTAGCTCTGGAGGAGAAACTGGACTCCATCCTTCTCGGTGTGCAGTCGCTGCCAGTTGTGCTTACTCAAGCGATAACAAAGCTGCAAAAGGATTTCCTGGACGACTTGGCTTGTCGCGTCCACTTTCTGTCATCCTCCCTGAGCTCCGAGTGCTGTCCGGTCCCTGCCAGGCAGCTCTGTCCAGGGCCCCCCACTCCAGAGACACCGTACAGCTAATAGGCCTTGCCCAGTGGTTTGCAACCATTTTCTTGGCATGCACTTTTAGTAACTCTCCGCTACATGATCATTCAGTTACACACATTCACCCCTGGGAGTTACAGCTGTAGAGTCCTGCTCAGCAGCTCCTATGAGAGGCGAAGTGTTAGCTATTAAGGCATGGAGAAGAGGTCTTCTATTGTTAATATTACTTCCAAAGCAAAAATGGTCTGGTACAAACTAAAACTGAGCTTGTGAGAAATTTAGTCTGAGTGGTCACTCAAAATATGATCATATATATTTATTTACTCACTTGACTCACACTCTTAATTTTTTGTCTCTTTTTCTCTTTTTTTGTTGCAGTTTGAGATTTGATTTACATATGGTGCTTCACTGCTTCTTGTAAATTGCATTGTGGCTGTGTATATGTCCAGGTGCTGTCACTGCTCTTTAAGTTGTATACATGAAAATGTTCTAAAGAATAGAAAAATATAAGTAAAATATATTTATTTTTAATAATTTGGGAACAGTATTTATAGTGCTGAAACCGTATTTTGTGGAATTAGCCTAAATATTTTTGGGGGTTTTAGACAATAGAGACAGGTGACATATAACTTGCCCTTTTTAAAAACGTTTTATTTTTGTAGCAACCACATAGTATTTTATTTATTTGAATACATTATGTATAGCCTATGTATTAAATCACTTATAATAATAAAGATGTTTTTTTCAGAGCTTTATTTCTGTCCTTGTCCTCTCATTCTCTGTCCATCAAAAATACATTTAGGTGTCCGTTGTAGGTTTTAGAGCATGTTCGTTTTTTTTTATTATTATTTCTTATTACTTGTTGCCTGATTGATTGTTGATCCTGGCGAGTGACAGGATCCAGTGACCATCCATGGCACAAGTTTATTATAGTTATTATATGTGCCCAAACACAGATATTGTATTGATATTTCCACTGCTCCAGTGTGAACATGTCATTTGCTTTCAGCTCCTGCAAAAACTGAGGGAGAGTTAAATGTATACAACTTAATTAGTAGCCTATACGTTAAATCAGTAGGATGGCTCCACATTGTAGTTAAACACATTTTTGTACGCTTAGTTTGAAGACGGAAAGGCCACTATGGCACCATATAGCGAGGCCTTCAACTCTCAGGACACCGCCATCAGCTCAACAAGTGAGGTTGTTTACCAGAACCAACCATCTGTCTCTCCAGGACAAAGTCACGATGCTACGGGTTTTACATGGCGCTGCGTAGTCTCGCGATAGTTCCGCCGGGGGCAAGCTGCGCCCACGAGAATGTCATTTCGCGCGCTGAGGCTAAGCTCCAGTCACATTGCAGATCGACAGCTCCGCCGTCCAATGAGAGTGAGCCACTCGGAGAAAAGTAGCCAACGGCGGCGCTGCACTTTCGCAGCGGGCGGGGACTCAAAGTCTTGAAGAATAACTCATTGATCGGTCTCCATCAAGGCAGAGAGTTGGTTGTGAAAAACCACTGCGAGGAAGTTCACTGGGGAAAACGTGCGCGTTATTCCTTCAACGTCGACTTCTTATTTCCACTTGGACGAACAAAACAAAGGTAAACCCGTCACGTTCTCATAACTTTTAAAAACAAAATCCCAACCATTGAGTTATTTATCCAGTAGCTAGCTTAGTAGTAGAGGTTAGCTAACTTGACAAAGTCCCACCTCGTTTCTTGTTTGGTTTACAACCCCCAGTTTTTCTTTAGCCAGACAAATGTAAAATGAAAGGCTGGGGGGTGGGGAATAAATAAAAGTCCCCCGGACAGTTTTGGCGTTGATGGATGTGCTCTGATATCTTTATTGTTAAAAACATGCCAGTGGAAAGCGATGTTCACAATAAGTAGTAACGTGGTTTAGGGCTGGATGATGAACTTGACTACTGCCTGTCGCCCGACAGTGTTGTTTATCCCGGTGTCTCCATATCGTCCAGAACACGTCGTGAACTCCCAACTGGCGTTTTCACTTCACTGTTCACCGCGAAGCAAAACAAACGCGCTCAACCTTACACGGATTTCCTCGTTTTCCCCCTTATTTTTGTCTCGTGGTGAATTGACCCGTGTTTTCATCCTGAACATGCAACCAACTTGTCTCGTGCTAGAGAATGGATTTGTTTTGTTTTGTTTTCCCGATGTTATTACATGCGTTTCGTTCAGTGCTTTTGGGTTTTTTTTTTCATTCGGAGGCGATCAAGAGCCGCAGCTGAGAGCCGAGCGGCCGCCGAGCTCGTCGGTTCCTGCTCGATGGGAACAAAAGCGCGCTCCGTGCGACTCAAATGTCCGTTTGTCGTTGTTTTTGTTATGATCGACTGTATTAAACTGTGTCCTCGGTGATATTTCGTGGTGTTTTATTGTCAGCGAGCGAGGGGGCACATTGTTTGCTAGCGCTCCCTCGCGTCCGGATGTGCCTGCTTTTAAAAGAAACTGGGCGTGGCCTGCACTCGGTTTCCCGCACTGTATTCAAATCAGCCTGTTCCCTCCCTTTCTCATGCCCTGCTGGAGAGAGATGCCCGGTGCTGACAGCTGCTGCACGGTGCACCGAACTGACCATCAAGTCACACCTCTGCCACTGACAAACGTTTAACTTATTCTTTTACACAAAGAAAAAAGGGGCCCATTTGTAATGGACGGAATTGACAGGAATCTTTTCGTAAAGGCATCCGTTTACGGTGTTCATATCACAGGTTTTGTGGTCTGAAGACTAAAGAAGAAGAAAAGAGGAATGTTAAATGTGATCACCTTCGCTTGAACGTGCAGTCACAAGTTCGGAATCTGTTTATCTTTTTTTCTTAATCAAAATATGTCCATGAGAAAAAAATACTACAGCCCGACCGATATGGATTCTGGGGGGCCGATGCCGATATTGATATTTGGGAGTACAAGATTCCAGATACCGATACACCTGCTGATATATGTATGTGTATATATATATATATATATATATATATATATATATATATATACACATCTATCTGTCAATGATTCCTAAGATCAAACCTTTATGACAAAGACGATGTAATCAAGGCTTTACATTTTGGCTTAACCATGAACTTTATCATAAATAACTATAAATTGAAAATAAAATACACAGAGAAACAAATAACTTATAACAAACATTTATTTTACATAAAAATTTAAACATAAATGCACATTTAAATATTATTGGCCAACTGATTTATTGATCAAATCAGTTGACCAATAATATCGGTCCTTCCGATATATTGGTCAGACTCAAGTTAAACGTGAGTATCTTTGCTTGAATGTGTAGTCACAAGTTCAGAATCTGTGAGTCTTTGTTTTTCTTAATCAAAATTTTATCCACTAATTTTTTTCATATTTTAATAATAAAAACTCAAAGTAAGCGCACACATGGTAAGAACATGTTCAATTTAAGTGATAATCCACAAATGCATCATTTTAAAATTATACTCCCAATTATTGGCAAGCTGAAGAGAAAGCGTGATATTAATTCGTATTGACAGCCACATGATATTTATCAACAGTGAGAAATTTTGTGTGCATGTTGTGAATTTTGGTTCAAATTTTAAGACTAAAATTTCAAAATTGAATCATCAATTTCTCTACTAATGCAGGTGCAAAACAAATCTTTTGACTTAATAAGAATTTTACACCCCTGGCAGAAAATGAGGGAAGATGGAGGTTGATACACAGAGCAGATCTTCAATTCTTCTCCACAGTTGAAAATGTTTTGTGCACTTTTAAAGAACATTGCGACATAAAAATGTTTTGGATTTGAAAATGTTTTGGGTCAATTATTGATCCAGAAAATGAGATTTATTACTAGAACTTGACCGATGTATCAGCCAGCTGATATTGTACCATCACAATTATATCTGCAGTGCTATATACGCTGTCCAATATGCACTGATGGGAAAACTTTTTTTTTTAACAAATCATAATGTCGAAAAAGATATTTGGATAATATATAAAATGTCATCACATAGTTTGTCCAGCAGAGTGTGCTCTCACTCCATTGTTTACAATACTCACTATCTGCAGTACATGTATTAGCCAGAGTATGCGTTATAGCTGGGCAGACAGTTTTGCAAAGTCAAGTAGCGTCTTTGTGTTAAGATGCTAACTAGCTTGTTGGGAATTTGATAAACTACCCCATCAATTTCCCTTGTCATTTAGTATAAATAAATAAATAAAAGAATACCGGCCAATGTATCAAAAGCTTTGGCTCCAGCTTTGGTCAGTCAGTATCTAGTGGAATAACTACTCTAATTGATCATGGTTTGGCTGTTGATACAGGGCAGCTGCAATGTGGATTCAAGTGCGCACGATGGACGGGAAGGAGACCCACCGGGTGGACTCCCTGTCCAAACTTACAAAGGTGGATGAGCTGCGTCTCAAAATCACAGAGCTCTTTAAGGTGGAGCCGGAAAGGCAGCGGCTGTTCTACCGCGGCAAGCAGGTGAGACGACGACATGGTTTACATTTTTTTCAGAGATGCATCTTTGATGCTTTTCGTTGTTGTGTTCGTACCTTCAAAGTATCATTTAAGAAGGCACCATCTTAATCATGGTTAATAGAAGTAATT
Source organism: Scophthalmus maximus (assembly GCF_022379125.1). NCBI lineage: Eukaryota > Metazoa > Chordata > Actinopteri > Pleuronectiformes > Scophthalmidae > Scophthalmus > Scophthalmus maximus. The sequence goes on from NC_061527.1 coordinate 8,777,611, forward strand.
TTGTTTGTTGAATTGTATTTATTCATTCTCAGCTTACAAGCTTGTATTAAGTAGGAATCTAAATTTCTCACCCTGAAAAAATACCTTGTGGTTGTATGGCTACTACTTGGATTAATCAAAGACCACTGAAATGCAAAAGAATTGTAATTAATCATGTTCCACATGTTTATTTTTTATCAGATGGAAGATGGCCATACCATATTCGACTACAGCGTGGGACTTAACGACATAGTGCAGCTGCTTGTTAGGCAGAAGGCGCCCGCTGCTGATGTTGTCAAAAGCAAGGACAAAGAAGCCGAGCTCTCCGACTCTGATTCTGGCTGTGGCTCAACCCAGAGCGAGTCTGACAAGAATTCTACACACGGAGAGGTCGAAGGTCAAACCGCCGGCACCTCTGCCCAGACAAACACCCCAGAGCTAGTCGATCCAGGATTTGGATTTTACAAGGTGCGTTTTGAAGTGTGTTATTCATCCAGGGCATAGTAGTGATCTAAAGGTGGCGAATCAAGAGCAACTGGACTTGGTTGTAGATTCTTTACATGTATATGTGTAGACATTACAGTTTACTTTTTCTTTGGGGGGAATTGAATATTAGGGGTAGGCGGTGAACAGTTTCATTGTATGACCGTGAAGTTCAATTTTCTGCATTCATTTTCACTTGTGCTTTTGGTCTAAATTTACCATGGCATTGTGAGGAAAATGCCACAGAAATTTTATATGGATGATCACAATAAGGTTTGAAATCTAGTAGTGGTAATCTGTGGACTGGTTTTTAGATCGGTTTATTTGTCCATTTCTACTTCCCACTAACAAGACTAAGATGGCAGTCCATGCACTTCACTCAAAGTTAAAGTGGCTTGGATGTGTTCTAGCCTTTCTTTTTCTAATTTCTTAATGACGTGATGCGAATATGTGACTTTTAAATCGTGTTTGTAAGGATGAAGGCCAGTTTAGTTGTTACTAACTGTGCTGTAAACAAAAGAAACAACTACAGCATTTGAAATGTCTCTGGAGATCTGGCTGACTTTTTTTTTCTTGTGTGTTTCTGAAGATTAATGAGATGGTGGATGCGAGAGACTTGAACATGGGAGCCTGGTTTGAGGCCCAGATTACCAACGTAACGAAGACAACAAAGACGCCAAAAGAGGAGGCCGCAGAGGCCCGGCCAGCAGAGGAAGAGATACTGTACCATGTTAAATATGAAGAGTAAGAATCCTTTCTCTGTTTCTCACAAAGAATCTTTTCTCTAGAGTTTTTGACTAATCAATACATAAATCAGATGAGTCCTGAGCCCAGCTATCACTGTCAACCCAAAATTTGCCAGCTATCCCTGCTAACATAGACCCACATACAAAGTTATTTTTAACAAATGGCTCACCTCCTGCAACGTCAAACTGGAAGTCGGAAATAAAATTGGATACTAAATGGGGGTTAGGTGTATCTAGTTTATCGAAATACATGGAGGGCTACCATTTAATCTATTCTCAAGTACAAGACGACCAGACGATGACCGTACTGTGTTGTGTTGGGTTGTCTCAATAAGTTGGTCTCAGTCCATCAGAGGTGATGGGCATTGCCGGATAGAAAAATTTAATATATTGGCAGAAGGAGCATCAATTTAGACCAACCATCTGCCGTTAGACAAAATAACATGCACTCCTTTTGACTGAAAATGAAGTAAGCATCTGTCAATCTACTTCTGTTGTGAAATGAAGACTTCCTGTTCTATTCTCACATCGCAGTGACTTTCATCTTTTTTTTTTTTCAGTCTCAAAACTGAACAAAACTTGAATGATTACTAGACCAGGTACCGGTGTAATCTCTTTGCCCTCCCTGAAAGTTGCTCTTGTGTTAGTGAGTTTCCAAGTGCGTTAGTGTTGGAGGGAATGATCATCTGAGTGGTGCAGCTAGTTTCCACCAGTCAAACATTCTCTTATAGATTCAGCTCCGCTCCCTGGCAGCACTGTAGGAAGCACCTGTCGTGGTGGTGGTGGTGTGTGGCTTCTCGCACCAAACTCCAAACTGATATGGTGTAACATTTACTCTCACAGCTACCCAGAGAACGGGGTGATTCCGTTGCTTGCCAAGGATGTTCGTCCGCGGGCGCGCACAGTGTACCAGTGGCACCAGCTGGAGGCAGGAATGGTCGTCATGGTCAACTACAACCCAGACGACACCAAGGAGCGCGGCTACTGGTATGACGCCGAGATCCAGAGGAAGAGGGAGACGCGCACACTGCGGGAAATCTATGCCAAGATTATCCTTGGGTAAGGGCGTTGTTGTAACACTGTGTAGGGTGAATTACTCCCAAGTGCTAATATCTGCTCATCTAACTGTTGTGGCAGGTGAACAGTGGTTGAACAAGTTTGTTTGGATATTTAATGCCACAGTAGCAGGTGGGCAGATGTTCATTTCCTGTTATGATATGAATATGTTCTTTACATTGTCAAGAGAATGTATTACTGCATTGCTTTTATGCGGGTTACGTTGACATGTTTGTTTTTGTTTGCAGTGATGCCGGCGACTCTCTTAATGATTGCCGCATCATGTTCGTGACTGAAATCTACAAAATCGAGGAACCGGGCTCTCTGGGTGATGCCCCACCTGGTTCTGAGAGTCCACTTAAAAGTAGGTTTACAATGTTGTTTTAATTTATGTAAAGCTTTGTTTGAGGCATTGACAGCAAAAGGTTGTATAATAAAATAAAATATTAAATATTACATCTCTATTCTCCAGGATCAAATGGACCTGAGTGCAAGCACTGTAAGGATGATCTGAAAAAGAACTGTCGCTGGTGCAACTGCCACATCTGCGGCATCAAGCAGGATCCTGACAAACAGTTGCTGTGTGACGAATGTGACATGGCCTATCACACCTACTGCTTGAACCCGCCACTCACCTCCATCCCCGAAGATGAGGACTGGTCAGTCAGAGCAGCTGCAGAACTCCACAATTCCTAAAAGTGTTCAGATATTGGGATGTTTGTTTGTAAACAAAAGTTAGGAAATTACTGGTCGTATAGTGATTAAGGGCAAACTTGTAATCGTCTGTGATGTTGTTGCAATTTTGGCAGGAACTGAAAGTTTTCAGCAGTTAATATACAATCTAATGTTCAGTATTTTCAAATCGTCATTCACACCTGTCTTGCTCAACCACTTCATATCATTCTACGTGTGACACGGTGAAATGATTTGAATCAGCACTTGAGTTTAATAAGTTGGTCTTGACCTTTTACGACACGTGTCATGCTGTTGCAGGTATTGCCCTGGTTGCCGTAACGACAGCAGTGAGGTTGTGTTGGCTGGAGAGAAGCTGAAGGAGAGCAAGAAGAAATCAAAGATGGCTTCGGCCAGCTCCTCCAGCCAGAGGGACTGGGGCAAGGTGAGTGTGAACACAGTGCTGCCAGACTGCAAATCTTTTATTAGATCAAAATTTGGATGTTTTGAGAAGTGGTACAACCAAGTTGCAATTCGAAAGGTGATTTTTCTCAAGGATCATTTTGTGTTTACACTGGTTAAAGCACATAACTGTGCTGTGAGAAATAGGCTTGCTATTTAGATGTTCAGTGCCAATGTAGACATGTAGCCACTATATTATACATATTGTTAACACCAAAGTCTTTACGTGACAATTTTGACTTCTGCCTCTAAGGGAATGGCCTGTGTTGGTCGAACCAAGCAGTGCACCATCGTCCCTTCCAACCACTACGGTCCGATCCCTGGCGTCCCCGTTGGCTCCTTGTGGAAGTTCAGAGTCCAGGTCAATTCATGCAACTTGTCATTTACTCTAATACTGTTGAAACTACTTTTGCAATATAGTGCAAAAAGGTGGAGAAAAACAACTTGTTAAACTTGATGTTATTGTCTCTGTTTTGAACTAAATGACCACAAATTTTTTTTCCTGTGGCATTAATATTTTACCTCTTTGGCTTTTGTAGGTCAGTGAGTCTGGCGTCCATAGGCCACATGTAGCTGGAATTCACGGCCGAAGCAACGATGGTTCCTACTCTCTTGTCCTGGCTGGAGGTTATGAGGATGATGTGGTATGCTTTATACTTTTATTTTTCAAATTCAGTAGCAGGATTACAAAAGTTATTGAGGAAAGGGTATCTCAAATGTCAAGATTAGGTGAGGTTTGTGGTCGTGTGTTATATTTGTGATGGGTCTTACTTTGCAGGATGATGGCAATGAGTTCACTTACACTGGTTCTGGGGGACGAGATCTGTCTGGAAACAAGAGGACTGCTGAGCAGTCATGTGATCAGACACTTACCCACATGAACCGGTATGACACCAAGGGACATGACACATAGCTGCCTTAAATCAACAGGATTTCTCAGTTTTTGCTCCATATTGTTTTGCATATTTCTGACTTGAATTTTGTCGCTGTCACCAGGGCAGTGGCGCTCAACTGCAACGTCCCCGTCAACGACAAAAATGGAGCAGAGTCCAAAAACTGGAGGGAAGGCAAACCAGTCAGAGTTGTGCGCAGCTGCAAGGGTCGTAAACACAGTAAATATTGTCCCGAGGAAGGAAACCGATATGATGGGATATACAAGGTATGAAGATACGCTGGACAGGTTTCTGTTTGCATTTTTAGCAAAAGATCTATTTATATATTAAAAATGGGGTCTTGCAATTCAGTCATCACAGCGATAAATTGCATGATCCAGCCTCACCACAACAGATTAATAATATTGTTTTGCTTTGAGCATCCGTTTGTAGTTTTACATGAAATGTTTTTGACTTCCTTCAGGTGGTGAAATACTGGCCAGCCAAGGGCAAATCTGGCTTCTTGGTGTGGAGGTATCTGCTTAAACGCGATGATGATGAGCCGGCACCGTGGACAAGAGATGGCAAGGAACGCATCAAGAAGCTTGGTCTCATCATGCAGGTAGAGATTAAATTGTGATACTGAGATTGTTTTTTTTTTTTTTGTATGCAAAATAGTAACTTTGGTATTTCTGGGTTTTATCAGTCCCAAATACCACATTTTTGGTAGAATGTGTTTCCTAGTATTTTGTGCTACGGTTTTATAAAACTCTCTCTTTTTAAAATTAATAAATAAATACCTAATTTTTCTCATCTCTAACTTGGCTTTTTCCACCGTTGCATCACTGTAGAGCTGTGTGCGGGCTCTTTGTTGTGCTTGCTCGCTCTCTTTCTCCCTCACAATCGCTTTGACATGTCTGACCTCGTCTTCAAAACATCTATTAAGTTTTTACCATAGTTCCCAAAACTGGCATGCATTTCTCAGTAGGCAGGCAGATGGATTTAGGCTTTCTCCCTCCCCCCTGAGTACCTGACACTTGGCCTTAGTTGCACATAAGAGCGTATTGCAGGCGTTTTTACTTTAATCAACACCCCATTTGCCTGTACCCTGACACAGATAAAGTCTAATTCTTTAGGAAACACTCAACAAGAATTTATAATATTTTGGAGTAAAATGCAAATTCATTTGAATTGTTAGAAAACAAACTTCAGTTTCCATATTCACCTGCATGTTTGTTGATGTGCAAACATTGTAAATGTAGCCTAGTAAATGCAAAATGTTACGTCTAATAGCTGTTAAAATCCAGGTGACGTGATAACGTTGATGTCGTTTGGTTTCAGTATCCCGCTGGCTATCAGAAAGAGAAGGAGAACAAAAATGAAGTGGAGGAGGCAGTGGCTGCGGCGGCAACACCCAGCAAGGCCAAGAGGAAGAGAAAATCTCAGGGCAGCGGTAAGTTACGCGCATCTGAGTGGTTTTTTTTGCGTTTTTTTTTTACTTTTATCTAGTATTCAGACAGGTTCATGTAAGACTTCTCCAAATCATGTGCATACAGTAAACTATTGGTGGTAAGGGTGATCATGATCTTTGGATGCAGGTGGTAGATAGACTTTTCCTGTAGTAACCCAAGTGAAACCTTCCACCCTTTATCACACAACCTCCCTTTCTAAATGGAAAATGTTTCTTTGTGTTTGTCAGACTCCTCCAAGACATCCCCTGCCAAGACTCCCAAGAAAGTCAAGGTAGAGGTGTACAAGCTTACCAAGCAGCAGAAGGCCCTCATCAAGGATGACGAGCCCAACAAGAAGCTGTGGGACGAAGCCATGGAGTCTCTGTCTCTTGGACCGGTGAGGATGACTCTCTTTGGATATGTTGGCCAAAGGTGTTATTTTTTTTAGGGGAAACTTGGTATGATTGTCTTGCATCCATTGGTGATTTCAGACCAAATGCAAAGCAAAACTATATGCGTAATGAGATTACATACAGTATAAAGTCATTGCAAAGATTGCTTCACACGCTCAAGCTGAAACATTTGAACTCAAGTGTAAGATTTGTGTGACGCAGTGTTGTGAAAGCCAATCAGCATTGAGGTTCTCCAAACCAAATGATAGATTGAGGATGCGCTGTAAAATCTGACAAAGTAGCAGTGTCTGTAAGAAAGCAGATTTTATTGTCTTCCCAACTGTGCATTTTGTTCCTGCAGAAATTTTTGAACAAGGTTGAGGAAGTTTTCCTCTGCATTTGCTGCCAAGAAGTGGTCTTTCAGCCCATCACCACAGAGTGCCAACACAACGTCTGCAGGGTAAGAAACTTTAATTGTACCAAATGTAGGAATCTGCAGAAGCAATGACCAAGATTCTCATGGAAAACATGATTGCAATACTCTGCGATTAAATTAACCTTCAAGCTTTTCATATTCACATCTGTAAATATAGGATGTTCATTTTCTTTGAGTATGACTTCTGTTATATAAAGTTCCTTCATCAAATCCCTCAAACAGTAAAGGGATGTTTTATGATGGATGGTAATGCCTTTTATTTTTGTGGTGCAGTAGTGAAACGCTATCTTAAACGTGAGCTGTGGTAGCTTTTTATCTGTTGTCACATCCCTACCGTACGCCTTTCTCTAAAGCTGACACTGTCAAATAACATTCTGGAGAATTGGGGAAACCACCAACCAAATAATGTCATAACAAACTTAATATGATCCCAAACTGGTATTTAACAAGAGTAACCATCTTGTGGACCCCCTGAGAACTGAAAGCCATTGTTTCTGCTTCACTCCAGGAATGCCTTCAGCGGTCCTTCAAAGCAGAGGTGTACACCTGCCCAGCCTGCAGACATGACCTGGGCAAAAACAACTCCATGGCCATCAACAAACCTCTGCAGGATATTCTAAATCAGTTTTTCCCAGGGTACAGCAATGGCCGATGATCCACTGGATCTGCTTAACACAGTCCTTGAGGAAAGGCTATGTAAACTGTAAGGGGAATTTTCAGTATACGCAATAAAGAATCAGTTTCTCTTAATATATTTTTTATGATTATAAAACTACAATTTTTGTGGACTTCAATGTTCCCATTTTCCACCTTGGACTTGCCTTGATGTGTAGTTACTGATTAATCAAGAGTTCCTATATAAACTGCCTGTGCCGTTATGCCTCCAGTAATACTTTCAAACCGTAATTTTACTCACTCTGTTCTGTTCCATTAACTGATGCAAATGTTATCGATGATGTAAAGTTGTTACTTTAAAGTAAAACCCCTCCATGTTTAGCACTCCTTAAGAGAACGTTAAGCCATTTGCTCAAATTGTTAAGAGATTCTTCCTGTAGAAGATTATTATATTATAATCTGGTTCTATTGTTCGTTTTGCTGTGGCTCGTGGATGAATTTGATGCAATTTTATCAACCTGATCATGCAGTTGAAATTTCGTCTCCTGTAGCCGTGTACTCGTTTCTTTTTAAAAGTCCTCTTGTTTAGTTTGTCTCAGTGTTTGCAAACACTGCAGCTTGATTTGCTATCGAGAAATCCCTCGACTAACTAGAGTGACGAGGTAATGTTGTCACCGCAGGTTACAAATGCGCCACTTTGTATTTGTTCTGGCATGATCAGATGATTGAAACTCGCATTAACATGACAAGTGAACAAAGCCATCTTTTGGAGAAAAGAGGCTTTTTTGAAACTAAACCGTTTTGTAAACTGTAGATGAGACTTAACAAACGCGCCCAGACGGAATCGGGTCGTATTTTCTCTCTCTGCCGTTCAGCAGTGTCTCAGAAAAAGTGTCTTGTTGGGAAATCGTGTCATCAAACGTGGTTGGTTTTTATAGCTTGTGTATTGGCTCACTTTTTATATTTTCATAAAGTGATTTTTCTTTTCTAAAATATTTGTATATGAAGTTTCTGAAAGTCAGTTTTAAAAGTTGGTATGAATTTGTTAAAACCCTGAAAGCCAAACATATTAGAATTTTACTCTGTGGCATTAATTTGAGTATCCCCAGTTTTGAAAATGTTCACTTTGATTAAGTCCAAAGAAGCAAATGTGTTTAACCAAGAGTGTAATGTAGAACTCCCATCTATCTAGCTCTTTAGACATTGTCTCTGACATTTAAACCTAATTGAGTCTAGAAACTTTATTTGTGTTTTTGTTTTTTTTGCTACAATTAAAATGTGTAATTTTCATCTTTTATAATTTTACTGCCATCTGTGGAAGGGGGTTGTTCAGTCAGGTTTTTGTCTCTTGTGGTCATGTTACCTGATCTCATTAAAGGAAAGTTGACATTTTAAGTATAGCCACACACTGCTCCTAAAATTTCATAATGAATCCACCAAATTATCTCAATGTCATTGACTAGTTCTGCCACTTTTTTGAGGGGCTTGGTGTTGAATTTCAGCAGCAGTGTGTGACAATGTCCATCCACATGCCAGCACTTTGAGTTTTTAACAGAGAGACAAAGATTTTGCATAAACCAGGAAATGTATATTTTCTAAAATTGTATAATTCTTAGTCCATTTTAGTTTTGATATGTAGTTTTTAGAAATGTTTGCACGAGTTCGGTGCAAAAAATGTGTCAGTAAATGTTCAGTGTTATTCAATAAAAAAGTGAATTGATGCCTTTTGTTTATATCCTCTCACACACCTCTGTTTTGGAATATTTTAGCAAAGGTAGTGGAAGTGCTGTCCCTCTTTAGTTTCCTTAGGTCTGACGAGGACTAAAACAATAAAACTGTTTTACTATCATTCATTTCCAGTGTAGGATGGGTTTTTTTTAATAGGTAGAAATCAATTTAGAAATTCCAACAGGAACTAGAAACGTTGCGGAATGTTTCCTGTTATTCAGGGGAAGGGTAAACTCTTGAACTCATACAGGGGTCATGTGAAAACTGGTTAAAAAAACCCATCTCAACTTGCAGGGGGTTTCATTTCTCTCTTGGCTGACGGAGCCATAACAAGACCTCGACAAACCCGGCACTGTGTACGTGCGTGCCGTGCACGCCTGTTAAGTACCACCATCGAGGACAGGGTGCACGTGAGCGTCTATTATCATTGGTTAAATTGTGTGTCCGTTAAGGGAACACACCAATTATATCACCGGCTTTCTCGCCAAATTACCCCAGCATCCGCGTCATCCAACCAATCACGAGGCGGTGTTCTCCTGGGTGGGCGTGACTTCGACACAGTCTCAGCTAGCTAATGCTAGAAGACAACCACCGATCCAGGGAATTCTTACATATCGAAAGCAAATCGATTCATCGTAACGGGGAAAAGGTGATACCCGCACTGCAGGAGGTAATGCGCCCCAAACGGGATCGATCTTTATTCAATCTCCGAGGCCGTGCTGTCGTTTAATCGAGATGTGTGCGCTTATCTGTCGTCGCGGTGTTTTTATTTTTTTTAAACTGCAGATATGGAAGTGGCTAGCGCGAAGCTAGCTAGTGTTAGCTCGAGAGGATATGCTCTCACGTCAGGACTCGGTGGAGCGCAGCACAGTTAGAACGTTGCAAGTGGCCGGTTCTGCGTGTGTGTGCAAAACACATTGACGGTTCACGTGAGTGTGACCCCAGATATGTGCTTTATTTTAAAGTTCCCTGTCATTTGAGATCAAATGCTAACAGTGTTGCTTGTGCAGAGCTACCGTCGCCCTTAGCAGCAGCAGCAGCAGCAGCAGCCTGTAGGTGAAGCAGCGTCGTTTTACTCTCAGCCAGCCTGAAACAAATGAACTATCGTTAACAAACGCCGTTTATGTGGATTAATATCACAGTCCTCAATAGCAGGGCTGCAGAATCGAGACAAGCTTGGGGCCCAGGTGGAGTTAAAGCGTCTGTGTAGGCCCCTTTTTGTTGTGGTTGGACAGCTGGGGGTCATGTGGCCTTCCTCTCACTGATTAGTTCCCGAGCGAGGGGGCCCACTTATCATTCAGTTATTTTAATAAGCATTACGGTAACATTTTGTCTGTGTGATGAACAGTTGAGGAAGTACAAACGCATTTTACATTGTTAGTTCGATCGGTTGTGTTACCAGCCAGTTCTGGGAGACACTTTTTTTCCCGAGTGTTGTGGTTCAATGGGCTGAGCTTCTTTCTTTTTTTAAAAAATGAGTTTGTTGTGAACTCGCACCATGTTTCCTGCTCAACAGGCCCGTTTGTGTATGATGCAAATGCCTTGCTGAATGACAACCACTCTCATGGGCTCAGTTCCAGTGTGAAGCCCACATTTACATCTGTGTTGTCACACAGTGAGAGGCAAATGTGTGGGATGTGTTGAAAGGGAAAGTTCACAACATAAGGGAAACAAATCAAATCAATGGATGTGATGTAAAACAGAAAGAAATACATGCAGTGAGACTATAGCAATCAGCTGTGATAATTTTTTTTTATTGTTGCACATTATTACATGTGGGGACACCATTTGATAAGTTGTGGATAGTTTGTTTGTGTGACTTGTGCACAGATGATAGTGCCAAGTCGATCTTAAAACAGATGACTTCTTGTCATCTGTCTGGGGGCTGTTTGCATTATGGAGACACTCATAATCGTCTTAATGTTAGTAACCGACCACTGAATTAATGAGCGACTGTTTTGATAATGGATTTAGCGGCTCAAGTAGTTTTTATGAAAAAAAGTCTAAATTCTATGATTTCACTTTCTTAAATGTGAATATTTTGATCAACCTTTTTTCACCCTTTCATGGACCAAGCAACTAATTGAGAAAATACACGGTTAATTGCAATCACTATATAAAAAAAATATAAAATTGCTAATTATTATGTTAGTTTATTGTGACTCCTGTAACTATGAGACGAATATATTTTTCAATGCAACCGAGACAAAAGTCTGAAAACGCTCAGTTTTAGGCCCGTTCACTGAAAAGTCAAGTCTCCTCCGGTCGACTGCTCAGAAGTTGGGTCGCTGCAGTAGTCGGTGTTGAAGGGTGTTCAGGACCACAGTGAAAGTGAAAGTGACTGCTCTGTTCAGCAGCAGAGCAGAGTCACAACCGCAGACTAACAGAATCTGATCACCTGATGAGAGGAGAGTTGACCGACAAGACTGATGACGGTTTTTCTGTCAAAGGATGGTATCATTCCTTCAGTGCGTAAGATCCTGGTTCGTAGTTATAGGTCTCTGCTGTAGTTCTTAGTTCTTTCAGTTGTCCTTGGAGCTGTCCTTGTTGCACCGACACTGCTGTTTGTTCAATCAGAAGCCTCAAGCATGCAACAGTCAGCCACATAAGTCCAACATAAGTTGCCAGTAGTATCAAGATTTTTGTTCTACCGTTTGTGCTGGTGTTTTGGGCTTTGTTGGACCTTAAGTTAGAGAAAGGGTGTGGGGCAGTTGTGAGTGAGATAAGAGAAAACAAACATAATTTATTTGTTGTTTAAGTACTTCTGCTAAAAACAAATTGCCATGGGCATAGTAGAAGCAGTTAGCTACAAAGTAAGTGCCTTGTCTCTGTTTTTTTAACGGGTGGTATTTAATATGGCCTATCTTCACATTTATTTTCGGATTTTCCCCCAGTTCATGTTGATATTTGAATAAAAAAGGCCATCAGCATTTCACAGAGTATCATTGTCATTATGACTATTTTGAAACCACCGACACCAAGACGCCACTCATATCATGTGGTCATGTTCCAATTTACTCTACTCAAAACAAATTCTAGATTCCTTAACGTTTCTGACGTGTTGTACACCTTGTAGCTGTTCGCAAGTTAAGTTTGCAAAAATGTCCTTTGAAATTGAATATCTCCTGATTTCCCATGTTCTCTCGTCCAGGTTCACCTGCGACACGTCAACGACCTTAATGGCTACCGACATGCCCATGGACACGGTGCCGGCTCCTCACCCTGTCCCAGCCTCATCCCCAGACCCGGCCCCAGCCTCACCACCCGCCCTCAGCTCTAGTTCCACCCAAGACCAGATTCCCACCCAGGAGCCAGCAATAGCTGAAACCCCCCACACAGCGGTGTCCTCAGAATACGATGCTGCTCCAGATCCCACCCCAGCCCAGCCTTCTGACCCAGAGATGGCCCCAGGACTTGTTCCAGGTTCCGAGCTGCCCCCGACCCCTCTGCCGCAACCACTGCCACCAGTCAGTGCCAAGAACCCCAGCTGCAAGATCATGACCTTCCGGCCCACCATGGAAGAGTTTAAAGACTTCGCCAAATACATCGTCTACATGGAGAGCCAGGGAGCTCACCGTGCTGGCCTCGCAAAGGTGAGGTCAAAACACGCATGTAGTGTATTGTATATTGTACATACACTTAAATATTTGGATAGTCCTGTAAGTAAGGTATCATTTATACCTTTGACATCAGCAGCTTCTGTCCATTCATGCATATTTTTGCACATTCAAGTCTCTCTCTAAAGTGAGTCATTGTCTAAAACGATCAGAAAACTATTGAAAACACAATTTATTATTATTTATACAACTCTCAAATCTCTTGTCTGTCTGTCCATTGATTTTCTCAAAAACCACCCATCTGATCAATTTCAAACTTGAGGTGTGAGTGGTTGAGAGCCCAAGGAAGTGCAATGTGGAAGTGTTTTGAATGAGCATATCTTGAGAAACATAATAAGGGAAACATTAAACAACAGTTGGTCATGGTTGAGGTGATACATCCATGTAACCGACTTCATCATCATCATCATCATCATCATCATAGCAGCATTTCACAGCAGTATGCTGCAGCTATGCACAGTCAGTGAAAACATCACAGAGTGCTTTGTTTCAGATGCAGCCACAGAAAGGCAGCGCTGATTTGTTTACTGTTTTATCCCCACCCAAGCCGGATATATGAGGATTATCGACAGGTGGAACAATGAACGTATGCACCGCTACGTTGTCATTCAGCCAGTGGTGACGTGATCATTAGATAATTATTATGACTTAATGACTTAACAAATATTGAACTACTAATGAGACAACAAGCAGGTTGTGAACGCACACTAGTAATATTAAAAATTAAAAACAAGCATGTCTTGACATTTTAGAAGCTGAAATTAGCAAATATTTGACATATCAAGTTTTCATGAATGAATGTTCAGTCAAATAATTAATAGATAGATTATAGATCAATAGTATTTGTAATCAGTACTGATCATTGATTGTTTAAAGAATACAGCGGAATAACATTGAATTTTGATAATATCCTGTTGAATTAGAGAATTCTACATGCCCAAAACATTTGAATTTTAGGTGGTTGTTAATATCCCTATGGAATATAAAACATTTTCTTTGATGACCTTTGATGAAGTCACTGTAAACCTCTCAGTTTGAATGTCAGCTAACTGCTTGTGATGCTAACCATCTGCTCACTTTAACAGGTGATTCCCCCGGAGGGCTGGAAGCCGCGGAAATCCTACGACACCATCGAGGACATGGTGATCCCAGCTCCCATCATGCAGGTGGTGACGGGTCAGTCGGGTCTGTTCACCCAATACAACATCCAGAAGAAATCAATGACTGTGAGCGAGTACCGCAAGCTGGCCAACAGCAAGAAGTAAGTCGGCGCTCAGTCCAGTTATAAATGCTCATTCTTTTTTGCTTGAAGATGTCACTCTAAAGCAGTTTGTTCACAGGTAGTCAAATTTTATATATTACAATGCTAATGGTTTTCTTAGACACAACAACACACACACTGTACATGTCTGAAGTGAAACCTTCGTGTTCAGAATAATAAAAAGCGCAATATCGCTCAGCAAAATTCCATCGCTGACATGAAAGCTTGCATTGGACTGTATACAGGTTCGACAAATATTAATAATGTGCAAATTCATTGTAAAAAAAAAAATTCAAAAGCCTAGAATCTTAGAATTTTTTCAGTGATTGGCGTGGATCTCCTTCGACAACAACAAACTTGTTTGTGTGCTGTCTGACCTGCAACAGAATTATATCAACATTTGATGATGATGCGTTGAAGACAATATTGTCTTAAATGAGATGTCTTCTGATTCATGTAAAAATGCGAACATGTATGACAGAGATGGGGAGTCACAGTTGGGAAAAGAGCAACTGCACAAATCATGAAGTTAGAGGACTTCTATGTTGATATGAGAAATGTAAAAGTTTTTTTGGATCATTATGAAACTGGCCACAGTCTAGGTAATTGATGGATGCCAAGATGATGGTGTACTGAAAGGCCACCTCTCTTCACCGTCGACGTTACATCTGGCCCTGCTCTGTTTTTAGGTACTGTACACCTCGCCACAAAGACTTCGACGACCTAGAGAGGAAATACTGGAAAAACTTGACATTTGTGTCACCCATTTATGGTGCAGATGTCAGTGGTTCCATCTACGATGAGGTGAGAGGGGTTTGTGTGTTAGTGCTCATTGGTTAAGGCTGATATGCTTGCCCTACTTGTTTTTCTTCACACCTTTTTATTAAGGTCATTGATCACACTCAGTGAAATAAAGGATACAAAACACTCAGGAATTATATATCATGTTTTTAACTGTGTTTTAGCAACTCACCTGTATTGCTGGTTACCAATATTATTGGATAATATGAGAACTTAATCCAAAATACAGCCTGTGCTTAATTCATCCACTACAGGGATCCATATATGAAATATATTGATGAATTGATAATTTTAAATTTTAAATATTGTGCACTTACTATAAGATGAATTGAATATTCTGACTTGCTGCTAGTATGGGAAAGCTTTCTGCTCCAAATGGTGTAACATTATGACCTTGTGGAGGAGATATTATTGCTTTTTGTTTGACTACAGCAACATCTGGTGGTGAAGTCTTTGATGGGCCTTTCATGTTTTTTTTACCAGGACATCCAAGAGTGGAATATCGGCCGTCTCAACACGCTGCTGGATATGGTGGAGCAGGAGTGTGGCATCGTTATCGAGGGCGTCAACACTCCATATATGTATTTTGGCATGTGGAAGACCACATTTGCCTGGCACACTGAGGACATGGACCTCTACAGCATCAACTACTTGCACTTTGGACAGTCCAAATCCTGGTCAGTCACATTTTATTTGATTATTCTCTTGAAGCTTTTCGTGTGTGTGTGTGTGTGTGTGTGTGTGTGTGTGTGTGTGTGTGTGTGTGTGTGTGTGTGTGTGTGTGTGTGTGTGTGTGTGTGTGTGTGTGTGTGTGTGTGTGTGTGTGTGTGTGTGTGTGTGTGTGTGTGTGTGTGTGTGTGTGTGTGTGTGTGTATATATAGTTGTTCTCGTTACACTATGCCATCTCACAGTCCTATTTCACCATCCGTTATTCGGCGAGTAAACTTTTTGATCGTGTTTGACATTAGTTTGTCTTACAACATTGTTTTGACCTTTAGATATTAGGACCAACGCTTCATGAATAATTCTAATATTCAGTTGGGTTCATCTTTTCCTCCTTTGCCATTTCTTGTCACATTGTTTAAGGATTGTTTACCAATGTTTTGCTCTGTTGCTTTCTCCTCAAATCATTATAATTTGTGCTCAAACTTGTGCAGTAAATTCTTGTAATGTTAATAATGTTGG
This sequence comes from Scophthalmus maximus, assembly GCF_022379125.1. NCBI lineage: Eukaryota > Metazoa > Chordata > Actinopteri > Pleuronectiformes > Scophthalmidae > Scophthalmus > Scophthalmus maximus. The sequence continues at coordinate 8,793,367 of NC_061527.1, forward strand.
ACTCGCAACAGCTGGTTTAGGGATTTGAACTAATATTTTGCTGGCTCTCTATTATGTGCATCATTTTTTAACATTTTCTTTTGTCTTTCTGTCACTCATCACTGGGGGTCCCTGTCACCCCGAGAAACATATTTCTTTTTTTCCTTGTCTGCCCGTTGATTTTTTCCTTTTGTGTGTGCATGCTTTCCCTTCCTCTCTTTCCCTTTCCCTGTTGTGTGTGTGTGTGTGTGTGTGTGTGTGTGTGTGTGTGTGTGTGTGTGTGTGTGTGTGTGTGTGTGTGTGTGTGTGTGTGTGTGTGTGTGTGTGTGTGTGTGTGTGTGTGTGTGTGTGTGTGTGTGTGTGTGTGTGTGTGTGTGTGTGTGTGTGTGTGTGTGTGTGTGTATACACGCTTTTATTCTCTGTTTTCGTACTCTCACCTGTCTTCATTTTTGTCACAGTATGCTCCCCCTTTCCCCCTCTCCACTGTGTGTCTGTGCGCATGTTTGTGGGTGATACACCAGTTCCTGCGCTGCGATGTGATCTCATTAAAACCATCTACCTGTCTCGTTTTCACACCTCTCACTGACGGTGGCTCTGGATCATTACAGCTCACCGTCAAACAAACACTATGTGGGTGTGTAGATAAAAACTACATCCATCAAGCTGGGATTCATAGGCTGCTGTTTAACAGGCAGAGCAGTGGTGACAGTACCATGCTTGTAGAAATCAGTACTGGTTTAGTCCTGTCTTATACTTTCTTCTCTGGCCATAGTTGTTGTTGTTGTTGAACCACCACTCAGGTCAGATGTTTAACTGATGCAGTGCTACATTGGCAGACAAGCTGGGTGTTACTGTCATGCTCATGGACAATTCAACAACTCATCAATGATGTACCGGACAAATTCATTTTGTCCAGCATCAGTAAAGTAATATAAAGGGCACTGAATATACACATCAGAGTCTGTTCATGGGCCTTGAGGAGCTCTACTGCAGAGTATGTGGAAAACAGTTGTAATACGGTGTGAAGTCAGAAAGAAGTGAGCTTACTGGACCTCTGTAGTTGCTTTTTTTAAATTAATTTTTTAAAATCTCTGCTTGAGGCGAAAAGTTCCAGGCTACATTAGCTGCTACCTGTGTAAGATACTCAAATCTCTCACTGATCTGATGTTCAAGGTCTGTTGTGAGTGATGTCGGTGCCACATTTTGACAAGGAAGATGGATGTGTGGAATTTAAAAAGACTATCTCTGGTTCTGCTGCATCAATTTTGATCCTTTTTTTTGAGAATGGAGTTTGATGATGTTATGTTAGTGCAATACCAAATCAGAGAAGTACTCTTTTAAGAAGAATCAGAGCCTCCGCGGCCTTTCAATTGCAGATTTTTTCCCCCTGCAAATGTCTCCTTTTTAAATATTTTGTCTGGACATTGTATTAGAAATGTTGTGGTTCATAGTTAACGCTTTCAACACCCCTAAACTAAAAGTGGTGCTTTGTAAAAGGCCTCTTGACAAAATGTTAAGTAAATTCAAAGCAATAAATTCTTGAGAAGTCTTTCGTCTTCTGATGATGACAGCTATTTGAAGCAAATTTAGGATGTTGGACAACACAAATAAAACTGACAGGACTCAGCTAAGGACAGTGGGGAAAAAAATGAGATAGATATATATATATAGATATATATATATCTATATATATATATATAGATATATACACACATACTCTCCACACCTATAAACATTAAGCAGATTTGATTTAAGAATGAACATACATTTTTCAGGAGAAAATGAATTGATGAAAGAAAATGTAAACAATTTCAAACCATGAATAAATGTATGATACATAAACACATATACTTTATCACAAACTATTCTACTGCAGAAAGTTCCTTCACATTATTTATATCTATTTAAAAAAATCTATTTTTAAACAAGATTCTTTCTGCTTTCTGTCCTAATTCTTTGGCAGCATAGTCTGACTGAGTGTGTATTTGCAACGTGTCTTAAGAGATGCTCGCCTCAAGTGCGTTCATTAATTTTAACTTCATTAAGCTCATAAATTTCTCTGTGGCATATATGCAGAAGGCAGCTATTCATTGGACTTTTTAATTCTCATCAACTTGCTGACACCGGTGTTTTCCAAATTGGCTTGTCTAATGAGGATGTTCCCCTGTCTCTGTGCATTCAATGCAGCTCCTAATGTGTTTTATCATCAGTAATTTTTGCTAGAATTTGTCAAACACAAAAGACGACTGAGTTTCTGCTCTCTACTCCGTACATCTAAGCTGAGAACCCACACATTCATACAGAGACTGTGGGGGCGGGACTTACACGTCTATATGTTCCGAATCCTCTGCTCTGTGCCTTACTTTATTTCTCTTTGTATTTCCATTTAGTTTGCCCCCCGTTGTCTGTCATCTTCTAAGACTAATTAACTCCCAGATGGATAGATGCCCAACATTTGTTTTCCATTCATAAACATGTTACATTTTTTCCCTCTTTCCTTGCTTTTGTCAAATTCTCTTGCCTGTTTTTTTTCTCCCTTTGTCTCTCTCTCTCTCTGTCTCTCTCTCTCTCTCATTTATTCCTCTGAAATTGAATCATTTATATTTGTGTGTGGTAATTACAGGCTCTTAAATCACACACACACACACACACACACACACACACACACACACACACACACACACACACACACACACACACACACACACACACACACACACACACACACACACACACACACACACACACACACACACACAGCAGTAGATCTGCAGTCAGATGAATGATTCGCCTCAGAACATGTGAGGTGAAGGTAGGGAGAGGCTGACGAAAGAGAATTTAAAGGCATATTTGGAAGCGTAGCCCAGCTGCAACTTCAGGGAAATGGAAGAATTTTTAATGAATCCATCAGTCTTTAGCCTCTTCTGTAGTCCAGCTGTTTTGAACTGTTTCTCATGTGAAGGTGTACTTTGTAGTGTTTGACTGGCGACAGCCATTGTTGAATATCAGAGAGTAAGGGATAAAGTTATGGTCGTGATGAAGTTGCCCAGTTGTGGGACTCATCCCATTGGCCATTGCTCTTTCAAGAAGATTTGGCAAAAAAAAAATTCTACTACGTCATCAGGGGGCATTTACATTGGATCCACAACAGCTTTCATTTAATATCGAGGAATTCACATAATTAACACTGACTATTCCTGTAACTAATCGGCCACAGTTTTCAGACTTTGACTACACACTGTCCAGCCATATACTAGCTTTTGGCCGTGTAATGTAACCCAGAGGAGAGAACCGGAGGACAGAAGATCCGCGTATGGCGTTAGATGAGTGGGAACTGCAGTCTGATTGTTGGGGAGGATGTGCTGGGCTTGACTTCGAGTTTGCAGTAATTAAAGGTGCTATTACAGGTCCCATAGAGACTCTATTAAGTTTCTAGAAAGACCCTGTGAGATGTCAGGAGCTTCCCTCTGTCTGTACAACAAAAATTATTATAGTTTTTCCTGTGGAGAGATGCGGACAAATATCTTAATTTTCCCTTCCTAGCAACACAGGCTCACCATCAACAAATCATACTCTTCCGCAAAGAGGTGGAACATTTCAAGCCTTCATTTACTGTTTTGTTTCGTGTGTTTCTGCTGCCAGAGTGACAGACGTGTTGCTGCCATGGCAACCGGGGCCTTAGGAGGGAGGCAAGGAGACACGCTGATCGGCTGATTTGTTTAGTTTGATGCTGGGATGAAAGGGATCATCTGAGGGATGTTCTCTGGCAAAGGCTGCTCTGAAATGTGTGCACATTTACACAGAAAACTCTGCAAAGTAATGTTTCCCCGTTGACAAAAAATGCTTTTAAAGGAAATAAACTTTTCTGCTCTCTTAACAAAGAGATGAGAAGAGACCAGTTTCATCTGTACAGAGTCATATCCATGATATACTAAGACCAGCAAAACATGAAAAAACCCAAACTTATTTCTGACCAATAAAGTGAACCTCCGACTGACATATTTTCTCTTGTTGTCCTTTGTCTTAGAGCCACGGGACAAATTAAAACTCATAAGTCATAACTTCAGTCATTACCCACAATCCTAAAGTGCAAAACGCACATGTTAAAATAATGCTCACATATAGAGAAATAGATAGAGACAATGGTCATAAAGCCACAACAAATGTGCAGGGGGATATGAACCATGTATTTATCCAGTAATATAGACTAGTGGCAACATTCATTTAAGTACATGTGTTCCTTGTCACTAGCTCCTAAATTACATTAAGGACTTTGTTAAAGAGCCTCTGATGTTGGAGAGCTGTGTAAATCCAGGCTATTATACTGAAACACTGAAGGATGCTGCAGCTCTCTGAAGTTCTACGGTTTTCCCAACAGGTGGCAGTGTGGCTCTATGTCTTGGCTCCTCTGTGTGACCTCATCTTTGTCTCTAACCTTCTCTATATTATCATTGTTATTATTTTTTTCATCTCGCTCGGTGTCTTATGCGCTTGTTTGTTCTTTTTCTCTCTCCTTAAGTCTTGTTGCCTCTCACCATCACTCAATCTTTGCTCTCTCTTTCTACTGCTCTCCTTTTGATTCTCCTCCTCACTCTTGTTTAGGCTTGAGTAAGCAAGGAGAAGTTTATTGTAGTGCCTTTTCTCCCCACCCATGGTTCATTGCCTTATGTCTCTGGAGGCTTAAGCAACCCAGAGGAAATAATTGAAGTAATAAAAAGCATTGTAGTAACTTCCCAAATAGATTTGAGCTCTGCTGGATCCATCCCTCCACTCTGTTTTACAAATAAAATCCCTCTCTAAATGCGGCATCTGATATTTGGTGTAACGTGCAGACTCTACTTTGCCCACTCATTGCATTAACAGTACAAACACTTGGACTTTGTCTTCTGTCTCTACTTCCACACCTACCGAACTGCAAATTTCTCCTGAAAAAAAGATAAATTCGATAGAAAACAGAATACATAAACATTTAGTTCCTCCCACCATGCAGACGCTGACAGGAACAGTGATTGGTGTGCATGATGTGTGTGCATGGCGTGGTATAAGGGGAGGGGAGGGAGGGGTGGTGAGGTGTACAGCATGGGTACAAATTTCATTTCTTAAAACGTTTGAGTGCTGACGTCTGTAAAATAACCCAGCACTCCCAAAACAGCCATTTCTCCTGGTTCTGCCACTTTATCTTTCCCACCAGCCGTCCTGCTCCCCCTTCTCCTTCCCTTCATTTTATAACTTGTTTTAAGCATCTACTCAAGGCTGTTACCTTGTGCAGCTGCTTGTGTGTCATGCTAATGGGTTAGTGTTAATTCAAAGGTATGTTCATAGGCGTGTCCTCTCAGTATTTGTGCAAATTTAATTGCTGGAGTGATTCAACAGTCCTTGTTTACCAACACTGTTGATGTTCTGATTATCTCAATCTTCAACACAAACATCGATTTGCCCATGTTAGTGGCCTTCATGTCACTGCAGTGTTCCCGGAATTTCTGATAATGCGTATGTTGAGCCATAACCTGCAAATGTTTTGCACCAGGTGCAGTGTTGTTACCTCATATGGTGGCGTCTTAATCTTCAATCTGCTCGCCTATCTCGAGTTTGTGTCTGTTTGCATTGACTTTACATACCGTTGGGTTGCCTCCACCTTTATTTGAAGACTCTGAGCATTGCTTAGTGTGACTTCTGCTTTATTCAAAACCTTTGGAAGTTGCATGAGAGGAATAATAGCACAATCCAGGGGGAGTTGTGTATTTTAAGTGGCAAGAATATTGAAAGTGGAAGATTTGATTTAATTAACAGGTTAGAGAATAAGGTGAGACACAGCTTGTTTTTGATGTTGCTGATGCTGATTGCTGCCCCAGTCACAGGCCAACGATCTGATCACCCTTTTATCCCCTCTGTTTGCAGGTATGCCATCCCACCTGAGCACGGCAAGAGGCTGGAGAGGCTGGCACAAGGTGAGGAGCTAGGGATTTGTTCAGTTATTTATATTTTTGGAATTTCCCTGAAGTCATACACATGCTGCACAATTAACACATTCACAGAATACACACTAGCCCACTTACCCATTCTCCCTGGCACAGAAGACTAGAGAGTAAAGTATCAGATCTCAGCTAAACCCTGCCTCATTCCCCTTAAAGCACAGCATGCTCAACACTGTTCAGAACCCTTTGCCAATCATGATAAACAACCTTTTGTGCAGAGTCGTAAAATGTTTTGCTCACATCCAGAAGATGAGAAACTTAAACATTCCACTTTCTCGCCACGTAGAAAGACATATTTTTTAGTCACCTGGCCGTGCTAAAACGGAGCTCGAGAAGGAAGAGCAGCTTGAAGCACTTACTGTGTGCAGTCACTACTTGTTGATGGCGAGTTTGGAGGACAGGCTGGCGGAGCGGAGACCTGCAGCTTCAAATCTTTCTTCTGCACAAAGAGGAGACCTAATGAAGTCCAATCAAAACTGTGATCCAGCCAGTTTGTAGATGGATTGTTTATGATGCTGAGGAGCAAGCATTAGCTGCTGCTACTGCTCGCTTCAACCCAAAAACATTACAACCAGTTTTAATGAATGTGTCAGACTGCACCTCTAGTTTACATGAGCATTACTTGCTTTGCTGGACGGTTCTGACATGAGAGCTTTATCTTAAATTTAAAAAAAAAATCATGTCTGACTATTAAATGGGATCTGTAGTGAGATAGTCTTGAGTCATTCTGCCTTCACTGTTTCATCGACCGTCTGCCCCCCTCACTGGCACAAGATGTCTCCTTGCAACTCTCCTCTTACTTCTTTCCTCCCTTCCGCACACGTTCTCCTATTCCCTGTTTTGATCACTGCAGATTAACTTGTGAATTGCTTGTTGTTCAGAGTAAGATAGAAGATGTGGGGACGATGAGGGAGAGTTGTTCAATCCAAACTGCATGAAATAGACACCGATTGTCCCTGTTGACGCAAATCAATAATCACCAATGCATGGCCCCTGTCACTTGCAATCCCTCTTTTATACCGGAGTGGGTGGGATATTTAATGCACAATATGTGACGGACAAGTGACAGTTGCTCAAAAGGAATTTTTAACACACGATTCACAGTATGATTAACTGTATTCTTATGTAACTACGTAACATTTGTCCTGTAGTTTGAACTTTATGAATGGACTTTTATACCATAGCGTAGTGGTGGATCTAAAGAATAAATTGAATGAGACTTATTTAAGATGCCTCAACATCAATACGATTTTAGCTTTTATTTATGCATTCTTTGTCAGGTGTACTGATACTTTTTTCTATTCAGTATAGCTGCTTTTAACAAGTCACTGAGAGTTGTTCTTCTTCCTGCGTCCCTTTCTGTTGTCCAATCTTCTAGTTAAACTTTTTAAGTACTTCGTAGTCAGTGAAGCGAATGTTTGCTCAGTAGCTGAAGTGCTATAGTGCCATAGTAGTTTGAATTATTGAGTCAAATTTAAGACTTGGGACGTTTTTCGTCTAACGCCAAGTTAAATTATTTTTTTGTGATGGCAATGATTATTCTCTATTAGATTGTTGGATGGTCAAATTAAAATGGATTTGATAAGGGACATGAAAGCGTTCAGAGTTGATTGGTAAATTCCTGATAGATATGATTAAATGCCAATCTTGAAATACACGCAGTCGACATCTGTTGTCATCCTTCGTGTCTTGCGTTCAGCTTTCAATCACAGTCTGATCGCAGCCTTCCTCTCTTATCTAAGCAGCTGGCAGTGGGAGGGAAGCAGTGCCAACGTTATTTAACAAGCACCCACTGACCTATCAAAGCCACCATCAGCAAGGGCAGCCAACTGTTTACGAGATCCTAAAAAGACAGTTATGAGTGTAGTAGGAATGCCTAATGTGGCTGGAACTACGGTCTTGTTACTTGAAATCTCCTCTCCAAACATTTGACACAGCGACAGCCGTTGCTCTTATCACTCCTCATTACCGCATTATTTCAGTCAATGCCTCAGAGTTTTTTGGGGGTGGGGAGTGTAAGGCTGGAAGCAGGAACTTAATTTTCAAACTCAAAAGGAGAGAATGAAGCCTTTAAGTTAATATTACCCCGCAGAGAGCTCAGAGAGCCAGCTGCATTTTAATGGGGATTAATACCCGGACTGTGTCGGCACATTATTCACCTTTATCAGCTCCAACAAGCAGGCAGCCCATGAGAGAATAGAAGCCCTCTCTGCCTCTCTTGCTTTGTAGAGTAGAACAGGGGCTGAAACAATGCAGACGAAAATGAAGGATGAAATGGGTACCGATTATACTGTCAGTCACATTAAAGTTTAACTGGGTGGATGCTTGGGTGAACCCCCCCCCCCCTTTGACGCACTGGTGGGTACAGACAGTACAGAGAGGGGGAGTAAGTGACGGAGGAGAAACTGTTGCTTTGATTGTGCAGAGGCCATCTGAATTTCATTGTCTGCAAGAGCAAAAGTGATCCTTTTTAGAGAGAGAGAGAGTTGTGGCTTTGAAAACCCAAAATGTCAGAGGGGAATATTATGATCTCGAGGCAGAGGGTTTGTTTTGTAAGCCCAAAAGGTAACGCTTGAAAATAGTTGTAATTACAGTCACGCATTTGCGGCAAAACACACTTTTATTGGCCCTGTAAAGTACTGTGACTGCAGAATTTCCTTGTAGTGATCTTGGAGTCATCAACGCATAAAGGAGAGCAGTCAGAGACAATGGGTTTTGTTTTTGGATCAATTACACAGCAGACAAATTCAATCATGGTTAAGACAATCGGCGGCTTTCATCTTTCAGTTTTAGCTCTGCGTCTCGCACAATTTAAATGTACACAGTTGTTTCGCAGCGAAGTAGATCGTCTTCAGGCAAGTGACAGCACCGAGTTTCATTTTTGTGCTATAGTCTTTCTTTTTGCCATAATGCGAGCCATGAGATTTTCCCCTGAAATCCAACCTGGAGGCTCACAAACAATGCACTTACATGCACTGAGGTAACGTGATTATGCAACACTTTAGGCCATAAATTAATTTACGCTCATGTGAAAGGAAAACCAGATTTCCTTTTAGTGTTTGTGGGATCAACAATAATCAGTAAACAGAAGTACATTTCTGCTGAAGAAACCTGTGTATATGACAATACTTAAAACGCCTTCAGCAGAGCCCAAAACTTTCATAAAGCATCATCATACAATTTATTAGCTTTCTGATCGAAACATCACTAATTTGAAAATATGTGCAATTTAGTAAAAAAAAAAGGTACCATACAAATGTGAACCAGACACCATGTCCAGAGTAGTAGAAGTAATCAGACTAATACATCACTTGTTAACATGTTATCTGAAGGCATTACTCATCTTGTAATCTGCTTCTTGTATTTTCTACGTTTTTAGTTTAGTTTGAAGTAAAATAGTACGTATCTTTTTGAAGGAAGTGATGCATTTTGAGATAGCTGTTTGTTTGATAAACAATATTTGCTGGTGATGTATTTCTTATCATGCCTTGCCAGTGCCTCTGGTGTGTTGGCGCAGTCATTCATCGTTTAGTTTTTTCAGATAACTTCAGTTTCTCTCATTTAAGTCAGTAAAATGCTCCTGAACACCATGTTCTCCTTGTGACCCAATGCAGGATTCTTCCCTGGCAGTTCCCAAGGCTGTGACGCCTTCCTTCGCCACAAGATGACACTGATATCTCCATCCATCCTAAAGAAATACAGCATCCCCTTTGACCGGGTGAGTGGGTACAAGTCCATGTTGCATCATAGTAAAGGACATTTTATTGGTCGCTCTGAGAAAAGAATTTTCATTCTGGTCTCCGTAGAGGATGTTGTAGTTAAATAGAGTCTGTCTTATATAGTTAGCAGCTTCTGTCCTTTAGCTTTACTCTGAATTCGATGTGTCATGATGCGTTCACAAAGGTAAAGCCATTTTCCAGCTTTGACACAGTGTCACTCATCATTCAGTTGTGTCCACACACTCAATTGTTGACTCCAATGTTTATCTGAACAAGCCGTTGAAAGTAGTTTTTTTTTCATTATTACCCATTACCTTATGGTCACAAGATTCTTGTCAAATGACAAAATCATGGCCATCAACATTAACGTTTTTTCAGTGTAAAATCATTCCCGGTGCACAGGCCATGATTATTTGATACCTACATGTAAAACAGGTTAATAGTAATTACTGAAAAAGGATGCTAGTTTTTTCCCTGACTGATTCCAGTACTCCTTAACATTAGCCCAGCTACATCTGTACACCTTCACAGTAACATTAACACACACGATGAAAGTGATGTCCATGATTTCGCACACTGATTGGCAATGACATCGATAATAAATAATAAAGGGGCTTGAAAATATGCATGGTTGAAGGAGGAATTGAAGTTACACATTCCATACCCTCTGTTCTCCGGTAACATGAGTGGACTTTGTGTAATTCACAGAAGGGACATGCTTGTTTTGAATGATGAATGACAACACAAGGGAGGTTAGTGTCTCAGCTGTGGCGCAAACACCACCACCGCTGGAGGCTGTAGTTTTGATACTGCATGAGTAATGATCTTCTCTTGTGTCTGACATAGGGAATTAAGTGGAATTTTTTTCACCTCGCTGTTTTTGTTCTATTCGGCAGGCAATAAAAATCTCTACCTGGTAAAAAATTAATTGAAGATTGAATGAGAAAAAAAACTGGCACAGAGCAGGCATACAAAGTTCTCCACTGTCAGCAGAGCCCCCCCCATTTATCTTTTCACTCCCCCCTTCAGGACGTCATTATCACAGCGAACATGCTACTTGTTACACACCTACAGTACCTCTTTCGATTCATGTGTAAAAATAAAACCGCCTTCTTCCGTTCTTGCAGGAGCAAAAAGGGATGTTTGATATATGAACCACTGCCTTTAGCTGAGAAAGTTTGAATCCCGCTCCCAGCCTCTACCCCCCGTTTCTCCCCCCGTGTCTGTCACCTTGTCTGGCTTGATGTGTCTCTTGATTGCCTGGATCCAGGCTTCACAAAGAAGTTGAGATCCACAGCAGACAAGGAGGGCTTAAGGTTTGGGGCAACACATTAAAAAAGAATGTGCGTAACTTGTCCTCGCATTTTTAAACATTCTCAGAGTAACACTGAGCTCATGGGAATGCACTCGAGAGGAGGAGCAGTCATGTTAGACTGAATTAAATCGCTCAAAAGTCAGAAAGTTTAGAGAAAAGTTGTTACTGATAAGTTGAACTCCCTGTCTGTACTTAAAACCTTAATGGAAACTGTTGTGTACGTGAAATTCCTGAGTAATAAAAGAATATAATTAAGAATTAGATCAGATCATTTTTAATGATAAGAAAATGGGGAGTCATAGGTGCACGTAATAATTGGGTAAATCAAAAACCATACATCATGAATTTAAAAAGAGAAGCTAAATGGGCAGCGTGCATAGACCACAGATCCTTTCAGCAATAGGATATATAACACATGAATGCGTGAAGAACATTTAGGTGTGCAAAATGGCCAGGGTGGAAAGGTTATTCATCAGAGTTAAGAGACCACAAAGTAAAATTTGTGTAAAACTAAAATCTACACACAACAAAACTGGTAAAGGTCAAATTGCTCTCTGTACTCGTAGTCCAGTTGATCCTTGCCATTAAAAGCAAAAGGCAAAATATAGTTATACAAAATAAAACGTTCAATAAAAATGTGGCAACAAATAACCATAGTTTTGCCTGAACAAAACCTTCAGACACAAGTGTTTTTGTCTCCCAAGCCAATTAAAATTAAGATTAATAGTCCCCTTGTTGAGAGTCCAGATTTGTTTTTATTTAGTCAGTTCATTAATGAGATGCATAGTTGTCTTTATTGGACTTGACACTGCACTGGGCAATAAATGTGGCCGGGGATTGTCTTCCCTCTTCATGGTGATAGTGATGGGAAATCACAGAATATGGATGGCAATTTAACAAAATGTAAGCAATCAAATCTTTGTTTTCTTTGGCCTCTTTATCAACAGATAACTCAGAATGAAGGGGAGTTTATGATCACCTTTCCTTATGGTTACCATGCCGGCTTCAACCATGGCTTCAACTGTGCAGAGTCCACAAACTTTGCCACCCTGCGCTGGGTCGACTACGGCAAGATGGCCACCCAGGTGAGATGAGATGGACTGAGGGTTGTTTACGCCACACTGTCATTGTAACAGGGATAAAATCTCCGTGTTAAAATGTTTTGAATCTGGGTGTTTAACTGAAAGACATTCCTGTCTGGAAAATTATGGGAAATAATTAACGTTTGTGTCTTGAATTCGTATGGATTGATCTGGAAAAGTATAGAGGCACCGTTGGAACTGCATCTTAACACCAATTTGGGTGTTGCATTAACAGGTTGATTATTTGAAAACGTTTTCTTGGTTTTACCAGGTGTCAACAAACTAATGGCATCATCAGTGTCTGTGAAGCAAGGTTTGACATGTTGAAGTGAAATAAAACACATGGAAGCCTTCAAATAAAACGCCATTAATATCATCATCTTCACACAAACGTTGCAGGCAGGCATTGACACTTGAGGAGGTTTGATCCGATGTGTGAATCATTTTTACAGTGTTTCTGGGAATAGATCATTTAAAATTATACAGGCGTCTGGTTCTCTTTCAAACACTGAGCGAACCCTTGCATCCTTCCATTGATGCTAACTGCCTCTTTGCCTGTGGGCTGCTGAGCATGAAATTGACAGAGCATGGTTTGGTTGTGGATTGGAGTGCAACCCCCCCCCCCCCCACCACCACACACACACACACACACACACACACACACACACACACACACACACACACACACACACACACACACACACACACACACACACACACACTGCCTTGTCTCTTTTCAATATATTCCACTTCATTTTCCTGTTCAGTTCCCCTTCTCTTTTCTCGAGTGTGAGTGTTCATGTGTTTGAGTGCGTACCCTGTCTCCCTGCTTTCTCTTTACTTGGCTGCATGTCAGATTTATTAGGTGCCAGTTTGCAGGAGTACATCTCCCTCCCTTCTCCCTCGTTCTCATTTTCGACCTTCCTACTTTACCCAAGTGGCCTGTTGTAATTTAAGAGCCAGCAGTCCAGGCTCCAGCAGTCTCCAGTCCACCCAGCCCAGTGCTCAAGGGAGCACCACCACTACACTAAACCTCACTCTGATAAAGTCTGATAAAGAAGAGCGGTCCATTCTGCACTGTTCACCCGAGTCGACAAATCGACATTGTAGCGTCACGCCCAAAGAATCAGAGGAATGTGAAAGAGAACAGCTCGGGCTGTGAGACTGGGCCTTTCTGCCGCTCACTCTCACTCCCTCGTTCTATTTGTCTCTTACACATTTCCCTTCTGTCGGGTCGGTGTCGTAGCATAGTGGTCACAGATTGTCCCAGTAACCAGTGCTGCTTAAATTTAGTCCAAGCAGTTGTCACACTGTTTGTCCTCCAGCAAAATGCTGAAACCCATCCAGGATTCCTCTCTGTGAATAAATGTGACTTAGAAGGTAGACTCAGTGCCTTTTTCGGCACATGACCAGTTGGACTGATCTTTTTCCTCCCTGGATCCTATTTCTGCTTATACATATGTGGGTTCAAAAACTGCTGTTAATTGCTATTTGACTATAATATAGGTTATACTGAAAAGATAAATGATATCATCTGTTTTCAAGGCCATGAAAAGAGAGAGAACTATTAGTAGAATTTAGCCCTTGAACACACTCTCACACAACTACTTGCCTACCCCTTACACGCTTACACCCTTACCCTATCTACAACTGACCAAAAGTCAGCTTTTTCCCGATTGGGGACACAGCTTAGTTCCAGATCAGGACAGCCGATGTTAAGCCTAAAACCAAGTCTTAACCGTCAAATAGTCCTTTGAAGCTGTACCAGAAAGTGAGGACTGACCAAAATGTCCCCACTTTCCCAAAATGTCTTCAGTTGAATGGTTTAAAACTCAAGTGTGTAGTTATACAAGCGTTTTATATAGCTCACCTACGTGTCTCCCTCTCTCTCAGTCATATCCGAACCCGTCTGACTCTCTTTCCTCCCCCTCCACTCTTCTGTCAGCACCAAACGGCACGGTGAAAAATGGGGCTCTGTATCAAATTTGTCACCGTCTGGGGGCTGCCAGCTCTCGCCCCATAGAGAGGAAGAGCGACAGCTTGGGTGTGCTTCATGTCTCAGTCTTTTTAAATACAAGCTCCTCAACTGCAGAGCAGACCCATCTCTCCGACTCGCAGAGAAAACACACACCCGCAGTCAAGACCGGTCCAGTGTCTGTACTCCGGGCGTTAACCTCAACAAAATCCAATGCTTACAAAACTTTAAGTGGTTAAACTAGATTGTTTTGAATAAACGGGGAAAATATCTTGTCAAAAGGCCACCCCGATTATTATATATACTGTATATCTGTATATACTTTCATACATGGACGTTTTTGGCAGGTTTGGTAGAAAACCGCCCAGCATGAGCCCACTTAAGATGGCAAAAAGGAACTTGCAGATTATTTGCAAGAGTAGTTACATCTGCGGATCCATTACGTCACTGAATGTTAACAAGCCACGAGGCTTCCAGGGTGATTTCTTTCTGTCTGGTCGAGGAGCGGAAATCATCCTTGCAGTTTCCGAGCTAACGCCATCACTTTTTCATCGTGGGAGTGAATTGCAGATAACTCACTTCATTTTTTTTTTATATATATATATATTTATTTGTTTGCAGGCTTGTCTTGTTTTGAGGAACCCAGACATGCTGTGATTGGACATACTGAATTTCGGTTAGACTGATACCCAACAAACAAAATGTTTTCTCTTAGTTGCGTAGTTGACTCGCTGCATAGGGGAGGAGGATTGGTGTTAGGCGTTAAGAAAAATAGTCATTATTTTAATGTGGTCAGCGTTCTTCTACTGCATGCATCTCAGTAAAAAACCTTTGTGGAAGAGACACAAGCAAATAAGGACTCAGATCAATTCTTCCCCCATTTCACAGTAGGTTTTAATAGCATAAGCAGCTGGATGATATACAGTCCTGCTGAGAAGTATATTTTGCATTTTTCATCTTAACAATCTTTTAATTACCTCTCAAATCTCTCCTCATTCAGTAGATTATCTGCCTGGTTTATTTATGTCCTCAGCAACAGTGAGATCAAAGCAGGCACAAAGAATTTAGGATACTAAACATTTTAAAGCTACCGTGGATCAAGTCAGACAGGTCAGACTCGAGCCCTGGTCTGTCATTAGTACTCGACACATCAAGTCAACTCCACAGGGAGTCCCCGGGCTCCTGCGTTTTTGATTTGTGTGTGGCTCCAACAATTCAGCTTTCATTAGGAACCCAAGCGTACTTCAGGGCTCATTGACTGCCTGCCTCAGGGTGTGTTTTTGTTTTCCTTCATTTTTTGCATCTTCAAATGTGTTCCCCTCCTTTAATTAAGTTTTTATATGATAATAAATTGGAAGTCATCCTGGCCCTCGAGGATGGCAACAATCTCCATAATCTCTTAATAGTTTCGTAAAAATTAAAATAAGCATTTATATTCTTTGACGAATGAAAATAAGCAAATTTTGCCGGTACAGTCGCCGTAAGAGCAATATTTATCTGGTGTTCTTTTCTGTATCTGTAGTTTCCGGCCATGAGGCTTTTTCCACTTTAGGTTTCATGATGGTATCAATCAGCTGGAACCATGCTCACTTGCCCGTGTCTGCCCTCCCACTTTCCGCTCCAACACCCTCCACCCGACACCATATTTTAATGTTCCGTCTGTCAAGTGGTGTCTGGATGAAATGTAGGCTGGATATTGTTTTGCTGGGGAGGGAGAGCCGCTGTGTTTCCAGTAATTGAACATAAGGTTCTCAGCACAGCTCGGGAAATAATAATAGGCCCAGAATGTAATACAGCAAGCAAGGCACAAAAGAAAATATTTTCATCTCCCTCTCCTCTCCTATCTTTTTTTTTTGGTTTATCTCCCTCCTTTTTGTTTTCTTCATTCCCAAACAATTTTTTGCTGTACTTGCCATTTTCCCCTCGCTCATATTCTGCACAGTGTTTAATTTAACGGCACTGAGCGGTGCTCCTCCAGGAGAACGATTCATTCTGCAGTAGTGTCATTGTGAAGGTTTGTGAAGGTTTTGACACGTTGACGTCTGATAGGTTACCAGATGCAGCTGTCGGATTCATTTGCATCAGAACTACCTGCACAATCAGCTTTACCTGCTGTCAGGAGATTGTCCGAGTCAGAAGTGTTCACAACAGCATCAAAATTTCCGGAACATTCAGACTAAGGTTGGCGCCTGGGTAGAGCGCCCACTCGCTCACCATGAGTTGTCCAAAAATGTTGCTGCTGTATTCTCACATGGGCTCACTCTGACATTTTCTGGAAACTGGGGGACAATTAATCGTTGGCACTGTTCACTCAGCCTGTCTGATGATAGTTGTGTCAATTGCTTCTAGTGGGGTCCCATGAACTCACAGAGATGGAGATTGCGTGATTTATCGTTTCCTCTTTCCAATTTCAGTCCATCTTAGTTGCCACGGTAGCCGACAACGGTTACCTAAGGAACTTGACTCTATGTACTTTTTTTTATAAACACTGCTCTTTTATTCAATGTGAAAGACATAAAATACCATTCCAGACCATCTCTCACAACTAAGCACAGTTGTCAATCAATCGGTGGCGTGAATGTAGCATAGTTTATCTCTCTCCCTCCATCTTGGGTAAAATAAAGGTGTATGATAATTATTGTGATTTGCACATATGATATCCGATTCAATGTTTACTTCTTCCTCTGCATACTAAAACCTCTTCATTAGGGAGAGTAGAGACTTTTATTTGCTGAGTGCACAACACAGTTCAAATAAATATGCATTTAATGATATGTTAATTATGAAACATTATATAAATATGTAAAATTCCCTCTGCACAGTGTGATTTCGTTGGCCACAGGTGGTTAACCCCTCTTTTGATCACCCACTGCAGAGTTTTCAGTCATAAATCTGTGAAGCAGAGCAGAAAAAGTCCCGTGTAGCATCTGGTCAATGTGTAGACAAACACCAGGATTCCAGCCCTGAGGAAGATCACACTCTAAAATACTTGAAAGTGGTGTAATGTGACACTGGTTCCCAGATTCGGATTTGCTGAGATCAATAGTTTGTTCCTGTCCAACCTGCAGCTTTTACCCACTCTGACAAACAGCCATCTCCACTTTCCCTGCCGTCTTCTTTCCTCCAGTGTACCTGTCGTAAGGACATGGTGAAGATTTCCATGGACGTGTTTGTGCGCTGCCTGCAGCCCGATCGCTACGAGCTGTGGAAGCAGGGCAAAGACTCTACAGTGTTAGATCATTTGAAGTCCACTGAGCTCAGCTGCCCCGAACTGGAGCAATGGAAGCAGAATCGCGTCACCTTCCGAGAAAACCTCCTGCGAAGGTGAGAGGTCATACTATACACACTGTCTCAGTTTAAAACACACGTTACAGATGTACTAATTGACTGAAACTTAGCCAGTAAAAGTAGGCCAAAAGAGTGAAGTAGTGGGCAACTCGATGTGCTGAGCAAAACTCATTTCTCTCATTTTGGATATGTGCTAAATTGTCATGTTACTGAGGCATAATGTGTATGTGTGAGCATTCGTGAAATTTTTACCTGCCTGTCTCTGGCAATAACTCTAGACTCTAAACCCTATAGGGCCATGCAGAAGATGAAGCAGTTCCGTCGTCTAAAGCTGGAGGAGGTGAAGGTGCTGGCAGAGGAAGGCATTGAGCTGAACGCCGCCGAGTACCAGCGCCAGGTGGAGGAACGTGATGCTCAGCGGAGGAAGGAGAGGGAAGAGCGTCTAGCCAGAGAAGCCATGATGACCCTGGAGGCCATGGAGCGCGAGGAGCAGGAGGCCGCTGAGGCTGCTGCTAAAGCAGCTGAGACTCCAGCCTTAGACGGTGAGGATGATATGAGCAGCGCGGTTGTCTTTTTGTATTCTCCCAGTTTAAGAATCACTGTACTTGATTAATGCGGACATTCGCAAAATATTACTGGTTCAATAAAAAAAACATTTTAGATAGTGTTGATGCAGATTCAGGAGGAAGGAAACCGTAGATGTCTTAAGCAGAAGTATTTAGACTTTTGCTTCGCTACACAGATCAACAGTGTATCGCGTCCCATGACAGTCTGCCTATCTCCGGTCCCTGTAGTTGTATTTAGCTCTGTCTCTGTCAGAATAATGTCGTCATCTCACCGCGACAATGACACCTCCCGAGACAGCCCACCGACTGTTTCGGCTTGCCATAGATAAGATGACCTCGCTTGGTGCCTGAGAAAGCTCATCTTAAGAGTTTTTCAGGAGGAAAGGAGAAAATTCCACAACAACCTTCTTCTGAAGTTTTTTTTTCCCCCTCCTCTTTTTTTTTTTTATATCAGCAGAAGAACATGAGGCCAAACCACAGAACCTGACTGAAGACGGTGAGAAAAAGAAGCAGAAAAAGCCAAAGAAGATGTCAAATGTACACAACGCCATCACTGGATTTGAGGAAGCGTTTGAGCAGTATGCTTCATCGGGCACCACGAATTCAAATACCCCCGTGGTCAGTCCTGCAGAGGTGGGGAACCCTCTAACCCCAAGGCAGAGTGGCATCCCGTCAGACAACAAACTAGATGTAAGCGACACCAAGGTAAAGACCAACACACATGTCTGTTGACTTGCAGGGCAGCACATTTTTTGCTGTTCTCTTTCTTATCCACACTTTCTGGTATTTTATTGTACAAATATGTAGCTGGCGGGAAATAGATTTGAACTACCTTTTAGGTGCTTTTCTGCCACAGTAACAGGTAATGCTGGTTAATCTAACATGGCAAAACTTCCCCACAGTATCGGTGTAACACATAGATGAAATCCAAGAATCAGAATGTAGGTGTCTTTCAGTGTTGATTAATGTGATATTGCATTAAATTAACCAAGGTATATATTTATTGGATTTAACAGTGATTTACAAAGTGATTGTCTACTTATGAATATCTTGAAAGGGTTTTATACATGTGCTGCTTTATGTTGCAAAGTTAAAAGACTGGGAAAAAAATAAAAACAAAACAAACTTTTATTTTATCAGGCATGCTACTCCAAGATGAAGATGCCAACGGAGGTAAAAAAGAGTCGGCGTCATCCCCTCACCAAGCCACCCACACGCTCCCCTCTGTCCGTCGTCAAGCAAGAGCCGACCGGTGACGAAGGTATGTGACTGGCTGTCATTGCATATTCATCTAATCTATGTTATTGTAAATGTTTGCATAGGAAGATTTATACTGTTGAAGGGGAGTCGCCCTTCTTCAGTGAGCTGTTAAACCCACCTACAAGAATTTAATAAACCTGATCTCATGTAATGTAAATGTGGTTTAATATTTGATATAAATGAAACTGTCACAAATTAATCCCACATAGAAATATCGCAAGAAACCTATATCTTTTGAACACTCAAAATAATCAATAATACATCCATTATCAATGTCCATCCCTTTTTTTTCTCTGTTCCCGCGTCATTATTCATCCCACTTATTGTCGTCTGTCGCTGCGTGAAATGAAGGAAAAACATTTTTGTTTAGATTATCGACCTGGAAAAAAAGAAAAACAAACATGACTAAAGCTCCCTGTAGATAATGAAATCAAGACTGCAAAGCTTCTTTTTCCTCCTCCCCTCATTCTGACTTTTCTTTTTTTTCCCCACATTTTCTGATTGACACTTATTGATCTGGGGATCATGACTTCCAATTAACTGCTTTCAAAGTCATTTTAAGTCGGCAGCAGGGGACCTGACTCTGGGCCTGTCCTTCAGGAGAATGCATGGGGGACAAGGAGAAAGAGAAAGGCCAGTGTTGGGAGAAAAAAGAGACTTAAATGGGAATCTTGTGAAAAGATTGTCCTTCCCTCTGTCCAGGTCTAACAAACTGTCTGGATCAGTAGCTTAAGGGGCTTCGCTGCTAAATTGATTCCTGAGGTTGTTGTTGTTGATGCCTCTGCTATTTGTCATCAGCCAATAATTCAGACCGTGGTGATGTTGTTGTCTGGGCGACAGCCTGCTCTTTTTGTTTCTTGGCAAGAGCTTCCATGTTTAAAAGATTCTTGTCCATTTCCAAAAATGCTTTGCATGCATTTACGAGAAAAATAAAAATCATTACCAGTGATGTCTTACTTTAGACGATGGCCTTGTTGTGCAGCAGCACTCAAATGAATTTGATTGTTTTATCCACAGAGCCGTCCTCCCCCATGCCACTGGACGACATGAAGAAACAGGAGCACCTGTGGCAGAACCTCTCACCCAACTTCCTGGCAGAGAAGGCCTTCAATGCTGCAGTCGCGGCACTCCAACCACACTGTGCTGTCTGCTCGCTCTTCTGCCCCTACAATAAGGTACAGCCACACACTGCAGCGACGGCACATTCATGTTAGCCAGCAGGATTAGTAAAGTATGTCATTCGTTAGTTGACAACAAATTGACAACAGCCGTGGGGACATAAATGCAAAGAAAGGATTAATCTCAACCAATGAAAAGACTAACATATAATCAAAATCGTCCTCTTTCCTCCTGACCTTTCCAGCCACACAAAGATGGGTCCGTTGCGAACGACACCCCGCATGCCTCCCTGCCCCGGCACGGCAGTATGACTCGTCCACTGGTCCCAGAGATGTGCTTCTGCGTTGGGGCAGGAAACACAGAACCTCCACCCACCAACCATCACATCGGAGACGATGGCACCAGTCTTCTGCTCCGCTGCTCATCTTGCAACATGCAGGCTCATGCCAGTGAGTGGAATACCTTCAATACAGCAATGGATCAATAACGCGTTGAGCAGTAAAAGTAAATCTGACCACAACACATTGGAGGAAGTTAAATTTCAGCTTTTACACTGAAGCAGCACCAGGAGGTCAGAGCAGCTGCTGAGGCCTTAGATAACAGGTTTTTAAGGATGTTAAAAAGCGGTCCTTGGACAACATTTTCTATTTAATGTATTTATGTATCGAATACGTTTTAATGTTAACTGATGAAGCATAATGGCTGTGAAACAATGATGTCTAAAACAGAGCTCTTTTGGTCACCAGTATATTGAGGATATGAAATGGTAAAATAAACAATAAGAAATTATCTGCAGTGGTACACTAGCAACATTTGATTTATAACATCCAGAATCGTGGTCTTAGCCAGCTACAGGCCCGTTCACGGGCTGACAAGTTTTACGGATGGGCTCTAGTTGGCAAACCCCTGTTCTTCTTGACTATTCACAACTTTTTTTTAAATCCCTGGACCCTTGAGAATAGTGCTGGAAAAAAAGGAACACTGACGACTCCACTACAAGAGTGCAACAAACTGTCAGTCCAATTCCCCTGTTGCTACACTCAGCGAGGCTTCATAGTTTAACTCTCCTTGACTCGGGTTGAACTAGCTAAGAGGCCGCTCAAGCAACGCATGGGCCTCTCTGACGGCGGCACAATATAAAGCATTTTTTCAAAAAGCAAATGATCAAGTGAATTTGGCTTCCATCATAGCAAAGTGTGAAAGGACAGGCAGCTTGCTAACATCGTGTTAGAGATCTCTCTCTCTCTCTATCTCTACTGGAAAAAGAAGCTGTTGTTTGTTTTCAAATCATGCTACAGATAAACAATATTTTAATTCAGTGGTGTTTGTAAAATAAGAAAGTATCAACTTTTTGTTGCTGCACATTGAACCACATGAATTACAGCATGGGCATGTGCAGTCAGTAAAAAGCACAACGCACACACCAACCCTCCTGGGTTCTTATTATCCCTATAGCTGAGGTGCACCTTCAAAAAGGGCCAGTTCATTAGTCATCCAGGGATGAGCCGGGCTCCGATGGGGAAAGCAGCGCTGCTATTGATAAGAGGACATGAAGCAGAAAGAGCCCCTGTCAAGAAACACCCCCATCTTTCTGCTCTCCGTTGTTTTTGAGTGGAAATCCAACAAAAAATCGTTCAGACGGGCCTAAGTGTTACATAAACGTGCCAGTCCTTCGGTTCAGAATCCCAAATTGGAGATAGTGAAGAGAAGATCCAGCCAGTTGTGTATAAAATGTGAACAAACTGGTAAACGAGCAGGTTCGGTGTTAAGTGCTTTGAAGAGGACACAGAGAACAAAGTAATTGTGAAAAAATTAGGACTTTGATAAATACTGGGGTAAAACTGCTACACAGATCATTAATTCTGATCATCTATATGCTCCTGGATCTAGAGGCTTTGGAAACATGAAATGTAAAAAGATAAAAAAAAGTAAGGTATGTGAAGTCAGTTCTCATCATCTTTTCTTTCTTCTAGGTTGTTACGGTGTAAAGCCAGACTCTGTCGGTGATTCCTGGATGTGCTCCAGATGTTCAGCAGGAGCCTGGACAGTGGTGGGTGGCAGCATTACCTCACGTCACACCTCCATGATTAAAATGTTGTTGTATAAGTGTTCATATTAAATTACTAATAAAGTGGGGGTCAAACGTCCAAAAGAGCTGACGGCACTTAAGATGGCACCCATTCATGTATAGTAAAACAAAAAAGTTTGTATCTGCGTCACCCTGTCCCCCATTTCCCTCACCGCCTGAACCCAATCCTCTTTTTTTTTTTTTCTGTTTTTCAGGAGTGTTGTCTCTGCAACTTGCGTGGAGGAGCTTTCAAGACCACCATAGATAACCGGTCAGTGGCACATATGTACCAGATATATACCTCTTTCCTCACATCAAATTAGTTGCAAATTCACAAATACCTAAATCCCAATGGGTTTATTAAAATGTCTTTATTCAGGAAACAAATGAAAAATAATCACTGTATGACGTGTTGATGTTGACGGTCTCTCTCCATGTGTAGGTGGGTCCACGTCATCTGTGCCATCGCTGTGGCTGAAGCTCGCTTTGTCAACGCCATTGAAAGGGAGCCAGTAGACGTCAGCGCTGTTCCAGAAACGCGCAAGAATCTGGTATGTTGAAGCAGAGACAAAAGACTTATTCATCTCTCTTAAGGTACAATGTGATGCCAAACGGGCAGCTTCACAGTTAAAATCTTTACCGTAGTACTAAAAATGACAACCTCTATCTTTAAAGAAATGTTTAAAACTTCCTTGTGCAATGGGGAAAAAAAGGATGGAGTTGACGCTGACTCAGGAAGACGGAGATCGTGAGTGTCTTAAGCAGAAGTATTTATTGCAAGAGCCCAATATATTGAGGAGATTTCTGGTTCGTTACACAGATCATCAAGTGGTCAGTGCACTGCGTCCCTAAAACCTGCCTATCCCCGGTCTCTGCGGTGTATTTATCTCTCTCAGAATCACATGTAGTCATCTCACAGACAGAACGGCTGTCTTTATAGTTAACCCTCTGTCTCTGTCTGAGTGTGCTCGATATTTACCGCAGTGCGCCTCGCAAGATGTCTTTCAACTAAAACTTAAATTCTGCAACTACGACACCCCGAGACAGCTTTCGGCTAACCATTGACTGTCCCGGCATGCCAAAGATAAGATGACCTCGCATAGCGAACAAACACTTCTGAACAGTCTCGCCGAGAGGAGAGAAATTCCCATACACCCTGTACTCTTTAATGCAGACCCTTATTTCTTTTGCCATAACTTCATCCTTAATTTCCCTCTTTCACTCCTATAGTCTTTATCTACTTAGAGGCGAATCCATTCTTTCCTACTCACTGCCTCTGTATCTGTCGCTCTCTCCATTACCCACCCTCCTTCCCCGGTGGATGGATAGATCATGTTTTTGTGAGCTGTGGATGACACAGGGTAAAACAGATGTGCTGAAGGGAATGGCTGAATAATCAGCTGTCATTTCTCACTGTGCCAAATGAACTGCATCGATCCCGTGGGCAAGAGGCAATTTCCTTATCGCTGCCACGTCTTTGAACACAACTCGTCCCCTCCCTCCCTTCCTCTCCTCTAGCCATCCCTTCTTCCCTGTCTCTCCGCTCCCCCTCCGTTCACCCAATCCCATTTCTCAGGCAGTAGCAGTGCTTGCTGGTGTATTATAACAAATCTACAGCCCCCCTTCTCTCTCTCTGAAAATCTATCAAAGACAAGCTGGTTGACATTTGCATCCGAGTGCTGTCAAAGTAAGTTTCCTCCATCTCTTCTTAAAAGGCCATGAGAAGAAACTCTGCAGTCTAATGATTCGGATGGCTGGGCTGATCAAATGTGAACACGCACGTAGCACACTTGGAAGCAGTTTATGTTGCAGCATATTCAGCAATCGCTGGGTTTCCCTCCCATCTACGAACGCATGGTTTTCAGGGATGGAGAGATAGTTATTTCAGATTTTCTCAGATACAGTGAACACCGAACAAATCCAAATTAAACAGATGAATTTCCAACCATTCCCTTCCAGGTCCATTCTCCTGTTACATGCAGCAAAACGCCAAAGGAAGCGGTTGTTATATGGACTACTGCTCTATTTCTGGAGTTAGCAGAGTACTCGAGAGGGTGGATGTAGTGTTCATTAGCATGCACTGTTTTTTATGCTAACAGAGGCCACGGCCAAAGTCATACATTCTCATATTGTACTAATCGAGGCTCAAAATGCATTTAAAAAATGGATCGAAACAAGGTATGTTTTTGTAGATTTCTTTAAAAATTATACTGATTTTGAATTGGAGATTGAATGGAAACATCAAAAGGTGTTAACAAAGTCATGTGTCTTTCCTCTCATCACAGGAGGTCTGTGATTTGCAAGCGGTGAAAACTTTAAGCCGTAGCAGGCGTTTAAATATTGCTCAGTAAAGCTCTTTTGAGAGCTGTTGTATATATTTCCTGCACCCGTACAAAAAATGAAGTATTGGCACTTCAATAAAGAATTTTTATTTGTTATCGATTGGCTGGGCGCTGCGCTACAGCTGCTCGCCGTGTGATTTGTCAAAAGGAGGCGGATGGAGAAGGAAGGGTGAGAGAGAGAAAAGAGGGATTGGGAAAATGCAGACTGTGTGTGTGATAAATAATTTCAACAAACTGAGTACACGGACCAGTCAGATAAGACGAGATGGCTGTCAAAGCTGTTGGGAGAAGAGTTTGAATCTGTTAGTTAGATTGACGCACTGTGTAATGAGGGAATAGTGTATATAATCCCACATTTGTCTCATAAAATGTATGTCTGCAGATGATTTCTCAAAAACAAAGAGTAAAACAAATAAAACTTTTTATTAGGATTTGAGGGAAGATGACGTTTCTGAAACATACCTGAGGTTGCCCTGGTGTATTGAGAATATAACTCAGTTTGACAGGGTTAATTCTCCTACATGCTGTTTGTCCCTCTCCTAGTTGCATCCTGGCTTTTCATTTATCTCCCCCATGTTCTCTCCGTCTAAACTGAAACGGGGGACAAATGAGAGATGGGGAGGATTGAAGGATTTGAAGTGAATGGGGTTGTGGGGCTTGTATGTGTGGTGTGGTTATGTGTGGAAGTGGCTCTGTAGAAAGCAGATCTGGTTCACAGACTCGGGCAAAGCTTTGGTTGGCTGGTGGTAATTTCACAGTCAGGATGTGGGGATGGGATGAAGGGATTTGAAAAGGAAGGTGCTTGAGCAGCAGTAGAGGTTGAACAAGTGATGCAAGAAAGGAAAAACATTTTTTGAATGCCCCAGTGACTGTTCAGGCTGCTGTTGTTAACAGCTGTAACGCTCAACGTGTAAAAAAAAAAAAGAAAAAAAAAAGTGAGTTGGGAAGAGAAAACACAAGAACAACCTGACTTGAGCTACTTTCAGATTTGAACTGAATTTATTTTCCGGAAATTTGCTGGAGGGGGAGAACGCAAATGTCCACAAATGTTGCTCCGGACATTTCCCGGAATTTTTCTCGCCAGCCAGTAAAAGTTCTGGAACATGTCTGACAGAGCCCATGTGAGAATACAGCAGGAAAATGTCCGGAGGACTCACAGCGAGCGAGTGGTCATATTAAGGTCTGTAAACAAAAACACTTTCCACAGAGGAATTATCGTCAAGTTGTGCCTCCTGCGCTCTCTACCCAGACGACACTAAATGTTCGGTTCGGACTCTTGACAATCTCCTGCTGCATTCGTCATATTTGAAAGGCAAACTCCGGATAATGTCCGAACCCAATTTCCCTGATGTCTTCCAGAGTTCATGTCTGAAAACTCTCTCTGTATCAATTTTGTGAAACATCTTCAATATGAATTTTGAAAGTGTCGTGTTTTGACGACAATTTCCCTGATACAGTCGTTTGATAAATGTGTGACGGAGAAGCATCTGTAATCATGAACACTTTCTTTTCTTTGTGTCTCTGTGTTGCTCCGTTCACATATTTCAGATTCAACATTATTGTATTAAGCTGAGAGTCTTTTACAGATACCCCTTAGTAGTTTTGGGTTTGTCTGGCAGTAGGTGACCAAAGGACAGATTATAATTCCTGTGAAAAGGAAACATCTGTGAAAAGAGAACTCAAGAAGTAAAAAAAAAAAAAAAAAAAAAGGATACATTTTTTTCCTTCTCATTGCAGAAGTGTGTGTTCTGCCACGGCAAGAACGCCAATCCGAACCGCGGTGCCTGTATCCAGTGCTCGTATGAGAACTGTGCCACCTCCTTCCACGTCACCTGCGCCCAAATTGCCGGTGTCATCATGAAGCCCGCCGACTGGCCCTACGTGGTGTCCGTCACCTGCCACAGGCACGCACGGGTCTCTGCGAAGGTGAGTGCACATCGAGAGTAGTAATAGACCATTGAAGTGTGTTTTTGTCAAAACAAATCCACAGAAGCTCAGATTTGATTCCTTTTTTTGTTTTGCTGTTTTAAGAGAAGGCGTTACATTTGTCAGAAAGTGGTTCAAGGGAAAATTGTTTTTTTGTTTGTTTCATTGTAGTGGAGAAAGTTTAACATTTTCTTTTTCTCTTGTTATGAAATGACTCTTGCCTGAGTAGTGGAGATTTTTGTGGCCCGGGCAGAAGCACAACAATTGATAAAAGGTTTAAGCCGATGAGCGAAATCAATAAATTTATTTTTGAAATATTCTTGTGAACAACGTAACTCTAATTTCTGTTCCTGTCACAGAGTTGGGAATTTGAATATATATTTTTAAGCCCCTTCCTACATTACTAGCTGCATTGTAGAAAATAGTTTTCCACCTATGTCTTGTTAACACAATCTTGTGCCTCTTGTTTATGGTTCTCTATGAGAGACAGAAAACATGACCAGCCTATCATATTTGATTTTCCAATTAAACCTGTTTCTCCCTCCCTCCAGTCGCGGACAGCACCCAAAGGCCCACAGACTTCGAACCTGGGCCAGAGAGTGATCGGCCGCAACAGTGACGGCTGGTACTACCACTGCACCATTATCGGCATGGCAACGCAGACATTCTATGAGGTCAACTTTGATGATGGGTCATACTGTGACAATCTGCACCCAGAAAACATATTGGTGAGTTCTTTTTTAAAACAACATAAATATCCAAGAAATCAGAAATCAAACTTAATTTTCTGCTGCCTGTTAAAACACTTGAAAGCAGTTTGGATTGCATAAAAGTTAAAAGTGGGGAACGTAACCAAAATCCTGCCAAAAAACTGCTATTAGCCAAATGTGTTTATTCTGGATAGTGAATGTGTCACGAGCTTCCTCTGGTCAGGTACTTGTAATGTTATAGTAAGTTTATTCAGGTAAATGACCCAAGCACGTCTGTTAAATGTCATTTTTCTGTCGCTCCATCTTATTCCTCCATCTACATCCTCTTTCTCTTCTTCCCCCCTCCTCAACCTCATCCTCCTCCTCCTCTCAGAGTCACGACTGCCTGCGTAACGGTCCTCCAGAAGCCGGGGAGTTGATTGTGGTCAGCACGCCAGAGGGTCAGATCCTCAACGCGTCCTTCATCAAACAGCACACTCACAAGTTCTACCAGGTGAGGGCACAACACAACCAGTGTTAATGAGCCTTGTTCATTTATAGTCTTCGGTCAACTAGGTCATTTGGGAAATGTTTTATCTATAATTTTGCATACTGCACCATAGCCCAGAGATCTCTTACTGAAAAAGCGTCTGTATTAAAAACAATGTCTGCGATATAATCAAACCCTTCTTCCATGTTGTTGTTTGATCCCTATACTGGGGGAAACATTTGCAGACATGTATTCGTGTCTCAATCTTGAATCTTGTGTCTGTATTCCTCTTCAGCAAGTCAGTGTTGTATCTCTCTGTGCTCCTTTCACGTCTCGGCGTGGCCGGTGGCCACAGATCCGAGGGTCGCGTTACAGACGAGGAACAGCGTTATCACGAGTAAAAGAAAAAAACAAGCCTCCAGCTGGTCACTGTGTCGAGTCCACAGCCCTGACCTTGTCCTTTTTTTTTTTTCTTCCTCAAGATCTAGATTTACATTTAAAGTATTTGCTGATGGTCTTTTTCAGCCAGTGAGCAGCTTTGGGGTTCAGTGCCACGGTCAAGGGCATTTTGACAGAACACATGGTTGTTGATGAGCCATTTGTTGTGGCTACAATTCAGCCTGTGACTTTCTGAGTACAAGTTTGCAATCATTTTA
The DNA here is from genome assembly GCF_022379125.1 of Scophthalmus maximus. Classification (NCBI taxonomy): domain Eukaryota; kingdom Metazoa; phylum Chordata; class Actinopteri; order Pleuronectiformes; family Scophthalmidae; genus Scophthalmus; species Scophthalmus maximus. The sequence continues at coordinate 8,821,816 of NC_061527.1, forward strand.
GTCACCAAGCCTCCCTGACACTCTTTTCCTCGCAACCTGCTGACGCGTCTTCGTTCTCTATGCTAACGGTGGGATCTCCCCTTGATAGAGCCCCAGGTTAAATATTGTTAGAGCTGTGCTCTCTGCTCACGGGAGACCGAACAGTTGGAGATGTTGATTCATTGATCTTGAGCTTTTGTTGTATCTGTGCAGGTTGAGTTTCAGGACCAGAGTCAGCTGATGCTGAAACACTCGGAGATCCATCAGCTGGACCAGGAACTGCCCAAGAGGGTCCGAGCCCGATTGGTGAGTATTTTACTGAATTGTATTTTGCTTCTGCAAACAATAACAAGCTCAAACAATATCTTGTATCATTCAGTAGAAGGACTCGCAGATAAAACAACTCTTTATTCAAACACACAACCAACGCTTTGTAGCCCACAGAGGCTGTTAATTTGAATATATATCTGTTGTATCTGGTAAAAAAAAAAAAAAAAAGAGTTGATGTGCTTCTGAAACTTTAATTCAGCGTTGACATGTAAAGGGTTCTGATTCAGGGCCATGCCACAGATATTTCCCATGAATATTTATCCAGATGAAGGCTGGGCTCACTTTTAAAACCCTGGTTAGATGTGAATACACTTAATAACAGATTTCATAGATCATGTCCAAATGGTAAATCTAAACTGCACTGGGTGATTGGACAGGACCGATCGTGAGCTTTAATATCTCAGTAACTCATGCAAACCAACATGGATGTGTATTAATCTACGCATTATTCAAGCAGAGCGGGGGAAAAACAGGAAAAGAAATTCATTAGCTGTAGTGATGCAGCTTGTGTAAACTGTAACTGGTACAAACAACGTGTCAGTATGAAGTGTCACATTAATAAAATGCTGCTCGTTGCATCCTGGGATTGTTAACTGAACGTTGTGTAAATGCCACGGACACTTTTTATTCCACTCGGGAAGTTTTGACATCACTATACGAGGGATACATTTACATGGTCACTCCTAAACTGTGCACCATTAACGTTGAGTAAATAAGGAGTGAGGTGTCTCATCTGAGTACGTACCTGTCTGCTTTCAGGCGATACTCGTACCCAAGGAGGAGGAACCCTCAGCAGATGAAGCCCAAGCAGCGAAACGCCGCTGCCTTCCCACTGGCTCAGCCCCGCCCACCGAGACGCCTATGGAAACGACCGATCTGCCAACTTGCCCCCTATCTACAGCCCCGGTAGACACGCCAGTAGCAGCACATGACAGTATTAGCACACAGCTGACCTCACAACCTCTGTCCCAGCCCGGCGTGACCCGACAGGACACCCCAGCCCCAACCGCCGGTGTTCAGGTGGACGCCGAGACCCCGATGGACACGAGTGTCTCCCTCACGGAAGCCCTCACAGAGTCGTCCCTGGTCTCGGACCCCACGCTGACTCCACAGACGACCCCCTTTCAGTCGACATTGAACTCGGACCCCCTCCTCTCCGCTCCGTCCCCTCCCCCGCCGCCCCAGCACATGTCCGACAGCTACACGCCGAGCAGCGGCTACGTTTCCTACATGGAGACTCTCCTGCATTCACATTTCCCTCAGGACGACGGGCCCGGGCCCCTCTATTAAATAAAACACACACAAACAAAAACTCCAGTATGTTATTACTCGGTCAATCGAGGCTGAGCCAATAGGAAGTAAGCTAATGGAGGCGGATTCTACTGAGTGCTGTATTAATTGACAAAGAACATTTCCTGAAGCGGCTCTGAGAGCTCGGGGCGGGAGCAGGAGGAGACACGGACACATGAGCACTCTTTTAATGCATGTTACCTTTCTATTTTTGAGTTAATGTATTTGCAGTGGTGCTTTAGCCTGTTCCAACGCAGAAGCAGCTAAAGAGGAAGAGGCTTTTTATTTTTGACTTTATTGTTATTATTATTATAATTATTATTATTTGTTATTTTGTTTGTGGGTTATTTTTTTTAAAGGTCCTTATGCTTATTGTATTTTTTGGTCAGCTGCTGTGCTTTTCTCCTCCATTTGAATATGAATACGTCTCTGGGTGGTATCAACTCCATACCTCGTTGCATTAATTCAATAACGGAACCCTCTTCTTTTCTTTCTATACGAAGCTAATTATCAGGACGACATCTCAGCAGTGAGGTCTCGGTGGACTTTTCTCTTTCTTTTTTTCCTTTTTTAAAATCCAATAACCAGCAACAAAAGATCTCTATTTTTCAATCCAGCCACTGGTTGCGAGAAAAAAGTGTGACATTATCCATCTGCAGGAAATTTTCAGTGCGGTTTTATTGCTGGATTGCAAGAGGTAAATGGGGGGAAAGGGTGGGGGGGGGGAAAGTATTGTAGAGGGAATTCAGTATTTAAATGTCTTAGTCAGATATTGAGAGAATAATTTGTCATAGGATAAACATGTTGAATGCAAACATTAGTAGAATTGTCCTCGGATGTGTCACAGTAGTTAAGAGATGAGACCTTTATATATATTGACATTATTTAAAATGGCTCCACTTTAACCACCCAAAAGTGTCTCAGGGTTCCTACATGCGTAATTGGCACACAACATTATAATTTTTTTTTATTTGGGGCTTGTATTTTCACATTGGCTCCTGGTTACAGTTTATCTGCTGTTCAGGGTGATTACCTTTTGTTTACTTTTATCTCTATGAACGGAAAGTATGGAGAATGTCTGATATTTGGAAAAAGGAACTTCTGTAGGAACCCTAAAATCTGGAAATATTTTCTACCATTCTTGGTTTAAATTCTATGTATTAATCAATATTGTATATTGTTAATGTCGTCTGTTTTTCTATAACTGTATTCTTTCTATGTTCATTTTCTCAAATGAATTCACAAACTTGGCCGATCTTTAAGGGAAAAACATATGAAAACCTTTATTTTTGACAGATTTTTGCAGGCGTATTACTCGGTTTGTACTGACAACTACATGTTTTTGTTTTTTTTCCCCGGACGTGGCCAATTTGTGCTACAAGAGGTGCTAAAGAGATATTAAAACTACTGATGGACTAAATACCCCAAGTTCCCAATACTGTCCACCTTGTACATACCGCAGGCCTTGTGAGTTGTGAATCAAATTTGTAAATGTCTCGCATATACTGTACCTTACCTTTCCTTTCCTTTTTCTTCCCTGTCACCACAACTGAAAAGTTGGAACACACGTGTTCCTGTATCCAAATGACATCCATCAAGAAATCATATTTCACAGGGATTAAAGTGGGTTGCTAGTTGCCAGCTCTTCTGTGTTTCGTGTATTCAGTAGACCATAGATTTGAAAATGTAGTTTCTGGCTCAGTAACAACCCAGGCGGTATGTAAACGGTCACTGGGTCTAGAAAGTGAAGCTGATTCAGCAGTGATATCTATCAGCATCATATCGACCAGACAGATGTAAGTCATGTCAATTCACTCTCAGCAAAAAAAGACACTCAGCGTAACTGTTCCTGGGATTCTCCGTCCAAATACTGATCCGTCCTATAAAATGTTGTTCTGGCCTTTTAGTTATGTGTTTTGGGGGGTTGTTTTTTTTAAGTTCCAACATGCTAAATGTGAACACACGTTTTCAGTACAGACGTTTAAGCAGGCCTCAGCTGACATGTATGGACCGTCATGAGGGACAAAAACAGTTCGACATGTTAAATAATGCACTCACTCATGTCAACTCTAGTAGAGTGTCAGATATCCAGTTAAATAACAAAGATAGGCCCAAGGGTCTTGGATCTTAAACAACAAAAATTTTGTCCCAATAGGACACAGATGTTTGGACAACGTCAGTTAACAGTATCATTAAACCTCCCATCCTCACAATTTCTTTTGTGTGACTGAAGTTTGACTTAAGTCTCAGTCATCATGTTTCGAACATAGCTTGTGAGACACGGGAGTCTAAATAAAAGTTCTTGGGAGTTGTCCTTATTAGTTCCTGCTGATATTCTCACATCCAGACCTAACCCTCTGTAAGACTCACATCACACATTACCATGTCAAACGTTGTATTTCTCTCTCAACACGACCGTCCGCTCTGGCAGACCCATCACAGCCCCTGTGGGAGATCCATCCTCTGCATCCTGAAAGAGAACATCATCATCAGCTTTTCAGCGTGACATTTACAAGGTTGAAATGCTTTTTCGCCCAAGGTCCTCTGGGGGAATGTTTTATTTTTTCCTCCTATTTATTCACTCGCTAATGGTGATATTTAATTAAGGCCACCAGGGTTACCCCGGGTCCGTGGCATGTAATCGCCTGTTGAAAGACATGAACCTCCGTCGCCTCCTCAGACAAAGAGCTTGTTAAGTGTACGTTCAATAAGTGGCAGTGCACACAGCAGCAGCTGCTGTTTATTCCTCTCTGCAGTGTCTGGTTGGCAGGAATCTTGGCTTTGCCCATTAAGCACACAGCGGGGGGGAATGTCTTTGCACTGGCTTGCTGGCCTCATCATGCAAGTTATTTTTAGAGCATAATTAGCTAGGAACCACCATCCTGACCAACCGAAACACCCGGCAAACTAATTCTACAGCTGAATTATGTTTTCATCACTCTTCATGGGAGTTTACATACTGTGTCAACATACCATGATTCGCATTCGATGCTTGTATTTTCGATGTTTGTCTACCAGCATGCCAGAAAGAGGAATGTGTACAAAGACTTACAGCCATTTATTTGTGTGTAGTTAGCACAGTATTTGATGGATGTTCTCTTCTACTTCATTTAGCACCACTGCAACACATGGGAGGGCAGAGGTCACTGCAATGGAAGCGGTGCCTTTAACAAGGAGGACCATCTGCTGCTCTGTAAGAAAAAGAAAAATTCCATCCTCACATATTCTGACACTGTTCTGTGTTTAACCTGAGCCTACAGCTGCTTTCCGGAACTTTTCCTGCCAAACCCCCTTGCAAAGTTTTCCGAGAAAAGTGTCAGGAGCGAGCTCATTTGAGAATACAGTAGAGGAAGGAAATTCTCTGGAGAATACACAGCGAGCGAGTGGGCGTGTTGGTGACTGTAAACAGAAATCACTGCTTTCCACGGGGGAATCGTCATCGTGTCCTGTCCCTCGCATGCTCTTCCCGGAAGCCACAGAATTTTCCTGCTAGCGGAAACGCGTCTGACGCGGACAATCTCCTGCTGCGTTCGTCGCGCGTGAGCAACTCCGGGCGCAATTTCGCAGAGCTCATGTCTGACGACAGCTTACGTGGTCCACAGCATCTTCACACAGGTTGGAATCGTTGTACGGGTACTAATGTTGAACTGGAAATTCAACCAGACCTGTGGTCTGCTACGGCTCCGGGGCCCGTTTCATTAAGAAACAAATTTGCAAATGCTGCTTAGCAAATATCACGAATTAAGGGTGTTTGTTTTCATTAGTGACACGTGAAGATGAGCCAGAGGGAGTGTTGCAAATTTGATAAAACCGGCCCATGTCTACTTCCTGATGTTACATGTGCAGATTGTGGTTTTGAACATTGAACTGTGGTGCAAAATGGCCTCTGTAAAATAACTGACCCTGCAGAACTGACACCGTTTTTTTGTTGTTTTCTACAGCTGAAGCATTTTCCGTCGTCAAACGTCATCACGGCTTTTGAAAACGAAAATGACATCATTTGCTTCGACATTTGCCAAAAGGATTTTTTTTTTTTTTTAAAAGACACGGCAGACCAGCGCAATATGATCACTGAAAGCTGTGTCAGGTGTTTCCTTCCTTCGTGTCCTGATGCACTAACAGGATTCACTTTGACTCCTCGGTGTTAAGACCTTCTAAATTTGGAATCCCAACGAGAAGAGGATAGAAGTGGAGCGGGAGAAGGTCACGGAAAGAAATCTGTGTCTTATGGACAAATTGTTAATGTGGGCATGAGCTCACACAAACACACACACACACACACACACACACACACACACACACACACACACACACACACACACACACACACACACACACACACACACACACACACACACACACACACACACACACACACACACCCCACTAGCCGTGCATATGCCAAGGCTGCATTGCCCTCGCTGGATCAGGGTGGCCATTAACATTCTGAAGTGCCTGCTGTGTCTTTGCGGAGGAACTGGGGATGTGCCAGCTTGGCAATTACTTTAACAACTCCAGAGTTTGATTTCTTTATTCGGTTGAACCTAGCCAGGGGTAAAACTAAGGAGAAACACGAGGGAAAGGACTGCAAAGGACAAAAGTTTGAGTTGACCCAACTGTAGTTTAGCAGAGGAACCGTATGTAAAAACATGAACGAGAACCTATTCCACCCGTATGTGTCCCTGAGTTTACAGAGACCGCAGACACACAAGTTCAAAGGTCATGACGGCCGGTGGGATTCTGTCTCCAACACGGCGTCCTTCAGGGCGACATTCAAGCCTCTAACTTGCTCGATGTGGCTCTCAGACAGCGGAGTGGCTCGCATGGAAATGGAAATCAGCGAATGCAGTGGGATCTAATTGCAGATGGAAGTGGCAATTATGCTGACAAGCCGGTTGATATGACAGGCTCCATTATGGCCTTAAGCCTTTATTACATGTCTGCCTAGTAAATCACATAACGGAGGGAGTATTATCATAATGACTCAGTGGAGCTCAAGCTGTCAACAATGTCCCTTGTTTAAAGGGGACCGGACTGAGTAGTTGTCGGTGGCCGATTTTTATGAACTCCCGTAGACACGGAGGACGTTCAAGTGGCGTAACTATGGTTACATTTTCTCTTTGAAGATCCACTCAGGCTAATCCTCTACAGTACGTTCTGTATAAGATGTCCATCAAGGACTCTGATGGAGGATCAGGGTTGCAACCTGTGTCCCAATCCAGGCTACATTTGAAGACCCACTGCGTCACAACGCTACGACTCACATCGAGGGGCTCCTTCAAATGCGGCCAACAGATAGACCTCCGTAGACCAGACCGTCTCATTTAGGTTGACACGCAGCCATAGAGGGCGCATGGCCTCCGTCTGCCGCGTACACCGCATCATTGAGGCGGGCCCCTGAATTGGGACACAGCTATTGACTGTATGTGAAGATGGACGACGCGTCTCCACTTCCTCCCTCTGTACAAAAATTGAGCCCAAATATCCTGTGGATGATGCCAAGCTCCCATTTGGATCTAGAGTCTATGCAGTGGTTATTGTGGAGTGGTGCTGTGGAGTCTCAGCTGTCAATCACAATATTTCAGCCCATTTTATGACATCAAATTAATTAACATCGAACTTATCCGGAACAGGAACACTTGAACATACATGAGTGTGATCAGAACTGCTTGAAAAAACATTTCTTGTGAAAAATCTTTTGTTTTCGACCACGTCCCATCTGCTAACATGGAGCAGGCGAGGTTATGACCTGTACCGCAGCCAGCCACCAGGGGGTGATCAAGATGCTTCGTCTTCACCTATGGGGAGCTGTCATGTCGTCCGTCTTCAGTCAGCTCAAAGTAGAAGTGATGCTAATTGCTAAATGTTTTTCATCTTGATCCCTCACACATTCGTTCCATATATTTTATATAATCAGTTTTTCTGAAAATGCTTTGCGGTTCAAGGAATCGTTACACAACCTTTTTTTTAAATTGAAGGAGTCTGTATTTTCTGGACGGTAACTGTTTGTCACAGATGTCTGGATCTGGTGATGCAGTTCTTTTTCTCTCAAGTCTCCCATTTGTTTTCTCTCTTGCTCCAGACACAATTAACTGCAGGAGAGAGAGAGAGAGAGAGAGAGAGGCTTGTTGAAGAGCGAGGGGGAAAAGAAAAAACAATGTTGGTAAGTGCCGGGCCTTATTAACGAAGTGAATCTTCATCCAGTCACACACCACAAATAAATGGCCGCCCCCTTGAAGCCCTTAATCGGCCCATTAGTCTTCGAGCGACCACAGCCTCCTCTCTCTCTCTCGTTCCCTCTGAGACAGAGCAGATGCATCCATCACCTCGCATTTGCATGCGGACCACACGCGCTGACAGAGCTGAGTGCACAGCTGGAGATGCTACATCATATTTACTCCCTTACTTGTGCAATAAACACTGTTCTCCACCTCTTCGGGCGCTGTTTCCCTTCCCTCTCCTTCATTTTAAATACTCGCATTACTCTTTTCTTTTCACACGAAACCAGGACAGTCGTCTGCTCAAGGAAGCTCCAGTCTGTCGGCTTCACTTGCACGCTTCTGTCTGCGTGCACAAAAACAAGTCCTGGCCTTGTGAAATATTCTTTTCCTTAGGGTTACTTCACCTTCCACGGTCATTTTCGGGAATATTTGGTTCCTTGCAGTCATTTTTATCCGCTGACGTACAGATTCAGTCTCATTCAGTTCTGTGACTCACTGTATAGGGAGTGTCTGAATGACTGGGATGAAATATGAATACGCCAAGTAATGACAGGGTTTGCTGCTCTAAGTCAGCCTCATTAATCACCAGACGTCGGCATCCTGTGCTCTTTAAGCCGCACAAACACAGACCGACTCTTCTCAGAGAGCTGGCACGCTTATCTGTATATGACCTGCGCGTAGTTTCCCTTCATTTTCTCTCCATTCCTCAGCCGCCGTCCGCTGCACCGTCTGCTAATTTGGCCACTTAAAATCTAATTCCAGACACAATTAGCCTTTAGCCCATCCGGGTGCGTCACCTGCGTGTGGGTCTTTTCCCCCTTTGATTCGTTGTGCACATGTTGTCTTTCTCTCCCTGATAAGAATCATTACGGCGGTCGCAGGAAAGGAGTTTTGATCACTCACCGGAGAAAACACATTAAAGGGCCTTTTAGCGGACGCCATTAGGAGACTGTTCAAACCAATTCCCTTGTTGCCACACTGGGGTTATCAACACCGGGAGACTTGAATTCATTACTTCGCCATAGGTTTTTACATTTGTACTAGAAAGACTCTCACTTAAGCAGAGCCCGGCCCTGCTGCTGTTATTTATTCCTCGGGAAACTCTTAACTGCAGAGCTTGCAAAACGATGAAGCTCATCATTTTTACTTTGCAGGCGAGTCACAACATCATTTCACTGTGTCTGCTCTGCAGCTGCTCGCAAATTGGTTTATTTTTCAAATGCACATTTGGGTAAGTTTTGGGTTTGGCTAAGTGCCTAAAGAGTGCGTGTGTGTGTGTGTGTGTGTGTGTGTGTGTGTGTGTGTGTGTGTGTGTGTGTTTTCTACATTTGTGTGTAAAGCGTCTGAGCAGAAAGTCAATCAGCGACCTGACAGTGTTTGTTATTCACCATTCAAGCGGGGTGCGGCCCAGTGTTTGCAGGTTGTTGGCTGATAATAACAATGCTACTTACATTTCTTGAGGTTATTGTTTCAAAATCAACATTGATATTTATTTGTAGATTGTAGATTTGTACACCCAAATTCTACAAAAATATGTTTTTAAAGAATCCTAGAGATCATAAAAGCAAAGTGTAAAGTGAACATTTCCATTCGGGGGCAAAGTGATGTCGGACTCTTTATCCCACCGTGTGTATTATATCTTACTTGTATGTTTCATTGCATTTAGATGATTCTGAATAATCTCCTATTGCACATTTTCTGTAAATCAAACCTATAGAGTTAGCATATAATTATATATAATATAATATAATAGCATTTTACAGATATGAATTAAATCCTTCATTCAGTCATCTAGGTCATCTCTTATCCATGGATTTCCAATCATATCTGAGGGCTTTTCCAAATCTTGCTGACAGAGACAATCCAAATAAATGTTGAGATATAAAGCCAAATCTTTCTGGGAGGAGTAAAAACTCACCCAGCTTAAGGTAAATGCCTCAGATCAGTGTGTGTGTGTGTGTGTGTGTGTGTGTGTGTGTGTGTGTGTGTGTGTGTGTGTGTGTGTGTGTGTGTGTGTGTGTGTGCGAGCCCTCAGCAGATTGAGCTCTGCTGCGCGGCGCCTCGCCTCCTCCACCTGCCTAACGACTGTTATTTTCCGTTGCAATTGGCAGTGTGGGGTGTTGAGCAAAGGGGGAGAATCTCGGTGCGTGCAGGGACCAGACCGTGGATTTTCGGCTGAGGCACCAGGAAGCAACTATAATAGGGGAGAGAAAAGGGGAGGCAGGGTGTGGAGGGGAGTGTAAGGAAGAGTAAAAGGGATAAGGATAGAGGAACGACAAATGATAATATCGTGTGCTACAGAGTTTGCACGAGAAGGTCATGAGTGATTTTTATTTATACTAAGGTCTAGATTCCTCCAGTACAAACCTCAGACAGTTGTTGATAGCAACCAGATATGCATAAAAAATGCATCCGCACTCCAGTACGAGTATTTCATCCTCTGACTGGACTTTATGAATTCCGTCAAAGACAGAATTGAGTGGGTCGCCGAGGGAACGTGACACTACAGCCCTCTGTCCACGGAGTCAACACTCCAACCTGGTGTCCTGACAGAGGACTGTTCTCTTGACAGGATCTAGTCATCAGAATCAGCCCTCACGACTCCCCATTAAATGAAATGCAAATTCCCAAATTCTCAAACACTATCAACGACATGACCGTGACTTCCTCAGCTGCCTTCTCCTCCTTGTAAGAGGAGTGCGTTGCCGTCATTTTGTAATTGTAATGCTTATTTTAATTTTGTTTCTAATTCTTGAACAAATATTCTTCATTGTACAATACAGCCGATGAAATAAATAACACCAACTCAATCACAATGGATGCCATGGATGGATGATGCATCTGCAATTCTCACTGCTTCTCACA